>NC_142469.1:58738750-59383250 GCF_049115385.1 Moschus berezovskii
CCCTCACCCCAAAACATTAAGCAGACGTATCTGCTCGTTTGTTTCAATAATCCACTGATAAAAAAAGAGAAAATCGCTCTAAAGGCAATAATATAGAGTTTCAAAAGATCCAAGAACGTGAAAACTCACTGATGGAATTCAAACTTTTCCCCTTCATTTCACTCTTCTCAAACTTTTCTATGTCAACAATCCAGTTATGGACTCTGGCACAACTTTGACAAGAATTAAGGTAAGAAGAAAATAATCACTTTCTGCACAATTCAAAATATTCTTCCTTAGTCTGTGGATTGTAGACTGTGTGCTCAGGAGCCTACGGCACAGGGTGCATACCCTGGGGGCCTCTTACTTGCCAGGCTTCTGTAGGTACTGCCAGGTGAAGAAAGAATTTTGCAGCTAAAATATTTTAACCACTGAATGGTCCTAATGCTACTCCCAAATGAAGCATTTAAAAAATATTTCTCCCAGATTTTTTCCATGTGCTAATAACATTTAGTTCCACCAGGTTATGTTTATAATAAGTAAATCTGATGGGGACTTTTTCTCATGTAAAGTGACACATCTTTTCCTGAAGGAATAGTTTATGAGAAGGCAGTTCCAATTAAGATTCCTGTCACTCTGCTGCCAGGCCTGATGTTCAGGTCTCCAGAGAAAAGTATTCCATTGTAGAGAATAAATACATTTTCAATGATCATCAAAATAAGGCTACAGTGTCTGCCTTATCAGGGCTATAAAAAAGTCATGTGAACACATTAAATAAACAAATGAGAATCAGGAAGAAAACCTTGACTACACAAGAGCAAGAAAATTAAGGAGCTATGTCTTCTAGTTTTCAATTCCTGATTACATAAGCACAGTTTTAGCTAAAAAAGGTCTTTTTTAATATAAAAAAGTCTTTTTTTAATAAAAAAAAATCTTTCTCACTTTACAGTGTCATACTTTTCTAGATTTCCAAAGAGTTCAAAATACTAATACTAATAGTTATACAAAATGTCCTTGTGAAGATTCTACTAAAGCATTCTCTGCACCAGAGAACAGTAATCAGGATGTGTGTCCCCACACAGATAGGTTCTTCCATGATGCAGAGGAACCACAGGCTGGAGCTACTGGATGTGAAAAGAAAAGCAAGGGAACAACAGATATCAAAGAATCCTTTTCATCTGCCCAGATACAGTGTGCCTGGTTCATGGCTGACAAAGTTAGCAGTACCTAGAGGGGTACTCTGGGAAATTCAAAGGGGATTACAAACCTATCATTGAGTGCACAGTTTCTCTCTTTACTGGGTTTCTGGAAATGCTCCATCAGGCAGCAAGGGACAAAACACATGGAATGGAGAGTTCTCAGGAAAGTTAAGAGGAAGCTAATGAGCTTGAACCCCTTGCTCTACTATATGGAAGGCAGTTAGTCCCTGATAGCTCAGCTGGTAAAGAATCTGCCTGCAATGCAGGAGACCTGGGTTTGATCCCTGGGTTCAGATCCCCTGGAGAAGGGAGTAGCTACCCACTCCAGTACTCTGGCCTGGAGAATTCCATGGACCGTATATTACATGGGGACACAGGGCTGGACACGACTGAGCAACTTTCACTTTATCACAGTACTTGGCATATAGTCTTTCGTCCTTAACATCAAGGCAGCCAGGGTGTTAATACAGCAGACTTTATTGTAGCTCTCAGGCCTGTTTGCTTTCATTTTTGGTCCTTACCTACTCAAATTCCAAGAGGCATAATCAAAGGCCTTCAGGATTGCATGTTTTTCCACTTGTTGAGCTGGTGGCTCAGACAGCAAAGAATCTGCCTGCAATGCACAAGACCTGGGTCTGATCCCTGGGTTGGGAAGATCCCCTGAAGAAAGGAATAGCTACCTACTCGAGTATTCTTGCCTGGAAGATTTCACAGACAGAGGACCCTGGTGGGCTATAGTTCATGGGGTCACAAAGAGTCGGACACAACTGAGTTACTAACACTTTCACTTTTTTCTCACTTACACTTGCTGAGCAGCGCTCATATCTTTATGAAATGGTCTTGATGTTAGGTGCTCCTCACTGACTGGCTGGGTTTTCCGAGGCATCATCTGAGGCAGCCATCATCTCCATTAGAATCCTTCTTTTTAAAAAAGTTTATTGAAGTGTACTTGGTTTAAAATCTTGTGTTAGTTTCTGCTGTATAGCAAAGTGAATTCGTTATAAATATATCCACTCTTTTTTAGATTCTTTTCCCATTTATATCATTACAAAGTACTCAGTAGCTGCTACTGCTGCTGCTGCTAAGTCACTTCAGTCGTGTCCGACTCTGTGTGACCCCATAGACGGAAGCCCACCAGGCTCCCCCGTCCCTGGGATTCTCCAGGCAAGAACACTGGAGTGGGTTGCCATTTCCTTCTCCAATGTGTGAAAGTGAAAAGTGAAAGTGAAGTCTCTCAGTTGTGTCCAACCCATAGCGACCCCACGGACTGCAGCCTACCAGGCTCCTCCATCCATGGGATTTTCTAGGCAAGAGTACTGGAGTGGCTTGCCATTGCCTTCTCCGGTACTCAGTAGAGTTCCCTGTATATACAGTGGGGCCATGCTGGTTACCTATTTTATATATATCAGTGTGCATATGTCAATCCCAAGCTCTTTTTTTTAAAAAAAGTTTTATTTATTTTTTAAGCAGTGGAAAGCTGCTTTATAATTTTGTGTTGGTTTCTCTAGCACAATAGTCAGTATTACAGAACAACTGAACTGTGAATCCATAACTATATATATATATATATATATACCCCATCACTCCTGAGCCTCCTTCCCTCCTCCCATCCCTAGACAGTTTTTTTCCCCTTCTTTTTCATGTCTCTTCTATCAGGACTGGGCTGAAATAGGAATGGATTCCTGGCCAGAGTTGGAAAGCAAGGAGATTGAGGGACAGCAGGGGAACAGGATTCCCTTTGCTCACCACTAAGTAAAACGTGGCATTTTCTCAGGTTCACTTTGTCTTTTTCTCCCTATGGCAGATCTGCCCGGTGACAATTTTGCATCATACCCTTTGCTTTTAACCTAGCTCCTGGAGCCAGCCCAGAACAGGACTTGCAGTCTGGCTCCTCTGCTCTCCACGGCCAGTTCTGCTGTGTATAGCTGTGCAAGGTCACCCACGAGCACTGCCATGCATGTGGGGCTCTGCTCAGGCTGTGACTCAAGCAGGGTGTTTCCACAGGAAGGGTATGCCTCTAATTAGCGTGAAGCCAGAGTATGTGTGTTCCTTGATAAGAAAAGTGCACGCATTTTCAGAGGATGTATTAGCATTAGGAGGACAATTTGATTTTTCTTTAAAATTTCCTGGATGATATCTGTGACCATTTTAAGAAGGCTATGCTTTAGAACAGCGTGTAGGAGGAACACACACACACACACCTTGTTACACAGTGGTACTCATTCATCACACCCACTCCATACTTTCAATTTCCTTCCCAAGGCAGTAATGATTTTCAGGCACTTAAAATACTTAACATTTTATACTATGCTTACTACAACAGACTGAAGGTATAATCAACTATCAGTAGGAATAGCTTAGGTAGATAATTTAAATGTTAACTCATATTTTTACAAATCTACATACATATCATGGCTGAAGACCATCTTTCAGCAAATGTCCACATTAGTAAATAACAAGTAAGAAATTGAAGAACCATGCTTTTATTCATGTTTTTATTCTAAACTCTTTGCTTAACGTTCATTTCATTTCTAGAGTAAGAAAAAGCTTTCTTGCATTTCCCAAGTATACTACAATTCCATTTTTTACCATCATCTATGTTCATGTTTCAAAGAGAAAACAGATTTATCATAAAGTCATTTTGGTGTTTAAGAAATCAAACTACCATGGATGTTGCTCAAGAAAGACTGTACCAACTTCCACTCTGCATCAAAGAATAATCACATATGAAGTACAAACGCAACAACTCAGAGCCCTCATGAACTCAGGACTGGAAAAGCACCCAGGCTGGGAGAACCATCAAAAACAGTTCACTTTCTAAAATGTCCAAATACTTTCCCACCCCCTTAAATCAAGGTATAACCAATATGGCTTAATCTTTTCTTAATGACATAGAGCATTAAGAAAGGGTTAAGAATAAATGGGCTCCAAAATCACTGCAGATGCTGATTGCAGCCATGAAATTAAAAGACGCTTACTCCTTGGAAGGAAAGTTATGACCAACCTTGATAGTATATTAAAAAGCAGAGACATTACTTTGCCAACCAAGGTCCGTCTAGTCAAGGCTATAGTTTTTCCCATGGTCATGTATGGATGTGAGAGTTGGACTGTGAAGAAAGCTGATCGCCGAAGAATTGATGCTTTTGAACTGTGGTGTTGGAGAAGACTCTTGAGAGTTCCTTGGACTGCAAGGAGATCCAACCAGTCCATTCTAAAGGAGATCAATCCTGGGTGTTCACTGGAAGGACTGATGCTGAAGCTGAAACTCCAATACTTTGGCCACCTCATGCGACAAGTTGACTCACTGGAAAAGACTCTGATGCTGGGAAAGGTTGGGGGCGGGAGGAGAAGGGGACAACAGAGAATGAGATGACTGGATGGCATCACCGACTCTGTGGACATGAGTTTGAGTGAACTCCAGGAGTTGGTGATGGACAGGGAAGCCTGGCGGCGTGCTGTGATTCATAGGGTCGCGGAGAGTCGGACACGACTGAGCAACTGAACTGAACTGAAGAATAAATGGAAAGGATTCAAAATTAAGAGGACTGGGTTTGACTTACTGGATCAAACCGGGGAGATTGATCTCAGTCATTTACTGCATCTTCCAGGGCTTGTCGTCTTTCAAACAGGATCACTAAATTCCTCAGAGCTGTCTAGAGTATTAGGCTACACAGCACACACGAAATGCCTGGGGCAGTGCCCTTGTTCTTGCAGACGGTGCTCCATGAAATGCCAGCCCACTTTCTGTCCCTTCAGTGCACAATCTGAAAAGATGAGCTACTGCTGTATATGCTGCAGGACTGTCACCTTTGTGTGGCTGCAACATCAAGAATGGGTCGCTGGGCAGAATAAACACAACTCTAAGTCTCCCCCTAGAATTTTGTTTTTAGTGCACACACACATTTTTCTTCTGCAAACGTATTCCCTATTCCCTAGCAGTCTCCTTACCCTTCAAAGGGCTTCCCTTGTGGCTCAACTGGTAAAGAATCTGCCTGACATGCGCGAGACCTGGGTTCGATCGCTGGGTTGGGAAAGTCCCCTGGAAAAGGGAATGGCTACCCACTCCAGTGTTCTGGCCTGGAGAATTCCATGAACTGTGTAGTCCATGGGGTCGCAAAGAGTCGGCCATGACAGCAACTTTCACTACCCTTCAAAAGTCAGCTCCCCTAATGCCCTTATCTTCAGCTCAAGTTGCATAGGTCCTTTGTGCCAAAAGTACAGTGTGTGTCTGTGTATTGTTGTTCAGTTGCTAAGTCATGTCCAACTCTTTGCGACCCTATGGACTGTAGCACGCCAGGCTTCCCTGTCCCTTCACCATCTCCCAGAGCTTGCTCAAACTCCTGGCCAACAAGTCAGTGATGCCATCCAACCATCTCATCCTCTCTCTCCCCCTTCTCCTCCTGTCCCCAATCTTTCCCAGCATCAGGGTCTTTTCCAATGTCTGTATATACATATATGTGTGTATATGTGTGTGCGTGTGTGTCTATGTATATATATATAAAACTTCATCATAATCACCAAAAACTGGAAGCAACCAAGATGCTCTTCATATATCCATGCAATGGAATAGTACTCAGCAATAAAAATGATCTATCAAGTCATAAAAGACACAGAGGAAACTTAAATGCATATTTCTAAGTGAAAGAAGCCAATCTGGAAAGTCTACATACTGTATGATTCCAAAAAGTATATGACATTTTTCAGAAGACAAAACTATAGAGACAGTAAAAAAAAATCTGCTATTGGTTGTCAAGGGGAGAGGGGGAGAGATGAACAGGTGAAGAAAGGGTGACTTTCAGGGTAAGGAAATACATAAGTATATAAACGCATGTACAAGTTTATATATACAGAAGTTTATATATATATTTAAAACATATAATATGTGAACTTAACCATTGTGAAAGAAACCACAAAACAAGCAAGGCAAATAATAAGGCAGCCTCTTGTATTTGAGTGTTTTACCTCTGCATTCACAGCAGTTTTCATGCTCTGTCATTTATCAGTGATTTAAACACGCTTTGCACCCTTATAGCCTTTAAGCTTAAGCCATTTTGTTGTTAAGGCATCTAAGTATAGAGAGTACTTATTTGGGCAGGTTTATAAAAAAAACAATATTTACTATTGTATCCCCATTGGTCATCAGTGAAGTATGATCTATGGGTTATCAAACATACTTTAGACGTAGGCAAATGCAGGTGTAGCTGTCATTCAGGTGTGGAGACAGAAATATACACAAGTGCAAACTAGAACTGGTGTCCTTCTTTACATCTATAACTTAAACAGCACACGACACAGTATTCACTCACCTCACTAGGAATATGTTTCGACAACCCTGTGAACAATCGCTATCTGCTTTTCTAAGGCATGAGATTTGGCTGGGCTGATCCTGCATTTGTGGTCCATCTCCTTTGTATTCTCCTTTCTACCCACTACTTGATGGCTGATTTTTTTTCCTTTCTACGTACTGTTTTCATTCCAGTTGCCAGAGCTGACCCAGACATTCTATGAAACCTATCTCAAATTCTACCAGTTCTGGAAAAGAGAATGAACAATATCATATACCTTAATATGCCTCTGAAGAAAGAATGCTAGTAAAAAAACTGAACTCCCAACATTTTTCAAGACCCAAACACCACCTTCTCTGTGAAGGTTTGCACTGAGGAACCGAGTTAACTGCATCCTCTCTTTTGTCCCCGCTGTGTCTTGTATTCTGCTATTATGCCTCCCACCACAGTGAGGACACGGAATTATGTATATGACTCCCCCCACCAGGATGTGAGCCTGCCAAGAGAAGAAGCCCTTGTTTTAGCACAGAAGATGCTGAACGTAAGTTGGATGAAATGAAATGAAAGAACAAAACTCTATAAAAGAAGATAAACAACTACTCGGTATCTGGTCTGACGTTGTTGAGTAGCTCTCAAATGAAAGTAGGGGGTGATGAGGGTGGGCCAAATGGGTGAAAGGGGGGTCAAAGGTACAAACTTTTATAAGATATAACAGTTTTAAGATAAGTCCCGGGGTATAATGCGCAACATGGCAACTACAGTTAACAATACTGTACTGCATATCTAAAACACGCTGTGAAAGATTTTAAAAGTCCTCATCACCCAAAAAATTTGTCAACTTTGTGTGGTGACAGACATTAATTAAACTTATTACAGTCATTGTTTTGTGGTAAATCATTCTGTTGTACATACTGAAAATCACTCTGTTGTATACCTACAACTAACACAATGTTATACGTCAGTTACATCCCAATTGGGACTTCCCTGGCAGTCCAGTGGTTAGAACTTCACCTTCCAATGCAGGGAGTGCAGGTTCGATTCCTGATCTGGAAGTTAAGACCCCACATGCTTCGTAGCCAAAAAACCAGAACATAAATAACAGAAGCAATGTTGTGACAGATTCAACAAAGACTTTTTAAATGCTCCACATCAAAAATAAATCTTAAAAAAATTACATCTCAATTTTAAAATAATTCTATCAGATGGGTTTTGTGTGCTCTGATAGTTGTTTCACTAACTCTCAACTAGGTAAGAACGATGAAGCTTCAGATCTCTGTTCATACTGTTCATGTGCAGTTTTGTTTCAATTTTCTCTGACAGTCATACACTAACATATGTTAGTTGTCACTATTATTCTTTCATTTAAAAAGCAAGAAATAAAATGAAATTTCTCTGGAGATTCCTGTAGGTCCTCTACTGATTTTAGTGCTGAACAGACTTTGGCTTTTAAACCATCACATTCTAATCTGAGGCCCTGACCCTGAAATAAATGCAAAGGATAGGGTGCCAAGATGTTAGACACAGCTCTTTAAAGCTTTAATTTGGTCTTTTTGGTCAATAAAGCCATGATTGAGTCACTGAGCTTCAGTGAACTGATAACAATGAAAATTCTAGTTATCTTGCAAACTCTTCCCCATATGATAATCCCTTAGGATATTTAAAAATCGTATCAGCAAGCCACTGAGCTAAGATCAAAATGCTGTTTTCTGAGTCATATTTAAAATCAAAGTGTTCTACTTACCTTTCTATTATTTTAGTTATTAAGTGGAGGCAAAACTTTTTTTTGTAACATTGACATGAATAACAAGAAAAATACCTAGACCTCATTCCTCAAGGATAATCTCCTCTGGTCATGTGAAGTTAAGCCTCTCGGGTGACATCTGGTACCATACCTGTCCTGTGTATGCAAACTCCAGAGCCTGCTTTAAGCCAAGACTGGTCACACCGTGTAAATTCACCTCGTCAGCACCACTTTCCACCATACAAAGACTGAACATGGCCTGAGGTAGGAGAGAAAGGAAGACAGTTATGGGACTGAGAAAGCAAGGGAACACAATGAAGTCCTAGAGAAACTAAGAAAGAAACAAGTTAAAGATTGATTTTGGTTTCTGAAATGCTTCTACAAGGCTTCCTTCACACGAGCCACTGCTGGTAACACACAAAGGGCCCTGCATGCCTCATACACAGAGGAGCGTTGAATCCCACAGCTGTTCTCTGGGGGTGACTTGGGTTCAGGTTCTCTCCCTGAAGTCACTGGCTCCCTCCTGGGGTCTTAGAGAGCTAACCTGAAATGGGGAGCATTCCCAAACGTTCTTGCCAGCAGGACACGGAAACATCAGCATCTCCCGGGAACGCCTTAGAGTATAAACTTATGGGGCTCCAACCGAGACCTTGGAGAAGGCAATGGCAACCCACTCCAGTGTTCTTGCCTAGAGAATCCCGTGGACAGAAGGGCTGCTGGGCTGCTGTCCATAGGGTCTCATGGAGTCAGACACGCCTGAAGCGACTTAGCTGCAGCAGCAGCAGCAGCAACCTAGACCTGGAGAAGGAAATGGCAACCCACTCCAGGATTCTTGCCTGGGAAATCCCATGGACAGGGGAGCCTGGCGGGCCACCAGTAACCTGGGTTGTAATAGGCCATCAAGTGACTCCAATGCTTACCGGAATCTGAGAACCACTGTCTTAAGATATTCAGTGAAAATCAATCTGCCCCCAAACCAGTTCTCCAAATGGCCAACTGATTGAAAATCAGTTTGTCAAATGAAAACTTTGAAATTTAAAAAAATACAGGAATTTCCTGGCAGTCCAGTGGCGAGGACTCCGTACTTTCACTGTCAAGGGCATGGGTTCAATCCCTGGCCAGGGAACTAAGATCCAATAAGCCAGGTGGTACAACCAACAATAAATAAAATTTTTAAAAATGAAAAACACTAATTTGTACACCTATAACAAGTTCGACTTAACAGGTAATAAAGAGAATATTCTATTGTGGACCACTGATGATGAAATACACTATTTAGAAAACTGTAAATCTATGTAGTGAAGAATTAACCTTATCCAAAGGACCTCTCCAGGCCTAAGACTATCCTGCCTGAAAGGAACATCTCTGTTCTCTGGGACTATGGCCAATGACAGTACAACAACATAATTTATGACGGGAGCTTTGGTTCACACTGTATCAGCTGTAACCTCCAGAGAAGCAAGAGACCAAATGTAGTAGTCTGACCTCCAGGAGAGGCTAGAGATGAAAGGTCAGCCACATAGGATGACTGTGAGTAAACACCAATAAAAACTCTGGACACCAACAACTTGAGAGAGCTTCCCTGGCTGGCAGTCCCCTGTGCATACTGTCACAGAGCCTGGTCAAGAGTGGGTAAGGGTAGGACTCCACAGGTGGAGGAGGGCCAGACGCGCCATGCTGGGGCCCTTTCGGGACTCTGCCCTTTGTGTCTCTTCCCTTGGCTGGTTCTGATATATTCAGTTCAGTTGCTTAGTTGTGTCCGACTTTTTGCGACCCCATGAAATGCAGCACGTCAGGCCTCCATGTCCATCACCAACTCCTGGAGTTTACCCAAACTCATGTCCATTGAGTTGGTGATGCCACGCAACCATCTCATCCTCTGTCGTCCCCTTCTCCTCCCACTTTAATCTTTCCCAGCATCGGGGTCTTTTCAAATAGTCAGTCCTTCGCATCAGGTAGCCAAAGTATTGGAGTTTCAGCTTCAGCATCAGTCCTTCCAATAAATATTCAGGACTGATTTTCTTTAGGATGGACTGGCTGGATCTGCTTGCAGTCCAAGGGACTCTCAAAAGTCCTCTCCAACACCATAGTTCAAAAGCATCAATTCTTCGGCGCTCAACTTTCTTTATGGTCCAACTCTCATATCCATACATGACTACTGGAAAAACCATAGCCTTGACTAGATGGACCTTTGTTGGCAAAGTAATATCTCTGCTTTGTAATATGCTGTCTAGGTTGGTCATAACTTTTTGTCCAAGAAGTAAGCGTCTTTTAATTTCATGGTTGCAGTCACCATCTGCAGTGATTTTGGAGGCCCCCAAAATAAAGTCAACCACTGTTTCCCCATCAATAGATGAAGTGATGGGGCCAGATGCCATGATCTGTTTTCTGAATGTTGAGTTTTAAGCCAACTTTTTCACTCTCCTCTTTCACTTTAAGAGGCTGTTTAGTTTTTCTTCGCTTTCTGCCATAGGGGTGGTTTCATTTGCATATCTGAGGTTACTGATATTTCTCCCGGCAATCTTGATTACAGCTTGTGCTTCTTCCAGCCCAGCATTTCTCATAATATACTCTGCATATAAGTTAAAAAAGCAGGGTGACAATGTACAGCCTTGACGTACTCCTTTCCTGATGTGAAACCAGTCTGTTGTTCCATGTCCAGTTTTAACTGTTGCTTCCTGACCTGCATACAGGTTTCTCAGGAGGCAGGTCAGGTGGTCTGGTATTCCCACCTCTTTCAGAATTTTCAACAGTTTGTGGTGATCCACACAGTCAAAGGCTAAGGCATAGTCAATAAAGCAGAAGTAGATGTTTTTCTGGAACTCTCTTGCTTTTTCAATAATCCAACGGATGTTGGCAATTTAATCTCTGGTTCCTCTACTTTTTCTAAATCCAGCTTGAACATCTGCAAGTTCACAGTTCACATACTAGTGAAGCCTGGCTTGGAGAATTTTGAGCATTACTTTACGAGCATGTGAGATAAATGTAATTGTGTGGTAGTTTGAGCATTCTTTGGCATTGCCTTTCTGTGGGATTGGAATGAAAACTGACCTTTTTTAGTCCTGTGGCTGCTGCTGAGTTTTCCAAATTTGCTAGCATATTGAGTGCAGCACTTTTACAACATCATCTTTTATGATTTGAAATAGCTCAACTAGAATTTCATCACCTCCATTAGCTTTGTTCGTAGTGATGCTTCCTAAGGCCCACTTGACTACGCATTCTAGGATGTCTGGCTCTAGCTGAGTGATCACACTATCGTGGTTATCTGGGTCATGAAGATCTTCTTTGTACAGTTCTTCTGTGTATTCTTGCCACCTCTTCTTAATATCTTCTGCTTCTGTTAGGTCCATACCGTTTCTGTCCTTTATCGAGCCCATCTTTGCATGAAGTGTTCCCTTGGTAGCTCTAATTTTCTTGAAGAGATCTCTAGTCTTTCCCATTCTGTTGTTTTCCTCTATTTCTTTGCACTGATCACTGAGGAAGGCTTTCTTATCTCTCCTTGCTGTTCTTTGGAACTCTGCATTCAAACGGGTATATCTTTCGTTTTCTCCTTTGCTTTTCTCTTCTCTTCTTTTCACAGCTATTTGTAACACTTTCTCAGACATATCTGTGAGTATACAAGCTTTCAGTGAGTTGCATGAGTCCTTCAAGCAAATTACTGAACATGACAGTACTATTTAAGCTCATACTAAAATATTTTTAATTTTAAAAAGTGATTTTGTTTTGCCAATGGATTAATATTCATATTATAGCAATATTTTATTCTGACAAATTCATTTTTGATCTTCACAATTCTTTATGTTTTAAATTAATATGTATGGGATGAGTGGATTTAATTCATAGTCCATTATTCTTTCTAGGGGGTGGTAAAGAATCTGTCTGCCAATGCAGGAGAGGTGGGTTTGATCCCTGGGTTGTGAAGAACCCCTGGAGAAGGAAATGGCAACCCACTACAGTATTCTTGCTTGGAAATCCCATGGACAGAAGAACTTGGCAGGCTACAGTCCATGGGATTGCAAAAGAGTCAGACATAACTTAGTGACTAAACAACAACATTTTTTCTTGAGGTCCTCATTTCTATTTCACACAGTAGAGTTTTAAGTTTCATAATGAATAAGATTCTCTTTGATAACTTATAGTTAACATTATAACTTGTTAGAAATACAAAATTACTGTTCTCTTACCATCTGAGAAATTTTGTAAAGAATATTTTAAATCTTACAATGTGAGAAAATAAAAAATAACATGCAAAGTGTCCTAAAGACATTGGGAGTATGTAACATGTAGCATACACAATTGCATTTGTAAGATTAAACAGCAAACATTCAGAATATATTTAACTTTCAAAAATTTACTTTATCATGAATAAATGAAATCTAATATTCATTTAGAAACTGTCAAAGGTGAATGGTCAATATGGCAAATTTGACAATTTGGTGAGTTAGTGAGTTGATTTGACTTCCCATGATGCCACTGGCAATAAAGGTACTATGCATAGGTTAAGAACACTAGAGGCGAAATTACATAATACTTGATAGGTGAAGAACAGTGATAAACAGCAAACTTGTAACCAAGAATTAAGAGTTTGAACAATCACAGGTGACTTGAACAAACATACCCTCTCTATGATTCAGTTTTATTATCTGAAAAATGGGGCTAAAAATTGTACCCATTCATAAACTTGAAGATTATAAAATAGTACACTGGAAAAGACTCTGATGCTGGGAGGGATTGGGGGCAGGAGGAGAAGGGGACGACAGAGGATGAGATGGCTGGATGGCATCACCGACTCGATGGAGGTGAGTTTGAGTGAACTCCGGGAGTTGGTGATGGACAGGGAGGCCTGGCGTGCTGTGATTCATGGGGTCGAAAGTGTCAGACACGACTGAGCCACTGAACTGAACTGAACATATAAAGTATTCAGTAGAGTACCTGATTATGGCAAGTTCTTAGTGAAATTATTTATACTTTATGATAACAATGAAATAGAACGAAGCTTCTCCTATGTATTCTCTGGTTAAAAGGATTGACATATCAGAAGTATCAATTCTGAGAATTTTTTATTTTGCTTTGTTTTATTTTTTAAATCAAGTATGGCTATAGATAAAAATGCTCATAGGAAAGACATAATGTTAAGTGGATGCTGCTTAGGCATTTGTAGATCTAAAATTTAAAAAGCATAGGTTACAATACAAAACTTTCAATCTGTGTAATTCTAAATTTGTTTCTAGACTTCTTATAGCTTCTTTTAAAAGAAACTGAAAGAAATTTCAGCTGTTTTAAGTGTCCTTTTTTTATTTTACATTAGATGAGTGTTTCAGTTTTTAATATTCCCCACATTAACTTGATTTTTTTCAGGTTTCCAAGTTGTAATTGCACCTGATATGGTAACCAGCTGCTCTCCATCAACCCATATACAGAGCAGGACAGAAATGGCTCAAACTGCAAAAAAAATTATCTGGGTTAATGAAACGGAAAATATTCCTTTTTAGAGTAAGGTTTAAATAACAAAACAAACTGCCAAGGGAGTTTTTGGAATCTGTTTTCATAAGGATCGTTCAAAAGCAACCAACACAATATTGCTTAGAACAGGTTTCCATCCTCAACCGGAGATTTGTGAGCTATGATCCTGAAACCTGGCTTGGCAGAGTTGGGAAAAGAATATAAACCCTAAAAAATGTTACATGTTTGTATAAGCAACAAAGCAACACCAAATTGGTCACTGTGGTGATTATATTATAGAGTATAACTATAGAGGGAAGGAAGGAACTACTATTTCACTCCATTTACATATAACATTATTTGGATCATTATCACGAACATGCGTTACCTGTGTATTTCTAACAACTGTCTTTTGAAAACTGTCATATTTTTAAGGTTATAGGTTGTGCAGGAAGACACATCTGATTCATATCCTGGTTCTATAACCTACTTGGTCATGCAGGCTATTTACCTTGAACACATGGCCTTTGGATAATTTATTAACCTCTCTGAACCTCAGGCTGTTATCTGTACATGGGGACAGTAACAACCTCACAGGGTTGACTTGATGTTTAGATACAATTATGCTTAATGTCAAGCATAACCCCTGGCACAGAGTAGATGCTCAATAAACAGAAACTCATTTCTAATCCAGAGCTAAGAAACAGCCTCCTACACTCGCCCTCTGCCCAAATCCATTCCTCTCAAAGACTTTGCTAATGACAATTCCATTCAAAATTCCTATGTCTGGCCACAGGACTTCACATTCACCACATACTCCTACACCCTACTTTAAGACTGACTCCATCATACAAAACATCACCTCCATTTCTAAGAACACCTAACTTCTGATAGCAAATCATTTGGTCTTAGAAACTTAATGTTACAAACAACACATCATTTTTAAAAATCAGCAAAGCTCATTAATTAAGAGGTAAAAAAGGGTCCTTCCCTGGTGGTCCAGCAGTTAACAATTTGCCTGCCAATGCACGGGACATGGGTTTGATCCCTGGTCCAGGAAGATTCCACATGCTGTGGGGCAGCTAGGCCTGTGTGCCACACTACTGAGCCTGCTCACCTAGAGCTCGTGGTCAGGAACAAAGGTTGCCACTGCAATGAGAAGCTCACATGCCTCAATGAAGAGTAGCCCCTACTTGGCGCAACTAGAGAAAGCCTGCACATAGTAACAAAGACCCAGTGCAGCCAAAAATAAATAAATCAATTTTTTAAAAAGGGAACTAAGAAATCAGTGTCGTGAGTTTAATAAATTTACGAGGCACCTCAATTAGGAAGTGCCTCATCGGGTAACACCAAATAAGGAAGAACCCAGCCATCTCACACAGTGAAATGCCAGCTGCCTAGGCTACCTAAGCTTGTTAAACAATGTCTGGAGACCTGCTGGAGCCCAAGGTGAAGAACAGAGTCTCCTTCAGTAACAGAAGAGGTGATGAGACCACGGGTGTTATTTTGTAGCATCAAACTTACTGAAAAGTTAAACCGTAATGTGCATAAAAGTGAGCACCATATTTGCCTTCTCCACCCTGGAGCCCCTTGACCCGAGCATTGCTCGCGTGTAATAAGTACAGGGCAATGAGTGACGGACTGAATGAATGAATACCCTGACAGACTCTTTAAAAATTCAACAGTAGATAATGACCAGCTCTTCTACATCATCATTTGACATATGAAAGAATTTCTGGATATAAGGCATTTTAGACCCTGGGATAAAAAAGTACCGAAAGTTAGAGTATCTACCAAATTAGTTCAAAGCTAGACATGTAGAAAAAAAGTACGAACATATGGCAATGTCCTCTATCAAGCCACAACATTCTGCCAAAGCATGGGAGGCTTCTGCTTAGAAACAAGAAAACACTGCACAGACTCCTTGGTTCACACTGTTTTGTCTTTGGGAGAGCCTTGGCCAGGCTGAGATTTACAGTCATCACAGCTTCCTCTTGGCTGATAATGTGCTGCAACCACCACAAATCTTTCTAATGGAAAACCCTGTTTGTGAGAATGCAATCCACTTGAAGTGCCTACCACAGATAGAGTTGTGGATTTATAGTGTGTCATTCCTTCTGTAATTCTCACGGAAATGACACGAATTGAGTCCTAAAATCATAGTACATGAATTAAGTTTCCGTGGGTCACATTAGTTGTCATGCAGTCACAAGATGAGCTACAACCAATTTTAGGTTGGGACTTGGGACATCATGCCACAAAACTGACCGATGGCAATTCTACTACATCCTTAAAGATAAGTAGAATGACAGATGATAGACTTCGTTAGGCACTTAGTTGGTGAAATATGATCTCTTTACCTGGTAAGCTACATGTAGCTTTGGAGTTGCACTGGATAGGAGCAAAATATATCGTGAATTCTCATTTTATCAGGAACATGAATAATTTTACAGATGAAATAACTAGATTGTTTGGGGGGCACAGTCAACTCTTATCTTTTGTGAGAGATAAACAAAAGTAAATGTGTCTAAGGGAGGTATAGAAAAGAGCAATTTGCAAAGACTGTGACAGACCCAGCCTGATCCCTAAAGCCTTTTATATATTATGTAATTAGTGATGTTTACAATGGCCATGAGGCATTACAGAGATAGGAACTAACCTCTGAATCAACAAAGATTACATTTTGCTCAATTTAGTGTTAGTGGTGATTATCCTTTATTGCATTCTGGTTATACCTCACATATAAAACAGGTAGTAAATCTCAGTTGATGAGACTGTTCAATTAACCACAATAGCCCATTTCCTTGATTTTAAGGATAGAAGGGTCTTGACCATAGTTTCAAACTGGACTATTTACCTTCTTTATCTCACAAATGCAAAAGCAATCCAAGCCATTTGAGGAGCTTAATGGCCTAAAAGAGTGGGGATATCTGGTTGGAGTGTTTTTTCCTCCCTGTACATTTATGGCTTTTAAAAATTCTCCCTCAAACAATACAGTAATACTCTCAGAGAATAAAATGTCAGAACAAATGAAAACAGTAAAATAATATTACTATAAATATAATCAAACAGAAAAAAGGTGAATTTATTTCTGAAATACCAGTTTTCCCTCACCTTAACCATGTAAAGGAAAAATCCACCTTACATGCTAAAAATTATGAAACATATTGATTTCCCAACATCTTCAAATATGTAGCTTGTTTACTCCAAGAATCTAACTGTGTTTCACAGCTTTGCTCTTGGCACGTTACTTCTTAAACTAACTACATGGTGATAATGAGCCCTTCAAAACCAGCATGATTATGGTTTATCCTACTTCTCCTTAGAACTCTCCTCCTTCTAGATGTGGCCATATTTCAACTACTTGGGTCTGCTGAGAGAAAATGGAATGGAAAAAGGACACAAATCAAGTTGTTCTTTTCTTAGCTAAAGAGACAGTACACATGAAAACCAGAAACTGTTTGCCCATCACAAAGTCAGGTTATATTTATCTTTGTCACCATTTAGATACTCTGGAAAATGACACCCACACATCTGGTTTTAGCCTTGCGTCACCCTTTCAGATCCCTCATTCCTCTGATGCCTCTGAGGTTATACTCTTTGTTGCTTAGTTGTGAAGTCATGTCTGACTCTGGGGACCCCATGGACTACAGCTCACCAGGTTTCCTCTGTCTGTGGGATTTTCCAGGCAAGAATGCTGGAGTAGGTTGCCATTTCCTCCTCCAGGGGATCTTCCTGACCCAGGGATTGAACCCACGTCTCCTGCATTGGCAGGCAGATTCTTAACCGCTGAGCCACCAGGGAAGCCCTCTGGTACCTTCTAGTCTATGGTTGTATCCCATGGGTATGGGATTTCAACACTTCACTATCCACCATATAAAGAAATTCATTCTTTTTAAATGTCTTTCAGATACTTAGGGATGGCACTTTTACTCTTCCTTATTGAATAATCTTGATAAGCTATTATTGTATGAATCTTTCCTACACAGAGACCTTTTTGGTCTGTCTTCACACGGCAGACATTGGCACAATCCTGTCTTTCAAAATTTACTATGGACACAAGGATAAGACCAAACCTGGATTACATTTTGACAGCTGTCCTAAAAGGCAGAATTCAGGGTCCACATGAAGGAGTGACCATGCAGATGTGAAAGAGTCTGCATGAATCAGGGGAAGGAGCTATGAAGAACGGGGAAGGAGCTATGAAGAACGGAGAAGGAAATGGCACCCCACTCCAGTACTCTTGTCTGGAAAATCCCATGGACGGAAGAGCCTGGTAGGCTGCAGTTCATGGGGTTGCTAAGCATCGGACACGACTGAGCGACTTCACTTTCACTTTTCACTTTCATGCATTAGAGAAGGAAATGGCAACCCACTCCAGTGTTCTTGCCTGGAGAATCCCAGGGACGGGGGAGCATGGTGGGCTGCCGTCTATGGGGTCACACAGAGTCGGACACAACTGAAGCGACTTAGCAGCAGCAGCAGCTATGAAGAAAGGACATTTTTTAGAGGGCTGTAATATCAGACAAGTCTGAAAGCCTTAAGAGAAAATGAAGAGGTGGAGCTACTGAGGAGGCAGACTGATTCTGTTGATTAAAATATAATAGGTATTAAGTGAGAATTCTGTGAATGACACAAAAGGGGCTCTGATGTGGCTTATCAGAGCTGCACAGTATGTGTCTTAGGTATCATAAGTAAAACTCCAGCTTTTTTTTTTCTGTAAATGGAATTTTAAAATTGGAGGGTACTTTAGAGATCACTGGCCTCTCGCTGCTCAGCATGTGGTCCCTAGGGCAGCAGTACTGGCATCAAAGAGAACTTAATAGAAATGCAGAAATGCAGACTCTCAGGTCCACCCACACCTACTGGCTGGAAAGCTGCACTTTAACATGAGCCCCTAGTAACCCACATGCACTTCAGAGTCTGAAAGACGTAGCTGTGGTCAGTACTCTACCCTTTCAACCCTCCTTGCCTATCTGAATATTTGAAGTGATGAGACACCCAATACTTTCCTTCTCCAGGGGATCTTCCCAATCCAGGGATTGAACCCAGGTCTCCTGCACTGTAGACAGATTCTTTACCAGCTGAGCCACAAGGGAAGCCCAAGAATACTAGAGAGGGAAGCCTATCCCTTCTCCAGCAGATCTTTCCAACCTAGGAATCAAACTGAGGTCTCCTGCATTTCAGGCGGATTCTTTACCAACTGAGCTATCAGGGAAGCCCCAATACTTCACAGGAGAATGCAAAGCATTAGCAATACTTTCAGAATATGGAATCATAGTCACTTTCCTGACAACTTTCTCCCCTTGGTGTCTTAGTAGAAAGTCAATAAATTCACTCTCATTTCTGCTTAATGGCCTTTCCAATATGTGATAACAGCTCTTAAGTCTATTGGAAACAGCACCTACTCCATATTATCTGAGTCATAATAGGTTAGCACTCAAGGTCAATGTTAGAAATCCTGCACTCCAAGCAGGAGACTGGAGTTAAAATTCTAGCAAGCAAGAACTGATCTCCAGATTTAAGGTGAAGGGACGGGAAGTTACTGCTTAGTTAAGGACACACCCACAGTTCTAAGAACAAGACCTTTAAAAGAGTAAATTATCCCATGTTCTTAGGTGACAACAATGGTAGGAGCCTTCAGACAAATCCATCACTTTACTTTCCAATTCCTAATTACTTCAGTTGACTTTCTCTAGTCCATCTCCTCTTTATATTTTCCTGAGGAGGAAATTTGGGTGGCGACCTCAAAGTTACTATTGACACAAATCCCTCAGACTCATTTCTATAGAATTCAAAAGTAGAACCTTTTAAGGATTTTCAATTTGCCATAAAGAATGGCAAGGCAACCCAAGCAAAAAATGGGCAAGAAACATGAACAGACATTTCTCCATAGAAGATATACAGATGGTTAATAGGCACATGAAAAGATGTTCAACACTGCTAATTATTAGAAAAATGCAAATCAAAACAACAGCGAGATATCACCTCACACCTATCAGAATGGCTATTATCAACAAGTCTACAAACAACAAATCTTGGCAAGGACTTAAGAGAAGAGGGAAATCTTGCACACTGCTGATTAGAATTTAAATTGGTGCAAGCACTATGCAAAACATTATGGAGTTTCCTCAAAAACTAAAAACAGGACTACCATATGATCCAGGAATTCTATTCCAGAATATATATATGGAAAAAAATAAAAACACTAATTCAAAAACACATACCTCAATGTTTATAGCAGCACTATGTATAACAGCCAAGACAAGGAAACCACCAAGTATCCATTAACAGACAACTGGACTAAGAAGATGTGGTATATATGTTTGTGGAATGGAATGGAGTATTACTCAGCCATTAAAAATAATGAAATACTGATATTTACAGCAACATGGATGCACCTAGAGAGTATTATGCTTAGTTAAATAAGCTGAACAGACAAACAAAAACATTGTATGGTGTCACTGATATTTGGAATCTAAAATACAAATGACTGTATATGCAAAACAGACTCACAGATATAGAAAACAAACTAGTAGTTACCAAAAGGTAGAGAGAAGGGGAAAGGGACAAACTAGAGGTACAGGATTAACAGATACAAACTTCTCTATATAAAAATTAGACAAGCAATAAGGATATACTGACTAGCACTGGGAATTACAGCTATCAGCATATAATAACCTATAATGGAGTATAATCTGCAAAAACACTGACTCACTATGCTATATACCTGAAACTAATACTGTAAATCAACTATACTTCAACTTAAAAAAAAAATGCCGAAAGAAAACAAAAAAAGAACACCAAGGTAGTTTC
Source organism: Moschus berezovskii (assembly GCF_049115385.1). NCBI lineage: Eukaryota > Metazoa > Chordata > Mammalia > Artiodactyla > Moschidae > Moschus > Moschus berezovskii. Next base: position 58,759,213 of record NC_142469.1, read on the forward strand.
CTGCCTGCCCAGACTAATACTGGTATTGACTGGTGAAGCCCTGTTGAGAGCTGTGAGGCGTCATCCAGGCTCAAGTGAGAACAACCAGGATCTAGTTATTACGTCTGTCATATGGATAGAAAGGGAGCAGGAGCAGATGCACCAGCCCTGCACCTTAGAGTATGCATATGTACAGTCACTGAAACACAGTTTCTGTCCTAAAATTCATGACATCATCATATAAAATGTTTTACCTCTTTTCTATACAGAACGTTTTTGAAGAATGTTGAGATAATAGCGTGGGAACACCTCAATTACCACTTTTTAGTTTACTCTTTAAAAACTCAATTTAATGATTGTTCTTAAAAATTTAACCCCAAATTTCAACAGTTCCTCTTTTATTTTCAAAGTCCTCCCTTAATTTCTTTTTCGCCAACATGCTTACATAAAAGAAGACGTGTAAGACTATAAATACAGGCACCCAGTCCAGCTGTGCCATCTCTTTTCAATCTTTCCTTTTATTCACCACTTTGGTTTGACAGCTGTGAATCAGGCAATACACACTGAAGCCACTCTCCCCTTGTTAGGTGTTCACACAGAGGAGGGCAAGAGGCCCAGCAGTTAACACACAGTTTTCTCTAACTCCATTAGTTGCCAGGCAACCACTTCACTGGAACCTTCCTGATGCAAGGCAGAATAAGCCAGTTTAATATAAAGTGTTTGGGTCATCCCTTATGCTCAAGTTCACTCCTTCTGCAAACACATTTGATGCTTTGTTGATGCGGGCTACATGCAAAGTCTCTACATCTTACAAAATGGGAGGAAAATAGTTTAAGAATAATCTGCAAGAGCTCAAATACTTTCAAAAGTAACTAAATGGAGAACTTCTTTTAATCCTATGAAAATATATATGCATAGATATATAATTTTTAAAGTGATATGAATGATTTGATATGAAAATCTCTCTCATCACTTCAGAGTCACATCTCTCTAAATGAGAAGAAAACTGATAATTCAATCCTGGATTCCTATCCAGGCATGCAACCCCAAATCCAATCAACATCAGATAAGCTAATTAAAAGCAACTGATTTGGCAAGTGGCTGGATCATCTCACAGTGTGGACAATTCATTTTGAACCAGTTTTTTTAATAAAAATGATAAACAGAATCAGGGCTTATCTATAGATTCCAATAATTCTTTCACCAACTCATCAGATTCACATGATCAGCTATCTTTTATATCATGTCCCTCTATTATAAAACATCTGTCTCTGCTCAATACTCAATCTCTAAAGGTTTAAAGTCTTCATCAGCTTCATTATACTTCAAACATGTTTTCTTGTTCTTTCCGATAAAGCTAAGGTTGACTGTATTACTGTGATTAAATAAGCATGAGCAAAATTGTGATTTTAAATAAAGCAGTGTGGAAGTCATAAATTTAAAAGCATAAAAAAGATATGGCGGAAAAAGAAAAGAAAAATCTCTCAATACAAACTTAAATACATACAAAGAGCCTAGCACAATGACTGCAGAGAATTAAATGAGGAAAAGTTAGCTGCTATTATTACAAGTATTTATCTAGCTTCATAGTGTTTATATTCAATAGAAATGAATCAGTTTAAATAAAGGAATAAAATGCAGACCAGAGTTCACCATTCTCCACTCACTATAATGAACACAGCGCACTAACAGCACAATAATGAAATTAATGGTTATCTGATCCAAAATGTTAATGATTTCTCTGGCACTCATGTACATAATTTTAAAAGGGGATGTGACAATGATTGTTTAGAAGCTCTCAGCTTTCTATTTAAAGAGGAAATAACAGTTGATCACTACCACTATGAACTGGTACTTCACCTTGAATAGACAAAGGGAATACTGTTTATAATGACTGTGTTCAGTTTCAAAAGGAAATTATGAATCCATTTTAATTTAACATGCAAAACAAAACCCCAACTCCATACACATTTTGGTGCTCACAAGATCCTGCTGCTGCTGCTGCTGCTAAGTCACTTCAGTCGTGTCCGACTCTGTGTGACCCCATAGACGGAAGCCCACCAGGCTCCCCCGTCCCTGGGATTCTCCAGGCAAGAACACTGGAGTGGGCCGCCATTTCCTTCTCCAATGTGTGAAAGTGAAAAGTGAAAGTGAAGTTGCTCAGTTGTGTCCGACCCTTAGCGACCCCACGGACTGCAGCCTACCAGGCTCCTCCATCCATGGGATTTTCTAGGCAAGAATACTGGAGTGGCTTGCCATTGCCTTCTCCGCACAAGATCCTATCTCACAGTATATCTAAAATCAGCCTTCTCTTGGTTACTCAAGCACTGCAGCTTCTATAACAGACAGATGTGTGGCTGTTCATTGTCAGCCAGGCAATTAATGCTTATCGAACATCCAACGGGTGTGAGGCTCCGTAACAGACTGTCTATAAAATGTCAGATTGACTGCTTAATTTGGCTTTGCTGAATGTCAAGGCCATCATTAATGGTGCTATTTTTTCTGGCTAAATTTAAAAGCTAGTTCATGAGGCCTCTTCTTGGTAGATATTAACTAAATGACTAATCAGTGGATAAAAGTTGCAGAACGCCAACATCTACTCACAGATAGCACATGCTTATGACTTAGGTGAGAAATTCAACACATTTTCAACTGCGATTATTTCTGTCAATTTCTATGACTCCTTGGAGAGCTATGTTTGTTTGCAGGGTTTTGTTTTTTTTCTAAGTCACAATCACCCTAAGAAGTGTACTGCAGCATTTTAAGTACCTCTTCTGGACCAGATTCTAGTATTTTTGGAGTCACAAGCTGAAGGGAAGCAACCAAATGCTACTATATTAGGTCCCCAACTAATTAGCCAATGACTCTAAAACTTACGAGTAGCTAGCTTCTAGTTTCAGAGAAGGCAATGGCACCCCACTCCAGCACTCTTGCCTGGAAAATCCCATGGACGGAGGAGCCTGGTGGGCTGCAGTCCGTGGGGTCGCACAGAGTTGGACACAACTGAAGCGACTTAGCAGCAGCAGCAGCAGCTTCTAGTTTTCCCAGGGTCTTAATTCCCTATCGGCTTCAGGTGATGTTGCACATATCCAACCAGGCCAGCTGGATCCGAGAAAACAACAAGATGTCTGCGGGTCACAAGTCTTTGGAAATCAGGACTTAAGTTCCCTTTCTAGTAGTACATATCCATTAAGAATCTAAGAAGTTCTATATTGGGGAGCTAGTATAATCATCACTCTCCTAGGTTTTAACTCAATCTCAGTATCAGTAAGGCCATATTCTCAAGTGTGAGAAAACAAATTCAGTGTCCTAGTGTCCCCGAGCCATCCTTCTGCTCCCCTACCTTCACGCTAGTTAGTATACACAGAGATCTGGACAGATAAAAACAAAAATATTATTTAGTATTAATGAAGATCGCTTTTACTTGTGAAAGCTGAAACAGGTATCACTGCTGCTGCTGTGCTAAGTCGCTTTAGTCGTGTCCGACCCTGTGCAACCCCATAGACGGCAGCCCACCAGGCTCCTCTGTCCCTGGGATTCTCCCGGCAAGAACACGAGTGGGTTGCCATTTCCTTCTCTAATGCATGAAAGTGAAAAGTGAAAGTGAAGTTGCTCAGTCGTGTCCGACTCTTAGCGACCCCACGGACTGCAGCCCACCAGGCTCCTCCGTCCATGGGGTTTTCCAGGCAAGAGTACTGGAGTGGGTTGCCATTTCCTTCTCCAACAGGTATCACTGGTCAGTTTTATATTCACAACTGTATATATGGACACAGGCATTCTTGTCACTGGTGAATAAATACAGTTCAAATTCCATAGGAAAAAGATTTAGCTGACTGTACGCATGACTCCAAAAGTTTACAAAAACTAAATGGTGACTTTTGTCTTTACTATTTTCTAGTTATATACTTAATACATAAATATAGTCTTCTTTAAAAACAAGGTTGCTGCTGCTACTGCTGCTAAATCGCTTCAGTCGTGTCTGACTCTGTGCGACCCCATAGACGGCAGCCCACCAGGCTCCCCCGTCCCTGGGATTCTCCAGGCAAGAATACTGGAGTGGGTTGCCATTTCCTTCTCCAATGCGTGAAAGTGAAGTCATTCAGGCGTGTTGGACTCTTCGTGATCCCATGGACCGTAGCCTACCAGGCTCCTCCGTCCATGGGATTCTCCAGGCAAGAGTACTGGAGTGGGGTGCCATTGCCTTCTCCACTAATTTTACCATAGATAAAATTAAAGTCTTACTTTCTGAGAAAGTAGTATTTATGCAAAGATCTGAAGGGAACAATGGAGAAAGTCATGTAGCTATCAAAGAGAAGAGTAATGCACACAGAGGAAATAGCTGTGCAAAGGCCCTGAGGTGAGTATATGCCAGGCATGTCTGAGAAACAACAAAGAGGTCAATGTGATGGGGATGGAAGGGCAAGAGTCATGGGAAAGAGGCCTGATGATGTAGAATCAGGTAAACTAAAAGACACTGGCTTTTACTCTGAATGAAAGTAGAAATCAGCAGAGAATGTTGAGCAGAAGCAATAAAATCTGACTTGCTTTCAAAAAGATCACTGCAGCTGAAGTACTGAAATAGACTCCAAGGGCTCAAGGATGAAAGTAGAAAGATAAAATAAGAGAACGCTGAAAAACTCCAGGAAAAACGATCCCAGCTTGCACCAGGGTGGTAGCAGTAGGAATGGCTGGGGTCTCAATATATTTTGGAAGTAGAGCCATGGAGCTTACTGGTAGTTTGGAAGCACAAGAAAGGACTCCCAAATGACCCAGCAGTTTGGGGCCTGCACTATTTATAGAGTTACTGTTAACCAAAATGGAAAACACTATGCAATAAGCAGCTAAGTGGGAGGAAACGGGGAGCTTGATTTAGACATATTTGTGATGCCTCTTCAACATCCAAGCAGAGATACTAAGCAAGAAGTTGTATATAGGGAAGGTTCCATTCTGGAGATATAAATTTGGGAGTCATCATCTGTGATAGTAAAGCTTATTTTCAACTTGATTGGGTCACAGGAAGCCCAGAAATTTGGCCAAACATTAGTCTGTGTGTTTCTGCATGAGATTAACGTGTGAATTGACAGTCTGAGTAAAGCAGACACCCTCCCTAATGCAGGTGGGCCTCATATAATCAGGTGAATGATTGAATAGAACAAAAGGCAGAATAAAAGAGGATTCTCTTTGCCTGGCTGCCTTTACACTGAGATGTTGGCTTTTCTTTTTTTTGGCCACACCACACAGTTTGTGGGATCTTAGTTCTCTGACCAGGAATTGAACCCAGACCAATGGCAGTAAAAGCCCTAAGTCTTAACAACTGAACACCATGGAACTCCCATGGCTTTTTCTTGCTTTTGGACACAAAACTAAAACACTGGCTCTTCCTGGGTTTCAGACTACAGCTTTCACATTGAGACTACATCATTGGCTCACCTGGGTCTCCAGCTTGCTGGCTGGGTAGATCTTGGGACTTGTATTTGTATGAGTCAATCCCTTATTAAAAAAAAAAATCTCTATATATAAAATCTTATTGGCTCTAGTTCTATAAAGAACCCTGAATAATATATCATTTTATATTACATATATATGTATAATGGGGCTTCCTTGGTGGTTTAAACAGTAAAGAGTCTCCCTGCAATGCATGAGACCAGGGATTGATCCCTGGGTTGGGAAGATCCCCTGGAGAAGGGAATGGCAACCCACTCCGGTATTCTTTCCTGGAGAATTCCATGGACAGAGGAGCTTGATGGGCTACAGTCCATGGGGTCACGAAGAGTTGAACACGACTGAGCAACTAACACACACACGTATGTATAATACACACACACACACACACATATATATATATATACACACACATGAGACAGTATGAGATTATCATGAAAGCTGCTATAGACAGAGAAAAGTGTAAGGACCAAGTCTGGGTCACTTCATTTTAAGAAGTTGGGGAGAAGAGACAAACCAGCAAAGAATATTGAGAAACATCAGTCAATAAGTGGGTTAAAAAACCAAAACCCAAAAGCCAAGTGAAGACAGTGCTTCAAGGAACAGGAAGTAACTGAGATGAGGATGAGTTAGAAAAAAGCAGACTGAAAACAGATGTTGGATTTGGCTTTATCGACAATTTCTGTTATGCTTCTAAGTAAGATTAGGTTCTCAATTCTTTTGCTGCCCTTTTTTTTGGTAACAGAATTACATCAGCCTTATAAAATTAGGTGTGTGGCTTTCCATTTTCTTATAGACTTTAGAATAGGTTTATGGGAAACAGCTGTTACATAAAGAGTTAGTGGTTCAGTTCAGTTCAGTTCAGTCGCTCAGTTGTGTCCGACTCTCCGCGACCCCATGAATCACAGCACGCCAGGCCTCCCTGTCCATCACCAACTCCCGGAGTTCACTCAAACTCATGTCTACAGAGTCGGTGATGCCATCCAGCCATCTCATTCTCTGTCGTCCCCTTCTCCTCCTGCCCCCAACCTTTCCCAGCATCAGAGTCTTTTCCAGTGAGTCAACTCGTCGCATGAGGTGGCCAATGTAAAAAATCTGGGCCCACTGCCTTTCTGAGGAGGTATACACCTACTTTGACTACTCCTCCAATTTCTTATCTCTTCCCTTTTCTTTTGATTCAATGTGGTAATTCATATTTTCTTAGAAATTTGCTCACTAACGTTCTGGTGTTTATTGATATAAAGTTTCTATGGTTTCTTTGATAATCATTTTTCCTTTCTTCATCTATGTCACCTTTTTCATTTTATAGAAATTTAAAAAATTTTTTTATATAATGACTCTTCCTTTTCTAAAATTCTTAAGTAAATTTGGCCAAAGCTTATCTAAATAATATTAAAATATAGCTTAAGAATATTGGATATAAATATATATATGCTGTTTCAAGAATACTTGCTTTTATTCATATTCCCTCCCAACTATTTTATTAGGGTTTGTTTTATAATTTCAGCTTTTGGATTTGATAGCACAGTTCATCATTCTAGATCTTTCCTATTTTTTTTTAAATAAATGCCAATGGCTTGGAAAGGGTATTGTGATGTGGCCCCCACCCCCCAGTCACCTTTAATGAAGAATCTGTGGTCCCAGCTGCTGGGAGAACTGTGGGCAGACAGACTTCAGCCCCCAGCCTCTTCAGGGACTGCTCAGCTTCTGAGAGTACCTTGTCCAAGGTCCTGCCCCTTCCTAGGTGGCCCACAGTCAGTGAGTAATCAGTGCAAGAATATAAAGTCCTAGACACCTTGGCCCAAAACTAAAGGGCATTTAGCTCCAGAGTTTCCTGTAGAGTCAGCTGAGACTGTTGTTGGACTGGCATCAAAGGTCAGCTTCTCTTCCTAAACCCTGCTTTCTCCACCTCCCTCTGTTGGTGCTGACTTCAAAGTCTTCTTCCCAGGGAACCCAAACTGCAAAGAAGGCTATAACTGTCCTTCTTCAAATTCATGTTAAGAACAATGCTTTCATTAATATTTGGTTTTAAATATTTTGTTAATTCTGATGTTTTCTTTTGATTAAGGAATTACCTGAGTGCTTTTTAAGAAAAAAATTGCAAGTATATGGGGTGTAAGACCATTAATTTTTCTTACTGATTTCTGCTTTTAATAAGTTTCTTATGACCTACATACAATGTGGTTGGAATGACCTACTTAACTACAATTTTTACAACTACTTCGTATGTGTTGAGAATGTGTGCTATCCAGATCCTCTAGCTACACTTTTATTATTGTGAGTCTATATGATCTGTAAATTTCAGAGAGAAGAGTGTTAAAAATCTCCCACCATGATTGAGAATCTGTTGATTTATCCTTATGATCCTATTTTCCTAATATTCTATATTAAGTGGATATAGGTTCATAACGAATTATAGAAATGATCCCTGAAAGTATGGGCCCTGATTCTGGGGAAGTATGAAGGCAGAAGGAGAAGAGGGCAACAGAGGATGAGATGGTTGGATGGCATCACCATTTCAAAGGACATGAACTTGGGCAATTGCCAGGAGGTGGTAAGGGACAGGAAGGCCTGGGGTGCTGTAGTCTGTGGGGCTTCAAAGAGTCAGACATGACTGAGCAACTGAACAACAACAAGGTTCATAACCGTTACCTTTTTGATGGATTGTTACTTTGGTCAGAATGTTACTTTTTGTCCCTTCTAATTGACTATGCCAAAGGCTTTGACTGTGTGGATCACAACAAACTGTGGAAATTCTTAAAAAATGGGAATACCAGACCACGTGACCTGCCTCCTGAGAAATCTGTATGCAGGTCAGGAAGCAATAGTTAGAACTGGACATGGAACAACAGACTGGTTCCAAATCAGGAAAGGAGCACGTCAAGGCTGTACACTGTCACCTTGCTTATTTAACTTACATGCAGAGTACATCATAAGAAATATTGGACTGGAGGAAGCACAAGCTGGAATCAAGATTCCCAGGAGAAATATCAATAACCTCAGATATGCAGATGACACCATACTTATGGCAGAAAGTGAAGAGGAACTAAAGAGCCTCTCGATGCAAGTGAAAGAGGACAGTGAAAAAGTTGGCTTAAAACTCAAAATTCAGAAAACTAAGATCATGGCATCTGCTCCCATCACTTCATGGGGAAACAATGGAAACAGTGAGAGACTTTATTATTTTGGGCTCCAAAATCACTGCAGATGGTGACTGCAGCCATGAAATTAAAAGACAGTTACTCCTTGGAAGAAAAGGTATGACCAACTTAGCATGCTTAAAATCAGAGACATTACTTTGTCAACAAAGATCCATCTAGTCAAAGCTATGGTCTTTCAAGTAGTCCTGTATGGATGTGAGAGTTGGACCATAAATAAAGCTGAAAGCCGAAGAATTGATGCTTTTGAACTGTGGTGTTGGAGAAGACTCTTGAGAGTCCCTTGGACTGCAAGGAGATCCAACCAGTCTATCCTAAAGGAAATCAGTCCTGAATATTCATTGGAAGGACTGATGCTGAAGCTGAAGCTCCAATACTTTGGCCACCTGATGCAAAGAACTGACTCATTGGAAAAGACCCTGATGCTGAGAAAGACTGAAGGCAGGAGGAGCAGGGAAAGGCAGAGGATGAGATGATTGGAAGGCATCTCGGACTCAATGGACATGAGTTTGAGTAGGCTCCGGGAGTTGGTGATGGACAGGGAGGCCTGGCATGCTGCAGTCCAAGGAGTCTCAAAGAGTCAGACAAAACTGAGCAACTGAACCGAACTGAATTCTGTTCTTGAATTCTAGTCTGGGCCATATTAACATTGTCATACATACTCTGTTAGTGTCTAATGTATTTTTCTGAGGTATGCTTCTTATAAACAAAATATACTTAAGATTTATATTTTTCATCAACTTAAGTTTTTTTCCTTTCAGTGAATGACTTTGAACAGTTTACATATATCATTATTACTAAATACTACTACTAAAATGTTTGTTTTGGTCTGACTTCTGCCATCTTATGTTGTGTTATAATTTTTCACATTTTTGTTTCTTTTTTCCCTTTGTACATATGTAGCATTGAAAACAGTTTTATTCTTTCAGTATTACTTATACTTAATGTAAAATCTTTCTGACTATATCAATAACCATTTTCCACTTGTCATACTTTCAACCATTTGTTGAGTCTGTCGATAATTCTGTATTAAGGCAATGTGACATTCAGTTCAGTTCAGTCGCTCAGTCGTGTCCGACTCTTTGCGACCCCATAAATCACAGCACGCCAGGCATCCCTGTCCATCACCAACTCCCGGAGTTCACTCAAACTCATGTCCATTGAGTCGGTGATGCCATCCAGCCATCTCATTCTCTGTCGTCCCCTTCTCCTCCTGTCCCCAATCCCTCCCAGCATCATTAGGTAGTTTTATATTAATAACCGATAAAGCCCATATTCCCATGGCTTCACTCATGACACATCCCAGTGTGAGAATTCCTACATAAGCCACTATGCACATGGTTTTTTAGGACCCTTTCATCTCATGGATCTGCTCTCCTCCGAGTCCTTTCAATCTGGCTTGTAGACAGAGAAGTAGACTGTGGAGCAGGTATATCTGCTCAAAACCACTTTGTCCCATGAGCAACTTATACCTTTTCCTCATATCCTTTTGGCAAGAACTTATCCTGTGGCCCCAACTAGATGTAAGGGGTGTTAGAAAATGAAAACCACAACTGAGTAGACACTTAGAAGCAACAACTCCAGCAGAGGATTAGCTGGCTGTATCTGCCACATTCCGGCTTCTCTGCGTTCCTGAATTATGTGGTTTGTTTATCGCTACCTCAAGCATGGAAAACCCTGGCCCCTTAGCATGCACAATTCATTTCTTTATGCTCCATGCTCTCACCCACTTAATCCTTGCATGAATCCCAGCCTTCTGTTCTGTGTTTGGCATTATCTGTTCCATCAGCCCTTCTCCAGAATGAGATGCTATCAGCATCCCATTGGGATGCTATAGGTAAGCAGACCAGTTACTCTCCCAATGATGAGGGTATTCCCTCTGTTGGCCTAAACCATGAATAACAATGCTGGGAATACAGAAATCTCCCATTGGAATTAGCTTTGCCATCTGTCTCTGAGCTCAAGTAAAATCTTTTAGATGCAACCAGACTCAGCTTGTTAATCCCCCAAGTCCCAAACGCACCTATTTACTTTCCGACAATTATATCCATCAGTCTTTATAGTTAACTTTGCTATATGTTTTCACTGCATTTTAATTTTAAATCCTTTTTGATAGATTGCTTTTAGCAACACACAAGATTTCACCATAAAATGTCAATTCCTATTTATCTAGAATCCAAAATCTAAGAAGTCTATTTACTTCTTGTTTCCATGGCAACATAAATGAGGACTGAAATTTGTATTAGACACCTTTAAGGCAGGGAAAATGCCAAATGGTTTTTGAATCTCAAAAAGATTAAACTTCATCAAAATGACTTAGCCCTTTATATGATAAATCACATGTCTGTGTTTTACTGTATCAATAATTTATATTTATAGGTAAGCAGACCAGTGTCACATAAGGTTTCACATCAATTGTATTAGATACAATAATCTAAACAATGATCTAGAAAGAAAACATTTTCCCTTAACTAAAAATTTAACTAACATATGTTCCATTTGTCCAACTGATAAATTATTACCATGTGCTTTAAAGTCTACTCACTATAAAGCCAAAGTGTGCATTTACTCTTTAGGGAGAGATTTTGAAGGGGAAGATCAGTGAAAAAAGATAAAATAAAAATGGAGAGAGAACAGTGATACAAAGTAAAGCAAACACACACACACAGAGATCCAGAAACAGCCAAGACAGCAAATTAGGAAAAAAAGTGCAGAATGTCAAAGACAGTACCATGGACCAAGAGGTGTACTCATCTTAGTTATTCAAGCAAAGGAGAGAAAAATGAGTCAAACTTTCCTGTAACGACAACCCTATTCTTTTATGACATGTTACTATGGCTATTCTGCACCTATAAGCAAAATGGCATGTTGCTTCTTGGTATATAACACCAACCAAGCAAATTAATATATTCAAATTAATATGTTCTGTCAGTAACTTTTAGTTGAGTGCTTACTATATGCTCTGCTCTGCTAGAAGTGTTGCAGGTTTGGTAGTGAATAAAAAAGACAAAATCTCTGCCCTGATGATGCTTTCAAGTGGAACTGAGCTATCTGTCTATAGAATGGAGGTTTCTTTCCTCAACTGTGCAGTAACTTTTCAACCTAACTTCCAATTACTTAAATTGCCAGCAATTTCCTTTAACCTTGGTTTTTAATTTCTGACAATGTTAGAAAAGCTGTGACCTTGAATACATGCATCACTACAATCCTAGTTCATACATGAAACGGCTAGAATGTTCAATATTACATTCTGTATTCTGTTTCGCTATCGTAGTACTCTCCAAGCTTTTTACTTGTACAAACATTATTGACATGTTTTGAGCAGGAGCCCTAATATTTATAATTTATAAATTATGGAGAATATTATATACCAATCTGTTTACATACTTTATAAAATAAACCCCAAAGCAGAAACTAAATTGATATAAAAAGTTACAGATAGTAAGTTTTCCCCTACATCCCCAGGACTCATCTGCCCCTTGAGGGGTACACAAAGCTCCACGTGAGAAACCACTGCACTTAGGCTAATTTTTCACACTTTTAAACTTTATGACAACAAACCTATAAAATAATCCTTTATCCATTTCGACAAAAATTGTGACAGAAGAAAAGAATCTGACTCAGTAAATCACAGCAAGTTGCAAAGTTGGCTTAATTCCCATAGTTTGCTGTTTTTTTCCTTTGCCTTAGTAGATAATAAACATTTCAGTTCTGGGCTCAATGAAAAATTAATATAAATTCTGATTGAAGATTTTCATGGAGCTTATATCAAAACAATGAATTACTTCTTAATAAACACTTTCATCATTTACTAAATGTTACTTTATCCTTTCATGGAATCCAAAGGCCTTACTGGATCTCTCAGTGCTAGATTTGGTGTGGGTATGTGTGTGTGAATGTGCATGTGTGTATGAACCAGGGCCTTTCTTACTAACAACAAAAATACTACCCAGCATTGGTGTAGCTATTATTCCTTTCCACTCACTGACATTTACCTGTCAGCAATTTCTATTATCTCAGCAATTTTTTAACGGGACAATAGAGCAGGTACTATTATTCCAATTTTACAAACAAAGGAACCAAGGCACAAGAACTGAAGTAACTTTCCTAAGATAATGTGGCAAGTTAACAACAGAAGATTCTAAAACAGAATTCACCTAACACTAGCCCAGAGTGCTTTTCTGATTTCAAACTGCTCTGATATACTAACTACTGAAATGTGCATCTTCTAATACAACATGGTCACAAATCTTTTCTTCACAAAGTAACAAGAGTGTTATTCCAAACAAGGTTTATTTTAAGAGCACTTACTGTCTTTCACTTATTTAAAGGACAGGGGATATCCTTTTCTCACAAAACCACAAGTCATGGGATTTCTTCTATTTAAGGTTAGAAATTTCACTGGTCACACAGTGATCTCTTGTTATTTATAAGGCAAAGCTGAAACATTAAACAGGGACTCCTTTTGAATTATGGTGCTCAGGAAGGAACAGTAAAAAATAACAATAACCACAATGATAACAAATTCTGTACCAATACATGAAACCCATCTGAGTCTTGTGATATTCTGCTTGGAGATACAGGAATCCCATCACTTCTTATACAATGACCTCCATATAGTTTACTTGTTCTTCAAATCTGAGACCTAAGATTTTGTCATTTTCCAACATTATCAGGCAGCACCTATGACAGCAGGGCTACAGAAATGATAGTAAGCAAAACCATATCCGAAAATTCTCAAAAACATCAAGGGAGAAACCACTGCAGCTAGTTACTGTCAAGATGTTTATATTAGTTTCCTACGGTTGCTACGATAAATTACCACAAACTTAGTGGTACACAAATCTTAACAGTTCTGGAGGTCAGAAGTTCAAAATGGACTCAGTGTGCTAAGATCAAAGTGTCAGAGGCTCTAGGAAGAATCTGTTTCCCTGACTTTTCCAGCTTCCAGAGGCTGTGACATCCCTTGGCTCAGGGTCCCTTTCATCAAAGCCAGAAGTCACATCACTCCAAACTTTGCTTCTGTTGTCACATCTTCCCTGACTCTTCTGACTCCCTCTTCCATCTTTCAGAGACCCTCATGATTACATTGGGCCAGCTGTCTAATCCAGAATTCTCTACCTCAGTGGCCTTCATCCCACTTGCAGAGTTCCTTTACCATGTGGGGAAACATTCACAGGCTGCAGGGATTAGGATGTGAACATCTTAAGAGGCCACTATTCTGCCTAACAATGCCTGCATCTAGTGAGAACCAGCAGAAAATTCTCTGAGGTTCACATAGCTTGGTGTCAAGGAAAATTTAGGGAGTTTGGAAATATGTGGTCCTAGACTGGGATTTGCCTGTGGCATGGAGAAACTGTTTAAACTTTAATTATCCAACACTGAGCAAGCTCAATTTCCTTGTCTGTAAGGTTGCTGTAGATTACATCTGATGGTTACTGGGGGATTAAATGAAGATAAGAAATGTGAATACACGGAGTACTGAGGCTAGTAAACAAATACAGATGTTAACTCAAAGACATAAATGGACAAATGTTTTAGACTTTGCAGTATGAATAACAACTATTACTTCCTTAGTAAGAAATATATTCATTTCCTGGCCAATCCTTATACTATTAATATTCTTTTCCCCTAAGTAGTTTCTAATACATTTATTTTAATATTTAAATAACTAGGGGATTCATTTTCAGTGATCCTGATTCTTAATTTTAATTCAAGATAAATTACTGGTCTGAAAAACACACTTCAGTGAGTTGGGGTTTTAGAAGAATTTATAGAGTTTTTAAAGTTTATGGCAAAGGAATTCAACATTTTTATAATTTAAGATTCTTCTTTGTCCTTTTAAAGTGACATTTTTCATTCATTATATTAAAAAGCACATGCTTCTTTTCATTATAGCTTTGAGATTAGCTCCCATCACACATATACTTTGTGATGAGTAATTAATAATTGTCATCTCTACTAGAAAGCGTGTCTCTTTCCAACTATCAGGACATAATTCATTGTCTTTTCTAGGTGATTTATCACAAACTTCTTTAACTTTTGGCTACAATATGAAGAGATATTCAGCATTCAAAGAAGAATATGTCCATGATTCTAAGAACCGGAAATTTTATTATGACCTCAAATGTTAACCTAATGGAATTTAATGTGTACTTGGCTACCCAGCAGATGAACAACCCAGTAACAAACTCATGGCATATATGATAAACATATCGCATTCCAACACTATCCCTCCTCCTATCCCTGCCTGCTGATATAATAACACTCCACGGGGAATCTCTCTCTGATTTACCAGCTAGAAGCAGTATCTTACAAGCAGACAGCAGCATACACCAGATGTAAGAGTTAAGGTCCAGAAAATACTTCCACACATTCACAAATATTTTTGCTTTGCCTTGCTGGAAAATCTCCAGTAAAGAACAGTAATCTAGCTACACCACATTTTAAACTTGCTGCCCACTACTCAGTGAAACTAGTGACTATTTCGCTGCTTAGAAGAAGAAAAAGAAAAAAAAGACAAGAGATATAGAGGAATGTACTTTTTTATTCTTCTAGGTTACTTTTCCTTAAAGTAGTTAGTTATTTGGTTGCACCAGGTCTTGGTTGCAGCATGTGAGATCTTGTTCCCGAACCAGGGATCAAACCTGGGCCCCTGCATTGGGAGCGCCATCTTAGCCACTGGACCACTAGGGAAGTCCCAGTTAGTTTTCTTAGATCTACAAAAAAGATATTTCCTTTCCTAGGTGGAAACGTTTAAAGTCATTTGGATTTTTTTCAATACAGAACCAATTATATAGGCTATTAACAGATTTTTTCTTTAATAAAACACTTTTTCAGTACTTTCTTCACTTATGCACATACAAAACTGAGAAAAGATAAAGAATAAATTCTTCTGTATCTAAGATAACATGATGATGCCTCAACAGAAGTAATTTAAGAAAACAAAGCATTTTATCGGCCTCAATTTATAAAATTTTGTGATGATGTGAATGATGCTCATAAATGTTTCAAAAAATATTTGCTGCACTACTTATGTGCAAAGGTCAGGGCTGAGTATTCAGTGAGGGTCAGGGAGAATAGGGTAGAACAGACATATGTACAGGTCTTGACTCTCTTCTACCATCAGCCCTCCACCGCGAGCTGTACCAGAACCTACCAGTTTTTTCCTCAATCACTGTCCTTATATCACTACCTGTTCTGTGGCTTCTACTAGTTTTCATTATTGATAATCTTTAATGAGCCAGGAGCATGACCAAGGGCATTCTATATTTTCCTAGGAAGCGAAGTAAAAGTTGCTCAGTCCTGTGCAACCCTGCTCGCTTAAAACAAACAACAAAAAAAACCAGTCCCCAATTCTTTCTGCTCCAACGTCAACAGAAAAAATCTAGTAGCCTGATGGGGCCATTCTAGCTTGTTTATTTTCCTTTTCTCAGTAGAAGGCTGAACAGAAGTCCTCACAGTCTACAGGCTGGTGACACAGCAGCCTGCGCATGAAGCCCTCTGACTGACAAGCCCCCCTCAGTCCCCAGAAATGGTATCAACACTCTTTCATGAGGAATGTAAATTACCCCCAAAAGCTAATCTCTGTATACAGTTTTAAGATACTAGGATTAAGGTCAAGAAATCCCTGACATACTTTTAATATGTGAAATCATAAGATACTGGGGAGGTGTGAGCATGAAATATACACAGCCTTCTTTACTACCATCCAACAGTAGCTCATCCCACTTCTATCAAACAAGGAATTCAAAATGGAAAACAAAGTCTGTTCAAAACAGTAAAAACACTCCAACAACAAAACATACACACATACTCCACTTTCATAAAACATGAAGTAAAGGAACATTTCACTTGCATTCCTTTAATCCCATAAAAATTTTTTGCAAACATTTAAAATTATGTTCACAAGTATCCTGGATTGTAAATTAAAGCAAAAGCAACCCATGCCTGGCAAATCCTAAGAAAATTAACTGTGAAGAAAATCTGGGGTGCCTTGGAGCATTTCAAAAGACTGAAGAGTTAGAACTCAAGAGTACTGCCTTGGGAAAAATAATTTCTAAATAAAAGAAACATTAAAATCTAAGAAACAGACAATACTGGCAAAAATTATCTTTGCTGAGTAGTCTTAAAATAAGGCTTCTTCTTAACAGAATATTCAGTTTAAAAACCAAAACTACTCTCCTCTGCTTGGAAAACAAAAACTAATATTAATACCAGTAAACCATCAATTTAGCACCCAGGATGTTTCAGACCCCTGGTCTGCATATGACATTTATGATCTCATTTAATTTCTACATCAGACCCATGAAGTCAGTGAAAATTCATACTTTTACAACTGGAGGAGAAAAAATGAGACTTAAAGTTGTTTGCACAAGGACATATACAGTCAGAAAATATTTGAAGAAAGCAGTTATAAATTAGATTAGTTTTGTCTAAAACTGTATTGACTCTACAATTCTTATAAAAATGTGAGTTCCTTACGGGAATACAAAAATACATTTTCTTTTGCTGTTAAGCTGTATGACTTTTTTTTTTAAATAAAGTTTTTTTATGTGAAACCTTAAAAAGTGAAGTCATCAGAGGCAACCAGGAACACCTGAGTCACGTCAAGGACCTGAGAGCACACCGGCCCCAAGAAGTTCAGGCAGCTCCCTGAACCAGTGTGACTAGTTCCCTAGTGTGACTTGCAGGGAACTGAAGGGAACACAGCTTGCGGCAGGCCTCTCCTCTCATTTGCCAGTGGGGGAAGGGGACAGGGCACCTTTTACCACATGGTGTAAACAGCGTGACGAAACAAATGCCCGTCTTGGCTTTGCATGGCTGCTCCACTTTAGGACGCTTCCCCAGCGTTTTCAGTCTTAATTTTCTTTCAGGTAGGTGGGAACAGCTGGATGATGTCACAATCAAACAAGACCGAATGACTAACTCACTGGTACAACAGTCGCCACAAAACCAGAGGCACTACCATGATTTCTTCTGCTTGCCCTCACCTCCACAATCACCTCAGTGCTAACCAAGACTGAAAAGCACTCCTGGGACTTATGTCCAACTCTTTGTGACCCCATGGACTGTAGCCTACCAGGCTCCTCCGTCCATGGGATTTTCCAGGCAAGAGTACTGGAGTGGGCTGCCATATCCTTCTCCAGGGGATCTTCCCAACCCAGGGATCGAACCCGGGTCTCCTGCATTGTAGGCACAGACGCTTTACCATCTGAGCCACCAGGGAAGTCCTTACTGTACGTGTTTAGTTCAGTTCAGTTCAGTCGCTCAGTCGTGTCCGACTCTCCACGACCCCATGAATCACAGCAAGCCAGGCCTCCCTGTCCATCACCCACTCCCGGAGTTCACTCAAACTCATGTCCACAGAGTCGGTGATGCCACCCAGCCATCTCATTCTCTGTCATCCCCTTCTCCTCCCGCCCCCAACCTTTCCCAGCATCAGACTCTTTTTCAGTGAGTCAACTCATCGCATGAGGTGGCCAAAGTATTGCAGTTTCAGCTTTAGCATCAGTCCTTCCAATGAACACCCAGGATTGATCTCCTTTAGAATGGACTGGTTGGATCTCCTTGCAGTCCAAGGGACTCTCAAGAGTCTTCTCCAGCACCACAGTTCAAAAGCATCAATTCTTCGGCGATCAGCTTTCTTCACAGTCCAACTCTCACATCCATACATGACCACAGGAAAAACCATAGCCTTGATTAGACGGACCTTTGTTGGCAAAGTAATGTCTCTGCTTTTTAATATACTATCTAGGTTGGTCATAACTTTCCTTCCAAGGAGTAAGCGTCTTTTAATTTCATGGCTGCAATCAGCATCTGCAGTGATTTTGGAGCCCAGAAAAATAAAGTCTGACACTGTTTCCATTGTTTTTCCATCTATTTCCCATGAAGTGATGGGACCAGATGCCATGATCTTTGTTTTCTGAATGTTGAGCTTCAAGCCAACCTTTTCACTCTCCTCTTTCACTTTCATCAAGAGGTTTTTGAGTTCCTCTTCACTTTCTGCCATAAGGGTATTGTCATCTGCATATCTGAGGTTATTGATATTTCGCCCAGCAATCTTGATTCCAGCTTGTGCTTCTTCCAGTCCAGCGTTCCTCATGATGTACTCTGCATATAAGTTAAATAAGCAAAGTGACAATATACAGCCTTGACGTACTCCTTTTCCTATTTGGAACCAGTCTGTTGTTCCATGCACAGTTCTGACTGTTGCTTCCTGACCTGCATACAGGTTTCTCAAGAGGCAGGTCAGGTGGTCTGGTAGTCCCATCTCTTTCAGAATGTTACACAGTTTATTGTGATCCACACAGTCAAAGGCTTTGGCATAGTCAATGAAGCAGAAATAGATGTTTTTCTGGAACTCTCTTGCTTTCTCCATGATCCAGCGGATGTTGGCAATTTGATCTCTGGTGCCTCTGCCTTTTCTAAAACCTGCTTGAACATCTGGGAGTTCATGGTTCACATATTGCTGAAGCCTGGCTTGGAGAATTTTGAGCATGACTTTACTAGCGTGTGAGATGAGTGCGATTATGCGGTAGTTTGAGCATTCTTTGGCATTGCCTTTCTTTGGGATTGGAATGAAGACTGAACTTTTCCAGTCCTGTGGCCACTGCTGAGTTTTCCAAATTTGCTGGCATATTGAGTGCAAAACTTTCACAGCATCATCTTTCAAGACTTGAAATAGCTCAACTGGAATTCCATCACCTCCACTAGTTTTGTTCGTAGTGATGCTTTCTAAGGCCCACTTGACTTCACATTCCAAGATGTCTGGCTCTAGGTCAGTGATCACGTTATCGTGACTATCTTGGTCGTGAAGATCTTTTTTGTACAGTTCTTCTGTGTATTCTTGCCACCTCTTCTTAATATCTTCTGCTTCTGTTAGGTCCATACCATTTCTGTCCTTTATCGAGCCCATCTTTGCATGAAATGTTCCCTTGGTATCTCTCATTTTCTTGAAGAGATCTCTTGTTTTTCCTATTCTGTTGTTTTCCTCTATTTCTTTGCATTGATCACTGAGGAAGGCTTTCTTATCTCTTCTTGCTATTCTTGGAACTCTGCATTCAGATGCTTATATCTTTCCTCTTCTCCTTTGCCTTTTGCTTCTCTTCTTTTCACAGCTATTTGTAAGCCCTCCTCAGACAGCCATTTTGCTTTTTTGCATTTCTTTTCCATGGGGATGGTCTTGGTCCATGTCTCCTGTACAATGTCACGAACCTCCGTCCAGAGTTCATCAGGCACTCTATCTATCAGATCTAGTCCCTTAAATCTATTTCTCACTTCCACTGTATAATCATAAGGGATTTTATTTAGGTCATATCTGAATGGTCTAGTGGTTTTCCCTACTTTCTTCAATTTAAGTCTGAATTTGGCCATAAGGAGTTCATGATCTGAGCCACAGTCAGCTCCTGGTCTTGTTTTTGCTAACTGTATACAGCTTCTCCATCTTTGGCTGGAAAGAATGTAATCAATCTGATTTCGGTGTTGACCATCTGGTGATGTCCATGTGTAGAGTCTTCTCTTGGGTTGTTGGAAGAGGGTGTTTGCTATGACCAGTGTGTCCTCTTGAAAAAACTCTATTAGCCTTTGCCCTGCTTCATTCCGTGCTCCAAGGCCAAATTTGCCTGTTACTCCAGGTATTTCTTGACTTCCTACTTTTGCATTCCAGTCCCCTATAATGAAAAGGACATCTTTTTTGGGTGTTAGTTCTAAAAGGTCTTGTAGGTCTTCATAGAACCGTTCAACTTTGGCTTCTTCAGCGTTACTGGTTGGGGCATAGGCCTGGATTACTGTAATATGAATGGTTTGCCTTGGAAACGAACAGAAATCATTCTGTTGTTTTTAAAATAGCATCCAAGTACTGCATTTCAGACTCTCTTGTTGACCATGATGGCTACTCCATTTCTTCTAAGGGATTCCTGCCCACAGTAGTAGATATAATGGTCATCTGAGTTAAATTCACCCATTCCAGTCCATTTTAGTTCACTGATTCCTAGAATGTCGACGTTCACTCTTGCCATCTCCTGTTTGACCACTTCCAATTTGCCTTGATTCATGGACCTAACATTCCAGGTCCTATGCAATATTGCTCTTTACAGCACTGGACCTTGCTTCTATCACCAGTCACATCCACAACTGGGTATTGGTTTTGCTTTGGCTCTATCCCTTTATTCCTTCTAGAGTTATTTCTCCACTGATCTCCAGTAGCATACTGGGCACCTACCAACCTGGGGAATTCCTCATTCAGTATCCTATCATTTTGCCCTTTGATACTGTTCCTGGGGTTCTCAAGGCAAGTATACTGAAGTGGTTTGCCATTCCCTTCTCCAGTGGACCACATTCGGCTGTGGTCCATGTGATCAGATTGACTAGTTTCCTGTGATTATGATTTTAGTGTGTCTGCCATCAAAAAGATACACTAAAAATAATTACCATATGTACTCAAGGATTTGATGGTTATTTTACTATTATTTTTATTCTTTTTTTTTCTGAAAAGGTTAGTTTTAAATTACTCCTAGCTAACAATTAATTTTTAAGAACTGTACTAATCAGATTGTGACAACAGTCCTGTGGATCAAGAGAGTGAATCCTCATTACAGCATGGAGCCCAGAGACCGCTCAGAAGGTTCCCACCCCGCTGTGGCAGGGGTGACTGAACAAAAGACAAAAACAGACTATGCAAAGTCCTTTAATATTTACACAGGTAGCATTGACAGTATTCCATGTACATTTAATTTTATTCTTAATTTTATTTGTTTAAGCAAAAAGACAGTTTACTGGAAACACTGGGAGCTCACAGAGTCAGTGAGGAAAGCTCATGAATGGGTAAGGAATAAAGGCAAGAGGCTGCAGGCTTGGCAGCCAGAAGCAACGTGACTGTCAGCACAATGATGCTGTTTATCCTCAATGTGATAAGACACAGTATGTCTCATATAGGATTTCTGAAAATCAGAACTGTTCATGAAGAGTCTCTAAAACAACCAAATAAGAGACAGCATGAACCCAACAATTTGTTTTTGTTTTACCCTGCTTCAAGGCTTGCCAGAATCTTAATTCCTGAATCAGGGATCAAACCCCCGTGGTAGAAGCAAGGAACTAACCACTGGACCACGAAGGAATTCCCTCATTTATATGTTTTAATGTCAGCGGTGCTATTACCTTAAAATCTTTATAGGAAACACGCTTAAGAAATAACATGAATTAACGTGTTAAACAGATAGTATATATAACGGGTGTGAGGAAGATGGATTTAAAACAAGGTTCAAGCCCTCCAACACCACGCAAATCACTGATATAATTACATTACACCGTAGTTATTTGATCACCTGTCTGTATCTCTTACCAGACTATTAATTCATTCTGCATCTAGAAAATAGTAGGTATGTAAGAAAAACTCACTGAATTTAAAAAAAAATTGTAATTACATATCATATACTTATTTAATAGCCTTCAGTGCCACTGCGGAGAAGGAAATGGCAACCCACTCCAGTGTTCTTGCCTGGAGAATCCCAGGGACGGGGGAGCCTGGTGGGCTGCCGTCTGTGGGGTCGCACAGAGTCGGACACGACTGAAGCAACTTACCAGCAGCAGCAGCAGCAGTGCCACTGTAATCAAATAGTGACTGGAGAGTATGATTATAAAAATATAGGGAACACAGATTTTTTTTTATTATCATGGGCTTTTCCTCATCTCTCAAAACTAAAAATTATATAGGCAGAGCACACTGAGGTTATAGTGAAAATGATGCTCAAATATTTAACTCTCCAAAATGTCATATTTGAATCACTTTGCCATCATCACATATGCAAAGCTATGTTAGACAGTCAAGACATCTGTTTCCTTGGCCAGAAAGTGTAGGCATTCATGGAGACTGAAGCTGGAGATAGCAAATGTTAAACAACAGCCTCCAGAAGCTGCAGAGTGGGCCACAGCCCAGGACTGCCAGAGGGGAGAGGGTGAGAGGTTGACTCACCCCCATTTTTTACCCACACTCCAGATCAGAAGGCCTCCAATTCCTCTCGCTGCCTCCGGTTCGGTTCTTCCTCATTCAATTCTGTTCAACAATACTTTGATAACCTCACTAGTCTTCAGCTAGTCACAGTCGCTCTCAGGGATATCACTGGTGAAAGGGACTGGAGCACATGACACATCAGCTTCAATTCCTTTAAAAACAAATTTCCAGCTCTACTGAGATATAACTCAGTATATAACTCAGACACATCATATTGTGTAAGGTTAAGGTATACAATGTGATGATTTGATACACATTTATACTCTGAAATGATTGCCACAATAAAGTTAGTTAACACATCCATCACTTTACATAGTTAACTTGTGTGTGTACTAAGCACTTCTAAGAGCTACTCTTTCAGCAACTTTCAAGTCTACAATATAGTATTATTAACTCTAGTCACCCTGCTGCATAGTAGAATCCCCAGAAATTACTCATCGTATAACTGGAAGCCTGTGCCCTTTGCCAACATCTCCCCATTTTATTTACTCCACAGCCCCGAAAACCACCATTCTATTCTGCTTCTATAAGTAAGATCATACAACATTTGTGTTTCTGACTTATTTCACTTAATGTTCTCATGAATCATCCATGTTGTTGCAAATGGCAGGATTTCCTTCTTTCTCACGAGTAAATAATATCCCATCACACACAGCAAGACATACATAGGTCACATATTCTCTATCCATTCATCCATGGACAAACACTTGGGTTGTTCCCACAGCTCAGCTATTACGAATAAGGCTGCAATGAACTTGGGAGTGCAGACGTCTCTTTGAGATCCTCGTTTCATCTCCTTTTGAAATACACCCAGATGTGGGATTACTGGATCACATGGTACTTCTATTTTTAATTTTTCTGAGAAACTATGTTTTCTATAATGGCTATTCCAATTCACATTCCCACCGACAGTGTATAGGGTTTCCTTTTCTCCGCATTTTCACCAGTATTTCTTATCTCTTGTTTTGGTAATAGCCATCCTAGCAGGTGTGGGGCGATTTCTCACTGTGGTTTTCCCTGATTAGTGTTGTGAAACATGTACCTGTTCAGGTTCACATGCCTGTTGGCCAATTGTGTATCTTCTTTGGGAAATGTCTATTAATATCTCTTGCCTATTTTTTAATCACAGTATTTAGCTTTCTGGTATTAAGTTGTATGAGTTCCCTATATATTTGGGGTATTAACTCATTAGGTTGCCCTTTCGTTCTTGTTGACCTTTTATTCCTTGAGGAAGACAAGCTATAGTTTTAAGTCTTCAGAAAAGAGGGACATTCTGTATGAATTTAATGAAGTGGCAGAGAGTGCACAGGATAAGGCTCTGTGGAGGACATCACACTTGTCGACTGTGATAAATCTTCGAAGACAGAAGGTAGACTAAAGGTGAGCAGGAAATTAAGGTAGAAGGAATGGTAATCAGCAAGGCTGAGAGGTGGAAAAGCCCTTAGGTGGAATAGGGTGTTTGGAGAACAGTTATGGCCTCAAGATCAAATAAGCAGATGGGAGAACACAGATGAGGATGAATGATAATAACACAGCATGGAAGCCGCTGCAGGGGCCTGGCAGACACGCAGTAAGGATCTCCAGGGGACCTGAGCAGGGCAGTGAAAGTTCATCACACAGTCATCCGCACAATGGTTTGCCAAGGGACAACCAGAGGAGGAAAAAGTTAAATGGCTGGTAAAATGTTCTAAGCAAGAAGGAAGGTGTCAGATTCAGAAAATGACAAGATGGGAAACACTATGGCCCAGGTGCATCACTCAGTTGTGTCTGACTCTTTGTGACCCCATGGACTGTAGCCCACCAGGCTCCTCTGTCCATGGAATTCTCCAGGCAAGAAAACTGGAGTGGGTTGCCATTTCCTTCTCCAGGGGATCTTCCCAATCCAAGGATTGAACCTGAGTCTCCTGCATTGCAGGCAGACTCTTTATCGACTGAGCCACCAGGGCAGCCCTAAGATAGGAAAGGATGAATCCAAAAGGTTATTCTGACCCATCAAAAGGTAAGGGCGTCTAAAGCCAGGTAAGCTCAATGATGAGCAGTCTTCTTTACCCACACCTGGCCAGGCAGACTGACCGGGAATTCCAAATTAAACAGAGAATGTTTGTTGAAGGTCTGCTGTGCATCAGACACAGCACTGAGTGCATTACAGACCTTATCACTTTTGAATCTCTGTATCCATCTATTCTGAGAGTTATGCTTTATGATCACCAATTGACACATTAAAAAAACCTTAGGTTCACAGAAGTCAGAGGACTTGGCCTATATCAAAGAATAAATAGTGAAAGAGGGTCAATAACAACAATAATAATTAGAACAGCATCCAGTATTTTTCAGGGTTTGTGGGAAACAATGGTCAACAGGGAGATACACTCCCTCCCGCTATCTTCAAACTGAGACCTGACTTTTGCATTCTTTCTTTTCTTCCTTCCACTGTTGTTTCACTCTTATAAAAGGTGCCCTTGGTCTGACACAGTTACAGCTTTTGATTAATGCCATGTTGTGCTGTTATTAAGCCTAAACTTTTTTTAAAAAAAGAAAGACTTCATTACTTGGCTGAAGAATGTGCTTCCACTCTTTCATTTAAAGTGATGATTACAGAAAACCACAGTACTTTGTGTTCAACTGCTCATTATTTGTATTTTAAGCCAGAAATGCTGATACCATCTCTCAGATCAATATAAAGAAACCGTTTACATCAAAAGTTGGGTCTTCTCACTCGTGCTGTCCCACATTTCCTGAATCAGAACAATTTAACTTCAAAAGAATCTGCCAAGTGTCAGAACATTGTTGTCGTTTAGTCACTAAACTGTGTCTGACTCTTGGCAACCCTGTGGACTGCAGCATACCAGGCTCCTCTGTCCTCCACTATCTACAAGAGTTTGCTTAAATTCATGTCCACTGAGTCAGTGATGCTATCTAGCCATCTAATCGTCTGCCACCCCTTTCTCCTTCTGCCCTCAATCTTTCCCAGCATCAGGGTCTTTTCCCATGAGTCAGCTCTTCGCATGAGGTGGTCAAAGTATTGGAGTTTCAGACTTAGCATCAGTCCTTCCAATGAACACCCAGGACTGATCTCCTTTAGAATGGACTGGTTGGATCTCCTTGCAGTCCAAGGGACTCTCAAGAGTCTTCTCCAGCACCACAGTTCAAAAGCATCAATTCTTCGGCGATCAGCTTTCTTCACGGTCCAACTCTCACATCCAGACATGACCACGGGAAAAACCATAGCCTTGACTAGACGGACCTTGGTTGGCAAAGTAATGTCTCTGCTTTTTAATATACTATCTAGGTTGGTCATAACTTTCCTTCCAAGGAGTAAGGGTCTTTTAATTTCATGGCTGCAATCAGCATCCACAGTGATTTTGGAGCCCAAAAAAATAAAGTCTGACATTGTTTCCACTGTTTCCCCATCTATTTCCCATGAAGTGATGGGACCAGATGCCATGATCTTACTTTTCTGAATGTTGAGCTTCAAGCCAACCTTTTCACCCTCCTCTTTCACTTTCATCACAATATACATTACGTCCAAACAAATACTGTTTGATTCCACCAGTATGAGGTGGCTATGGCAGTCAAATTCATAGATTCAAGGGGTGTACTGGTAGATGCCAGGGTGGAGGTGGGGGGGAAGGGGAATGGGGAGCTGGTGTTTGGTGGGCAGGGAGTTTCAGTTTGGGAGGGTGACAGGTTAGGGAGATGAATACAGTGAGAGTCGCATGGCAATGTGGGTGTACTGGGTGCCACTGAGTCTACAGCTGAATATGGTTAAAATGGTATGTTTTATGTTATGTGACTTTTACCACAATAAAAACACATTAAAAAAAAAAAACCAGTTTCATTTCTTCTAGCAGCATCCCTGAATCTGTGATAGATTAACTTGCTGGCTTCCAACTTGGATAAACCACAGACCCTTGATAGTTCTTGACAGTGGTAGGTTGCAAAAATGGTAACAAATTCTTCTCCTGCCTGCATCCATGTCCTTTAGTATACCCTCTTACAGTGATTCAGCTTGGCCATGTGACTTGCTTGATCAATGAGACATTAGTAAGCAGGACACAAACAGAAGCTTGAAAAGCATCTGTGCATTGAAGCTAGCCTACTTGCTGGTTTTAGAATTTAGTTGTCATGTGAAAAATCCCAGATTAGTTTGTTCATGAGAAATACATGCCAAGTGTCCCCCTGAACCCCAGCTGTGACCCTACCGATCACCAGACATGTAAACAAAGCCAACTGAGATCATCCAACCTCCAGCTGACTCTTCAGTTAACTGCTGATGTGAGAATGAATCCAGCAGAGATCTGGGAAGCTGCTAGACCAGAGGAACGATCCAGTTTCTAAGTTTGGAGGTCTTTTGTTATGCAACACAGGTTAATAAAGATATAGGGTACAAGGGAAAAATGACTTCCAGTGTAATAACTGTATTACAAGTTCTACAGGGTTCAGTCTATGTCTGGTTAAATACTGTATAACTATAGCGCTTAGCACAGTGCCTAGGAAAGAGTTAAATACCAGTAGGTCCAAGTTTGTCATAGTTTTCCCATCTAAATGATTGACACAGAGGCACTGAAATTTCACTTCACAAGCAGGTGTTGAGATTGAAGGAACTGTGTATGAATCCTGCAGGGCACAGGATTATGTAGAAAAAGCACAACTTGGTACTTAAAGAGACAAATGCTCCGATGGATGAAAATCAGCTCTCCTACTTAGTATCTGGCAGTCCGTGGGCAAGTTATTTAAACATATTGCACTTTAGTTTCTGTATCTGCAGGATGGGAATAAAAAAGCTTTCTTCACAGGCTTTATAACATCAGTAGTTTAAAGGAGGCACTCTGTGCAAGACCTGTCATAGTATGAGGGGCAATGTGGCAAAGAGATAAACTTGGAGTAGCAGCAAACATTGTTAAATGCCAACAATAAGCTAAGTGCTCTCTGGGGCTCACATGTATGCACTCACTTGCACATTCTCTCTCTCATACACATATGCACAAAATCAAACCCCAATTAAATTCAAAATGCAACCCACAGAGATCGAGGAGGAAAAAAGCTAAGCACCAACAGGGCTACATTATGATCTATAAGAAGACAAAACTCATATAATGTACACAAGTTATACATAACAATCCAAAGTATTTTGTTTCAAAAGCCCTCCAAGTAATATAAGCTTTCTGGAAGAGTAATGCCTGATAATTAAGTATATAAAATGTAAATTATATTTATGAAACCAGAAGGGTACTTTATAGACACTGCTTCATTTCTGCAGTTTAGAAGTTAAATCCCTACTTTTAACTTTAGATAGATATTTTAAGTTTAATTTAAGATAGATATTTATCCTCTACATCACCAGGTTTTACCACATTTAAAACAGTTTTTAAAAACATCTTTCTTTTATGATCTGGCATCTTTGAAAATTCTCTTTAAATGCTGACTGGCAATTGTGTACAGTTGATATTGTCTCGTAAACATCAAAAAACAAGATTACTACTGAAAATTTCCAAATCAAGGACTTTCCTGGTGCTCCAGTGGTTAAGACTCCATGTTTCCACTTCAAGGGGCATGGGTTTGATCCCTGGTTAGGGAACTAAGATTCCACACACTATGGCCAAAAAAGAAAAAAAAAAATTCCAAATCAAACCAACAAATTGGCCCAGGCTAGAGTTGGTTTCTTTATCATTTTGAGACGTTGGAAAAGACTGTATGCTATTATATTTTTAAAATGTTGCCTACTCACTAGTTAATTGATAAAAGATTGAAAAAAGTTAAATAGCAATTAAATAATGTACCTTCATAGTTTAATATTTCAAAAAATCTGGTTAATAATTGTCATGATTTTCTTTCTTCGATCCACATTAGGGGTAGTACAGAGTACTGGTTAAGACTCAGGCATGGATTTCAATTGTAGATCTGCAACTTCAAACTGTGTGACTTACTACTTAAACTCTGAGTTACCTCAAATTACTTAACCTCTGAGATTCAGTTTCCTTACATGTAAAATGATCTTTATAGTATGTGTATATGTTTATAAAATGGATTGTTATGAAGATTAAATGACATATGCATTTAAAGTCCTTTGTCTATGACCTGAATCATAAGAAATACTAAATAAATAACATTAAATTTAGCTATAACCATCCCATATAGTCACCTTCCAAAATAACAACAACAAACAGATCATCACGTATCATTAGCCACTAGAAACAAAAATCTAAAGTTCTACTAAACAAGACAACATATCCTCAGAGAAGTAGGTACCCACATGTCAACCATAGATACCCCTTATGGGGCTGATTGCACCCCTGTCCCTGGAGCAGAGAGTTGGAAAGCACTAAAACAAGAACATCCATAGAAAATTAAAAAATCAGACACACAACATATACTGGGGGACTTAAAAAAATACACTGCTTCACAGACTGTCCTTCTGATCAATGCAGAAGTACCCCGCCGCCAGCCCGCACTCCTGTTATGGCACAGTACAATGCCACACTGACTTATGGTGGTAAACTGCTGGCTGACAACTATGTGACAGTTCAGGAAAACCGTCATCCTCCGTTTATTTGCATAATATCCTAAGAGAAACAAATAACAAACTGCCTTGACTCACCCGGAAGTAGTCGCTGCAGGCCGCTAGGACGGCCTTGTGAGCATGGAATTTCTGCTCCTCGGCAATCAGGGTGACATCACAGAGGATGCCGTCACTTCTCTGCTGATTCAGTGCTGCCAGGACGCTATCGTTGTGAGATTCCGAGTGGCAGAGCCTCTGGCCTGTCAACGTTTCTTGAATACTGTAGAGAGAGGGAGCAAGTTGATGTTCTTCCTCTCAGCAGCCCGGCCACCCCCACACAATCTCCCTCATAGCAACTCAGGGAATGCGGGTCCCAGTGCCTGTGACAGTGCAGCCGTCCTAGCCCCACCATCTCTTGCTCCAGCAGCCTCCTGCTTTCTTTGTCTCTAATTCTCTTTTCTTCACCCCACGGCACTTCTTCCTTTCCTACTATCCCTCTCTTTCAGAATTTGTGTTTGTTGCGTGTCCATCTGTGTCTGGTATTGGCCCATATCTGCAGGCCTGTAAACCTCCGTCTCCTCAGTATGTGTTCAGCTGAGCACACATCTCTGGATGTGTATGTACATATGCATGTGACTCCTTCCACTCTGGGACCCCCTTCCTAGTCTCTGGTTCCTTTTCTAGCTTTGTAACACCTGTGTGAGGTTAGCACAAGCTCAGAACCTGATCTCTGGCATGCACTGGGCCAGCACTGAATCCACAGGACCTACATGACTCATCAGAGACACAGGAGTCACCATGTCTCCTCACAAGACACAATACTCCATTAATAAATAAGATGAAACCAAGCAAATGTTGGGTAGGGTAAAAAAGGGCTGTCTGTGACCACTTCATGTAAAAGGCCATTAATTAAGCCGTAGCAGCTTATTATTAAACTTGGGAAATTATGCATCACCAAGAGTACATCAAAAGAAATGCCATTGTAAGGAAAAACTTTAAGGCTGAAAGCAAACTGTATCTGTGTTATTAGCCTGCAGCAGCTATGTGCGGTCACTGTACTTATGAATGACGATGCCATCTATTTTCTGCTCTATTTTGCGCAACTGCTAAACTTATTCATTGTGAAACTTTCCCCTTCACTGCCAACCCTAACCTAAAATATTCATTACATGTCCTTTCAAAACTCCTGGGTGAAACCCCACATCTTCCTAAAAGAGTGTGGAAGTAATGCTAATAAACACCAAATGCAAACTGAATTTGTAGATAGTTATAAACAGTTGCATCTTAGATACATGAAAATTTCCATGGCCCTCTAGGAACCTCAGAATCGGCACTGGACTAAGAGGAGATGGGGACAAGAACTATTAAGCTCTATTTCTGGCCTGTGGACTCTTCCTGAAGTTGAGTAAAGTTGCCATAGGGATGGGTGAGATTGTCTCTTCCAATCTGACAGCTCCTGTGTCCAGTTCCTTCCTCTGAATGTGAAAGAGCCGCTCAGGGGAACCAAGGCATCACCACCAGTCTAACCTGCATGGTTGGTTTATCTGACAGGGCTGTGGTGCCAGCTGGCTGATAAATTACAGTTCAGCATAAATCACTATCTTAAAGGAAACCAAATGCTTCCCATAAAACGCCAGAGTGCAGCCAATAAGCTTTATTGGACATTTTTGACTGGGGAGCCTCAGAAACGTCAGAACTACTGAAAGAAAAAAAAAATCTGACAGGAGGTGATGATATAGTAAGTTCTCGTGGGAAGGTGGGAGGATTATTTTCAGCTGAAATACAGCAGTGAGTTTTGAAATGGTTACTGTCATCAAATATTCATCTAGCATCTCTAGCTATAGGCAGACTTTTAAAGTCAGTAATTGAAAACCATGCTCGGAAGCATAAATAACTCTTATACATATTGCTATGCAAAGGCTAGAATGGAGTTAATCAGCATGGCTCAAAGAAATGAAGGAACAGAGTAGTAATAGAAGTATTATATCAGCTAAATAAGCTTTAAGACAGTCTTTGAAAAATCTTTCCTAAAAGGATGACATTTTTATACATTTCACAAGCACAAAGTCCTTACTATGTTTCATGAATTATTCTTAGTGATTTACATTATTAATTCATTTAATCTTCATAACAACACTATGAGGCAGGTAATAATATCTCTTTCACAGATAAGAAACCTGATGGTCCAAGAGTAGACATTTTGAGAATCTATTACCATGAATATAATAATGCCATTTGTCCTTCTGCTTAAAAAATAAAACAAACAAAAAAACCTGAAACAAAGGCAAACAATGATCATCTAAGATCTCAAAAATCTATGCTAGAGGGGGAAAAAACCCCACAAAGTCACATTAATTATATATTTAGATTATGCATAATCTCAAAATCAGAATGTCTTTGAAAAATAATACATATTAGCATAATAACATGAGATAGTGATAAGAAATGTCTGAAATCATGCTTCAAAAACATTTATCTTTGCAATGATTAAGTTTGGAGAGAGAAAATAGATTTTAATTATGATAATCTTAGAACATTTATGTGAAACTCTCATAACTTTTCTCCCTTTTAATATACCTGAAATGCTAAATAAATGTATTTTGAAATTTCATTTGTAGTGGAACAGGAGAATATATTAAAATAATTGCCTTATAATGTTTCCTTACTCATTTTCCAAATATAGAGCCACAATTCACATCCTTATTATTAAGACTGAACCAGTGTTTGCATTTCAGATATCTACTGACAGAGAATAAATCTTGACAGGGAAAGAGCAGCTGTAAACTGAAATTTGGCAAAGAATAAAGGGCTCAGCTCTGAAACAATTGGGATGCTGCACAATTTCACAGGATCATTCAGCTGGGCTTGAAATATTCAAGCTTAAAGAAAACAGTATGCTAAATATTTAAGGCAACACTTGGCACAAGATACCAAATGTTTTGGAACCAATATGTTAGGAATTCTTAAAAGCAGAAACAAATACTCCAACATTTGGCAAGAAATAAAGGCCTATTAATCAACAAGTCATTGTATTGTATTTTGAAGGGAACTTTCCACTCAACTCTCAAGATGTAAATCTGCAGAAGACCTCAACTCTTTAAGTGTGAAGGCACAAGCAGCCACAGAACACAGATGCAAGGCCACAGGTCCATAGGATAAAGCCAATAATCATAAACCAGGGAGCAGGTGACTCAAAGACTATTATGCACCATCTCTGAACTAGGGTGGGGAGCAGACATACCCCTGCAAATGGCTTCCTTGGAATCAAACTTCTGCAAATTAGCAAACTACCAACTTAGAGCAGTGCCCTGCCATTCCTTGGGAAACAAGGAAGGAAAAACATCTTTCTAAAACTTCCTAAAGTACTAAACAAACAAGCAAACAAAACATAAGACAGGAGCCACATTTTCAGAGGGTATACAGGCTTGAAGGTCATCCTAAAATTGGGAAAGGTCTTCCATGGAAGCAATATTGCCACCTTGAAATTCACAAGTGAGTGCAGAGGGTGACCTGTGACCTGGCTCTGGCAAGGCAACCCCAATACCCTTTCCTCTGAGGAACTCCTTAAACCTGCATTGTCCAATATAATAGCCACTAGCTGCGTGTGGCTACTGAGTAAAACGTGGGCAGTCCAAATTGAGATGGGCTCTGAATGGAAAATGTACACCGGATGTCAAAGACACAGAATTAAAGAAAAGAATGCAAAAATATCTCAGTATTTTTATACTGATTACATGTCAAAATGATAACATCTAGAGTACATTGGGTTAAATAAAATATATTGTTAAAATTCATTTTACTAGTTTCCTTTCACTTTAAAAAAATGTGTCTGCTTGAAAAGATTAAATGATATATATACTTCATGCTATGGTTTTACAGGACAGTCTACAAGTTCCCTGGGGATATGCTCCTCATGTCTTTCCATATGAACCGTATAATGGTTTCAGATACCCCATCAAGCTGCTGATGAGTCTGGCTGTTCTTGATTCTCACAGGGCCCAGCCCCTCTCAGGTACAACACAGGAAGCCCCAGACTCCCTGAGCAAGAAATTGCTTTTTAGTGATGCCAGGGAGCAACCATCTGATTGGTCAAATGTAGCATCCAGTAACAGGGAGATAAATAAAAGAATCTCAAGGAACAGAACTATTCATGACTTTAAA
Organism: Moschus berezovskii; assembly: GCF_049115385.1. Classification (NCBI taxonomy): domain Eukaryota; kingdom Metazoa; phylum Chordata; class Mammalia; order Artiodactyla; family Moschidae; genus Moschus; species Moschus berezovskii. The sequence continues at coordinate 58,792,463 of NC_142469.1, forward strand.
TCTTTAACTTTCATTCTGAAATTGATGATAAAAATTAAAAAATCAAATGCAGAGCATGAAGTTCATAACATGGTACAGCTCACTCACAGGGAAGCACTGCGTTATCACAAACCACTACTTCAAACTCACAATGAACATTTCTGATCACAGAAATCTCTGAGTCTCATTTTTACAGCATACATTTTGACTGAGGTCACTCAGTTTATAATATATAAATTGCAGAATGGTTATCTGGTTTTTAAATATCTGAAATTCAAATTTTAAAATTCAAGTCAGTTTCCATATCAATGTTTACTTAGTATTTAGATACACAAAATATATGCAAGTAGTCTTCAAGTAAGGTTACCAATAAAGTGTTGCATACTTGTATATCAAATACAGTCAAGTACTGTAGAGATCCTCATTTCCTAAACAGATTACACCAAAAAGAAAAGGACTGGACAAAAAAACCTAACAGAACTAAGATTATGCATGATAATCTCAGTTCAGTCTGTTGATAAACTGTGCCCTAATCACTTCCATTCTACAGTCAAAATATTTTAATACAAATTAAATACATTAATATTAAAAGAACCCTATTTATTTAAGTGGTGCTTAGTTGCTTAGTCATGTCGGACTCTTTTGAGACCCCCTTGACTGTAACCTGCCAGGCTCTTCTGTCCATGGGATTTCCCAGAACCCCATGAATACTGGAGTGGGCTGCCATTTCCTTCTCCAGGGTATCTTCTTGACCTAAGAATAGAACCCATGTCTCTACGTGTCTTGCATTGGCAGGCAGATTCTTTACCACGGAAGTGGACAAGCTGTTAAAAAAAAAAAAAAAAACCACCAAGGAACTTAAATTTATTTTTAATAGAACACTTTACAATTTGTAAATACTTCTAAATTAATGCTTACAATGCTGCTGCTAAGTCACTTCAGTCGTGTCTGACTCTGTGCGACCCCATAGACGGCAGCCCACCAGGCTCCTCCGTCCCTGGGATTCTCCAGGCAAGAACACTGGAGTGGGTTGCCATCTCCTTCTCCAATGCGTGAAAGTGAAAAGTGAAACTGAAGTCTCTCAGTCGTGTCTGACCCTCAGCAACCCCATGGACTGCAGCCTCCTCTGTCCATGGGATTTTCCAGGCAAGAGTACTGGAGTGGGGTGCCATTGCCAATAGTAAGGGTCAAAATAACAAGCAAAGAAGATACAATATGCTTAGTAAACGACCAAGAAATAACGAAGACTACGCAGACAGGAATGTATTTATAAATGGATAATCTCGTTTCATTCCTTCCTTCCTTTATTCCCTCAAACATGTACTATCCTGTGCCAGGTACTGTACCAGGTTCTGGAGATAAGATGATGAACGCTTTATCTGTTCACAGAACCCTCAGTCTTGTGAGGTAGTTAAACTTTAATCAAATAAGCTAGCCTCTCTGATGAAGTAATGCTGGGGCAGCAAGCTGAAGGATGAGAACAAGTTACCAAGGCAAAAGGGGCGAGCAGAGTTTTACAGGCAGAGGAACAGCAAGTGCCCTGATCCTGTGGCAGGAAGGAGCAAGGCCCTGACACTGAGTCTACAGAATACTCACGGCTAGAACCCTGAGGACAAGCACAGGCCTAGAGCAGGATCTGAAGCTCAGAAAGAGGTCTTGGCTAGAGGTGCAAAACTCATCTGGATGGAGAGAATGACAGAAGCACAGCTGTGTCTCCAGAACACGCTTGAGAGACAACAGTCAAAAGCTGCTGAGAAGATAAGAAAGACAGGATTCAAAACACAGAAGCAGGGCTGGGCTCAGTTGTGAGAAAGGACTCCTTTCTGAGTAGCAGGAGGGAAGGAATAAATGAAGCAGCAACACGCATTAAAACCTAGGGCTTTGTTTTTTTTTTTTTGCTGAATTTAAATATTCAGTGGAACCAACCTCCACTGGACAATGGAGGCATGAAAACACAGATATTTAGGATCATCTGGGTTGGGATTTTGTCAGGCAAATGCAGAGAGCAAGAGAAATTAAGAATTAAAAAGAGCGACAGATTCTAAACTGGTTAAGAAGGGAAATGAGAGAAGGAAAATACTGATGGATTTGGTGGGAGTGGCCCGGCCACTAAATGAGACGCTGCCATGAGGTCAAAGTACCACCACGGTGAGGGTAGGTAAATCAGGAAGCTAGAAGGAGAGAAGGTCCTGGCAAGAATAATGGCGGATGCAGTGGTTTCAGAAAGTGAGCAACTTCTGGGGATGCAAGATCCATGGCATGACCACGGGAGCAGGTGGCTCAATGAGGGAGAAGGTCACAAGCAGGTAGAAGATCCAAGGCCATCAAGTCAGGCAGATTCTCCATATGAATACGGAGGGCCCCGGTAAGTAGTAAAGGGTTTGTGGTGAAGAGGAGACTGTCGGCCCAACGCCAAAGGCACAGTGAACGAGAGGAAGTCACCCTGCTGGCGTGGGGAGGAGGAGAGGATGGAAGAGTTGAAGAGCGCCACCTCCAGAAGAGCCCGTCTTTGTTGTCGTTTTGTCAGACAACCAATATAAGGAGTAAAGACTGAGAAGCAAAACTGTGTCCAGGTTGACAACAAGCTCAAAGTCCAAAGTACGTGAGAACTCAGAACATAAGGCCAGCACTTGAGAGAGCTACAAAACAAGTGGTGCCCCAGACAAAGAGAGGGCCCAGTGAAGGCAGGAGGGGCTCAAAGCGGCAAAGCGTGAGGGAGATGACACAGCGGGGCACACACAAGACCCCGGTGCACAGCTCCACAGGGCACAGGGAAAGTTAGAAAGGGGTGGAAAGGAAGGTCTGTGTTGCAGCAGTGAAGGAAAGTCCATCACAGAGATGATGGTGCTATGGCGGACAGATGGCAGTGGGATCAGAGTTTGTCAGAGATGGCAAATTTAAAGTAAAGAAAAATTTGGAGAAAAATCCACATGGATCGTGGTAGCCAGAAATAAAGCACTTTGCTTAGTGGTGGCAGACCAATACCATGGTCTCCTTCCATGTTCTATATTGGTTGGATGCCAGATCTAGAGCAGGGTTTCTCAACCCCAGTGAAATTGACATTCTGACATTTTTTGCTATGAGCATTATCCTGAGCACTGTAAGATGTTTAGAAGGATCCCTGGCCTCTACTCACTAATGACAATAGCATCTCCAAGCCTGGTGCCAACCAAAAATGACGTCAGAGAGAAGACCTAAACGGATACTTCTTCAAAGAACACATACAGATGGCCAAGAGGCACATGAAAGGATGGTCACTACTGATAATTATCAGAGAAATGCAAATCAAACTTCAATGAGATATCACCTTACACTAGCCAGAATGACTATCATAATAAAATCCACAAACAAAAAATACTGGAGAGGGTGTGGAGAACAGGGAACCCTTCTAAATTGTTGGTGTGAATATAAACTGGTACAGAATACTATAGAGCACAGTATGGAAGGTTCCTTAAAAAACTAAAAACAGAGCTACCATATGTCCCTGCAATCCCACTCCTGGGCATATATCTGGAAAAAAAACATGATCAGAAAGGATACGTGCACCCCAATGTTCACTGCAGCACAGATTACAACAGCAAAACATGGAAGCAATCTAAACATCCATCGACAGAGGAATGGATAAAGAAGGAAGGAAAAACATATTCCTAAAACTTCCTAAAATACTAAATAAGCAAACAAAACATAAGACAGGAGCCACATTTTCCAAGGGTATACAGGTTTGAAGGTCATCCTAAAATTGGGAAAGGTCTCTATGGAAGCAATACTGCCACCTTGAAATTCGCCAGTGAGCGCAGAGGGTGACCTGGCTTCGGCAAGGCAACCCCAATACCCTTTCCTCTGGGGAACTCCTTAAAGCTGCACTGTCCAATATAATAGCCACAGCTACATGTGGCTACTGAGTAAAACGTGGGCAGTCCAAATTGAGATGGGCTCTAAGTGGAAAATGTACACTGGATGTCAAAGACACAGTATGAAATAAAAGAATGCAAAAACATCTCATTAATATGTTTATACTGATTACATGTCAAATGATTGCTTTAAAAGGGACAACAGTCATGTATATGTGGTTTTCTGATTATTTATTACATCATGTATCTTTATGGATGTATACCGTTAGTTTGAGGGAATTAGCATCCTAAATAAAGAAAAGATAAAAGCATAAAAAAGATAAAAAGTATTCTTTGAAATACTTAACCATTAAACATATCTAAGTTTGGGCAGTAATTACATCTTAGTGGTTAGCCCTTGTGCTACCAAACTAAATTCACACACACTCACAGACTGATTTGCTTTAATTCTTTCAATACTTGTTCAGTGCCTTCCCTGTGCTCGGTCCCAGATATTACAGCAGGAGGATTTCAAGTCACACAAGGCTCACTACCCCAAGCCAAGATGTATCCTACAGTGCCCACCTGAGGAAGCGTTCAGACGGCATTCTCCAGCTGGGTTCCTCAGGGTCTCAGCCTTAGAAGGTCGCAGAGGAGTCGGCAAGCATTCCAGCTAAATGAAAAGACAAGAAAGAAAAGCACAGTGACTTAAATGCAAAAAAAAGAAAAAAAACAAACATACTCTGGGCCTTCATGATGCTAATATTTTAGAATCTTGAAGAGTTTGATAGACAAGATACAACAATCTGACTGAATGCTCTTGTGATAGGCAATGTTTCAGAATGCTTGTAAGTTTTAAAGTTTTTTCACCTTATTAGAATTTCAAGGACTAAAAATTAAAATCTGAGAACCAAAAGTAGCTAAAGAGTTACATTAAAAATTAAAACATCAGATGGCCAGAGGGAAAAATTAAGATTTGAAAAAATATTGTTATGATTTATGTCAAAGAAGATTTTACCTATGTTCTCTTCTAGGAGTTTTATGGTGTCATGTCTTATGTTTAGGGCCTTCCCTGGTGGCTCAAAAGGTAAATAATCTGCCTGCAATGCAGGAGACCCAGATTCAATCTCTGGGTCTGGAAGATCCCCTGGAGAAGGAAAAGGCAACCCACTCCAGTAGTCTTGCCTGGAGAAATCCATGGACACAGTCTTTAACCCATTTTGAGTTTCTTTTTGCTTATGGAGTGAGGGAGTGTTTTAACTTTACTAATATACATGTGGCAGTCCAGCTTTCCAAACACTCATTATAGAAATAAAAGCAAAAAACAAACACATGGGACCTAATCAAACAATCTTTTGCACAGAAAGGACACCATAAACAAAATAAAAAGACAACCTTCGGACTAAGAGAAAATATTAATATTTGCAAACAATGTGACAAGGGCTTAATTTCCAAAATATATGAACAGTTCATACAGTTCGATATCAAAAAGACAAACAACCAATCCAAAATGGGCAGAAACTGCCATTTTTTCAAAGAAGAGACACAGATGGCCAACAGAGACATGAGACATGCTCAACACTGCTAATTATTTGAGTAATGCAAATCAAAACTACAATGAGGTACCTGTCTGACATCTCACATCTGTCAGAAGGGACAGCATCAAAAGGTCTACAAATAGTATATGCTGGAGAGGGTGTGGAGAAAAGAGAACACTTCTATACCATTGATGGGAATGTAAATTGGTGCAACCACTATGCAAAACAGTATGGCGATTCCTTAAAATACTAAAACAAATACTAAAACTCTAATTCAAAAAGATACATGTACCCCAATGTTCATAGCAGCACTACTTATAACAGCTAAGACATGAAAGCAACCTAAGGGTCCATCAACAGATGAATGGATAAATAAGATGTAGAGTGTGTGTGTGTATATATATATATACATATATATGTATATACGTCTATGTATATAAAAGAATATTACTCAGCCATAAAAATGAAAAACATTTTGTCATTTGCAGCATCATGGATGGACTCTGAGATCACTATACTAAGTAAAGTCAGAGAAAGACAAATATTCTATGATATCACTTATAAGTAGAATCTGAAAAAACAATATGAATGGATTTATTTACAAAATAGAAACAGGTTCACAGAGACACAGAAAACAAGCTTACCATTACCAAAGTGGAAGTGGGGATAAATTGCTGCTGCTGTTAAGTCACTTCAGTCATGTCCGACTCTGTGTGACCCCATAGACGGCAGCCCTCCAGGCTCCCCCCATTCCTGGGATTCTCCAGGCAAGAACACTGGAGTGGGTTGCCATTTCCTTCTCCAAAGTGAAGTCGCTCAGTCATGTCAGACTTGTAGCGACCCCATGGACCACAGCCTACCAGGCTCCTCTGTCCACGGGATTTTCTAGGCAAGAGTACTGGAGTGGCTTGCCATTGTTAGGTGCATGGAATTAACAGATATACACAACTATATACAAAATAGATAAACAATGATTTACAATATAGAACAAGGAATTATATTCAGTATCTTATAATACTTATCATGGAAAAGACTCAGAAAAAGAAAATATAAAAAACATATATTTACATGTATAAACACTGAATCCATGACTATGTTTTACAACTCTCATTAGAAGGTCTAGCTGCTGCTGCTGCTAAGTCGCTTCAGTAATGTCCAACTCTGTGCGACCCCATAGACGGCAGCCCATCAGGCTCCCCTGTCCCTGGGATTCTCCAGGCAAGAACACGAGTGGGTTGTCATTTCCTTCTCCAACGTGTGAAAGTGAAAAGTGAAAGTGAAGTCGCTCAGTCGTGTCCAACTTTTTGCGACCCCATGGACTGCAGCCTATCAGGCTCCTCCATCCATGGGATTTTCCAGGCAAGAGTACTGAAGTGGGTTGCCATTGCCTTCTCCAGAAAGTCTAGCTATCATTTTCTAATATACCCAAGTATCAAAATTAATTCCAATTTGAATCATCTTAAACAGGCTCTCTTCTAAGTTTCATTTTGAAAAGCAAAAACAGTGTAAAAAGACATGAAAGAAATATGTAAAGCTGTGCCTATTTCTGCTAATTTTATAAAAGAGAGATCTATGATTTCCAATCTAAAATACAGTATTTGTTACACTGTATCCAAACCTTCAAACTATACTAATTCACATAAATACATCATAATTTGCTGAGGATTCATTTCACTGTTGTGGAACATCAGGTTGTTTCAAACATTTCATATATTCATACTTATTTCTTGCTTTTTTAATTACTGAAAATAGTAGACCTATACTTTTCATTTATTTCTAAGTTTTGACAAATCTAAAAATGAGTATCATTTTCAATTAATTCACTACAACTGAGCAATAAAGAGGGTCAGAATAGTTCACGACACGTTGTTTAACTAGCTTAGAGACTTTCCTAGCACCTATCACTGCTACAGATTCCTTTCATAAACTAGGTTATAAACTGCAGGTTCTTATTGCCTAACACAAAAACTACAGAGATAGTCACTTTAAGATGGCATAAGAATATTTATTATTATAGAGACGTGAAAAAACCTTAATCTCTCTGAAATTCTAATATTTTAAAATGCTCCCAATAACTAGGGCTTCCCTGGTGGCTCAGATGGTAAAGCATCTGCCTGTAATTTGTGAGACCCAGGTTCGATCCCTGGGTTGGGAAGATCCTCCGGAGAAGGAAATGGCAACCCATTCCAGTACTCTTGCTTATTTCTTGCTTTTTTAATTACTGAAAATAGTATACCTAAAAGCAAGAAATATTTTAAAATGCTCCCAATAACTAGGTGAATATAGAACAATAATCCAAAATTAAAGGACACACTTTATTGATATTTTTCAGACATTCCAAATACAGCAATTAAAAATCTCAAGATAAATCCCTTTATTGTTTGGAGACCAACTCACTAAATTAGTTCTCTTCAGAAATTATCTAACTACAATCTGTTCCATTCTACAATGTTTAGTGAAATGAACACCATTTTAAAGGCTAGGAGTTAAAATGAGTTAAAGGATGAATCAATCCCTGAAAATTACTGTTATTTAGTATTTACTAATATTGCTTATATTTTACTACATATATTTTATAGTATCATTAGATTATGTATTGCATATGATAGTTTATCTTTAATTCTGATTATTTCATAAATTGGTATATTTTTAATACCAGTCAGTCAGTCAGTTCAGTCGCTCAGTCGTGTCCAACTCTTTGAGACCCCGTGAAGCGCAGTACGCCAGGCCTCCCTATCCATCACCAACTCCCGGAGTTCACTCAAACTCATGTCCATCGAGTCGGTGATGCCATCCAGCCATCTCATTCTCTGTCGTTCCCTTCTCCTCCCGCCCCCAATCCTTCCCAGCATCGGAATCCCTTTAGTTTGAAAGGTAAACATTCAAGGTATGCCACTGGTATACTTTCCTGCATGGAACATAATTCCTGAAGGTAACAAGGATGCTTGCCCTTTCAGTGGGTAAAAACATCTAAGCTCTTACTCCAAACAAAAAAGACGTTGAGATGACTTAATTCTAACAGGAAAAAATTCAATGTGTGATTAGAGCACAGTTTACCAACTGAATAGAAATTTAGGCCAAAAGAACACAACTGTCCCATTCTTACAAAACCCTACAATGCTTTTAATCTATAAAAGATAATCATTCAGGCTTTATTCCTGAGATCATAATGTTAAAGCCTTTCTATTAAATATCTGCTATTTTGTTTTAACTTAAAATTATAAATAATAATCACTTTACCTATTCAGTTCAGTTGCTCAGTCGTGTTCAACTCTGCGACCCTGTGGACTTCAGCACACCAGTTCCCTTGTCCATCACCAACTCCCAGAGCTTATTCAAACTCATGTCTATCGAGTTAATGATACCATCCAACCATCTCATCCTCTGTCATCCCCTTCTCCTTCCATCTTCAGTATTTCCCAGCATCAGGGAAAGTTTGTTGATCAAGACCATCCCCAAGAAAAAGAAACGCGAAAAGGCAAAATGGTTGTATAGCTGAGAAAAGAAGAGAAGCAAAAAGCAAAGGAGAAAAGGAAAGATATAAGAATCTGAATGCAGAGTTCCAAAGAACAGCAGGGAAAGATAAGAAAGCCTTCCTCAGTGATCAATGCAAAGAAATAGAGGAAAATAATAGAATGGGAAAGACTAGAGATCTCTTCAAGAAAATTAGAGATACCAAGAGAACATTTCATGCAAAGATGGGCACAACTAAGGACAGAAATGGAATGGACCTAACAGAAGCAGAAGCTATTAAGAAGAGGTGGCAACAAGACACAGAACTATACAAAAAAGATATTCATGACCCAGATAACTACAATGGTGTGATCACTCACCTAGAGCCAGACATCCTGGAATGTGAAGTCAAGTGGGCCTTAGGAAGCATCACTACAAACAAAGCTAGTGGAGGTGATGGAATTCCAGTTGAGCTATTTCAAATCCTGAAAGATGATGCTGTGAAAGTGCTGCACTCAATATGCTAGCAAATTTGGAAAACTCAGCAGTGGCCACAGGACTGGAAAAGGTCAGTTTTCATTCCAATCCCAAAGAAAGGCAATGCCAAAGAATGTTCAAACTTTACCTACTACCACAAGTCAAATGTTTTCTTTGATTGCTCTTACAATAAGAGGTACTTCATATGCATGATCTCATTTAATACTCACAACAACCTAATGTGGATGATATCATTTTCATTTTATTGATAAAGAACCCAGGGGTATAAGTAATTCACAAAAGGCACAGGACTAGAAATTGGTAGTCTCGGGGATCAAAACTGTTTTGACTCCAAAGTTTGTACTCTTAATTATTCTGCTCTAATTCCAAGTTTTATTATAAACCATAAAACTACTACTTTTGAAGTCACACTAAAATAAAAATATATAGAGCATATGAAAATTAAAGAAGAAATAGAGTCAGTAAGATCTTCTTAACAATATAAGCCATAAATAGGTATATAATGATATATTGAGTATTTATTATCCTATGAGAGAGGGAAAAACATCAAGAAACAAAAAGTTAAATAAATATCTTTTCATAGCTGGATTTCACTAAAGGTCACCAGGACACAAAGCTAGTATAAACTGACCCAGCACAATAATTCCAGATAAATAGATATTCGTAATAGGGAGAAAACAAATCCCTTTAAAATTATGGGACACATCAAATCATCAATTGTTTTGAATAGGGTGATAGGAAACCACATGTATCTAGTTAGGAAAGGAGAGCCAATATCCATGGAATCTATGAAAGCTCATGCAGTAGAGTTTCTAGGTCTTCTATACTATTCTATTCCACATTTTACATATTTGAAAGCATCCAGTATGATACAGGAGAAGGCAATGGCACCCCACTCCAGTACTCTTGCCTGGAAAATCCCATGGATGGTGGAGCCTGGTAGGCTGCAGTCCATGGGGTCGCACAGAGTCAGACACAACTGAAGCAACTTAGCAGCAGCAGTATGATATAGCATCTATCATGCAGATTCACTTATCCACACTGAGCTATTCTCTCCCTTCAGGATACTGGTACCAACCATCTTCTCTGTCCAGAACTTCCCATGTCCTTTTTACCTAGTTAGCTCCTATTCATCCTGCAAGTCCCAGAGGTCACCTCCTCTGGGAAGCCTTCCCTAAAACTCCCCAAGGTCCCAGTTCCTTACTTTTCTATGAGCTCCAATAACACCTATACATCCAAACACACAGCATAATTAGCACTCTATATCATTACTCGTATGGGGAAGGGTTAGAAGCTATTGGCTTAGACTCATTTCTACTCCTAGCCCCACCCCAAGACAGTGAGCTCTTTAAGGAGAATGAGCCATTTTGGAATAGCCATAGTTTTGTTTATTGTCCCAGTGTAATTACTAATTGCACCCCCATTTATTCTCTGTGGTTTTCCAGTTTTGATCACAAATAATTTGATCATCCTGTCTACATAGGCAGGATCCATATCTATCTTGCTCACTATCTTGATCCCCTGGGACTACTATTATTCTCACAAAATCCCCCAAAGTAAAAAAAGCAAAAGTATAATGTATCCCTGTTTTGCATGTATTAAATCACAATGTTTTAGTGAATGTTATCAAAATGTTCTTGTTAAGTTACTCACTTATGTCTGACTCTTCTGCAAACCCATGGACTGTACTGTAGCCCACCAGGCTCCTCATGGTATTTCCCAGACAAGAATACTGGAGTAGGTTGCCATTTCCCTCTCCAGGAGATCTTCCCAGATCAGGGATTGAATCCAGATCTCCTGCAATGGCAGGTGGATTCTTTACCACTGAACCACCTGTGAAGCCCATACTATCAAAATGCATGCCCTAAAAGGAAATGCTGCACTGAATATTAAAAATTCCTCTAATGAGAACAAGGATGAATGTGCAGTCACCCTCATGAATATAGCTGGAGACCTTGTGAACCAAAATAAAATAGAACGTTTAAGTCAGTTCTTCCAGTCACATTAACACCCCTTTCCAGTTCTTTTAATTTTTAGCTCCATCACTCCTCTGTGAATAGAAACATAAAATGCTTAGATCAGTTACACAGTCTTGTCAAAATAACCTAACCTGCAATTATAACATCCTAATGTGCTTTTTAAAAATGTTGCCATGAAAACTTTTTCATTAAACAATTTCTTTTAGTTCTCAGACCACTGAAAATTAAACCAACTATTTGCATCTCTGTAGATGGTAAAATGTAGATCTTGAATATATAAAAATATTTGTATGACAAAAATATTATTGTATGGAAAAAACAATATGCTACATTTATATAATTATTTTATTTCATTAAAAAATCTGTTTGAAAAAGTTATTATTCAGACAACGAACATTCTTCTTATTAATGACTGCCTTCTAGCAAACAGAAAATATTCAATTCACAGTCTTCTAACACATGATCTAGACGTAAACCAATCTCCCATTTTCAAACAGAGAAAGTTTTACCATTAAATTTTAAAACATGGACTCGTCATTCATTCAAGTATCTACTAAAGGCTTAATATATTTCCAGCAATCACTGAACAAGATGTGATGACAGACACAAAAGAATTAAAAATGGTCTCTGTCCTTCAAATAGTTTATAACCTTTAAGAAAGGGATAACATCCACATAGAAGGCGAAGTAGCTTCAGTCACGTCCAACTCTTTGTGACCCCATGGACTGTAGGCCACCAGGCTCCTCTGTTCATGAGTCTCCAGGCAAGACTACCGGAGTGGGTTGCCAAGTCCTCCTCCAGGGGATCTTCCTGATGCAGGGATCGAATCTGTGTCTCTTATGTCTCCTCCACTTGCAGGAGGGTTCCTTACCACTAGCGCCAAGGCATAATATCCACATTAGCTTCACCCTAAGAGTACAAGACATTCTGCATTTTCTTCAGCTGGGAGATTCACAATTTCCTCTCATTTTACAATTTCTAAAATTGAAGCTGTACTTTAAATTGATTGTTGATGTACTGAAAAGCTGATATGTATCTCACATGTGCAAAAAGCATTAAAACTGGTGAAGCACCACAGTTCAAGTACTTAAATAAAGAGGCTGGGATTACATGCAATATTACATACAGTTCTTACATTGACCAAGCATTATAAGAATTATGGACCCATTTTTTCCAAAGAAAAAGCAGAGGCCCAGCAAGCTAAAATGCTTGAGGTTTAAAAAAAAAACAACTGGGAACTGGTAAAGCTGAGACTCAAATCCATCTGTTACATTCTGCTGTACCATATTGCCCTACCAAAGGCAAGCTGGATGTTGGTTAGCATAGTGGAGGAAGGTAAGTGGAGGAGCACTGAAAGATGCAGAGAGAGAGGAGGCGGCTTTCCAGATGAAAAATACAACACACTGAAATGTAAGGAGGTTTCTAAGTTATACTCTCGTAAAATAAGAACTCTGAACCAGCCGAAGATGCAATGTAGACACGTGTTCAGTCTGCCATCTTTAACAGGAAGCCCTTTTGGTAAGTCCTATTTTATGCCTATTTTCCTGATTAGGAAATCAGAGTGTAGAGAAATTAAGTAACTTCAGGAAGGTGACACAACCAGTATGGGAGCTAGGGTGAAAACCTAGGAAGGTAGACTACATCCGAGTACTAGTGCTCAGTCAGGTCTGAATCTTTGCAGCCCTGTGGACTGCTGCCCCCCAGGCTCCTCTGCCCATGGAATTTTCCAGGCAAGAATACTGGAGTGGGTTGCCATTTCCTATTCTAGGGGATCTTCCTGACCCAGGGATCAAACCCGCATCTCCGTACTGGCAGAGACCACTAGCACCACCTGGGAAGCAGTCTGTATCCAGACCCACTCTATTAATCAGCAAGCTATCCTGCATCTCTAGCTGCATAGGGTTCTTATTTTACAAGAGTATAACAGAAGCCCCCATGTCTTTGAGTGTGTTGCACTTCTCATCTCATAATAAATATGCTAATTCTCTCAGACACAGGATTTGGTTTTTCATGAAAACAGAGATCTGACCAGGTTTGAATAACAAAGAATCTACTATAACTATTCACTAAGCATCTTCTCTCTCACTCATTCAACATTTAAACTGCTTTTACCATATGCCAGGACAGCATGTAAAAGAGTAAGATTACAATGACTTTGTAAAACAAAATGTCTTTTTTTTTTCTAAAATGACAAGTGATAAAAGCTATTGCTTTTTAAAGCATAATTTTCTTTTACAAAAGAGATGTAAAGTAGAAGAAAGGACGTGGGCATGAGGTTAAGTTCCTTCAGCTGAGTTGAGCTGCACCTTAACTGATATCTTTATGAATTACAGGGGTAGGGACCTTGTCCCGCTGATCTCTATGTAAGAAGGAATTTTGTTCCCAGAAGACTTGGTAAAAAATGAATTGTTTATAAAATAGTTATTGTTCAGGAAGTTAATGCAGTTTTATCACAAATGCAGAAGTTCCAAACATCTCCAAAAACACTTTTCTCTGTCATTAAAAAGGCACTACAAGTCTTTTACAGAATATGCACATAATCTTAACCAAGATATCAAAACCAGAAAGAAATCCAAATTTCATTTAAAAATTAATGTGACTTTAAAACTTTGGGGCAACACTGAACAAAACGATGTGACGTGACAGTTGATGCATGTCTGCTCTGAGTGGTCAGGGAGATGGCTGAAGAAACGAAGTTCATCGAGAATGTCACTAATGACAAAAGAATATGAGAGAATATTCCAAAGTCAGACAAGAAAGTTTTCCACATGATGTTTTGTGATTTGAGACATGTTTTGAATTGCTCCCTGATTTTTTGGCATGAGTCAGAAGAGGAGGAGGAGAGTGGAGTCTGTTTTCTTGGCTCAGTCAATAGGCTTGGGTGGGCTCAACAAGTGGGAGGACAAATCTCAGAGAGAAGAGTGTGGGGGAGGTCGGGGAAGGGGGGGAAGACTGTCAAATCCATCATGCTTGGTATTTCACAATGACTGAAGCAGAATCCTTTATCAATCCTAACTCTCCCAATGCGTCAAATCTAAGATCACACAGTTTTTAAGTGTATTTTCTAATGAAGACGTTATTGCCCTTTGGTGATATTCTGCCTCTTACAGGATATACATATACAGCTATATACTATAAGTAAAACAAAATCACCATTTTTATTTCATGAAGAAAGCACACCATAATTGTATCCTATGGTTTCAATAATTCTGTAGAAGAGAAAAACAGACTTTCCCACTGACATCACCAAAATTTTAAGTCCCAGGATCTATTTAATGTCTTAGCTAAATACTTTTTATCCACATACCATTAAAAACAACAAGAACTTTGAGTCTCTCTGGGGAAACTGCTAAGAATGCCACCTCTAGGAATCTACCAAGCAGAGAATATCAATCCAACATCAAGTTTTAGGTAAATAGGAAGTTAACTGTCCCAAGGTCAGTGAGTTAGAAAGTGACAGAGCTGGGATTAAGAACCTAGCAAAGTCTGACTAGAGTTCACACCCCTGTCGCAGGCTGTGTTGCCATCTGAATGATCAACGCACAACAGCTGGACTCCAGGGATTTCCAGTAAGCAAAAATTTCTTTCATAAATGGTCAATAATTTCCAAGATGTCAGGTATCAGAGATAATTTTCTGGAAAATATTCAGCATAAACATTTCTCTTGTGGACCCTCTAAAATATGGTCTTCAGCTTCAGAAAGGCATTTAGCACAAGGATTAATGGTGCAAATATTATCATGAAACTGTCTGGTTTCAACTCTCAGCCCACTAGCAATAGGCCCTTGGACTAGGATGTAACCCTTCTGTGTCTGTTTCCTCTTTCTATAAAATGATGTTAATAACACTATCTACCTCACAGCATAGTTACAGAGGTTTAAGAAGCCAATATAAATAAATATTAAGAACAATGCTGAGAACATAAAATCAATGAAAGTTCTAGCTGTCATCATTAAATAACGCCAGAGTAAAAACTGCTAGACTTCAACCCTATCACACCTCCTCATCTGTACCTTCAAATTATTGCCACTCAACATACTAAAGCATAAGGTGAATAAAAGTCTAAAGAAGGTGCTGTAATAACCCTGGAAAGATCCCTGGAAGACACTGCTCAGGACATTCATTATACAGCATCCTTTTCAATGAGAATCTGAAGAGGGCTTTCTTTATACTGGCTTTCTCCAGTATTGATGTTCAGAAACTGATGTTTCTGAACAAGGGGTTTTGTTTTACTCATAAATGCTTTATATTAAGTAACTAATCAAAGCTCACTTTTACAAAAATTTACAAGAATATTTAGAATGAAACATATCCCCGCCTCTTAGTATCTGGAACTTAAAGGTATATGCTGCTGCTGCTAAGTTGCTTCAGTCACGTCCGACTCTGTGCGACCCCATAGACGGTAGCCCACCAGGCTCTCCCGTCCCTGGGATTCTCCAGGCAAGAACACTGGAGTGGGCTGCCATTTTCTTCTCCAATGCATGAAAGTGAAAAGTGAAAGAGAAGTTGCTCAGTCATGTACGACTCTTAGCAACCCCATGGACTGCAGCCCACCAGGCTCCTCCGTCCATGGGATTTTATCGTCCTGTAATTGCTCTTGGTTCATTTAATAACCACCCCCTTTCTTTTTCCTTAGCCAGCCAATTTACATCAAGTTAAATTTTATTCTTTTGAATAACTAAGGTATGAAACAAAGTATCTGGATGAATAGGAAAGGAAATAAAAGTAAGAGTGGTGATCTCATTAGGATCTTCCTCCAGGACTTTAAGAGCAGGGTTGGCATCTGCTGCTGACCTGGAGGCTTAGGAAGAGCAAAAGCATAAGCTAAAAAGCACAAATTTGAAAGTAGCCTGCCACAACTACACCCTCACCCGCAGGTAATCTGTCTAATGATCTATCTCATAAAAGAGTTCTCCATGTCCCTATTCTTCACTGTCTCTTCCTCACAAAACACATATAATTCCAAGTTCATAGATTTTTGACTTAATAATCGACAAGTATTTGCTGAGTGCTTCCATGTTTCAGGCATTTCATTTTATATCAGCAAGCAGAACAGACAAAATGCATTCCCCATGGAGCTTAACTTATACATGAGAAGATAAACCATAACCATGGCAAATAAGTAAATTACAGGGTGTGCCAGAGAGTGATAAATGATATGAAAAAATCAAGCAAGCTAAATAGGATCTGGGTGAAGGTTTTATGTAAAAAAAAAAACTTTCAGTAGAAACTGAAAATACTATAATAATTTTGAATGGTTATGTTGGTTAGAATGATACGTATCAATTTTTCAAAATAGATTTTTCTTTTGTCCTCAACTCACATTTTAAATGTTTGAAACATTAATTCTGTTGCTATTTCTTCCGTAAAGTGAATACTCTTTCATAAAACAAACTAAATCACATCCTATCATTCATATACACCCTTTATTTCTCAGGCACTTCAGTAAACACTAGGATTCCAGAAACTGTTATATTTCCTTTCTGGCCTTGCACCCACACCTATAACTCTGGAAACGCCAACTGCAAAGGGAAGACAGGTTGTCAGTTTCAGGATGTATCTCGTGGACTCTCAAAAACATAACCATCCTCTCAGCCCCTCCATTCTCACTTGTCTACTGTGCAACAATGCCCACTGCTGAATCTACGGATCCGTACCCCAGAGGACACAGGCTCCTGCTAAAATCACTGACAGTGGCAGTAAAGCTCATGACAGTCCTGAGATGCTACAAAGACACTCATCTGAAGTACTCATTGCCCAAAAGTACCCACTCATAAAATGACCACAATTCTAAGTGCCAGCACAGTCCACTACTCCAATGCTACCACGTATTCAGGATCCCTTAGAGATTTCAACCAATGCATTATCTTTCTCGCTCATTTTAAAGAATCCCTCCCTTTCTAGAACTTGGACTTGAGTCCACATGGACTTGGGCCAGAGGACAATCTGGTGGCAGACACTATGTTGTACTTGGATTCAAGCTTTTGCTCTGACACTGGCCCACTGGACTGGAACTAAGCTTGTAAGCTTTGATTCTCTCCATAAAGTCTGTGACATCCAGAAGAGCTTGCCCCAAAACGTTCTCCTGACACGCTTCAATCTTAGGATACATCCTGGGACTTCAGACCTATGGGAGTTGGATATGGGCTTCCAGCTCTCCGGGAGAAAAAGCACACTTACGGGTTAGATGGCCTCAGGTGAGCAATGAAAAGTGTTAAGAGTTGGCCCTGCTATGCACTGTCTATACCAGCAGGAAGAGCTGGCACAGCAATGTGCTGAGATAAGGGGGTAATGGTCAAAAACCACAAATAAAAATTAAGTATGGGAAGCTACATAAAATTTCTCAAAGAAATGCTTTCCAAATTAAAACTACAATATTTGGGGTTAAGTCATAATAAAAGATTTACAAATTCAATAAAAAAATATGGGAACATCCAATATAGGGTAGTCATACCCTACACGTGAAAAGAGTTACCAAGTAGTTATATTCTTACAGTTATAGGTTTCCCTGATGGCTCAGACAGTAAAGAATCTGCCTGCGATGCAGCAAGACCTGGGTTCAATCTGTGGGTTGGGAAGATCCCCAGAGAAGGGAATGGCAACCCACTCCAGTATTCTAGCCTGGAGAATCCCAAGGGTGGAGAAGCCTGGTGGGCTGTGTCCATGGGGACACAGACACAAGAGTGACACAAAGAGTCAGACACAACTGAGTGACTCACTCATTCACTCAGAGTTATAAAGGTAAGAGTAAAAACGATCAATCTTCCAGTGAAGAAATTTTTACAAGTCTATTAAAAAAGCATTTTTTTCCTTCCTGTGACTATTTATTCTTTTGATAAAGATTAGATCCAAAATATTCCTCCAAAGAAGACAGTATTTCTTATCAGTTCAGTTCAGTCGCTCAGTCGTGTCCGACTCTCCGTGACCCCATGAATCACAGCACGCCAGGCCTCCCTGTCCATCACCAACTCCCGGAGTACACTCAAACTCATGTCCACAGAGTCGGTGATGCCATCCAGCCATCTCATTCTCCGTTGTCCCCTTCTCCTCCCGCCCCCAACCTTTCCCAGCATCAGAGTCTTTTCCAGTGAGTCAACTCGTCGCATGAGGTGGCCAAAGTATTGCAGTTTCAGCTTTAGCATCAGTCCTTCCAATGAACACCCAGGATTGATCTCCTTTAGAATGGACTGGTTGGATCTCCTTGCAGTATAAGGGACACTCAAGCGTCTTCTCCAACACCACAGTTCAAAAGCATTGATTCTTCGGCGATCAGCTTTCTTCACAGTCCAACTCTCACATCCATACATGACCATGGGAAAAACCACTGCCTTGACTAGACGGACCTTGGTTGGCAAAGTAATGTCTCTGCTTTTTAATATACTATCAAGGTTGGTCATAACTTTATATTTTCCTCTAAATGCTAGAAATATAGCAAATATATATTACAGAATTTTCTGCCACCTGACAAATTTGGAAAGTGTTACAAAATCAGGAACAAATCTTACATTCTAACCTAACCTCACAGTGTATTATCTGTGTAACTTGGGCAAATCAATTAGCCTTTCTTAGCCAAAACTTACTTCTCCCTGATGCTGCTGCTGCTGCTAAGTCACTTCAGTCGTGTCCCGACTCTGTGACCCCATAGATGGAAGCCCACCAGGTTCCCCCATCCCTGGGATTCTCCAGGCAAGAACACTGGAGTGGGTTGCCATTTCCTTCTCCAATGCATGAAAGTGAAAAGTGAAAGTGAAGGCGCTCAGTCGTGTCCGACTCTTCGTGACCCCATGGACTACAGCCTACCAGGCTCCTCCATCCATGGGATTTTCCAGGCAAGAGTACTGGAGTGGGGTGCCATTGCCTTCTCCTTACTTCTCCCTAAGACAGGGTAAAACAACTTCTTCCACAAATACTCTCACGGACATTAAGTGAAACGATGAGTTTGAACATACTTTCTACACATGGAAGTGCAATGTAAGCAAACAACCTCATCAAACTCACTCTAGCAGGTGTACTCATTCTGCAGCACATGGGGCATTTATCTATCTCACAATAACCTGATGAAGCGAAGAAAACGGACTTGTTCCCCCCAAACAGCATTCCTCCAGGTCTTATAACTCTATTTTGTAAAGAAGTTAAAAAAGACAACTGGTTAAACTCAAAGCTCATTACCTCCACAGAGCAATTTTAGCCAGACTATCAGAAAAAAACAAGAATGAAGACATTATATTATTGCCTGTCGCTGTCATGTTTTAGTCGCTAAGTCGTGTCCAACTCTTTTGTGACCCCATGGACTGCAGCCCACCAGGCTCCTCTGTCCATGGGATTCCCCAAGCAAGAATACTGGATCAGGCTACCATTTTCTTCTCCAGGGGACTGACCTAGGGATGAACCCTCATCTCCTGCATTTCAGGCGGATTCTTTACCATTGAGCCACCAGGGAAGCCCTTCTAGTACTGCCTGCTGCTGCTGCTGCTGCTGCTAAGTCGCTTCAGTCGCGTCCGACTCTGTGCGACCCCATAGACGGCAGCCGACCAGGCTCCCCCATCCCTGGGATTCTCCAGGCAAGAACACTGGAGTGGGTTGCCATTTCCTTCTCCAATGTGTGAAAGGGAAAAGTGAAAGTGAAGTCGCTCAGTCGTGTCCGACTAGTAGCGACCCCACGGACTGCAGCCCACCAGGCTCCTCTGTCCATGGGATTTTCTAGGCAAGAGTACTGGAGTGGCTTGCCATTGCCTTCTCCGCTATTACTGCCTAGGCTACTCTATATAATGCCTTTTTTCCTGACACCTTGAATCGCTGCTTGCCTTGTAGGTAACATTTTCAATTATTCAAGCACTAGTTACGATTGCTGGTGTCGGCATGATCAGTAATTACTGTCTTAATAATCACAGGCATCTGATTCCAGCTGCTCCCATCTTTGATATTACCATGAGCAACAGCCTGGAGGACAGGAGCTGACAGGCAAAGAATTCAGCCGGGGGTCAAGTTAATGCTGGTGCTGTACGAGCTTTCAGTGAGCTACCAAAGCCAGAGAGACAGGCTGAAAAGTGAGATCACAGATTGAGAAAGAATTAATGTCCTGAGGGTTTTGTACAAAATATTTTCTGAACATGAGAATGGCTTTTGAATCTAAATCTGAAGAAGCTGGCTAAATAACTCATACCTTCAACAACCCTGTTCTAGGTAATTATAAAAAGACTTCATCTGCATACTCATTCCCCTGCCAGATAGGACTTTTCCCTTCCCCAGATGGTTGGGGTGAATGTCTGTGCATATGGCAATGGAATAACAGCAGGAGCTCAAAGTCCTCAAAAAGAAGGGAAGGCTTACAAAACGTGTCCTGTGTGAGACACCAAAGGGACTACGAAACCAAAGAAGAGTGACCAACGAATGAAAAGTCTGGGGGACCTGTGTCCTGGCCCCAGCTCTGTCTCCCTAG
Source organism: Moschus berezovskii (assembly GCF_049115385.1). Taxonomy (NCBI): domain Eukaryota; kingdom Metazoa; phylum Chordata; class Mammalia; order Artiodactyla; family Moschidae; genus Moschus; species Moschus berezovskii. The sequence goes on from NC_142469.1 coordinate 58,813,178, forward strand.
GATAAGCCAGTTTGCTTGTCCATGCTTCTGCTTTCTCATGTGGACAGCAGTGTGATCCAATTCAAATCAGTCTGGAGAGTTCTCTGTGGCCTATGTGAAATTATCCAATGTGAGGCTCAGCAAAAACAGGTAAAGCCGTGCCCCTCAATATCCACCGGGGATTGGTTCCAGACACCACTGCAGACACCAAAATCCACATGTGCTCAAGTCCCTTGGTCAGTCCTCCGTGCATGTAGATTCCGTGGACACAGAGGCCCAGCCACAGAAGATCATACCACCGCATGGATCCTGTGAGAACACCAGGAAACCCAGTGCTTTAGGAGCTCTCCTGTAAGTCCTTCTAACCCCTAGAATACGGAAATCTGCATCCACTATAAATCAAATATATTTTTACAAAAAAAAATAGGAGAATGAGAATGTGTGTGCATGGATAAGGGATGCACAAGTGTGCTCAGTTCAGTCGCTCAGTCATGTCTGACTCTTTGCAACCCCAAGTGTGTTCAAATGTGTGTGAAGATATGCAGATGTGTGTGCTGGTGGGTGGACAGGAGCACAGACAGTCCACAGAGAACTCATTTCTCCTTTCTTCCTGTCTCTTTTCCCTCTAAATCTCTGGCACTGAGTGCTCATTTAATTTTTAAGCAAGGCACGTGGACAAGGAAGAGGTGAAACAGGTTGCCTACTTATTTCCCAGGCTAGCTCAGAAACCACTCTGCATTAGGGAGTGATTCTCACAGATAGGGACAGTAGAGGATTAGTGATGGTGTAGAGATGGAGGGAGGGACATCAGCATCACCTGAGGAAAGGCTTTTTCAATCTCTCTATGCGTTTTCCTCTCTCCCCCTCCTTGAGATTCTCATATGACCCTAAAAGAATAGTCTTAACATATCCACACATACATACATACGCACACTCATCACAGCTATAAGTTATTGCCACTTTTTTGCTAGGGGAATAAAAGATGAAGGATTTCACTACTAATGTCCCTTCCTGTTCTGACACTGTGGAACTTTGCTCCTGTCACTGACGCACTTTCTAATTAAGGAAACACTCAAAATGACCAGAGAACAACAGAAAGCTTCACCACATAGCCATGTAGAAAACTGAGTGGCAAGTAGATGAGAACTAAAATAAGGAAAAATACTCTCTGGTAGAGCTAATCAGGAGTGGGGTTTTCATGAAGGAAGTAAGCATAGCACTAAACCTTGGTGCACAGACCTTAGAATGAGAGGGAGGTGCAACCACGTTGAGCCAGGGGTCAGGCACACATGTTCAGGATCGAACATATGCAGGAGGGCACGAACTAGAAAGACAGCAAGGGGAGACAGCCACAGTGCTGGGAGTGGTGCAAGGTGTGATGACTGGGATAAGCAGGGTCAGTTGACCGTGGGCTGCAAATGGCACAGTGCCAGAACTTAACAGCAGCACCTGTGGAGTCATCACTGGCTCTAAAACAAGTGCATGTTAAGTGGCTTCAGTTGTGTCCAACTCTGAGACCCTATGGACTAGCCTGGACTAGCCTGCCAGCCTCCTCTGTCCAGGGAGATTCTCCAGGCAAGAATACTGGAATGGGCTGCCATGCCCTCCTCCAGATCTTCCCGACCCAGGGATCAAAACTGCATCTCTTCTGTCTCAGGCATTGGCAGGCAGGTTCTTTACCACTAGCGCCACCTGGGAAGCCCCTAAAGAAAGAGACTACTACAATGAAACACATGTCTGAGAAAGTGCCTTCAGCTCCTGGTGCCCAGGATGGTCACAGCAGAAGGTTCCAACCTGCGATCCATGAACTGACTTCGAGCACGCGACAGCCCCTGCTGTTCTGTGCCACTCTTTTTCTGAAGCTGCGAGCATGCATGCATTTTGTACAGCAAAGAAGAATTTATTAAATTCTCAAAAAGGTATGTGACAACCACTTTCCCCATCCGACCCCCATCCCACCTACACACAACACAGGAAAACTGAGAATTCAGTAGAAGAAAGTGTTTGCCTATTTTCCTTGTGGGTGGGGGAGGTGCAGGCAGGAAAAGTCAAGGGTAAAACACAGAAAAACAGTGGCTGGTAGGCACCATCCCAGGTGATCCCTGCACAGCAGGGAACCCAGAAAGGAAAACTGAGAAGGCGCTTTTCCAGGCTCAATTTCAGGGAGGTGCTAATAAAAGGGGCTTTCACGGATTATGTGAAGTCAGCTACAACAGCAGTCTTATCCTGAATTGTTTTCCGATCACCCCCTCGTAACAAACCTCTTTTGCATTATAAAACCAGTTTCTCGGAGCTAAAATTTCACATAAAATGTGTCTTAAGTCCTTCAGGGAACATTTAAGGAATGAGATCAAGTACAGTTAATTCTTAGTGGAGACACAAAAAGACTTCCAAAAAACAGCAAGAATCATATTTCTTAAGTCAAATATCAAAATCCACATTTGACCACCTCCACTTATTCAGTAGGGACATTTCTCAAAATATTAAAAAAACTAGAGGAAGGGAGGTCAGCCAGAGCCGGAGGGGGCAACCACGGCCCCAAAAAGGCATCCGATACAAACTGCAGGCAGGCTTGTTGCTAATGAAGACTTCTTGGGCTTGGGCCAGTCGATATCCGCCTGAGAAGGTGCGCCGGTTGTACACCCAGAAAACCGAGTGGCAGGGACAGGGGAGGCGATAAGTTGCAGCGACCGCGCTTGCCAAACACCTGGTCGCCTGAGCTGCTCGGACTGGGAAAGGCACAAAACGCAGGCCCAGCCACGTCTGCGCCTTTGTGGAGTACCTGAGAAACTGAACTTGAGACGCTCAGACCTGGGAAGTGCATGCAACCCAGCACCGGCCTCGGACAGTTCCCGGCAGAGCAACCTAGAGCCTGTGCAGTGTAGACTGGGACAGCACAACTGCTGTGAGCGGGGGCAAAGCCAGTGTGGCCGAGACGCTGCGAGCACTTCCCACAGACGCCAGAGATATTTGTCTGCAGCGTTCCTCCCTTTCCAGAACAGGACTGAACAACTGAGCCTTAAAAAGTGCCCACCCGCCCCCTAGTATCAGGGCAGAAATTAGACACTGAAGAGACCAGCAAACAGAAGCTAAAACAGAGGGAACCACCTTGGAAATGACAGATAGAGTAGTCTAGAGGCTACTCCAAGAATAAGACCAAAAATCAGAGGCAAGAGGCTTAAGCCTGAATACTGAGAACACCAGAGAACTCCTGACTCCAGGGAACATTAATCGATAGGAGCTCATCAAATGCCTCCATACCTACACTAAAACCAAGCACCACCCAAAGGTCAACAAGTTCCAGAGCAAGACATACCACACAAATTCTCCAGCAACACAGGAAAATAGCCTTGAGCTTCAATATACAGGCTGCCCAAAGTCACTCCAAACCCACTGACATCTCATAACTCATTACTGGACACTTCATTGCACTCCAGAGAGAAGAAATCCAGCTCTACCCACCAGAACACCGACACAAGCTTCCCTAACCAGGGAACCTTGACAAGTCACCCGTCCAACCCCACACACAGCAAGGAAACTACATAATAAAGAGAACTCCACAAACGGCCAGAAGACGGAAAGGCCACCCCAAGCAAAGCAATATAAGCAAGATGAAGAGGCAGAGAAATACCCAGCAAGCAAAGGAACAAGATAAATGCCCACCAACACAAACAAAAGAGGAAGATATAGGGAATCTACCTGATAAAGAATTTCTAATTTTGATGGTAAAAATGATTCAAAATCTTGAAAGCAAAATGGAGTTACAGATACGTAACCTGGAGAAAAGGATTGAGAAGATGGAAGAAAGGTTTAATAAGGACTTAGAGGAAATAAAAAAGAGTCAATATACAATGAATAATGCAATAGATGAGATCAAAAACACTCTGGAGGGAACGAACAGTAGAATAACAGAGGCAGAAGATAGGATAAGCGAGCTAGAAGATAGAATTGTAGAAATAAATGAAACAGAGAGGAAAAAAGAAAAACGAATTAAAAGAAATGAGGACAATATTAGAGACCTCTGGGACAATGTTAAACGCTCCAACATTCGAATCATAGGAGTCCCAGAAGAAGAAGACAAAAAGAAAGACCATGAGAGAATACTTGAGGAGATAATAGTTGAAAACTTCCCTAAAATGGTTAAAGAAATAATCACCCAAGTCCAAGAAACCCAGAGAGTCCCCAACAGGATAAACCCAAGGCGAAATACTCCAAGACACATATTAATCAAATTAACAAAGATCAAACACAAAGAACAAATATTAAAAGCAGCAAGGGAAAAGCAGCAAATAACACACAAGGGGATTCCCATAAGGATAACAGCTGATCTTTCAACAGAAATTCTTCAGGCCAGGAGGGAATGGCAAGACATACTTAAAGTGATGAAAGAAAATAACCTACAGCCCAGATTACTGTAGCCAGCAAGGATCTCATTCAAATATGAAGGAGAAATCAGAAGCTTTACAGACAAGCAAAAGCTGAGAGAATTCAGCATCACCAAACCAGCTCTCCAACAAATGCTAAAGGATCTTCTCTAGACAGGAAACACAGAAAGGGTGTATAAACTCGAACCCAAAGCAATAAAGAAAATGGCTACAGGATCGTACTTATCAATAATTACCTTAAACGTAAATGGGTTGAATGCCCCAACCAAAAGACAAAGGCTGGCTGAATGGATACAAAAACAAGAACCCCATGTATGTTGTCTACAAGAGACCCACCTCAAAATGAGGGACACATACAGACTGAAAGTGAAGGGCTGGAAAAAGATATTCCACGCAAATAGAGACCAAAAGAAAGCAGGAGTAGCAATACTCATATCAGATAAAATAGACTTTAAAACAAAGGCTGTGAAAAGAGACAAAGAAGGAAACTACAAATGATCAAAGGATCAATCCAAGAAGATATAACAATTATAAATATTTATGCACCCAACATAGGAGCACCGCAATATGTAAGACAATTACTAACAAGTATGAAAGGGGAAATTAACAACAATGCAATAATAGTGGGAGATTTTAATACCCCACTTACATCTATGGTTAAATCAACTAAACAGAAAATTAACAAGGAAACACAAACTTTAAATGATACAATAGACCAGTTAGACCTAATAGATATCTATAGGACATTTCACCCCAAAACAATGAATTTCACCTTTTTCTCAAGCGCACACGGAACCTTTTCCAGGATAGATCACATCCTGGGCCATAAATCTAGCCTTGGTAAATTAAAAAAAACTGAAATCATTCCAAGCATCTTTTCTGACCACAATGCAGTAAGATTAGATCTCAATTACGGGAGAAAAACTATTAAAAATGCCAACATATGGAGGCTGAACAACACGCTGCTGAATAATGAACAAATCATAGAAGAAATCAAAAGAGAAATCAAAATATGCATAGAAATGAATGAAAATGAAAACACAACAACCCAAAACCTCTGGGACACTGTAAAAGCAGTGCTAAGGGGGAAGTTCATAGCAATACAGGCACACCTCAAGAAACAAGAAAAAAGTCAACTAAATAACCTAACTCTACATCTAAAGCAACTAGAAAAGGAAGAAATGAAGAACCCCAGGGTTAGTAGAAGGAAAGAAATTGTAAAAATTAGGGCAGAGATAAATGCAAAACAAACAAAAGAGACCATAGCAAAAATCAACAAAGCCAAAAGCTGGTTCTTTGAGAAGGTGAATAAAATTGACAAACCACTAGCCAGACTCATCAAGAAACAAAGGGAGAACCAAATCAATAAAATTAGAAATGAAAATGGAGAGATCACAATTGACAACATAGAAATACAAAGGATTATTAGATAATACTATCACAAATTATATGGCAATAAAATGAATAACCTGGAAGAAATGGACAAATTCCTAGAAAAATACAACTTTCCAAAACTGAACCAGGAAAAATAGAAAATCTGAACAGACCCATCACAAGCACAGAACTAGAGGCTGTAATCAGAAATCTTCCAGCAAACAAAAGCCCAGGTCCAGATGACTTCACAGCTGAATTCTACCAAAAATTTAGAGAAGAACTAACACCTATTCTACTCAAACTCTTCCAGAAAATTGCTGAGGAAGGGAAACTTCCAAACTCATTCTATGAGGCCACATCACACTAATCCCAAAACCTGGTAAAGATCCCACAAAAAAAGAAAACTACAGACCAATATCACTGATGAACATAGATGTAAAAATCCTTAACAAAATTCTAGCAATCAGAATACAACAACACATTAAGAAGATCATACATCATGACCAAGTGGGCTTTATCCCAGGAATGCAAGGATTCTTCAATATCCGCACATAAATCAACGTAATACACCACATTAACAAACTGAAAAACAAAAATCATATGATTATCTCAATAGATGCAGAGAAAGCCTTTGACAAAATTCAACATCCATTTATGATAAAACCCTCCAGAAAGTGGGAATAGAAGGGACATATCTCAACATAATAAAAGCTATATATGACAAACCCACAGCAAACATTATTCTCAATGGTGAAAAACTGAAAGCATTTCTCCTAAAGTCAGGAACAAGACAAGGGTGCCCACTCTCACCACTACTATTCAACATAGTTCTGGAAGTTTTGGCTACAGCAATCAGAGCAGAAAAAGACATGAAAGGAATACAAATTGGAAGAAGTAAAACTTTCACTGTTCGCTGATGACATGATCCTCTACACAGAAAACCCTAAAGACTCTACCAGAAAGCTACTAGAGCTAATCAACTTTACTACTAGAGTAAAGTTGCAGGATATAAAATCAACACACAGAAATCCCTTGCATTCCTATACACTAATAATGAGAAAATAGAAAGAGAAATTAAGGAAGCTATTCCATTCACTGTTTCAATGAAAAGAATTAAATACTTAGGAATATATCTACCTAAGGAAACAAAAGACTTGTACATAGAAAACTATAAAACACTAGTGAAAGTAATCAAAGAGGACACTAATAGATGGAGAAATATACCATGTTCGTGGATTGGAAGAATAAATATTGTAAAAAAATGAGTATACTACCCAAAGTAATTTATGTATTCAATGCAATCCCTATCAAGCTACCAACGATATTTTTCAACAGAACTAGAACAAATAATCTCACAGTTTGTATGGAAATACAAAAAACCTTGAATAGCCAAAGCAATCTTGAGGAAGAAAAATGGAACTGGGGGAATTAACCTGCTGGACTTCAGGCTCTACTACGAAGCCACAGTCATCAAGACAGCATGGTACTGGCATAAAGACAGAAATATAGATCAATGGAACAACATAGAAAGCCCAGAGATAAATCCACGCACCTATGGACACCTTATCTTTGACAAAGGAGGCAAGAATATAAAATGGAGAAAAGACAGTCTCTTTAACAAGTGGTGCTGGGAAAACTAATCAGCCACTTGTAAAAGAATGAAACTAGAACACTTCCTAACACCATACACCAAAATAAACTCAAAATGGATTAGAGAGCTAAATGTAAGACCAGATTCTATAAAACTCCTAGAGGAGAATGTAGGCAAAACACTCTCTGATGTAAATCACAGCAGGATCCTCCAAGACCCACCTCCCAGAATATTCGAAATAAAAGCAAAAATAAACAAATGGGACCTAATTAAAATCAAAAGCTTCTGCACAGCAAAGGAAACTATAAGTAAGGTGAAAAGACAGCCTTCAGAATGGGAGAAAATAATAACAAATGAAGCAAATGATAAAGGATTAATCTCAAAAATATACAAGCAGCTCCTGCAGCTCAATTCCAGAAAAATAAACGACCCAATCAAAAAATGGGCCAAAGAACTAAACAGACATTTCTAAGAAGACATAAAGATGGCTAACAAACACATGAAAAGATGCTCAACATCCCTCATAATCAGAGAAATGCAAATCAAAACCACAATGAGATACCATTTCACACCAGTCAGAATGGCTGCGATCCAAAAGTCTACATTCAATAAATTCTGGAGAGGGTATGGAGAGAAGGGAACCCTCTTACACTGCTGGTGGGAATGCAAACTAGTATAGCCATTATGGAGAACAGTGTGGAGATTCCTCAAAAAACTGGAAATAGAACTGCCATATGATCCAGCAATCGCACTCCTGGGCATACACACCGAGGAAACCAGAATTGAAAGAGACACGTGTACTCCAATGTTCATTGTAGCACTGTTGATAATAGCCAGGACATGGAAGCAACCTAGATGTCCATCTGCAGACGAATGGATAAGAAAGCTTTGGTACATATACACAATGGAGTATTACTCAGCCATTAAAAAGAATGCATTTGAACCAGTTCTAATGAGGTGGATGAAACTAGAGCCTATTATACACAGTGAAGTAAGCCAGAAAGAAAAACACCAATACAGTATACTAACGCATATATATGGAATTTAGAAAGATGCAAATGATAACCCTGTATACGAGACAGCAAAAGAGACACAGATGTATAGAACAGTCTTTGGGACTCTGTGGGAGAGGGTGAGGGTGGGATGATTTGGGAGAATGGCATTGAAACATGTATATTATCATATGTGAAACGAATCGCCAGTTCAGGGTCGATGCATGTTACAGGATGCTCGGGGCTGGTATGCAGGGATGACCCAGAGGGAGGATAAGGGGAGGAGGGAGGTGGGAGGGGGGTTCGGGAGGGGGAACTCATGTACAAATGGGGCGGATTCATGTCAATGTATGGCAAAACCAACCAATATAATAATGTAAATAATTAGCCTCAAATAAAAATAAAATAAAAAAACTAGAGTCAATCCAGATTGAAAGAACAAAGACATACCTTTTTCACTATATACCTTTTCCTACCAGAAGCAGTGTTGACTTCTTGGGTACTTCAGTTAAATTTAGTTTGCTATTGGAACATATGAATCATAAAAGCTGCACCTTTAAAAAAGAGTTTTCAGAAAAATTTATTTTTTGAAACTTCAACCTGGTAAGCAAACCTTTGAAAATTTGTTTGCAAAAATACAAAGGAAAAAGCAACACCTGAGAAAGCCTAATGAAGTAATTCCTAAGGTGTTAATTATCTCAGATTTCCAGGAGGCTTCTGGCCCTGAAATATGCTGCTTTGGTTGTGCATTTCATGTTTCTATTTTTGATTGTGCATTCCAGATCTTCCACTAAGCCTTCCATTCTCTGAATTCCTACAGTTTGTGCCTCTGTGAGGGATGCGTACATTAGGCCTAGATGACAGTTACACATGACTGTAGTTGCATCTCTCCTCTCCGCTGTTCTGTGAGTGCATTCCGGACACAGACCACCTCTCACCCAGCTTTCATGAGAGTACCTAACAAAGTCTGCAGAATGAATAAGTAGACACTGTCTCAAGAGAAGTTATGAGCCTTACTGCAAACTCTGGTGTGGGAGAAAATTAAGAGCTTAACCCGCTGTTTCCTACAACTCAATTTCTGTTCTACCCATTGGGAAGCGCTGCCTTCTTGGGGCTGCTCAGAGTTACGGTGTGGTTCCAGGATTTACACGGTGGCATAGTGACCTGGGCTGCCAGGTGCCTCTGGTCTCCAAGTCCACCTGAGTACCTTAGCTGGACTGTCATTAAATCCAAATATCATTTTCAGTCTTTGACTTACTGGATACTGGCAGCATTCAAAGCGGATAAATGCTTTCTCCTTTTGAATCTTGCTTACTTCCTTGACTTCTATGATTCCATCCTCTCCTGGTTTTCCCTCTTCTTCTCTAGTTACACATTTTTCTTGCTCCACCCTCTCTACCTAATCATTACGTGCTGCAGTTCTGTGAGGTTCAGAGTTCAGTGGTCTACTTTATCTCTAGGCAATTCCAACCCCGATTAAAAACTGTATCAGACAAATTACAAAAAACCTCGAATAGCCAAAGCAATCTTGAGGAAGAAAAATGGAACTGGGGAAATTAACCTGCCGGACTTCAGGCTCTACTACAAAGCCACAGTCATCAAGACAGTATGGTACTGGCATAAAGACAGAAATATAGATCAATGGAACAACATAGAAAGCCCAGAGATAAATCCACGCATCTACGGACACCTCATCTTTGACAAAGGAGGCAAGAATATAAAATGGAGAAAAGACAGTCTCTTTAACAAGTGGTGCTGGGAAAACTGGTCAGCCACTTGTAAAAGAATGAAATTAGAACACTTCCTAACACCATACACCAAAATAAACTCAAAATGGATTAGAGAGCTAAATGTAAGACCAGAAACTATAAAACTCCTAGAGGAGAACGTAGGCAAAACACTCTCCGACATAAATCACAGCAGGATCCTCCAAGACCCACCTCCCAGAATATTCGAAATAAAAGCAAAAATAAACAAATGGGACCTAATTAAAATCAAAAGCTTCTGCACAGCAAAGAAAACTATAAGTAAGGTGAAAAGACAGCCTTCAGAATGGGAGAAAATAATAGCAAATGAAGCAACTGATAAAGGATTAATCTCCAAATTATACAAGCAGCTCCTGCAGCTCAATTCCAGAAAAATAAACGACCCAATCAAAAAATGGGCCAAAGAACTAAACAGACATTTCTCCAAAGAAGACATACAGATGGCTAACAAACACATGAAAAAATGCTCAACATCCCTCATAATCAGAGAGATGCAAATCAAAACCACAATGAGATACCATTTCACACCTGTCAGAATGGCTGCTATCCAAAAGTCTACATGCAATAAATGCTGGAGAGGATGTGGAGAGAAAGGAACCCTCTTACACTGTTGGTGGGAATGCAAACTAGTACAGCCACTATGGAGAACAGTATGGAGATTCCTCAAAAAATTGGAAATAGAACTGCCATATGATCCAGCAATCGCACTCCTGGGCATACACACCGAGGAAACCAGAATTGAAAGAGACACGTGTACTCCAATGTTCATTGCAGCACTGTTTATAATAGCCAGGACATGGAAGCAACCTAGATGTCCATCTGCAGATGAATGGATAAGAAAGCTTTGGTACATATACACAATGGAGTATTACTCAGCCATTAAAAAGAATACATTTGAATCAGTTCTAATGAGGTGGATGAAACTGGAGCCTATTATACAGAGTGAAGTAAGCCAGAAAGAAAAACACCAATACAGTATACTAACACATATATATGGAATTTAGAAAGATGCAAATGATAACCCTGTATACGAGACAGCAAAAGAGACACAGATGTATAGAACAGTCTTTGGGACTCTGTCGGAGAGGGTGAGGGTGGGATGATTTGGGAGAATGGCATTGAAACACGTATGTTGTCATATGTGAAACGAATCACCAGTTCAGGGTCAATGCATGTTATAGGATGCTCGGGGCTGGCATGCGGGGATGACCCAAAGGGAGGATAAAGGGAGGAGGGAAGTGGGGGTTCAGGAGGGGGAACTTATGTAAACCCGGGGCAAATTCATATCAATGTATGGCAAAACCAACCAATATAATATTGTAAAATAATTTGCCTCCAATAAAAAATAAATTAATTACCTAAAAAAAAAAAACTGTATCAGAGTTTTCTATGATAACCAAACATACAACAACCTCCTATTTGACATCTTCAGTTGAATACCTTAAGACAGCTCAAATTTAATACTGCCAAAAGCACACGTAATTTCCTTCACCTATCCCCCCCCACCTCTTCTAGAATCCCTTTCTTGATGAATTTTACCAACATACACCCAACTGCACCACCATCTAGCTATATGGATTAGTTTCACCACCACGCAAATGGTGCCTCCACCCACACAGCTCTATGGAATAGCACCAGCTCCAGAGACCCAGGACTCATTAGGGTCAACTCAATATCCGATCCAGCACCAAGACCTGAAAATTCTACCCTTCCACAGCCCTAAAATGGTCTTCTCTCTTCCTCGCAACCTCCTTTCACCAAGCGACTACAGTCCTCTCTGACCTGAACCAGAGCAACAGACGGTAATGCCTTCCTATAGTGATGCGTGCTCTCCTCCAATCAGAAGCCACTGTTAGCTTTCCAAGTGCTGTCACTCCTTGACTAAAACCCCTCCTCAGTGGCTTCCACCGTTTTTAGACTAAAGACCCAGGTGTGGTCGGTCCTGCACTCCCCACCCTCGAGCATCAGCTGCCCTGCTCCCTCTCCCTGGCTCTCAGCATCCCACTGCACTCCACTGTCACTACTCTCCCCCTTAACACTGCACTGGGCCTCTGCACGTGAATGTTTCTCCGTTATCTGAAGCATTCTCCACCCTCTGGCTTTCACTTCATTATCTCGTCACATCCTTCAGACCCCCAACCCCACCTTCTCAGGGAAGGCCTCCTCACCACTTCAGAGCAGGTCAAAAGCCTTTTTACACTTTTCCCACCATCACAAGCCTCAGCATTTATTTCTACCATGATTTTACCCTTATTTGTGAAATCGTCTGAGGAATGCCCCTCAATTCCACTGGAGTGTCAGCTCCAAGACGATGAAGCTATGATCTGTTTTCCTCACCATTGAATCAGCAGAACTTGGCACAGAGCCTGACATCGAACAGATGCCCCATAATTATGTGCCGAATGAGCATTCTTGACAGAACAGAATAATATTAATGAGAAAACTGGCAATGCTTTCATAAGCAAAAACACCAGTAGCAGCATATTTAATAAGTGACAACAACACAGGATCTTTTATACTTTTCATCCTGAAATGAGAGTACTAGGGTCATACAAGCACAACCAGGTGTGGCCCATGAATCACAGCTTTAGACCCCGAATACTAGAAAACAGGTGATAGTCAGAACACAATTGCTGACATTCTCATTACCCCCACACCCAGAGAGAGGTGATAACAGGAAGAAAGACTGCTCTCTCCAATAACAGGGGAGCAACCTTAGCTCCCAGGCCTCTGCTTAAGAATAATCATAGAAGTAGATTTACTGAGCGGAAAAAAAAATGTACTGAGTGCTTACTTCCTTGCTGAACAAGGATAACACATATACATTATTGCATCTTATCCACATAATTATACTACAGAGTAAGGATAACTGTCTCCAGAGTAGAAATGAGGATACTCAGGCTCAAAGAGAGAAATAACTTTCCCAAGATCAAACAACTGGTAAAAGAATGAACCAGGTTTCCACATATGAGCTGTCCGCCTCGAAAGCCATCCCGTGGATGCACCACCTTACCGCTGCTGATACACAAGATAAGAAAGGCAGCTACAAGCATCCAGAGCCCCCCTGGCTGTGGAGGAGGGAAGTGGCTGGTGGACACCGTAGTCCAAAGACAGTTTTAATATCACCAGTCATCACAAAGGGCCAGAACAGCTGAAATCAGTAACAGCACGGAGAAGGTGGGGTGTACATGAGAAGGCTGGATCCCAGAAGAAAAAGTCTCCACTCTGGACCCCTGGACCAGTCCTGCCCAGTACCCTCCATCAGGGAACAACAGTGAACACAGAACAGAGAATCAGAGCCAAGGACTGTTCCTGATGCTGGAGGGCCTCAGCCAGACACGTGTTGTTTTGTTTCCACTATGGAATTAATCCTGTAACTTCTCTTCACCACACTGGTGGCCAGAGAAACCCCTGATTAAATTTTTTTTTTCAGTTCATATAAAGCAAGTTTGGAAGAGTTGTTTTGAGAATACTCAACATAAGAAATTATAGTAGAGATGAATTACTGGATTCCTTTAAATATCCACTTCCCAGAAGCATTAAAGACTTTTGTTGTTGTTTTTATTAAATCACAGGTTACTCGACAAAGAGGCTTAGGAATCAGACAATTAGAGGTTGAAGAGAAATCAGTACCTCCTGAAAGCCTGTTTACTTACAAAGTCTGAGAAAGGGAGATGGTTCACACTGGGAAGAATTAGAAGGCAGGTGGGGAAATGCTTTTTGAGACTAATTTAGCCACACGTCTTAGAGAGTCTCAGGAGGTTTTTAGAAAGAAGACTGAGATAAAGAAAGCCAAGTTTCCAAAGATATCGATCTGACAGAGTCCACAGGAAGGGATGGAAGAAAAAAGAAAGCAGCACAGAGACCAGTACAGAAGCTACAGTGCTGAGGACCTGAATCAGAAAAGTGGCCAGCAGAACAGAGGGGAGAGAAGGGCACAGGAGCTGGCAGGAAGGAGAGACTGAGCTGCCTGGGGACTGCACACTGCGATGACAGCCTAGGGAGCCACAGATAAGATCAGACACACTTGAATAGGGTAATAATTGAATTTTACATAAACATCCAGCTCCTTTAACCCACACTTCCTGAGCACTGGTGACACCAAGTCAGAGAAGCCAGAGATTCAAATGTACAAAAAGCTCCATTTATTGATACAGAGATTAGAGATTACCTAGGGTGGAGGGGGAGTGGAAATAACTGTGAAGGGGCACAAGGCAGATTTGGGCATTGATAGAAATGTTCTAAAAGTCAGCTGAGGTGACAGCTGCACAATTCTATATACATTGACTAAAAACTATTGAACTGTACACTTCAGTTCAGTTCAGTCGCTCAATCGTGTCCGACTCTCCGCGACCCCATGAATCACAGCACGCCAGGCCTCCCTGTCCATCACCAACTCCCCGAGTTCACTCAAACTCATGTCCACAGAGTCGGTGATGCCATCCAGCCATCTCATTCTCTGTCATCCCCTTCTCCTCCTGCCCCCAACCTTTCCTAGCATCAGAGTCTTTTCCAGTGAGTCAACAACAGTCTGTAAATTAACCCTCCATAAATCTGTTCTTTCAAGTGATGAGAGCTGTGGAAAGGGGACAGTAATACAGGGTAAGAACTGAGAATGAAGGGTAGCGGCAGAGGGGGGGAATAGTTTACATTTTCAGTAGGTGACTGAAGTGGGCCTCAGTGAGAAGGTGACATTTGAGCCAAGATCTGAAGAAGGTAAGGGGATGAGTCTGGAGACAAACAGGAAGAGGAGCAGTCCAGGAAACCAGGGACAATGTGCACAGGTTCTACAGCAGAAAAGGAGGCCAGCGAGACCAGGGCAGGAGCGGACAGGAAACAGTAGAAGATGAGGACGGGGATAGGAGGGGAAAGATGGTGTGGATTGTGTTGCTTCCTGGGATGGAATCTATTGGAGGTTTGAGCAAAAGAGGAAGGTGATCTAACTCTGGTTTTAGAAGGATCACCCTGGCTGTGGTATTGGAAACAGTCTACAAGAGGCAAGGGTTTCCCAGGTGGCACTAGTGATAAAGAATTAGCCTGCCAATGCAGCAGACACAGATATGGGGGTTTGATCCCTGGGTGGGAAGGATGTCTGGAGGAGGAGCCTGGAGGGCTACAGACAGTAGCCCTCTCTACATGGGGTTGCAGAGAGTCGGACACAATTGAGCAACTAACACTACTGCAAAAGGCAAAGGAGACCAGCTGAAAATCTGTGACAGTAGTTTAAGCATCAGCTGGTGCTGACTGGGGCAATGGTGGGAGCAGCAATATGGTGAGAAACGGTCAGATTTTGGGGTGCATTTTGAAGGTAAAACCAACAGAATCTCCTGACTGCCTAGATATGAGTTGTTCGAGAAAGAAGCAAGGTTGACTCCACAAGGCTCTGCGCGTGAGTACTAAAGATGGGGAAGCTCTGGAGGAGGCAGGTTTGGAAGAAAAAAATTTAAAAAGCATGTACTGGGCAGTTTGCTACTAAAATACATTATATATGCCAAAGTCACAACACATAATTTTGGTAACTTTCTCTTAAAGGTCAATTTCATTACAGGGTTTCCTTCCAACATATTCATCAGTTGGGGTATTCTAGAGAATGAATTGGCCACGCAAAATTTAGAAATGTCTATTTAAACTCCTGATTCTTGGCCTTCTTTTTAATCCTTAGGACTGCTGAACAGCTTATTTCTTATAACTCTTTAATTATACTTCTAATGACATCAGACTTACCCTGCTTGGAAAGGTCCTGCTGTTGGTCCAAGTGAACCAACAAAAAAGAGCAGTGATACCAAGGAGAGTCACTCATCCCTCAGTGATTCTTCTTAATAGAGCTGTTGAGCTGAGAAAAGGCCCCATCAATGAATTTTGAGATATATTAATGAACTTCACCTCCTATAAAAATAGCAACTTCAGAGCAAAATCTATGAAGCATCACAAAGAAATGCTGAAAATCAAGGTCAGTCTCTCCTGTAGTTATTTCTCCTTAGAAGAAAGCTTCCCTAGTGGCCCAGGTGATAAAGACTCTTCCTGTAATGCAGGAGACCAGGGTTCGATCCAAGGGTCGGGAAGATCCCTTGGAGAAGGGAATGGCAACCCACTCCAGTATTCTTGCCTGGAGAATCCCATAGACAGAGGAGCCTGACAGGCTACAGTCTATGGGGTCACAAAAGTAGGACACAACTTAGCAACTAAACCACCAAACCACCAGAAGAAAGCTACCTTATATAAGGAGATGAAGGTAGAAAACATTAAAGTCCTCACTGCAAATTTAAATAATACCTACTTTCATTTCACGATGTAAAACACAAATTTTCCTTTCTTGCACCTCTAAATTTCTATGTGTGTATTTGGTTCCTTCGATTTATTCTACACATTTGGTCACCGGACATCTCCGTGTGATCATTATCATTAATAAATGAGTTAGAAATCCACAGTAGACTCAGAAGCTGTGCCCAAGGCCATTACTTCCTCTAATTTGGCACAGATGGCCAAAAAGATGCTTTTGGCAGGATAGCCAAGTGCTAACCACCTAATGAAGCTGCAGCCTTAAAAACCAATTGATGGTAAATACAATTGTACAGTTAACTTCACCCTTATCTCTGTCTCTCCTGTCCTTGACACAAAAGGCAGAAGAAAGCGCATACCCTAACTCCAATTTGGTAAAGCTCTAAACATACCACTTCATCTCATTTTCCAGGGAGGAAAAGGTAACTCAACAAAACAATTCCAGTTCTAAAATGGTAATTCTTTAGGTCAAAAGACTTTTTCAACTCAAAAATAATCCTGCAAAAGGGATTAAGCTGGTTTGTACCCAACTCAATAACAGAGAAACCATCACAACAGGCATAATAATGATTAGATTGATCACAGACAAATAAATAAAAGTATGATATCTGCCCTTCTTTCATATACTCATATGCCTTAAAATGACTTCTCTTATATTTATAAATAGGCAACATCCTCACCATTCATAACTCTGATCATTTTCTCTGATCAAAATCATGTATAATTTCATAAATGTCTCATGACAAGGCTTCCTTTTCTCCTTATATATACACTGGTGCTTAACAGTTGCATGTCTCCTCAAAATGCCTGATATTCAAGTATTTTGATGCTTTAAGATGATGATAATTAAGACAGTCATGAAATTCCCCTCAGACATAAAAAATGCATACACACAGTCACACTGTTTCAGCCAATTTCTAAGAACAGAATATTAAATTTAAAAACCTATACTGAAAAAAAAAACCCCGCAAAACACCTTCTAAACTGTCCCTAAAACAAGGAGCAAACAACAATTCAAAATTATGGTTTCTCTGCTCCCAAAATCCTGATGTAAAGATCTACACTATTCTGTCACAGTTCACTATTGTTAATCAATGACTCATAGGATTTCATCCCCTGTGGAAACTGTATTCTCCATTTGGCTTATATAACATCATGTAATCACCATCAATGCTCTAAATCTAAAAAAGTATAAAATAAAAAGCATCTCATTTCATCTTGTGCAGAAATATCCAGTGTGATCCCTCAAAAGGGAAGAGTGTTAGTCACTTAGTCGTGTCCAACTCTTTGTAACCCCAAGGACTGAAGCCCAGCAGGCTCCTCCGCCAATGGGATTCTCCAGGCAAGAATAGAGTGGGTTGCCATTGCCTTCTTCAGGGGACCTTCCCAACCCAGGGATCAAAACCGGGGTTCAAAAATCTGTCTGCAATGCAGGAGACCCGGGTTTGATCCCTGGATTGGGAAGATCCCCTGGAGAAGAGAATGGCAACCCACTCCAGTATTTGTGCCTGGAGAAGCTCATGGACAGAGGAGCCTGGCAGGCTACAGTCCATGCAGTCACAAAGGGTAGGACAGGACTAAGCAACTAAGCACACACAAAGAAATGTCCATTTTTTTAATCAATCAAACTACTTCAATGTTGGTAATAATACAATGAGAATATTTACAAAGACGCTATCTGCAGTAACTCACCTGATTTAGTTGTACACAAATCTGAGTGGAAAATCCGAAGTTCTGTTTCAGCAGTGGAGATGTTAATCACACATTACAACTCTCATCCAGGGCACTTGTTTAGTAAAGAATTGCCTGCAATGTTGAAACGCCGACTGAGTATCCAGAGAGCACTGTGACTCAGGACTTATTTGCTGTGTTATTTTTTGTTAAGTGTGAATGAAAAGAAAACCGAGGCCCAGATCCAGGGGGCCCGGTGGGTCCTTGTGAGCGAGGAATAGGAGCAGAGTGTGACCAGGTCCCCATGCTCTTGACCTGCAGCTCCGGGATTAGGCCCACCATGAGAATCACTCAGGAAAGGTGTCATAATACACTGGGGCTCAGCAACCAATATAGATTCCAACACAAAAAATATAGAGATTCCAGGAATCTGTATTTTTAAAACAACCTCAGGTCCTTCTGAGGATCAGCCTGGTTGCAACATTAGGGCTGGACTTACTTGCAGAACAGTGATCAAGTATGATTTTCTAAAGCAAGGTTCCAGAACAGCCAAACAAGCCAATAATACAGCTCTTTTATTAATAAACAGAGCTTTTAAAAAACATATCCAATTTTATTCTCATGATTCTATTATCCCAGTTTATAAAGAAGGAGACTCAGGCACAGAGGTCCCCTGGTAGACCCGGAAACAAGAACACTCTGACTCCGAGGGCCTCTGCCCTCCTGATCCACCTCACTGTGCCCCACCTAATGTACAGAAACATGATCAGTGAAGGATTTTCAGTTCTGAACCACAGGTAAAAGCAGCCTTAGGAAGAGGCCTTATCAATACTGGCACTGCCCTCAGAAAGCCTGGGAGCTGGCCTAGGAGGGAAATATGGATGATTCTTGTGAGATTCTCTTTCCTGGCTAAGATACTGATGGGTGCTTTGCCACCATCTAGAAAACCCCTCTCCTGAAACTCTCAATTCACTTCTAGCCCTGAGGCCAACCTTGAGGTTCCAGATAAGAAGAGAAGAGAACTCAAATAGTTCTTGAGTCAGTGATATCTGGGCTTCTTAAATATCTTGGTCCTCATTGGTTACTGTCCAACCCACTTAATGGGCTCACTTAATTCTGGAGAAGGCAATGGCACCCCACTCCAGTACTCTTGCCTGGAAAATCCCATGGATGGAGGAGCCTGGTAGGCTGCAGTCCGTGGGGTCACTAAGGGTCGGACACGACTGAGCGACTTCACTTTCACTTTTCACTTTCATGCATTGGAGAAGGAAATGGCAACCCACTCCAGTGTTCCTGCCTGGAGAATCCCAGGGACGGGGGAGCCTGGTGGGCTATCGTCTATGGGGTCGCACAGAGTTGGACACGACTGAAGTGACTTAGCAGCAGCAGCAGCAGCAATGCTGAGATACAAGAGGTCCTCTTTCATGCTTGCCTGGGTCTCTTCATCAATCAACACACAAATAAACAAAAGGAACAGGATACCCATAGCTGCAGATTGAGGCGCTGCAAGTTTGCACACGAGCAAAGAATGACAGCAACAAAACTCTGAGGCAACCACAGAATACTGATTCTCCAAAACAGGGTCAACATAGAGGAAGCAGAAGAACTCTGAGAGTACAGTGCCTGAAAAGAAGAACACAGTAAGCAAGGCACATATTGAAGGGATCTGGGAACTTCATGCCCCATTAGGTCCAAGGGCAAAGTATGTCCTCATTTACAAAGGCAATACATACAGCTAATGCTACTATGTAGTTGAACCATGTACTGACTCCTCTTGTCCCAATGCCATGCTTATCAGACACTCAGCCACAAAGAGAGAAGGTGCTGGTCAAAGAGTTCCACCCACATCTACAAACCCCTTGGCAGTTACATGCATTAAATATATCAATATTCCATTTTAAAGCAATTAATAATATGCAATAACTATAATTTAACTACAGACGTCTGGAGAGCAATATTGATAGAACAACATGAAACAGAAATCAGAAGTTGACAACTGTGAAATATGACAAGTTAAGAAAATTTTAACCATAAAACCCTATGGATGACACATTCACAAATTATAGAGTTTCAGTCAAAAGTCAAGTTAAATGCTGTGTAGAAAGGCCAAAGGGCTGTGCATGAGTTTCTCAAATGATATTTGATCAATTGGGAAGCCCTATCTCTAGACGATATGAAATACCTTCAGGAAATGATAAACAGCTTTGACCTAAAGCTAAAGATGATAAGCTATGCCCAAATTAAATCAGACTATAGTTAATTAATGTTTCCATAGAAGAAAAAACCAAAACTTTCATTACATAATTCTTTAGCCTCTGTATTCTTAAAAAAAAAAAACATAATCAGCCATATCAGCTTAAAGACATCAGCCTGAGAAAGACTAGTGAATCTTTGCTGTTGAGGGGTTACTGGATTACATCTACACTACTGCCTATCACAAAAACAGCATCTTTTTTTTTTTTTAAAGACTCTTTCAGGGAATGTCAGACAGAACAGATGAGGATGCAAGTCAATGAGAGACTCTATCAGAATAAATCTCTTCCATTTGGATATCTACCTCAATTATGAACATGAATCTCTAAAATAATAACCACAGCTGTCACTTGGAAAGTGGTTGAGAATATGCTCATATTTAAAGGTTCTTTTTCCTTAGCAATATGATTTTAGAACTTTGTTAGTGTATGAATTGGATGCAAACACAAGATCTGGTACTGATATCATCTTGGCTACCATATTTTTCATCCCGAAATTTGCACCTCACTGTAATTAATATCTACTACATACTGAATCTTTTTAAAAATTTTACTATATTCTCTTCTGGCTTCTTAGAGAGTAAAGAAATAAGTAAAGGATATTCTGTCTTTGACAAACGATCACAAATTCAGCATGAACAAATTCCCTAAGCCCTTATTTTAGGTATTTAAATGGATGTTCCGTTCAGTTCAGTTCAGTCGCTCAGTCATGTCCGACTCTCCGCGACCCCATGAATCACAGCACGCCAGGCCTCCCTGTCCATCACCAACTCCCGGAGTACACTCAAACTCATGTCCACAGAGTCGGTGATGCCATCCAGCCATCTCATTCTCTGTCGTCCCCTTCTCCTCCCGCCCCCAACCTTTCGAGCTGGGGGATAACCTCGAAAAAATTCAGGACACACTAACCTCATCTGTGCTTATAGGGTGTCAGAGAATCTAATGTATCCAAAAAAAGAGGAAGATCACTCTGCCATTTGTAAAGATGAGGACTTGCTTGGCAGGGGCAAGGGAGAGGGAATAAAATGGTACAGAGGAAAAAGGAAAAAAAAAAAATAGATTTAACTTTTAGAAAGTATTTTCTTCAGGAAGACTTTAATCCTATCCGACTTGACAGTGAATTTGAGGAGTTTTTTTCTTTGAGCCTAGGGAGCTCTTGACCTTTTCATAAAATTTACATAATTCAGCATGAAGGGAAACCCCAGGTTGACTAGAAAGATGTTGGCAGCAAGAACTTGACCTCACAGAAATGGTAAGAGGTATCTTGTGTCCACAGGGGACACAAGAGGCAGGCTGGGCTTCCACAGAGGGGGTCCCCAGAAGAGATCCTAAAATAAAGCCCCAGCAAGTTTCCTTCGTGGGGAAAACTGACCCTCCTGCTTTTCCCCTGTGGCTCCAGGAACAGCAGAAAAGAGAGGGGAGGCTTTCCAAAGCCTCTGGCAGCCATAACCCCAACATACACATTTCTCTCCCTAGGGGGGCCCACCTAAGCAGTCCACTGCTCACTCAAACTCCAATACACAAAAAGCGGCTGCTCCTCTCTTAAGGCTGATGGGCCAGATTAAGATATTTTATATACTGTGAAAGTTGCTCAGTAGTGTCCAACTCTTTGCAACCCCATGGACTATACAGTCCATGGAATTTTCCAGGCCAGAATACTGCAGCGGGTAGCCTTTCCCTTCTCCAGGGGATCTTCCCAACCCAGGGATCGAACCCAGGTCTCCTGCATTGCAAGCAGATTTTTCACCAGCTGAGCCACAAGGGAAGCCCAAGAATACTGGAGTGGGTAGCCTATCCCTTCTCCAGCAGATCTTCCTGACTCAGGAATTGAACCAAGGTCTCCTGCATTGCTGACAGATTCTTTACCAACTGAGCTATCAGGGAAGCCTTTTATATACTAATAGAATATAAAATTTAAGTGAATTCTACCCTCATGTTGAGGAAGGAAAAGGTAGGCAGGGAAGAGGAGGCAAAGGGAAAGAATTAGTGAGTACTGAGATTTTATTATGCACCAGGCATTGTGCTAGATGTTTACTACACATATCTTATTTAGTCTCAGAATAGTCCTGTCATTAGCGTAATAGAGTTCCCATTTTACAGATGAGGAAAATGAGATTGAGGGGAGAGAGATATGTAGCTCGATCCCAGAGCCAGTACCAAGATCACAGAGCCAAGAAGTGTCAGGTTGAGCATTTGAAACCAGGCTCCAAGGCTGTGTCATGCTACTTTGTACAGACAATGCACAAGAACTGGAAGAACTAAAATGTATAAATAATAAGATTTCTAAATAATGATTTAAAATGAGGCACCAGAACTCATGTCATAAAAACAATTGCAAAATGCCTCCTCCACTGCTCTTGGCATCTGTCCCGTTAGCAGTGACTGTGTTCCCACTGAAGCAATCATCCGGAATGGGACTACTTACTCGAACGATATCCTGTAAGCCAGACAGGCTGTGATGGGGAGTAGAGGGATTATAGGAAAGTCCTGCTTCTAAGTAGCTGGAACTAGCTCATCTGGCATAGAAAGCAGAATATATTATACCTCAAATAAACATGTAGGAGTAAGTCAAGAGTCGATGAAAACTGCCAAAGATTTTCCTTCTTCATTTAAAAATCATCTTATCAGTCAGTAATTCCAACCCTGCAAAACGTCATTAGGCAAATTCACAGCTTTCCATGCTTTTACCATATGCAGAACTAATCTGACTCCAAGTCAGGTTTGCAAAACTGTTATTTTTTTATACATAGTTCTTTTTAAAATCTTACCGAGATTTACAGCACCATATGTCTAAATCAAGTTAAGCTAAATGCATTAATGCATCACAATGTGCATTTGAAACAAGACAAAAGACAAAGAAAGCTGAGTGCTTCTTCTGCCTCCTAGGTAAAGATCTTGGCAAGCAGGGTATAAGCATGAAGGACCCCATCAGAAGTACAGAACCAGGGAATACATGAACAAAATTAATTTCAACTATTGATTTCCAATAAGAGCGTGTTCTGGGATAAATTCTCAAGTCCTACTCTCCAAACTGGAAGAAATTCTCAGATAAGACAAATCAGGTATAGAAGGAGGGAAGGGGGAGTAAGGCACTGCCTGACACAGAGACAAAACCAGGTCAGTCTCCACCATCACCAAAAGCTCCATTTAATAAGAGGGAAGGGGATTCTCCTGGTGCCAATGCAGGGGATGTGGGTTTGGTCCCTGGTCCCAGAAGATACCATATGCCATGGTGCAGCTAAGCCGGTGTGTGCCACAACTACTGAGTCAGCACTCTATTGAAGCCTGAAAGAAGGGCTCCTAACATCACCTGTTCATAATATTTTCCATTACTTGCCAAATATATCTGTGAAGAGCAAATCATCACATTGGCTTATATTGTACTTGATTGGAATTAAAATCCCTCCAATTTCAAAGTGAACTCCTGACAAGCCAAATGTCCTCAGTGCTAGACTTTAGCTGGCTATGTCATGTTTTCTTTTTGATTTCATCCTGTTACTCTGTGCCCATCATTCTAACAGGAGTTCTCCCACCCAGTCATTCCAGATCTAGTACTTGAATTCGAATCTAACTTTCCCTTGTCACATTTTTTTCATACTTCCACTCAAGTAACAAAAAGTGGAGCCAATCAGGATCAAGAACAGAGTACATTTATCTGACACTAAAGGCTTCTGAGTGTGAGTACAGATTTCCAAACAGCTAACACACCATACATTTCTCCTCACTTATCCCACAGACATGAGACTTCATAAAAGATGTACCTAACATTAAAATCTCTACTTGCTAGAGTCTCTCTAACCTCCAAGCCTATGATGTTTATACTAAAATTTATACTAATAAATGCTCTTTTCTCATCTAATTTTCATAATCTTTCCCATTTTTAAAAATTCAAATATTTGTCCATTCTAATCGCATTCATATAAAAATATCTATAACTTTGCCGACAAAGGTCCATCTAGCAAAAGTTATGATTTTTCCAGTAGTCACGTATGGATGTGAGAATTGGACCATAAAAAAGGTTGAGCATCGAAGAATTGATGCTTTTGAACTGTGGTGTTGAAGAAGACTCTTGAAGAGTCCTGTGGACTGCAAGAATATCAAACCAGTCAATCCTAAAGGAAATCAGCCCTGAATATTCACTGGAAGGACTGATGCTGAAGATTAAGCTCCAATACTTTGGCCATCCGATGCAAAGAGCTGACTCATTGGAAAAGACCCTGATGCTGGGAAAGATTGAAGGCAGGAGGGGAAGGGGATGACAGAGGACAAGATGGTTGGATGGCATCACGGACTCAATGGACATGAGTTTGAGCAAGTACTGGGAGTTGGTGAAGGACAGGGAAGCCTGGCATGCTGCAGTCCATGAGGTTACAAAGAGTTGGACATGACTGAGTGACTGAACAACAAAATATTTATAAATGTTCCTTTCCATAGAAAAGTGATAATATGAGAGGAAATTATGTGACAGATGTTGGATGTTAAGAATACAGACACACCATTGTAATTAACCAGTATTTGCCATGTACCAGACTCTGTATAGAGATCATAATACTTGGTTCATCCTTTGCCTTAGGTTCACTCTTTTCGAACAATCAGTACTACACTCTGGATTCTATGTCTACAACTACCCTCTTGGTCTTGTTCACCAACCCGGCTTCCCCCATCCCCTCTCTATATTCCCAGTTCTTTCTTCTTGATGCATTTCAGTTGGAGACAATATCTCTTCCTACATCTTGCATCATCCCTTCAGCTACAATGATGAGCTCATCAATATCAGAGATCATGTACATTATCCTCTCAATGCACAATTCCAAATGACTATCTGGCAGAACCTTCCATCTTTTGACAGCTAAAGGGATCTTCATTTACTATAATCAGACCCACAGGCCATCAAGATCCAGCACTAATTCTCCTTCTACACAGGACCTACCTGACCTCCAGAATCAGAACAGTTTAAAGATTTTTCTCATATCTGTGTTTCTGTGGAATTCTATATCTCTGTCATAGCATTTCACACACAACTGCCTCAAAACCACAATTATGTGCATATCTATAACACCCATTAGGAAACTGGTAGAGAAGTGTGGGTGTCAAGTGAGGAGTGTTGTTGAGGTTTAGAGTTTTCTTTCATTGGTCCAATTTAACTTCAAATAATCTATTCAGTGGTCAAATAGAAATAACATGCTCACTTTATTGGGATGTTATGAAGACAACATGGAAAGCAGTTTGCATGTAGAAGGGGCTGGAAAAGTAAAAGCTTCCAGGAACAATATGCTTGTTTGCTTTGAATCTTTAAGGGCGGAGGTGTTATCTCCACAGCACCCAGCCAGGACTTTGTTTTATTAGTACTGACTAACATCTGCCTGACTCTACTCCATGTGCAACACACTTTCAAGAAATGAAAACTGAAATTCACTTATTTATCACTAAAACCTCCTTCAAGAGAGTAATTTTAGAATGACAGAACTAACAGAAGCTACTGTCCAAATGCTGGCTTTTTCTTTTTTAATGAGACCTTGTTTGGATCCACAAAAGAAACGATGGAAATAAAATACCACTCCTTTCTGACCACCAGGTCTGCTTCGATGAAGTCTACAGACATCTCTGTAATTTTAGTAGACATATGAGAAAGTGGCAGCCTCTCAAAAATATTTGCTTCATTATAAGACTAGTTAAGGAGTAAACAGCATTTTCTCTGCCAAGGTCCTAAAATCAAATGTCTCTGAGTTTCCATTTACATTTGTTCCTTTGGAATCTTGCAATATTTTGTTGTAGGTTTTAGCTAACTAATACCCTAAATCCTTAAAAGGAACTTTTCACTGAAAGGTTCAGGATGCTTTTTTTTTCTGTTCAACTTTTCATTATACCTCTTCCAACAATGACAGGTAACCGACTGACTTGTTTTATATACAGAATAAATTAAATTAGGATCATGAAACATTTTAAACTATAAATGATTTTGCTTCACCAGATTCAAAAATTCTTCTTCCGGAGCACTTCATGCTCTTTCATTTTCTCTGAGGTGTAAGAAAAGAAACCAAGGAACCCTCAGAAACAAACTTGGACCTGTTCATTGGATGTTGAGCAACTTTGCTAGAGATTTTAATAGAAAAATAAGGAAACGCTTAATCACTCTCATAATAATGGATGTATTTGTTTACATTAGTATTCTATTACTGAAAAACAGTTTTAAATTGAACGAGACTTCAGTAGTTATGGACAGCAAACCAGTAGGCCCCAGGCAACTTGTGGCCCAAATATATTTTTAAAGCGGTCCTTACAGTTTTTTTTAATTGTTAGTCACTCAGTCGTGTCCGACTCTTTACAACCAGGCTCCTCTGTCCCTGAAGTTCTCCAGGCAAGAACACTGGAGTGAGTTGCCAATTCCTTCTCCAGGGGATCTTCCCAACCCAGGAATCCAACCCAGGTCTCCTGCACATCAGGCAGATTCTTTACTGTCTAAGTCACCAGGGAAGCGTTTTTAAATTAAAGACACTTAAAAAAAAAAATCTGGAAGTTACTTTTTTTCTTGAAAAAACAAGAACGTTTTAGAGCCAGGGTGGCAACCAGCAACAAACCAGTAAGAGCTGCCCCATTTAGAGGGGCACACAGGTTCCAGAGGTCACAGTCCACACCCCCCTCACCCACGTGCCCCCTACTTGGCCTTGCCTTACCTTACCTGTTAGACACCTGCACACACTGGATAAGTAGACACAGGATTTTCTTACAGGCAAAGAGCCTGGATCCAAAAAGGGCTTTTCCATTCACTAGCTCTGTGACCTTCAGCATACTCTGAGTCTAGGTCCCTCAGCTCTAAATTGAAGATAATTCCGTGACCCTACAAGGTTGTCATGGGGATTAAAATAGAAATGCACAAAATACTCTGTAATCTGGAATCGTAAAATGTTTGTCATCATTATTCATTTCTCAGTCCCCGTCGGTTGCACAAATCCCCTCTACCTACCTCAGTTATTACTGCTTTTCTTCTTTCTCTTATTATTACACTCTGTATGACACTGCTTAAAATCTAAATAAAAAGAGTCCGATGCATTTCCTGGCCTCATTTAACTGGAGAAAGAAAAGATGAACAAATATCAAAGGAAAACAAAATGAACTGTTGAATGCCAGTGATTATTTCTGTTTGTAATGAAGGCATGAAATTAGTGCAGAGTTTGACTACTGGACTGCTGATCTCTCCGAGTGCTGTGTTATAAGTTCACATTAGGCTCCTGAGGCCTCAAGGTAAAACTCACAGCCCAGTTATTAGGGGTTCCTGTGAGACAAACCTCTTCACTGGGCCTCACGCAGTGCTCCAGGAAAGGATCCAATCCATCAGAAAAAAACCCAAAAGGATCTTCAAAGCTTTTCTGGGTTTCTTTCCTCTCTACATGTTAATATAAGCTCCAAAACCTTAGAATCTGGTGTATTAAGCCAGGGCACACATTTTATATCTATATCTATACATATAGATGTATGTCAGAAGCCAACAAGAGGAGATATATGGATACACATAGCTGATGCACTTCTCTGTATGGCAGAAACACAACACTGCAAAGCAACTATACTCCAACCAAAAAAGACTACTGCTAATCACCAAAAGAAAAATAATAAGAGACTTGAAAGAAAACAGAATCTTCTCAGAAAAAGGGCAGAGGAGCAGAAAACTGCACTTAAAGAGTGATACCATAAACACAGAAATGTTGGCAAAGATGTATGTTATGAACGCTATCTCCCTACATTAAGAATTCACATATGCATTCCTGTTCTGGTCATTTTACAACAGAAGCTCATCCTTGTGTGAGGAACCACAATTAATTCATTTACTGCTTTTTAATGTTAAGACAATCACACAAACACGCTTGAGTGAACTGCAACATATAATGGGAGAAGAAGGGATTTTAATTGGAATCAGCTTTCTTTATAAGATCACCAAAATGGGAGTAATTTATGACTTAAGACACAATTCGCTGAAAAATCCCTCTGACGAATCCTTTTTAAAGCATTCATACAGGGCAATTACCGCTTTTCTTGAATGAACCCTTCGCTTGAATACAGATTAACGAGTGTCAAATTACCACATGGTCCTCAGTGTACGTTTTGTTTTTTAAAAAAAATCAAAGTAAGTAACAGCATTATTTAAGAAACCAGTTCTTTCAACAGACGCCCCAAGGTTGATGTTTAAGCAAGTTTCCCTGGCAACCAAGGAGCCAAGTACATCTTGGGCTAGGAGGAAGGGGAAAAAGGGACAGCAACTCTAAGGGGTGGGAAGAATAAGTAACCGGGAGTAGTAACTGCTCCCGCTAGACAACGCTGCTAGAAGCTGCATGGGCTGCAAAGCCCCTGAAATTTCAACTCTGATCTCGCCCCCACTGGCTCACAAGCAGACTCCCACCCTCTCCCACCGGTTTGAAGGACCAACTCCGAACAGGTAACCAGGAGAGAGGGTGAGCTGTCTGCGGGGTTACGTACCCGAGGCGGCAGCGCAGGCACCTGGCTCTCGCTGATGCACAATGGTCGTGCTTCGCCCCACGATGCCCGATGCCGAGGTTAAGAGAAACCGCAGTAGCTTCTCTCTGCCGGTTTGGGGATGCAGTTGTGAAGAACGAGCGCGCTAGCGTGTGTGTGCGTATGTGTATCCGTGAACGTGTGTGCGAGCGTGTGTATGTGTGTCTGCGCGCTCCCCGACTCTCCCGCAGGGAAACGGTGTTGCCTAGTAAATAAAGGCAGCAGCTAGCCCTGCGGGTGGCGCGTCCGGCTAGCTCTGCGCTAGGCGACGGCGTCAGGCTGGGAACGCACCCCCGCGGGCCCGCGCGGCTCAGACTGCGAAGCGGCTCCGCCCCCTCGCGCCTGGGGCGAGTCAGCGCGCACGCTCGCCCCGCCCCCCGCGAGCACGCGCGCCCCGCCCCCAGCATCGCCGCCGGGGGCGCGCACGCCGCGCGCCGCCGTCCCCGGCCTGAGGCGAGCCGGCGCGCGCCCGCTCTCCCCGGAAGTCCACCTCCAGCGTGCCGCACCTTGCTTGCTTTCTGGCACCTGTGCTGCCCGCTGCTGGGTCGCTTGGTCCGCCTGCAGTTTCAGCAGCGTTGCCTCCTGCCACGACCGAGACACTGGGAGCCAGCCTGCCTGCTCCCAGACTGCCGCCCAGGGCTGGAGAGCGACCTGCGGGAACAAATGCCATGACCCCAACTTCGGGTAGCCGCGAGCTCTGGCCCTCTGCTTCCCTCCCCCAACCCAACTAACGTGTGAAGTTCAAATTTCCCCTTTTCCTAGTGGCCGCTTTGCAGGACTTATATCTCCACCCTCCTTAGAATAATACACTTTGTGGTACTGTCGAAAAGGGCTTTCCAGTAACCTTGAGAAATAACAGGGGATCCCAGGGTTGGATGGAAGTCCTGAACCTGAGGAATGAGGAAGACTGGTTGGTTGCAGCTAACCCATTGGACAGAGAAGGCAATGGCGACCCACTCCAGTACTATTGCCTGGAAAATCCCATGGATGGAGGAGCCTGGTAGGCTGCAGTCCGTGGGGCCGCTAAGGGTCGGACACGACTGAGCGACTTCACTTTCACTTTTCACTTTCACACATTGGAGAAGGAAATGGCAACCCACTCCCGTGTTCTTGCCTGGAGAATCCCAGGGACAGGGGAGCCTGGTGGGCTTCCGTCTATGGGGTCACACAGAGTCGGACACGACTGAAGCGACTTAGCAGCAGCAGCAGCAGCAACCCATTGGAAGGACTGATGCTAAAGCTGAAACTCCAGTACTTTGGCCAGCTCATGCGTCGAGTTGACTCACTGGAAAAAGACTCTGATGCTGGGAGGGATTGGGGGCAGGAGGAGAAGGGGACGACAGAGAATGAGATGGCTGGATGGCATCACCGACTCGATGGACATGAGTTTGAGTGAACTCCAGGAGTTGGTGATGGACAGGGATGCCTGGCGTGCTGTGATTCATGGGGTCGCAAAGAGCTGGTCACGACTGAGCAACTGAACTGAACTGAACCCAGCATCAAACCTGTAAACAGACAGCATCCCCAAAATACCACCGTTAAGTTCTGGGGCCTGGCCCACTCTGGTGTCACTTGTGGGTCATTCATGTCATTTTTGTATAAAACATGCTTAGAAACAAAGTGAATGGTTTTGATAGGTAAAATATTACATGTTATACTTTGGAATTGAAAAAATTTCATCCAGTGTGGAGTTATGCAACCAGTTAACAGTGAAATGGGTGCTTCCCAGGAGGTGCTAGTGGTAAAGAACCCGCTTGCCAATACAGGAGATGTCAGAAACACAGGTTTGACCTCTAGTTTGGGAAGATACCCTGGGGGAGGGCATGGCATGCCACTCCAGTATTCTTGCTTGGAGAATCCCCATGGACAGAGGAGCCTGAAGGGCTACAGCCTATCCAATCACAAAGAATCAGAATCGACTGAAACGAATTAACCATGCATGCATGTAACAGTGAAATGAAACTCTAAAATTGAAGTAAACTGTGTTTTGTAGACAATCAGGATTTAACTTTTAGGAAGATGGAATTTCACAGTTGAGTCTCTTAGCTTGCAGGTTCTTCCACTGTTGGGCCAGGGAACAGTGCCCTGATCTAGTTGAGGTGTCCCTAACATTCTCATTATTCTCAAATCAATCGTTCAGCAATTTTTTTTTTCACTTTCAATCCACACTCACTCCCTTGTAGCCTCTTTGGCCATTCAGTGCTTAATTGTATTGGTCTTGAAATTTGGATTTTATATCCTCAGTCCTACTTGTCCAGCAGTCCTGGACACCAAGATGGGCAGAGGGAGAAGAATGACAAACTGATTACAAACATTAGGTGCAGTGTCATTTTCTAGAATTTTTCATAAGCAGTTTTATATTTTCCATTAAG
Source organism: Moschus berezovskii (assembly GCF_049115385.1). Classification (NCBI taxonomy): domain Eukaryota; kingdom Metazoa; phylum Chordata; class Mammalia; order Artiodactyla; family Moschidae; genus Moschus; species Moschus berezovskii. The sequence goes on from NC_142469.1 coordinate 58,844,344, forward strand.
TGTTATTTTATACCAGAAGTTCAAATGTTGAACCATGCTTGAACCTAAAATACTGACAATGACTTAGTGTCAATAAATACACTCCCTTAACGTTAATAAAGTATTTTGAATGTGCTTAAAATTTAAACCCATCTATAGTATAATGATTAGATTATCTGTTTGTTTATAGAATTGTTCAGTCACTAGGTTGCTAAGTCGTGTCTGACTCTTTGCAACCCCATGGACTGCAGCCTGCCAGGCTACCCTGTCCTTCACTAGAATAAATAGAAGCTAAGCAAAGAATATAACTGTATTTACAGAGAAAAAATATGTCACCAACTCACTCACCACCTGCGCGACTATAGAGGGTTTCTTACTGCTCAAGCCTAGTCTGTCTTATTCATCACTGTATTCCTATAAGCTAGTAGAATGCCTGCCATATATTGGGGGCTCAGTAAATATTGTTTATTGAAGTTTAAAGAAGAAAATATATATTATATTGTCTATTAAGATGTTCAGTTCAGAGAGGGCAATTTTCTCCTAAATGCCTCCTTTAGACTGATTTAAAGTACAGTTTTTTAATTTAAAAAGTCTTTTATTCCTCTGAAATAAGACTTGGCATTTTGTTAAACAGCCGTAAAAACTCAGCCCAAGTGTGTTTTCCAATATACTCTGTTACCAGAGCAAATAGATGTTAGGCACTGTTTCTCCCTTGGGCACCGATTGCAGCCATGAAATTAAAAGACGCTTACTGCTTGGAAGGAAAATTATGACCAACCTAGAGAGCATATTAAAAAGCAGAGACATTACTTTGCCAACAAAGGTCCATCTAGTCAAGGCTATGGTTTTTCAAGGGGTCATGTATGGCTGTGAGAGTTGGACTGTGAAGAAAGCTGATCGCCAAAGAATTGATGCTTTTGAACTGTGGTGCTGGAGAAGATTCTTGAGGGTCCCTTGAACTGCAAGGAGATCCAACCAGTCCCTTCTAAAGGAGATCAGTTCCGGGTGTTCATTGGAAGGACTGATGTTGAAGCTGAAACTCCAATACTTTGGCCACCTGATGCGAAGAGCTGACTCATTTGAAAAGACCCTGATGCTGGAAAAGATTGAGGGCAGGAAGAGAAGGGAACGACAGAGGATGAGTTGGTTGGATGGCATCACCAACTCGATGGACATGGGTTTGGGTGGACTCCAGGAGTTGGTGATGGACAGAGAGGCCTGGTGTGCTGCGGTTCATGGGGTCACAAAGAGTCGGACACGACTGAGCGACTGAACTGAACTGAACATATGGTCATTCTCTTTGTTAAGAAAATAGTTTAAAACAATGCTTCACAAAAGCTATGCAAAAAAATTTTTGAGCTCTTAAAATGTATTTCACAGAATGATCAGTGTAGGGCTTCAACTGTCAATAATTAGATGTTTTCCCTGTTTCAGTCTAGTGATATGAGAGGTAAGCTTCAACTCCAGAACAAAAACCTGTCATGACTGCCTTGTCCCATAGTGAATGAGAAGCTCAGTGTCATTCTTAATGCCTCTGTCATGGTTTTCTGTCATAAGCCAGTAGTGACATGAAGGAGTTGCTGAGCCAAATTTCCAATTATTCTTCCAGGGGAAACCGATCATTATAAATTATGCCTAAACCAAAATTGATTTTTTTGGCTCATGCTCTGTAGTTCTCAAGTGGAAAATACAAAATAACTAGCTTAACAAAACACTTCAATTTATTCAGTTACCTGTTGGGTACATTTTGTAGCTAATTCATTCTACTTATTGGAAGCTAGTGTCACTCTAATAATGGGAAAATCTTTTACCATTAATATTTTTGATATTTATAGTCTCTGCCACATTATCTGGTACCAAACACTATTATTTATGTTGTTTTTAGCCTAATTCAGTATAATCAAGTAGACACATAATGGATGCTTAGAAAATATTTACTGTTCTGAACACAAAATAGTCCTTGCCCACAAGATAGCATATTTTAAGTGCTCTACTAAATAAGTACAAACAAAATACAAAAGGGATTTTTAGTCATCATTAGGGGAGGCAACTTTTAAAATAAATTGAATTTTTTTCATGTATCGGACTAACAAAAATGTAAAAAGATTATAATATCCAGTGTTAGAATATGGGTAAATAAAAAACGTGAATGCACATGGATACAAACACTTTGGATGACAACTTGTCTGTATTTACTTTTTTTTAACGCACATTCCTCTTGTTAGAGCAATTCCACTGCTAGGAATTTATCCCGGGGTTACTGTTGGTTTGCAAACTCCCCTCATACATGGAGGGCAAGGAGGGACTGAAAAAAGAGGCAAACCACTCCAGATTGGGAGGTGGCTGGTTTAATAAGCAAGGGAACTTACACAGGAGTAGATCTCTGCGCCTGCCCTCCAAAACCTTCAAAGTTTATATAGAGGCCTTAATGGGGTTCCATTGCACACATCATTCAGACAATCTCAACAATGCTTTATTCTTTCAAGGCTATGTTCTTGGAACAGCTCCCAGTGTAGGAAAGATGGGCTGAATATGCATTCCAAGAATGAGGGAGGCGATGAGGAGCCTTTGATTGTCTGAGTCCATCTCATGAGTCAACCAGTGGTTACGTCCTCTCCATGACCTCCTCCAGGACTTACCTTTATTGAAAAATGAAAAACTGGGTGGAAGATCTAAGTAGACATTTCTCCAAAGAAAACATACAGATGGCCAAAAAGTACATGAAAAGATGCTCAACATCATAAACTATTAAGTCGGACACGACTGAAGTGACTTAGCAGCAGCAGCAGCAGCAGCAGCAGCAAGGTAAGGTGACAGAGAAGGAAATGGCAACCTACTCCAGTACTCTTGCCTGGAAAATCCCATGGATGGAGGAGCCTAGTGGGCTGCGGTCCATGGGGTTGCTGAGGGTCGGACACGACTGAGCAATTTCACTTTTACTTTTCACTTTCATGCATTGGAGAAGGAAATGGCAACCCATTCCAGTGTTCTTGCCTGGAGATTCTCAGGGATGGGGGAGCCTGGTGGGCTGCTGTCTATGGGGTCGCACAGAGTCGGACACGACTGAAACGACTTAGCAGCAGCAGCAAGGTAAGGTGAAGTTGCTCAGTCGTGTCCAACTCTGTGTGACCCCACGGACCATAGCCTACCAGGCTTTTCCATCCATGGGATTTTCCAGGCAAGAGTACTGGAGTGGGTTGCCATTTCCTTCTCCAGAGGATCTTCCTGACCCAGGGAAATGCAAATCAAAACTATAAATGGGGTATCACCTCACACTGGTCACAATGGTCATCATCAAAATAACGTGTGTGTGTGTTTAGTTGTCATGTCCAATTCTTTGCAACCCCATGGGCTATAGCCCACCAGGCTTCCCTGTCTATAAACAATAAGTGCTGGAGAGGGTGTGGAGGAAAGGGAATCCTCCTATACTGTCCGTGGGAAGGTAAATTGATGTAGCCATTGTGGAGGTTCCTAGAAAACTAAAAATAGAGATATTGTTACATAACCTCATACTATGTTATGATGCAACAATCCCACTCCTGGGCATATATCTGGAGAAAACCATAATTTGAAAAGATACATGTACCCCAGGGTTCATTGCAACACTGTTTACAATAGCCAGGACATGGAAGCAACATAAATGTGCACCAGCAGAGGAGTGAATAAAGGAAAAGTGGTACATATATACAGTGGAATATTACTCAGCTATAAAAAGGGACAAAATAATGCCATTTGCAGCCACATGGATGGAGCTAGAGATTGTCACACTGAGTGAAGTCAGAGAGAGAAAGATATCGCTTATATGTGGAATCTAAAAGAATTGTACAAATGAGCTCATTTACAAAACAGAAATAGAGTCACAGATGTAGAAAACATACTTATGGTTATCAAGGGGAAAAGTCAGGGGGATAAATTGGGAGATTGGGATTGACATATACACACTATCATATATAAAACAGATAATAAGAATTTACTGTATAGCATATGGAACTCTACTCAATACTCTGTAAAGACCTATATGGGAGCGAATATATGTATATGTATAACTGATTCACTTTGCTGTACAGCAGAAGCTAACACAACTTTGTAAATCAACTATACAGCAATAAAAATTAATTTTTTAAAAATGCAAAATTTTATGTAAAAGAATGTTCATGATAGCTTTGTAATAGCCAAAAGAAACAGGGAGAGAAAAAAAAATAGGTAGAGGGAGAAGGCCAGGTGGAGAGAATTAGAATCCATCATTTGGAGACAAGTCATATTATTAGGATACTAAGTGGTCATTTAAAAAAATAAGTAGATCTTTAAACATTAATGTCAAAGATCTATTACTAACTGTAAAAAAGCAAGTTGAAGATCAATAGGAATAATATGAACTAGCTTGTATAAAAGCAGAGCAAGAGTCGGAGGAAAGGAGGGAGATGTGTACATAATAGTATATTTTTCATTTTACTGGCTCAGGCCGAAAGGGGTGAATCTCAAGCAGTCAGGAAGTCCTGACATTAATCAGGCCACCCTGGCAACTACATAACTATGTGTCTATTAGTCACTCAGTTGTATCTGACTCTTTGTGATTCCATGGACTGTAGCCCACCAGGCTTCCCTATCCATGGAATTGTCCAGGCAAGAATACTGGAGTGAGTTGCCATTTCCTCCTTCAGGGGATCTTCCCAACCAAGGGATAGAACCTAGGTCTCCTGCACTGCAGGCAGACTCTTTACCAGCTGAGCCACCAGGGAAGCCCTCTACATAACTCTATCTGCATATAAGCCTGATAAGGATATAAGACTAAAACACAAAGAAACACAAACGTATATAAACTGACCCTATACTTCCAACACTTGGTAAACAAAGACCCAAGATTTCTCCTTTTCAACTCTGATCCCATACTCTTTCCTGACTTTCTCCTTTTCTTTTTGGCCATGGTCACAAACCAATCACAATATTTTGCTCAGAGTCTCCTGTATTAGTCACAGTTTGTTGAATTCTGTTTTCAGTGGCAGACACTGATTCTGAGTCACTTAAGCAAGAATACACTTTATTGGAAGGGCACTGGTGACTCAGCAAATAGAGAAAGGCTGGGAGGGAAAGTCCAAAGAGCCAAGCTTTGAAAGACCAGAAACCCAAAATAATATCATTCTAGCCAAGATTCACATTCCCAGGAGAGTCTAACTGAGACAGTCTAGGTCCTAAGTCCATCATGATGAGGTTTGTGATTGGAGAGGCAGTGGTGAGGGATGGATTTGACCATGTGGAATGGAGTGGGAAAGAAGGAGCTCCCAAAAGGAAAGGAGTAGTGAAGTTCTCTTACCCCTCAAGAAAGGCAAGGGATGCTGGGCAAGCAAAACCAATGACTATCCATTACTGCCATCTTCTACATGGAGACAAAACTAAAGCATTTTTATTCTCTTTTATTATCTACTCTCCCACCCTTTAACTGCTTCAAAATATATTTCAGATGGGATTGAAGCTATTTTGAAGCAAATTAATGAAAGTTCTTCTTAAAATTTATATTTACTTATTTGGCTGTGCCGTATCTTAGTTCCAGGATACAAACTCTTAGTTATGGCATATGGAATCTAGTTTCCCCACCAGGGATCAAACCTGGGGCCCCTGCATTGGGAGTTCGAAGTCTCAGCCACTAGACCACCAGGGAAGTCTCCAAAATTCTTTTCAGTGATATAAATTATTTTAAAAGTGAAGAGTAACTTATTAAATACAAGGATGACACCTCAGGAACCCTGTTTAGAAAAATTTTTCCCTTATGTCTAGGCCACCTGTTGTGGAATTTAAATGGAACTCTTGATGATACATCAAAATTTTAGTTTTTAATATTAGAACTATCTGTGTGGGATCAACTTTCACAGAAAGTTCAAGACCATCTTACAGTAGTATAATGCAGATGAAAGTTCCTAATGCTTTGAAAATTCTAATCCCACAGCAGCAATGTATGAATATAAGCATGCCATTAAGAAAAAAATTAACTTCATTCATTAAATTCATCCTTTCATTCAATCATTACTAATGTTTCCCAGGTCACATCAGTCTAAAGGTAAAATAGGTCGTGCAGCTGTCAAAAATAACAAAAATATTTTTCCAGCTTCAGCCTGCCACTTAACAGAAAGCATCAGCCCCACTTCAAGTTGTCTCAATAGTATTTTACCCAGGAGCTCTGATGACTCACCTAACATATCTTTGGTAACAGAAGAGGCAGCCTTTTTGCTGCAGACACAGTACATGCAGCTTCCACTCATGTCTTGGACATCAACTCTTGTCCTTTTACTGACTTTTTTTTCCCTTAACACCTCCTTTCTTCCAGAACAAAGTCAATCTTGCCTCCCAGAGGCATAATGTCTGGAGATGTTAGTGTTTTTCATGACTGCAGAAGGAGGATGCTACTGGCATCTAGAGGATGTAGCTAGGGATGCTACCAAACACTCTGCAATGCACAGAACAGCCCCTCACAACAAGAAATATCTGGGCCCAAATGCCAATAGTGCTGAGGCAGAAAGACCTGGGTCTCAGAAAGCTGGCCTGCAGGACAATCTGAGGAACAGTAGCTCTTCCATTCTCAAAAATCACCTCTGGTATTTTTAAGCTAAACATGCTCCTCCTCTTTACCTCTCCTTAGGATGATAGGATTCTTGCAACATTAAAGGCAGTCTTGCCTCCTCTTTGGAGAGTGTAATGATCATTTGAGACACTGAACAAGAAACAGTCTCTCTGTCATAGCTATTGTTTTCTGTTACCACACTCTCTCCGGCCCCATCCTCCTCCTGGTAACAGATCCCGCTGCCTTGACCCCCAGGGGTGGGCCTATAACTCAGGTGAGCCAAACAATAGGCCTTCCCCAGGTTTTTCTTTTTCACTCAAGCTGAGGAAAGAGAATCTCTTTTCTGGTCTGATGGCTATGTAGTAAGAGGCTCTGGGGGGAAACATATTGAAAGAATGAGGCTCTCCTACAGAGAGAAGCAGAGAGGGAGAAAGCAGGGAGAGAGGAGGAAGTGAGAGAAAGTAAGTGCTTTCATCCCAGGTCTTCCCAAGTCCAGTTCCATTTCCATACATCCTACCATTTGATTTTATGTGCAGTTTTCTTTTTTTTTTAACTGCAAAATACGTTTATTGATGATAACTTTATATAATTTACTCCCTAAATTTGATGTTACAAACTTTAGGGTCTTTGAGATAGGCAGGATCCTTGTATGTAACTGGCATAAACCCCAATATTTGAGCTCTCTTAATTGCTTTTGTGATTCCTTTTTGTTTCTTCCCACAAAGACCTGTTATGTCTCTTCCATAAATGCAACCAGTAAATGGAGAAATAAACTGGGACAAAAGCTGTACATTCTTATAATCTACACGTTTTTCACACAAGATACATTTTTTCAGAGGCTCCTTATAAGGATTTTCCATTGGAATAGGCAGGTCCTCATTGCTGGTTACCTGTTTATATTGTGAACAACTTCTCCACAGCACTGCGTGAGTCCCGGGATTTGTGAAGCGGACAAAAGCTGTTGGGAAACAGCTTTCTCTTCCCTGCTGCTGCTGCTGCTAAGTCACTTCAGTCGTGTCCGACTCTGTGTGACCCCATAGACGGAAGCCCACCAGGCTCCCCCATCCCTGGGATTCTCCAGGCAAGAACACTGGAGTGGGTTGCCATTTCCTTCTCCAATGTGTGAAAGTGAAAAGTGAAAGTGAAGTTGCTCAGTCATGTCCGACTCTTAGCGACCCCATGGACTGCAGCCTACCAGGCTCCTCCATCCATGGAATTCCCAGCAAAGAGCTACCACAGCAGCCATGGTTCCTCCTATGTGCAGTTTTCATCTTCTGTTTAAGCTAGGTTAATCAGAGGCTTTATCACTTCCAGCATAAGAATTTTGGTTAATACACGTGTCTTCAAAATCCTTATAATTCAGTACAGCAGTATAGAGTAGCAGATTAAAGTGGAGCAGGGCCTTGTGGGACTCCTGGGCACAAAAGTCTTTCTGTGTCCTCCCTTTCTTGCTTGTAGGAAACAGTCTTCATTTACCCTCCTTGACCTTCCCTGAGTTCCAAAGGGCAGGTTCAAACAGTTGTTAATCAGGAAAGAGATGGGGTGTGGAGACTAGAAAGGAGCAATCAAGAAAGTGTTGCAACCTTGGGGCCCAAGGTCCTGGTTAACTCTGAAGGAATATAGGTAAAAATATCTTTGAGCTGTTTTGCAAATACTGAAACTGCCACCAGGTGGAAGAAGTTAATCATATGCTCCCCATAAGCATGTTGGAGTACGAAATGGCAACCCAATCCAGTATTCTTGCCCTGAAAATTCCGTGAACAGAGGAGCCTGAAAGGCCACAGTCCATGCGGTGGCAAATGGTTGTGATCTTGGATGGCCTCAGCCTGCAGTGGCTTGGACAGGGGCTTGGGTTCTCAGCCAGAGTCTGGGCTGGGTTGCATGGTGAAAACACAAGATCCTAGCCACTAGACCTGGCCCTTCTGACTTTTCAGAAAAGAATTCCCACAAAGACAGAAAGTAATGAAACTGTTAGGGGAAGCACACTGATTGAAACTGCCAGGCACCTGGCCAGGCACCATAGTAACAATTTGCATGAGTTGCTTTATGACAGGAGATCCTGATAAGGAATACGGAACTAATAAGCCACCACCAACCGGAAGAGTTTGGGAAAGGTCAAAAGGAGACACCGTACTTCCCAGAATCTCGCTAGCATCCGTCTTGGCTGAGCGATGCATGCACCACCAGGAAAGACTCTGAATTAGAATGATTGGCCAAAGACTACCAGGAAACTAATCCCATCACCATAAAACCCGAGACTGCGAGCCACGTGGCAGAGCAGTTCTCCTAGGTTTCCTTACCCTACTGCTCTCCACCCAGGTGCCCTTCCCAATAAAATCTCTTGCTTTGTCAGCACATGTCTCCTCGGACAATTCTTTTCCGAGTGTTAGACAAGAGCCCAGTTTCGGGCCCTGGAAGGGGGTCCCCTTTCCTGCAACAAAACAAGTATAGAATTTATTAAGAGGAAAAAAGAGTACAATAAATGTGGATAGACACACAGGCAGACTCGAAGGGAGAGTCCCAGAGTTGTGCACTCACGGCAGTTTGAATTACTTTTATGGGGTATTTCTTCCAGGTTTCCTTTGGCCACTCATTATCATTTGCCTTGAAGGAGGAAACAGAACAGGCTCAATCTTGAAAGCAGGACTCCATCTTGGGCTGGACTGTGGACTTTGAGCTATATGCCCAGTATCTATGGAAGTGACATACCAACTGGAAAACCAGGCCCCCAGAAGGAAGAGCTCCAGGGCTCATACCTAGACTCTCTGTAACTTAAAAGAATACCCTAATTATCTGTGTAACTGAATAGAATCATACATTCTATTATGCTTATTGGGGTATAACCACAGACCTATTAATAATTGCCTATTGTTAACCACCTAGGCTTAAGGCATATGAATCACAGGTTAACTTTGATGTATCTTTTTTTTTTTCCTTTGTTCAGACTAGTTTCAGGGAATTTGAGGAGGTGGGTTTGGGAACGTATATAAGGTTTTCACAAAAACTGGTCGGGGTCCTTGGCTAAGAGGAGACTCTACCTTAGGCCCGCCAGTGTAATAAACTGTACTCCGCTATCTGCATTGTCCTTCTGAGTGAGTTTGTTTCCCAGAACACGTGGCTACAACAGCCTGGTTCACAGTCCATATCTGGTGTATCTCAGGATTTTCCCATGTGTGTACATGAGTCTCTTAGCCAAGATGGATCTTACTGAAAAGGCACATGGGTAGGGAATACCCCTTTACATAACTCCCCTTTAGCCTTCCAGGAGCCTTTTCTGTGCATGTGTGGTTGGGGAGGTCTCCCGGCTTCATGAACAAGAAATACGTGGTCTAGCCAGGACCCCTTACTTGTCCTGCTATTCTTGTCTTGGAGTTTCAGTCCACAGGGAATGACTCTCCAACTGCTTTACCCTGGGTGGGGGGCTCCCATCCGCCTTCTGCCTCACTTGGACATGACTGAGCACACACATAAGCATGTAGACCCCAGACTGGCTGGAAACAGAAAGTTGATGATGCTAATTACCAATTACCTCACCACCAACCAATCAGAAGAATGTCCACAAGGTGATAACGCTCTTCCCTTTACTGTAAAACTCCTCACTACCACCCTCCATGTTGGGACACACAGTTTTGAGAGCGTTGGCCTGCTGTGGCCCCCACCTTTGCCTGGCAAAGCAATAAAGCTATTCTTTTCTACTTTACCCAAAACTCTGAGATTCAACTCTGTATTCTGGTGTACAGAGGCCAAATTTCAGCTAGTGCAGCATGAAAAGTGCCCCAGTGAAGTACACACAAGGCTGCTGAGGTTCTGGTTGTTTTGTACTCTAAAAAGGATTCAAGATTGTTCACTTTACAACTATCCATTGAGTTGCATATTGGTTTTGTGGAAAAAGCAGTTCCTTTATGATTAGCACTAGTGAAAGTTGCTCAGACATGCCTGTCTCTTTGCGACCCCATGGACTATACAGTTCATGGAATTCTCCAGGCCAGAATACTGGAGTGGGTAGCCATTCCCTTCTCCAGGGGATCTTCCCAACCCAGGGACCAAACTCAGGTCTCCCCCATTGCAGGTGGATTCCTTACCAGCTGAGCCACAAGGGGGCTACATAGCAAATTAAAGGAATTTAAAGGAAAGAAAAAAGAAATGATAGTTGACCTCAGCCATTAATAATGGGTTTTATTTAAATAAGTGTAGAGGAGGAACGGAGAAGTCAATGGCAAGCCACTCCAGTACTCTTGCCTAGAAAATCCCATGGACAGAGGAGCCTGGTGGGCTACAGTCCATGGGGTCACTACTAGTCAGACACGACTGAGCGACTTCACTTTCACTTTCACACATTGGAGAAGGAAATGGCAACCCACTCCAGTGTTCTTGCCTGGAGAATCCCAGGGATGGCGGAGCCTGGTGGTCTGCCGTCCATGGGGTCGCACAGAGTCGGACACGACTGAAGTGAGTTAGCAGTAGCAGCAGAGGAGGAAAAATAAACAACCTTTTCCTCTACTCGCTTCTGTTATATGCCTGAGACCCACGAATTAAACTGTCAAAAAACAGATTAACAGGAGAGAAAGCATCCAAACTTTGTTTAATGCTAATATTTTAATTTTTATGCACATTGAGGTCCTCAAAGAAAAAAGTGAAGACACAAGAATTAGTTACACCTGGGGGCTATATAACATTTTTAACAAAGGGCAGTAAATTGTAGATAAGACAAAGGAAAGGAGGTTTGGGTTTTCAAGGTGGTAAACAAAGATCATGACATCTGGTCCCATCACTTCATGGGAAATAGATGGAAAAACAGTGGAAACAGTGTCAGACTTTATTTTTTTGGGCTCCAAAATCACTGCAGATGCTGATTGCAGCCATGAAATTAAAAGACGCTTAATCCTTGGAAAGAAAGTTATGACCAACCTTGATAATATATTAGAAAGCAGAGACATTATTTTGCCAACAAAGGTCCGTCTAGTCAAGGCTATGGTTTTTCCCGTGGTCATGTATGGATGTGAGAGTTGGACTGTGAAGAAAGCTGATCGCCGAAGAATTGATGCTTTTGAACTGTGGTGCTGGAGAAGACTCTTGAGAGTCCCTTGTACCGCAAGGAGATCCAACCAGTCCATTCTAAGGGAGATCGATCCTGGGTGTTCATTGGAAGGACTGATGCTAAAGCTGAAACTCCAATACTTTGGCCATCTCATGCGACAAGTTGACTCACTGGAAAAGACTCTGATGTTGGGAAAGGTTGGGGGTGAGAGGAGAAGGGGACGACCGAGAATGAGATGGTTGGATGGCATCACTGACTCTGTGGACATGAGTTTGAGTGTACTCCGGGAGTTGGTGATGGACAGGGAGGCCTGGCGTGCTGTGATTCATGGGGTCGCGGAGAGTTGGACACGACTGAGCAACTGAACTGAACTGAACTGAAATTGTGGGAAGGTAAATATTGGGGGAACAAATGGAAGATAAGGGCCACTTAAGTGAAGTATGTTTGTGCAGACCCATCTCTGATGATTTTCTGGCTCCAGAGATAAGCCTTGTTCTCCTGTGAAAAATGGAGTGTCTCCTGACGTCAGTAAACAAGGATGTCACAATTCAGTTCAGTCGCTCAGTCGTGTCTGACTCTTTGCGACCCCATGAATCACAGCACGCCAGGCCTCCCGGTCCATCACCAACTCCCGGAGTTCACTCAAACTCATATCCATCAAGTAGGTGATGCCATCCAGCCATCTCATTCTCTGTCGTCCCCTTCTCCTCCTGCCCCCAATCCCTCCCAACATCAGAGTCTTTTCCAGTGAGTCAACTCTTCGCATGTGGTGGCCAAAGTATTGGAGTTTCAGCTTTAGCATCAGTCCTTCCAATGAACACCCAGGATTGATCTCCTTTAGAATGGACTGGTTGGATCTCCTTGCAGTCCAAGGGAGTCTCAAGAGTCTTCTCCAGCACCACAGTTCAAAAGCATCAATTCTTTGGCGATCAGCTTTCTTCACTCTGTGTTTGCTGCTTCTTAATTGCTTTCAGCAAAATAATAATCCATAGGCCAAAGAGGCATATTTTGGGGTGGCATGTTCTGATTCCTTTCATAAGTAAACTGGAATCTTGTTTACATTATTCAGATGACAGAACATTCTTAATTCTCACTCTTGCTACTCACAGTTCTATAAATATTCTTTACCCCATTTTTTCCCTCATGAGTAAATACTTGGCAATTCAAGTTAATTCAACAAGAAATTAATTGCAGAACTGGGGCCAAAATCAGGTTTCCAGCTCACAAACGCAAAGTCCTTTTCATTGAGGTGCAGCTGTGTCGGAATGGGAGGAGGAAGTCACTGAGAAGACAGAGTAAGCCACTCACTGTGCCTCCCCCACATCGTGGCCCCCGAACTCCCAGGGAACCTGCCATATCTCCCTAGCACTCATTGTCATAAGTTACTGAACTTTTGTGTGTGTATTTAAATATCCTCCATTAGAACTGTGTTGCTGGAGAAGATTCCTAAGAGTCCCTTGGACTGCAAGGAGATCCAACCAGTCCATTCTAAAGATCAATCCTGGGTGTTCATTGGAAGGACTGATGCTAAAGCTGAAACTCCAATACTTTGGCCACCTCATGCAATGAGTTGACTCACTGGAAAAGAGTCTGATGCTGGGAGGGATTGGGGGTGGGAGAAGACGGGGACGACAGAGAATGAGATGGTTGGATGGCATCACTGACTCGATGGACATGAGTTTGAGTGAACTCTGGGAGTTGGTGATGGACAGAGAGGCCTGGCGTGCTGTGATTCATGGGGTCGCAAAGAGTCAGACACGACTGAGCGACTGAACTGAACTGAACTGACGCTGTAAGTTTTGCCCTTTTGTTTTTGGTCTTACATTTTCCCATGCCCAGGACAGTTGTTAGAAGAGTACTTAGTAAATGTTTGTTAGATGATCAGTGGACAGATGAATTCATGGATGTGAACCGGTGAAATACAAAACAACTTTTGGGATCACTGTGATTGAACTATACAACTCAGTAGAGAAATACTGAGAAATACCTTCAGCAAAGTAGATTGGGGCAAAACTATAGGAAGCTGTGAATACCAACTCAGGGTGTTTGTACTTTAGCCAAGTGGCACAGGTGATATTAATTCTTTCTCTTCTGGAGGGCTGACCTTCCTAATGGGTCGGAGGAAGAGCTCATATAATTGTCTAGGATTTAAGTGCTGGGCATGCGGCTGCAGGGGCTGAGGAAATGGACAGGGAAGGAACAACGTTGGGGTTGTCACTAGATATATGCCCTTCTGACTCATGAGCACATGATGCAAGGTCACCAGACTGGTACCTGGTACGTGTGCAGTGGTGCAGGGAGTTAGACAATTTTTCTATCAAGCCAGGTTTCAAATGCCAGCAAGATGGAGTACAAGTAAGACCAAAGGGCAGAATTGTAGTTAAGGTTGCAAAGCCACAGGATACGGAGTCAAAGTTAAACAAGTCCTTAGCAAATGCAGAGGGTCCTTGGTAGTGTTTAATAGTGATATCCCTTTGTATTCATTGCCTATTGCTGCAGTAACAAATGATCACAAAAATAGAGGCTTGAAACAACACGAGCTTAATTATATTACTGTTCTGTAGGTTGGAAGTCCAACAGAGGTCTCACTGGACTAGTATCATGATGTCAGCAGGGCTAAGTTCCTTCCTGAAGGAACTAAGAGCAAATCTGTTTCCTGGCCTCTGCCAGCTTCCAGAGGCTGTCCATGGTCCTTCACTCTTAGACCCTTCCTGTATCTTCAAAGCAAGGAACCCTGGGACAATTCATGCTTAGGATGCCCTCTCTCAGGTTCTCTTTCTTCTACTTTTAATAAGCCTTGAGATTACATTGGGCCCCCTAGATATCCAGGATAATCTCCCTATTTTAAAGTCATTTGAATAGCAGCTTTAATTCTACCTGTACTCTTAACTCTTCTTTGCCACATAAGATTACATACTCACAGACTGCACATGGGCACCTGTGTTGGTCTTTATTCTGTCTACCACACCCTTTACCCTGGGAGGGACGGCATCAGACCTCGATTGCATGATAAGAGCCCTACTTGCTGAGGGGCAAATATATCCAGGGAAAGCCTAGAGACCATCTGAGTCAAGTCAGTCTCACAAATCACAGACTTTTTCTCCAGTCATGATGAACATTATTGGTGGAAATAGAGTTCACATAGTTCCTTTACCACACTCATCAAGACTGGTGTGCTGGTGCCAGATTGTAAAGCTTGCAAAAAGCTTTTATTGCATTTTCAAGAATTTTGCAACGTCAGGGTGACATCGGCTGTGGTAGGACTATTAACACCATAGTGATGAGCAAACCCTGCAAATGAGGGCCTTTGCCCCGGGAGATACAATTATTACACATTTGCCATACCACTGAGTACGCATGAACTTAAAAGTGAGTATAATCAGTAATCAGGCTGGGGACCCACATCATTTCAAAGATAGTAGCTGGCTGCTTCAATTAGTTTGGGTCTCCCAGACAAACACTAAAACCATATATTACAATTTTGTCTAATGAGCTTCTGCTCTCCAGTAGGACACACAGAATTCAGTTTATTAGTTGCTAGGGTTTTGCCAAGGTCAATTGGAGTCATGATGTACCTAAGCTGAGTGGGCATGCCAGAAGGCCTTCCTCCGTGATTAATATTGGTACATCTTGATCTTAACAAGATTACAAACACCCACAAATCCACCCTTCATGAGGGCTCAAGCACTTCAATGCTCATCCAGGAAGTAGAGAATTAGCAGAACAGGTGACAATATTCCACTGGAATATGGACTCATGTAATTCAATATTACATTGGAGTCATGTTTCATCCATATTCTTTCAGTCAACCAAAAAATTTGAGCTTGTACTAGGGATAGAAGGATCGCAAGCTACCTTGGTGGGAAGTCTGTGTGTGTGTATGTACGCATGCGTACAGGCAGTGGGTGGAGGAGAAAACAGACAGATGAATAAGTAATTATAATGCAGGGGGACTGGTTCTTGGAAGTACTCAATTTTTATGAGGGTCAACATACCGAGGTTGCCCAGGGTCAGGCAAGGAGTCCTGGATGAAGTAACATATAAGCTGAATCCAACAAGTAGTAGTAATAGTACCAATAATAACTAATATTTATTGGGTACTTCCATGCTTCAGTCTAAGCCCTAAGGTCTTAAATTCATTTTACTTCATTTAGTTCTTCTGACACCCATGAAGTAGTTATAATTATTATCCTCATTTTAAAATTGAGGAAACTGAGACACAACTTAGTTAAATAATGTTGTCCAAGGTCTTATAGTGGGAGTAGGACTGGGAGAGTATGAGTTAGGGGATGTTGGAGAGAAGATTGTTCCAGTAAAGAGAAAAGCATACGGAAAGTCAGGATGGGTTCTAGGAAAAGAAAACAAGTTTATCTGATTAAACATTCAAGTGGAGGGTGATGAACTATGAAAGCAACCAAGAAAAGCTTGGTTAGAAGCAGATTAGATCATAAAGGACCTAATAAGCAATGTTTATTTGTTTGTTTGCAGGTAATTAGCAAGTTGGTTTATTTTAAAAGAATCACTGCAGTAAAAGTATGGAAACAGAGGGAGAAAAGCCAGAGAGGAACGTGTAATCCAGGAAAGAGATGAGAAGGAATGAACATGCATGATGAAGGGGTTGTAGAGGGGATAAGAACTGAGGATGCTGCCCAGGTCTGCCTCGGATCACTGGAGAGGTGGTTGTATTCATCACTGTGATGGGAAACACAGGAGGAAAGGTAACTGCTGCCTGGATTTTCTGGGGGAAGAAAAGTTCCGGTTCAAAACACATCTGAAAGGCCTATAGGACACCTGGGAGGAAGTGTCCAGGAAGCAGGTGGCTCAATGGGTTTGTTTCTAAATAATATTGTATGCTGTCTAAGCACAGGTATGCTGTGCTGTGCTTAGTTGTTCAGTCATGTCCGACTCTGCGACCTCATGGACTGTAGCCCTCCAGGCTCCTCTGTTCATGGGGATTCTCCAGGTAAGAATACTAGAGTGGGTTGCCATGCCCTCCTCAAGGGGATCTTCCCAACCCAGGGATCAAATCCAGGACTCCTGCATTGCAGGCAGATTCTTTACCATTTGAGCCACCAGGGAAGTTCACGAATACTGGAGTGGGCAGACTATCCCTTCTCCAGGGGATCTTCTCAAACTGGGATTATATAGGTATAACACTGTGGGAACATGTTAGAAAAAGTCGATGTCATCTCTCAGAATATGGGAGTAACAGTGGTGTGGAAAAGGCTTTGATCGATGCCCATTTGTTAGTGCAAGTGTTGGTGGGTCCACCTGCCCCTCTGCAAGCTGAACCATGAATGCTGGAAACTGAACACTGTCATTCTATACAGTGCAGATGTAGCTTCTCTATCACCTGTTTTTTCCTGGTGTCAAAGGAAGAGGTCTACAGCAGAGGCCCCACATCCCTCTGCCCTGGCTTACAGAAAAGGGGGGCTGGCCTGACAGCTGAGTTTCTCTAAGTTAAAGACTTTCCCAAACTGTCCAGAGCATCAGACAGAGTGTTCAGAGCAGAGAGTTAAATGGAATCTACAATCAGTGAATCACAGAAAGTGCCCCTTGGAATCACAAATCTAAGAGCAGAGACAGTTATCAAAAGCTAGGAATGGCAGTCAGGGATTGGAAAGTCTTTCTGAAAAGAACAGGAAGCAATGGGTCCTGCGAGGAAGTGGCAGGAAACTGGCTGAACACTGGAGAGCTGTTGTTGTTTTGTTCAGTCGCCCTTCCGTGTCCAACTCTGTGACACCATGGACTGCAGCATGCCAGGCCTCCCTCCCTCACCATCTCCCAAAGTTTGCCCAAGTTCATGTCTATTGCATTGATGATGCCATCCAGCCATCTCATCCTCTGGCGCCTTCTTCTCCTGCCTTCAATCTTTCCCAGCATTAGGGTCTTTTCCAACGAGTCGGCTGTTTGCATCAGGTGACCAAAATGCTGGAGCTTCAGCTTCAGCATCAGTCCTTACAAGGAGTAGTCAGGGCTGATTTCCTTTAGGATTGACTGGTTTGATCTCCTTGCTGTCCAAGGGATTCTCAGGAGTCTTCTCCAGCAGCACAGCTCAAAGGCATCAATTATTGGGCATTCTGCCTTCTTTACAGTCCAGCTCTTTTTCTTTTTTGTCTTTTTATTGAAATACATGTTTTTCAATTTTATTTTTGATTGAAGGATAATTGCTTTAAGTTTGTATTGGTTTCTGCTGTACAACATGAATCAACTGTAAGTATACATATGTTCTCTCCCTCTTGAGTCTCCCTCCCATCCCCATTTCCTGATTCCACCTCTCAAGGTCAATACAGAGAACCAAGCTGAGCTCCCTGTGCTATACAGCAGCCTCCCACCAGCTATCTATTTTACACATGGTAATGTATATATGTCAATGCTACTCTCTCAATGTGTCCCTCCCTCATAGTGCTATTCTTGGTGGAGAATGATTCCACTTGTTTCCAGCAGTAAAGTATGGGGGAAGAAGAGGGGAAGATGCCAACAGACTTAACATATCACTGAGTTGCTTGTATCAGAGGCACATTCAAGAAGAACAAGAGCCACAGTGAAACAACGTACCAGCTTTCCTAATATTTGATCAAGTGCCCAAGAAATTTCAAAGCAGAAGAAAAACATGAGGCTGCACACAGTGCTCATATTTAAGGTTACATGGGGGCATCCTGTGTCTTCCCCCCGGAATCTGCCCATTAAGACTGCTAAGCCTTAAGTGTGAGATCTCACCAATAACTGAGAGAAAGCCCAGTGTAACGCACACTTACCAGGGCTAGGGGTCATTATTGGCAGAATCAGTTCAGTTCAGTTCAGTTGCTCAGTCGTGTCCGACTCTTTGCGACCCCATGAATCACAGCACGCCAGGCCTCCCTGTCCATCACCAACTCCCGGAGTTCACTCAAACTCATGTCCATCGAGTTGGCGATGCCATCTAGCCATCTCATCCTCTGTCGTCCCCGTCTCCTCCTGCCCCCAATCCCTCCCAGCATCAGAGTCTTTTCCGCAGAACAGGCCCTGATAAAAACCATCCCCTCCCCTCATCCCCCATACAGTGACTGGTAAGCACTCAGAAGGCTTCAGCCCAGGAGCTGCAGTGCCTGCCAGGAGCTTCTGATTCCCTCTCTAACCCTGTGACATGAAGACATCCGTCAGGGAGGGAAATGGGCCGACTGCATCCTGGCCGAGGAGCTGGAACTACTGGCGGGATAGCTGGCCAGAACTGCCTTCTCTAGGAGAAAGAGCAGACGCTTGGCTGGTCTGTTTTCAGGATGATATCTAGAAGTGCAGGGAAAGAGGAAGCTGCAGGCCTGGGTCCTGCCTTGAAGGCATAATAGCTTCATCCAAAAGAATGTGACCTAAAGAATATTTATCAATTACATTCATCATTCTTCCTGCTCCTACGTGGGAGCTAAAAATGGGGTAGAAAGAGAGTTCATCTTCTCTGCCATAGTTAAGGAGCAGAATCAGGCCTGCTTTCCAGAAAGAAAAGAAATGGGACCTGATTTGAACAATCAATCATTTAGTTAGACATAAAGAAAAATTTCTTTTTATTTCTTTGGCTGCACCAGGTCTTAGCTGTGGCATAAGAACTCTTAGTTGCAGCATGTGGGATCTAGTTTCCTGAGCAGGGTTTGAACCCAGGATCCCTGCATTGGGAGCATGGAGTCTTAACCACTGGACCACCAGGTAAGTCCCTAGACATAAAGAAAAAGTTCTTAATGTAAGAATGTGTCAATCCTTAAGGAAATCAGTCCTGAATATTCATTGGAAGGACTGATGCTGAAGCTGAAACTCCAATATTTTGGCCACTTGATGCGAAGAACTGACTCATTGGAAAAGACCCTGATGCTGGGAAAGATTGAAAGCAGGAGAAGGGGACGACAGAGGATGAGATGGTTGAATGGTATCATTGACACAATGGACGTGAGTTTGAGCAAACTCCTAGAGATAGTGAAGGACAGGGAAGCGTGGTGTGCTGCAGTCCATGGGGTCTCAAAGAGTCAGATATGACTTAGCAACTGAACTGAACTGACTGAAGAATGTGTAGTGGGTTGAACTGTGTCCCCTAACTCCAGAAACCTCTGAATCAGTCAGTTCAGTCGCTCAGTCGTGTCCGACTCTCCGCGACCCCATGAATCACAGCACGCCAGGCCTCCCTGTCCATCACCAACTCCCGGAGTACACTCAAACTCATGTCCACAGAGTCGGTGATGCCATCCAGCCATCTCATTCTCTGTCGTCCCCTTCTCCTCCCGCCCCCAACCTTTCCCAGCATCAGAGTCTTTTCCAGTGAGTCAACTCGTCGCATGAGGTGGCCAAAGTATTGCAGCTTCAGCTTTAGCATCAGTCCTTCCAATGAACACCCAGGACTGATCTCCTTTAGAATGGACTGGTTGGATCTCTTTGCAGTACAAGGGACTCTCATATGATGACCTTATTTGGAGATGAGTCACTGGAGATATACTTAGTTATGGTGAGGTCATCCTGCAGTGGGACCAGTGACTAATCCAATACGAGCGCTGTTCTCATCAAAAGAGGGAATTTGGATTTAGACACACACACAGGAGAATGCCATGTGAGGATGAAGGCAGAGATCGGCTCTTCTGAAAGCCAAGGAACACAAAAGATTGTCGGCAAACCACCAGCTGCCAGGCGAGAGGCCTAGAATAGATTCTCCCATAACGCTTAGAAGGCATCAACCCTACCAAACCTTGAGCTCAGATTTCTAGCATACAGAACTGCAAGGCAATAACTTTCTGTTGTTTAAGTCATCCAGTCTGCAGTACTTTGTTAAGACAGCCCGAGCACACTATATATAGAATGTCAAAGCACTAAATGTAGTTTTAAAAAGATATTTAAAACACAGTTGTATCTTATATTTTTATTTTTTTTTTAATTTATTTTCAATTGGGGGAAAATTGCTTTACTATGTTGTGTGGGTTTCTGCTGTACAACAGTGCAAATCAGCTACACAACTATACATATACCCTTCACCCTCCTTAGCCTCCCTTCCCTCCCCCCCCACCCCTCTAGATCATCACAGAGCACCAGGATGGGCTCCCTGAGTCATATTCATATCAAATTAATCATACATAATATATAAATAATTATAACTTTAGTAAATAGTAGTATTTTATTAGTAAATAGTTATTTACTCTGCCCAAACACCTGCTTTAGTGTCAAAGCTTGAGTTTCTTCTAGTTTTGTGTCTTTCTAATTTCATCAATGGTCAAATCTAATTGCTTCATAGTAATCCAGATTTAAATCATATTTCTATTAATAACTGAGGATTTACCTAAAAGGCTTAACGGATTACATGAGGAAATGCAGCAAAGATTGAGGAATAAATCAGTAACTCTCATTAAGATAACATTGATCTTTTAAAATAAACAAAAATTATACACTTGCATTTTATTATCAGGAACAGATATCTATTAAGCATATATTTCAGATCACCATATACAGTGATGGAGGTGTATGGAGGAGGTGACAAAGATACCTCTCCATGGGTCCTACGCTACAGTTGGGAAAGCCAGTGCGAAAGCAGAAACAATAAGCAACACAAGTTAGAGTGTCACACAAAATGCTGCTGCTTATCTAAATACCGTTTACGTTTTTTGTAACAGTATTTGCAGTTTCGAGCAAGGGAGTCAATCTTCTCTCATATAAACTTATCCTTGGATATTGTCCTATGAGAAACCTCTCTGACAACTGTGAAAAAAAAGGAAATCTTTATCTTTTTCATATCTTCTGTAGGACCAGTGTCATTAAAAACGGGGAGGTCTAGGTGTGGAACTTCTCAGATGCCATTCTCTGGTTCCAAAGGAAAGAGACCCTATGAAGGGGAATATCGTAGGTAGTGGAGAGGTCTGTTGAGGGTGCAGGAACCTGGTACAGCTCTTTACTCCTAAAGTGAGAGGCTGCTGTTGCAGAGTCTGGCAAAAGTGCTGTCTCAGAATAGCGTTGCAATGGGCTTTGGTAACCTGGCTCGCTTCCCAAACTGGCTGCATGTGCCTTGTCTCTGAACATCCCGGCACACGCCTCCAGTCTTCCTCCTGCCACTCCTCTTCCCCACTGTCACATGTATGGAAGAATGCAAAGTCATTTAAATCTTCTGATTCAAAACTCTCATCACTCTTCTTAATAATTACACAATTCCAGCAGGACAAATGGTCGATATTCTCACTTTTTTTTTTTAAGCTGCAATGGGTCTTCGTTGCCATTCACGGGTTCTTCATTGCTGCGTGCAGGGTTTAGTTGCCGGGAGCGAGGGCTACTCTTGTTGTGGAGAAAGGGCTCTAGGACACACAAGCTTCAGTAGTTGTCACGAGCTTAGTTGCCTCACAATATGTGGGATCTTAGTTACCAGACCAGGGATCAAACCCATGTGCCCTGCATTGGCAGGCAGATTCTTAACCACTGAGCTACCAGAGAAGTTCCTATTTCTCACTTTTAATGTGTCCAGATCACAATCCCATGCCTGCACACAAAAGACACAGCACTTTCAATCTCCTCTCAATATGCTGATATCCTGGCAATAGCTCTGTCTGGTTTCCTCTCATGAGTAGCTCTCAAATGCTGGACTGACAGTTAGTCCACGCGGAAAGAAAGAGCACTGGATGGGGAATCAGTATACTGGATTCTAGTACTGAACCTTCCCTAACCATCCGTAGGATCTCATCTCTCGTGAGTCCTTTCTCTCCAGCTGTTGATTATGGAGCTCAGAGATGGGACTGACTTAGCTAAAGATTAGCCCAGAACAAGGTGACCAGGGCAGTAGAAGACTGGCTCTTTATAAAGCTGTGGGATAAACTGGATTACAACTAACCATAGTCCAGAACCAAAATTAAGACCAACCACACAAGGTGTTGAGTCAAAGACCAGGTCATTAAAACCATAAAGAGGCTCCAAAATAAGCCTTTGTGACACATGTGAAATTCCAGTGAAAGTGGTAGTCACTTAGTCATGTCCGACTTGCTGTGACCCCATGGGTTGTCCATGAGGAGACTGCCAGGAGACCCCAGGCTCCTCTGTCCATGGAATTCTCCAGGGAAGAAAACTGGAATGGGTTGCTATTTTCTTCTGCAGGGTCTCTTCCCAACCAAGTGATCAAACCTGGGTCTCCTGAAAAGCATTGCACGGGTTCTTTACTGTCAGAGAACCAGGGAGCAGAGAGTTAATTTTAGGAGCTGACAGGAATGTTTTTCTCTAGGCAGTGTGTCAATCTTTACATCCCCCACCTCCATGATGTTCTGGTAGGTGTGCATGCTCAGTTGTATCCAACTCTTTGTGACCCCCCTGGACTGTAGCCCACCAGGCTTCTCTGTCCATGGGATTCTCCAGGTAAGAGTACTGGAGTGGGTTGCTATGCCCTCCTCCAGGGATCTTCCCGACCCAGGGATCACACCCATGTCTCTTGCATCTCTTACATCTCCTGCATTGGCAGGCAGGTTCTTCACCACTAGTGTCACCTGGGAAGCCCGTAAGGTTCAGGTAGGGATGCCCAATGCCCCATGATCCACTTCACGACCTGCATCAGGTCAATTAGTGTCCCTCTTGTTGGAAATTTACACCTGGAGTGGAAAAATTCCAGTAGCATAAGACAGCTGGACCTGAGTCACCAGATGGTAACATCTTAGCCCCTTGCTGAAACATCTCAGAGTTGTCTTCATTTATATTTCTAAAGGCACATGACAAGGCTCAGCCTCAAGGTTGCATTCCACAAGAGACCTGAGAAGGTAAAGCAAGCCCCCTTCCAAGGTATACCCGGGGCAGTCTGTCTCATAGGCTGAAATCCCACCATCAGAAATTTCATCCCTTGATTCAAAGTCTCCTGTCTGTTGGGACAGAATTCTTATTATGAGCATATAAGAGTGAGTGATCAGGTGACTGACTACAGGATCAGGGCTCAGGAAAGCTTCCAGCATCAGGAGAGCACATAACAGGTGTCAGGCCTGGACCAGGTGTCCTGGGCCAGACCACATGGGTGCTCACCCCTCGGAGGTTAGTGCAGGCTCAGGCAAGAGAAGGCGTGGCTGAGGAGCCCCAGGGAACAGTAAAGCTGTAAAAGATGAGCCTGACCATCAGGATTTTCTCTCACCCCAATTCTGTAAAGGCTATTCTTTACCACAGCAGTCCCCAAACTTTAAGGCACCAGGGACTGGCTTCATGGGAGACAATTTTTCCATGGACTGGGGGTGGGGCAATGGATTCTGGATGACTGTGCCCTTTATTTCTATTATTATTACATCAGCTTCACCTCAAATCATCAGGCATTAGATCCCAGAGGTTGGGGACCACTGCTTTAGCAAAAGACAACAGGGTCCATCTGTGAGCATCAAGAAACTTAACAAGGTTAAAGAGTAAAAATATTTTCGGTATTTGACAGGCAGAATAGTAAAGCCAAACTGTCCAATCTGAGGCTGTTCCTGACAGCTGGAAGAGGCGGGAAGCAGTTTGCAGATGAACTCTGGGTCACAGTCGTACACACCAGGATGTTGTGGGTGCCCTGTTTATTAATATGTACTTATTACCTCCCTTATTTGTGTGTCTTCTGTGAAAACTCCATGTATCCCATCCTGCTTTTCACAAGCAAGGCTTGGAGCTGCCTAGAAAGCATTGGAATAGGGGAATGGAACTCTTACAGTTCTGGAGGTCTGAAATCAGTTTAACTGGGCTAAAAATCAAGGTGTCTTTAGGTCCATGTTCCCTCTGGAATCTCTAGGGAGGAATCTGTTTCCTTGACTTATGGC
The DNA here is from genome assembly GCF_049115385.1 of Moschus berezovskii. Lineage (NCBI taxonomy): Eukaryota > Metazoa > Chordata > Mammalia > Artiodactyla > Moschidae > Moschus > Moschus berezovskii. The sequence continues at coordinate 58,868,657 of NC_142469.1, forward strand.
CTCCCTTTCTCCATCTTCAAAGCCAGCAATATAGCATCTTGCTTCACTCATTACATCATCTTCTATGTCAAACCTTCCTCTGTTTTCCTCTTTTACGGAAATTTATCATGGCATTTAAGGTTCAGTGAGATAATCTCAAGAGCCTTAAATGAATCATGCCTGCAAAGCCTCTTTTTCCAGACAAGGAACTGTTACACATTCCAGAGATTAGGACCTAAATGTGTTTGGGGTCATTATTCAGCTACCACATCTCTAGATCTTAGTTGACCTGTGTGTTAAGTTTAGGAATTTTGCTGTATTATATACTATTTGTGAGGACAGGAATCTTCTATCTGTTCTATTGGATTCTGATGAAAGAATTGATTAGTCACTCACATGCAAAGTAGAGCTGTTGTTATACATCTTAGGCACTAATTCAAATTTAGGGGGCTGGCAAGGAAACAGGGGTGGAATGTTGACATTCACATGAATCATACTTCATTTGTCATCTGGATCTACAAATCAATTAAAAGCAAAAATGGCCTTGTAGCAGGACAGAAATGAGCTGGGTAAGCTCAGTTTGGGCATCATGTGATTACAGAGTCACTCTTCTGATGAACAGCCAACTCTAGAGCTTTTTCGAGGGAGGAAAACCAGTGAAACGGAAGCCTGTGGGCAGTGAGGTATGCAGAGAGGGCAAGACACAATTTCAAGAGCTTCAAATGCATGAAGTGTTTAACAGTCATACTATGACTTTATTGTTCAAGTCAATAAAAATATTATTGAAAGCAAATAATAACAAGTTTACCAAATATAAACCCATCCAAAAGTCTGTACCTTTTCCTCATTCACAGCTTTTTGAAAAAGACTGTCATTATTTTATGGTTGTTTGGCAAGATGCCATTATTATTATGATAAGATTAATAGAATTTGTCTCAAAATAATGGCAGAATGTAGGAAAATGGGAAGGTATATACAAAAAAAAGTTAGGTTGGCCATGAATTGATATTGATTGATTCTGGCTAATGGGCACATGTTGATTCACTATACTAACTGTATACTTAATTGTGTTTGAAATTTCATAATCAAAAGTTATTTTTAAAAGGGCTACCACTAGTTTTCTAATAAAACCACACTGGTTAAAAACAGGTTTACCTCTGGCATAAACATTTAAATTTCTTATAGTAAACACATTCAAACTCCTTATCAAAATATAGCCAGGTGCATGAATTTTTTTTGACTGAAAGAGAAACTAGCTTACTAGCTTACTAGATCACATTGCTGAGACACCTGTAGACAGAACTGACATTTTTATCTTTCTCTGGAAGTATAAGGGTTATGTGCCTGAGGCCATGGGTTGGGAACCTGAAAGTCAACAGGATCATAGTGGTACATTCTGAGCTTCTCTTCGATAAAAAGCTCTAAAAAAGATTAACTACACCAAGAGTGGCATGAGATTAGGAAAATAACTGACTACATTTCATGCTCCAGCCTATAAACCCCCTCTCTGAATCCTATCTATTCATCCAGATTAAGGGGAAGGCATTGGAAACGATATCCCCACAAAGACCCCTTGTTAAATAGGTATCCTTAAGAAAACCGGACCAAAAAAGCTTACCATATGGACAATAAAAACAGCATCTTATCTGGTCTCTGTCTTACAAACCATCCTTTATGTAGATGTCAATCATCTTTCTAGAACAGGTCTATGGCTCTCTGACTTCCATTCAAGAGAACTTAAGACAAACAGAATGAAGAATGAACTCTGTATTCCATCATTTAAAAAGGTCTATTAGCTTTGTGATGACCTCAACAATAGCGTCTTTCCATTTTCCTGCCCTTCCTCTTTATTCCTAACCCCTCTCTCCTTTTGTATTTTAAATCCCTGATGACATGTGTTGATTATTTAAACTGGTTGTAAATCTTTCTGGTTCCCTCATTTATGAATTAAACAAAATCATTGACATGTGTTTTTATATAAACTATGACTCATGATTGCCCCTTCTACTGGCAAAACCTTTGTGTAACTTTATGTAGGCTTATCCCTACCCTCTTGTGTTTTTGGCTTTTAGTCTGTTCTTTCTGTTACCAGTCTCACGTGATAACACTACATCACAGTACTGTCACCTTTGGTCACAGGATCTGATCTTGACTTCATACCTAGTGCCCCATACAGTGCTTTGGCCAGCTGTCAGGCACTTGATGTGTTGTGTGAGATGTGGGGAACAGGATGCAGTCCTTGCATTTTCTTGGATTTGTGGGTTCAAGGGTTGGGGCACATCTTCGTCAGGCTTTAGGATTGCTTGGATCCATCACCACCTACTTCATCCCCAACCTTACTTTCACACTACCTCGTATATTCATTTTCTATCATTGCATAACGAGTCACCGCAAATGTAGAAGCTTAAAATAATATCCATTTCTTATCTTGTTGTTCTGTAGGTGAGAAGGCCAGGCTTGCTTAGGGTCAGTAGTGGTCACAGAACTCTGTCTTCTGCACCTGCCCCCATGCTAACAGTGTCACATCCAACAGAAATGAGATTCACAAAGGAGTTGTGTGCACTAAAGTTTAGGGAGCGAAGCTAGTAAAAGCGGAGCCTATTGGGGTAAAAAGATAGAATTGTGCCTGCAAAGGTAAGGACTGGCAATATAAAATTGCTCTCAAAAGCCTATGGGCAAGAGCATTTCATGTACTTCCTTACCTACCACTGTATTTATTTAACAAAATCTTTATTTATTTGGTTGTGCTGGGTCTTAATCGCAACATGTGGGATTCCGAGTTGTGGCTTTGCAGGATCTAGTTCCTCGACAAGGGACTGAACCTGGGCCTCCTGCATTGGGAGTGCTGAGTCTTAGGACTGGACGACCAGGGAAGGCCATACCTACCACTTTAAAAATAACAAGCAGCTAAAAACCTGGAGAATCCCAGGGGTGGGGGAGCCTGGTGGGCTGCCGTCTATGGGGTTGCACAGAGTCAGACACGACTGAAGTGACTTAGCTTAGCAGCAAACGCACCTTCTAAAATATGTCTAATGTGAATAAAATTCTACACAGTGTTGCCGAACGTATTAATGAAATAATGTATCTGAAAATACTGATTTCTAAACTATGAAGTATGAATCAAATGATGTTATTGCTATCCAAATGTTTCATATTTTATTAATATTTTTGTTATGTAAAAGAAGAGCTAACAGTTTTTGAAGGTTTCAGTTCACTTCAGTTCAGTTCAGTCGCTCAGTCGTGTCTGACTCTTTGTGACCCCATGAATCACAGCACGCCAGGCCTCCCTGTCCATCACCAACTCCCGGAGTTCACTCAAACTCATGTCCATCAAGTCGGTGATGCCATCCAGCCATCTCATTCTCTGTCGTCCCCTTCTCCTCCGGCCCCCAATCCTTCCCAGCATCAGAGTCTTTTCCAGTGAGTCAACTCATCGCATGAGGTGGCCAAAGTATTGGAGTTTCAGCTTCAGCATCAGTCCTTGCAATGAACACCCAGGATTGATCTCCTTTAGAATGGACTGGTTAGATCTCCTTGCAGTCCAAGGGACTCTCAAGAGTCTTCTCCAGCACCACAGTTCAAAAGCATCAATTCTTCGGCGATCAGCTTTCTTCACAGTCCACCTCTCACATCCATACATGACCACGGGAAAAACCAGAGCCTTGACTAGACGGACCTTTGTTGGCAAAGTAATGTCTCTGCTTTTTAATATACTATCTAGGTTGGTCATAACTTTCCTTCCAAGGAGTAAGCGTCTTTTAATTTCATGGCTGCAATCAGCATCCGCAGTGATTTTGGAGCCCAAAAAAATAAAGTCTGACACTGTTTCCACTGTTTCCCCATCTATTTCCCATGACGTAATGGTACCAGATGCCATGATCTTTGTCTTCTGAATGTTGAGCTTCAAGCCAACTTTTTCACTCTCCTCTTTCACTTTCATCAAGTTTGCTATATGTCAAGTCCTACACCTTCACAAGGATTATGTCTCACAGTAAACTTCTCTGCTGAGCAGTATTGTTATTTCCATTTTATAGATGAGGAAACTGGTGACCAGAAAAATTGTGAACCCAAAACATGAACTCAGGAAGATAGAGCCAAGATTCAAATAAAAGTCCGTCTAGTGTCATACCTGTTTGTGATCATTATGTTTTGCTATGGTCATTAAGGAAAGAGTCAGAGAGACAGTTGCAATCGGGGAGAAAGACCTAGACCTAAAGATGGACAGATAAATGGAGGATGCAAACATGGACCCAAGCTCTGGAATTACTGGGTTGGGCTCACTAGCTTAGGTAACCTGCTTTAGTTGCAATTTACTTTTCACAGTCCTTCTGAAATTCTGTTTCATATACCTTGTTTTCATAATGTTTGATATGAAAATGAGTTCTTGAGTATTGGCTTTTACTTTTTGACTTCCCCCTGCCCTTTTTTCCTTCCCAAATTGTCAGGAGTACCTTTTGTGGCTGGGGCCAAGATGGAGAATTATTGTATTGGTTAAATTGCTGTGGACAGAACAAAGTTACCTCGTTGGAATTAAGCCAAAACCTAGCCACGACTAAATGTTCCTTACTTCTATAAGCAGCAAAACAGTGTGTATTTGAAGGATAGATACACTATGAAAGCTACCTCATCTAGGGAAAAAGAAAAAGAAAAAAGAAGAGACAGGGGGCTTCCCTAGTGGTACAGTGGACAAGAATGTGTCTGCCAGTGCAGGGGACATGGGTTCGATCCCTGGTCTGGGAACATTTCACATGCCTCGGAGCAACAAAACCCGGGCACGAGGGCTACTGAGCCCATGCTCCAGGGCTCATTAGCTGTAATTATTGAGCCCACATGCTCTAGGGTCTGAGCACTGCAAGCACTGAGCCTGTGCACCACAACCACTGAAGCCCATGCATCCCAGAGCCCGTCCTCTGCAACAAGAGAAGCTACTGTAATGAGAAGCCTGAACACTGCAAAGAAGAGTAGACCCCGCTCCCCACTGTAACTAGAGAAACCCTTCACAAAGCAACAAAGATCCAGCACAGTCACAAATAAAATTAATTAATTAATTAAGAGACAAGGAAGCAAATGACAGGTGGGATCTTGGAGAAGGAGAAATGGTGGACTGTTAAATCAATGTTGCTGGAAGCCTGGCCATCCGTTTAGGAGAGAAAAATGTTAGATCCTTACATCACTGGGTGATTTTAAATTGCATGTAGTATGTAATTAAATTCATCTTGTCACTATTATATTTACAGATTTATTTACCTAGTCCTATATCAATACCACACTTTAAGGTTTTTATACTGTATTTTGATATCTTGTAGGGTTCAGTTCAGTTCAGTCGCTCAGTAGTGTCCGAGTCTTTGAGACCCCATGAATCACTGTACGCCAGGCCTCCCTGTCCATCACCAATTCCCGGAGTTCACTCACACTCATGTGCACAGAGTCGGTGATGCCATCCAGCCATCTCATTCTCTGTCGTCCCCTTCTCCTCCTGCCAGCAATCCCTCCCAGCATCAGAGTCTTTTCCAGTGAGTCAACTCATCGCATGAGGTGGCCAAAGTATTGGAGTTTCAGCTTTAGCATCAGTCCTTCCAATGAACGCCCAGGACTGATCTCCTTTAGAATGGACTGGTTAGATCTCCTTGCAGTCCAAGGGACTCTCAAGAGTCTTCTCCAGCACCACAGTTCAAAAGCATCAATTCTTCGGCGATCAGCTTCCTTCACGGTCCAACTCTCATATCCATACATGACTACGGGAAAAACCATAGCCTTGACCAGATGGACCTTTGTTGGCAAAGTAATGTCTCTGCTTTTTAATATACTATCTAGGTTGGTCATAACTTTCCTTCCAAGAAGTAAGCATCTTTTAATTTCATGGCTGCAATCAGCATCTGCAGTGATTTTGGAGCCCAGAAAAATAAAGTCTGACACTGTTTCCGCTGCTTCCCCATCTATTTCCCATGAAGGAATGGGACCAGATGCCATGATCTTTGTTTTCTGAATGTTGAGCTTCAAGCCAACCTTTTCACTCTCCTCTTTCACTTTCATCAAGAGACTTTTTAGTTCCTCTTCACTTTCTGCCATAAGGGTGGTGTCATCTGCATATCTGAGGTTATTGATACTTCTCCCGGCAATCTTGATTCCAGCTTGTGCTTCTTTCAGCCCAGCGTTCCTCATGATGTACTCTGCATATAAGTTAAATAAGCAGGGTGACACTATACAACCTTGACGTACTCCTTTTCCTATTTGGAGCCAGTCTGTTGTTCCATGTACAGTTCTGACTGTTGCTTCCTGACCTGCATACAGGTTTCTCAAGAGGCAGGTCAGGTGGTCTGGTATTCCCATCTCTTTCAGAATGTTCCACAGTTTATTGTGATCCACATAGTCAAAGGCTTTGGCATAGTCAATGAAGCAGAAATAGATGTTTTTCTGGAACTCTCTTGCTTTCTCCATGATCCAGCGGATGTTGGCAATTTGATCTCTGGTGCCTCTGCCTTTTCTAAAACCTGCTTGAACATCTGGGAGTTCACGATTCACATATTGCTGAAGCCTGGCTTGGAGTATTTTGAGCATGACTTTACTAGTGTGTGAGATGAGTGCAATTGTGCAATAGTTTGAGCATTCTTTGGCATTGCCTTTCTTTGGGATTGGGATGAAGACTGAACTTTTCCAGTCCTGTGGCCACTGCTGAGTTTTCCAAATTGGCTGGCATATTGAGTGAAGCACTTTCACAGCATCATCTTTCAGGATTTGAAATAGCTCAACTAGAATTGCACCACCTCCACTAGCTTTGTTCGTAGTGATGCTCTCTAAGGCCCACTTGACTTCACATTCCAAGCCGTCTGGCTCCAGGTAAGTGATCACACCATTGTGAATATCTTGGTTGTGAAGATCTTTTTTGTACAGTTCTTCTGTGTATTCTTGCCACCTCTTCTTAATATTCTGCTTCTGTTAGGTCCATACCATTTCTGTCCTTTATCAAGCCCATCTTTGCATGAAATGTTCCCTTAGTATCTCTAATTTTCTTGAAGAGATCTCTTGTTTTCCCTATTCTGTTGTTGTCCTCTATTTCTTTGCATTGATTGCTGAGGAAGGCTTTCTTATCTCTCCTTGCTATTCTTTGGAACTCTGCATTCAGATGCTTATATCTTTCCTTTTCTCCTTTGCTTTTCGCTTCTCTTCTTTTCACAGCTATTTGTAAGGCCTCCTCAGACAGCCATTTTGCTTTTTTGCATTTCTTTCCACGGGGATGGTCTTGGTCCATGTCTTCTGTACAATGTCACGAACCTCTATCCAGAGTTCATCAGGCACTCTATCTATCAGATCTAGTCCCTTAAATCTATTTCTCACTTCCACTGTATAATCATAAAGGATTTGATTTAGGTCATATCTGAATGGCCTAGTGGTTTCCCTACTTTCTTCAATTTAAGTCTGAATTTGGCAATAAGGAGTTCATGATCTGAGCCACAGTCATCTCCTGGTCTTGTTTTTGCTAACTGTATAGAGCTTCTCCATCTTTGGCTGCAAAGAAAACAATCAGTCTGATTTCGGTGTTGACCATCTGGTGATGTCCATGTGTAGAGTCTTCTCTTGTGTTGTTGGAAGAGGGTGTTTGCTATGACCAGTGCGTTCTCTTGACAAAACTCTATTAGCCTTTGCCCTGCTTCATTTCATGCTCCAAGGCCAAATTTTCCTGTTACTCCAGGTGTTTCTTGACTTCCTACTTTTGCATTCCAGTCCCCTATAATGAAAAGGACATCTCTTTTGGGTGCTAGTTCTAAAAGGTCTTCTAGGTCTTCATAGAACTGTTCAACTTCGACTTCTTCAGCATTACTGGTTGTGGCATAGGCTTGGAGTACTGTAATATTGAATGGTTTGCCTTGGAAACAAACAGAAATCATTCTGTTGTTTTTAAGACTGCATCCAAGTACTGCATTTCGGACTCTTTTGTTGACCATGATGGCTACTCCACTTCTTCTAAGGGATTCCTGCCCACAGTAGTAGATATAATGATCATCTGAGTTAAATTCACCCATTCCAGTCCATTTTCGTTCACTGATTTCTAGAATGTCTATGTTCACTCTTTCCATCTCCTGTTTGACCACTTCCAATTTGCCTTGATTCATGGACCTAACATTCCAGGTTCCTATGCAATATTGCTCTTTACAGCATTGGACATTGCTTATATCACCAGTCACATCCACAACTGGGTATTGGTTTTGCTTTGGCTCCATCCCTTCATTCTTTCTGGAGTTATTTCTCCACTGATCTCCAGTAGCATACTGGGCACCTACCGACCTGGGGAATTCCTCATTCAGTATCCTATCATTTTGCCTTTTGATACTGTTCATGGGGTTCTCAAGGCAAGAGTACTGAAGTGGTTTGCCATTCCCTTCTCCAGCGAACCACATTCTGTCAGACCTCTCCACAATGACCCGTCCATCTTGGGTGGCCCCACACGGCATCGCTTAGTTTCATTGAATTAGACAGGGCTGTGGTCCATGTGATCAGATCAACTAGTTTTCTGTGATTATGATTTCAGTGTGTCTGCCCTCTGATGCCCCCTCACAATACCTACTGTCTTATTTGGGTTTCTCTTACCTTGGTCATGGAATATCTCTTCACAGATGTCCCAGCAAAGCACAGCCACTGTGCCTTACCTTGGACGTGGGGTAGCTCCTCTCAGCCATGCTTCCACGCGTGGTCCATTGCCCGAAGTCGGTCTCTCTTGCGTCTGGGCTGCCCGGAGAGTAGGACTTCCCTATTGCTATTTTTCAAAAATGTATTGGTTCCAAAGCAATGCTGAAAAACATCAAAGCTGAAGGCATCACACTCCCTGATTTCAAACTATTATTACAAATTATAGTAATAAAGACAGTATAGTACACAGATCGTGGAACAGAATAGAGAGCCCAGAAATAAACCCACATATACATGGTCAATTTATGACAAAGGAACCAGGAATATATAACAGGGAAAGGACAGTCTCTTCAATAAATGGTGTTGGGAAAACTGAACAGCCACATGCTAAAGAATTAAACTCGAACACAATCTTACACCGTACGTAAAATTTAAAACAAATTGAAGACATGAACATGAGATCTGAAACCATAAAAATCCTAGAAGAAAACATAGGCAGTAAGGTTTTTGACATAGGTCTCAGTGATTATTATTTGAATCTGACACCAAAAACAAAAGCAACAAAAGCAAAAATAAATAGCTTCTACACAGCAAAGGAAGCCATCAACAAAATGAAAAGGCAACTTACTAAATGGGAGAAAATAGTTGTAAATCATATACGTAATAAGGAGCTAATATCCAATATACATAAAGAACCCATACAACAACTCAACGGCAAAGAAAACAGACAATCTGATTTAAGAACAGGCATGGGATCTGAACAGACATTTTCCCAAAGAAAACATACAGGAGGCCAACAGGTATATTGAAAGAGTCTCAGTATCATTAATCACCAGGGGAAAATGCAAGCCAAAACCACAGTGAGATATCACCGCAACCTGTAAAAACGGTTATTATTAAAAAGACAAGAAATAACAAGTGTTAGGATGTGAAGAATAGAACCTTTTATATTGTCTTTGGGAATGTAAGTTGGTACAGCCACCATGGAAAACACTGGAGGTTCCTCAAAACATTAAAAATAGAACTACCATTGATCAACTACCAGTGATCCTGTTGCAGGAAAGGGGACCCCTTCTAGGGCCCAAAACTGGGCTCTTGTCTAACACTCGGAAAAGAATTGTCTGAGGAGACATGTGCTGACAAAGCAAGAGATTTTATTGGGAAGGGCACCCGGGTGGAGAGCAGTAGGGTGAGGGAACCCAGGAGAACTGCTCTGCCGCGTGGCTCGCAGTCTCGGGTTTTATGGTGATGGGATTAGTTTCCTGGTGGTCTTTGGCCAATCATTCTAATTCAGAGTCTTTTCTGGTGGTGCATGCATCACTCAGCCAAGATGGATGCTCACAAGGGGGATACTGGGAAGTGGACGGACACCCGGTGTCTTCTTTCGACCTTTCTCAAACTCTTCGGGTTGGTGGTGGCTTATTAGTTCCGTATTCCTTATCAGGTTCTCCTGTCATAAAACTCATGCAAATTGTTACTATGGTGCCTGGCCAGGGTAGGCGGTTTCAATCAGAGTGCTTCCCCTAACAATCCCATTTGAGGGTATTTATCCACAGGAAACGGAGAAGGCGATGGCACCCCACTCCAATCCTCTTGCCTGGAGAACCGCAGGGACGGGAGAGCCTGGTGGGCTGCCATCTATGGGGTCACACAGAGTCGGACACGACTGAAGCAACTTAACAGCAGCAGCAGCAGCATCCACTGGAAATGAAAACATTAACTCAAAAAGATATATGCACCCCCATGGTCATTGCAGCTTATTTACAATAGCCAAGATATGGAAACAACAGAAGTGTCCATTGATGGAAAAATAGATAAAGAAATCATGTACATATACATACAATGGCATATTACTCAGCCATAAATGAAGAATGGAATCTTACCAATTATAACAACAGGGATGGGCCCCGAGTGAATTATGCTAAATGAAATAAATCAGAGAAAGACAAATATCATGCAACCTCTCTTATATGTTAAATCTTAAAGCAAAAAACACAAGCTTATAAATACAGAGAACTGAATGGCAGTTTCTAGAGGCAGGAGGTGGGTAGTGGGAGAATTAGTATAAATTTATTTTAAAAGAAAAGAACAAATGGACAAAACAGTATATATTGTATGCTATATTTGTGAAAAAATATTATTGGCTATTTTTTCACATTTTCATTTCCAGATGAACGTTATGAGTTGTCAAGTTTCACTTCAAAATTTCAATTGAAAGTGTATCAAAGTGAAGTGAAGACGCTCAGTCGTGTCCTACTCTTTGTGACCTCTCGGACTGTGTTCATGGACTCTTCGTGACCCCATGGAATACCAGGCTTTTCCATCCATGGGATTTTCCAGGCAAGAATACTGGAGTGGGTTGCCATTTCCTTCTCCCGGAGACCTTCCTGACTCAGGGATTGAAACCGGGTCTACTGCATTGTAGGCAGACGCTTTATCATCTGAGCCACAAGGGAAGTTTAAAGTGTATCAAACTTATGGATTAATTTGTGGAATAATTGACATTTTTACACTGTTGAGACTTTACATCAAGGAACATGCTATGTCTACCACTTGTTCCTTTTTTGTCTTTTTGTAAATTTTGTCGTTTACTTAATTCGGGTTTTGCGCATTTTTGGAAGTTTATTCCTAGATGCATAATAGATTTTGTGACCATTGCACGTGGAATTTTTCGGCCATTCTGTTTTCTCACTGGTGTACAGAACAGCTAGCTTATTGAATTCTTTTTAAGATCTAATAATTGTTTGAATGATTTCCAAAATTTTGTGGGAAGACAGAGGCACTGACTGTTCAAAAGAACAAATAGGTTCTTACTTCCTTTATTCGTTCTTTATTAGCTAGGACCTCCAGCAAAATGTTAAATAAGACTAGTCGCAAAAAGTACTGCCTTTACTGGTCTTTTTCTAACATTCACCATTCTAAATGATATTTGTTACAATTTTTTAATATGTACTCTTTATCAAGTAGACGAGGCTTCCTTCTATTCTTGACTATCCATATTATTACTAATGGGTATTGAATTTAACAGAGAAGGCAATGGCACTCCACTCCAGTACTCTTGCCTGGAAAATCTCATGGATGGAGGAGCCTTGTAGGCTGCAGTCCATGGGGTCGCTAAGAGTTGGACACGACTGAGTGACTTCACTTTCACTTTTCACTTTCATGCATTGAAGAAGGAAATGACAACCCACTCCAGTGTTCTTGCCTGGAGAATCCCAGGGACGGGGGAGCCTGGTGTGCTGCTGTCTATGGGGTCGCACAGAGTCAGACACTACTGAAGCGACTTAGCAGCAGCAGCAGCATTGAATTTAACCAAGTATATATTGTGAATCAGTTGAAATACAGTACTTGACTGGCTGGAGGTCCTCTTTCAGGTTCATGCAGTTGTTGCCAAAATTCAGTTCATTGTGGTTGTGGGAATGAGGTACCTATTCCTTTCTGGCTGTCACCTGGGGGCTGCCCTTATCTCCAAAAGGCCCCTGATGTTCTTTCCCATGTGGCTTCTTACAGGTTCTCTGTTGTTCAGTCGCTAAGTCATATCTAACTTTTTTCGACCCAATGAACTGCAGCACACCAGGCTTCTCTGTCCATCACTATCTCCCTGAATTTGCTCAAACTCATATCCATTGAGTCAGTGATGACATCCAACTATCTCATCCTCTGTCTCCCACTTCTCCTCCTGCCCTCAATCTTTCCCAGCATCAGGGTCTTTTCCAACGAGTCAGCTCTTCGCATTCAGTTCAGTTCAGTTCAGTCGCTCAGTCGTGTCCGCATTAGGTGGCCAAAATATTGGAGCTTCAGCTTCGGCATCAGTCCTTCCAATGAATATTCAGGGTTGATTTCCTTTAGGATTGACTTTTTTTTTAAATCTCTTTGCTGTCCAAGGGTCTCTCAAGAGACTTCTCCAGCACCATGGTTTGAAAGCGTCAATTCTTTGGCACTCAGCCTTCCTTGTGATCCCTCACATTCATATAGGCTCTCTAAAGATCCTCTAACCCTGCTTATTTAACTTATATGCAGAGTACATCATGATGAACGCTGGGCTGGAAGAAGCACAAGCTAGAATCAAGATTGCTGGGAGAAATATCAATAACCTCAGATATGCAGATGACACCACCCATATGGCAGAAAGTGAAGAGGAACTAAAAAGCCTCTTGATGAAAGTGAAAGAGGAGGGCGAAAAGGTTGGCTTGAAGCTCAACATTCAGAAAACAAAGATCATGGCATCTGGTCCCATCACTTCATGGAAAATAGATGAGGAAACAGTGGAAACAGTGTCAGACTTTATTTTTTTGGGCCCCAAAATCACTGTGGATGCTGATTGTGGCCATGAAATTAAAAGACGCTTGTGAAGAAGGCTGATCGCCGAAGAATGGATGCTTTTGAACTGTGGTGCTGGAGAAGACTCTTGAGAGTCCCTTGGACTGCAAGGAGATCCAACCAGTCCATTCTAAAGGAGATCAATCCTGGGTGTTCATTGGAAGGACTGATGCTAAAGCTGAAGCTCCAATACTTTGGCCACATCATGCGACAAGTTGACTCACTGGAAAAGACTCTGATGCTGGGAAGGATTGGGGGCGGGAGGAGAAGAGGACGACAGAGAATGAGATGGCTGGATGGCATTACTGACTCCATGGACATGAGTGTGAGTGAACTCCGGGAGTTGGTGATGGACAGGGAGGCCTGGCGTACAGTGATTCATGGGGTCGCAAAGAGTCGGATACGACTGAGCGACTGAATTGAACTGAACAACACGGCAGCTTGCTTTTCCAAAGCCAACAGAAGGCTCTCACTCCTGATTCCTCAGATAGAGTCTAACTTTATGTAAGGTTATCACAAGAGTGATGTATTCTATTCTATAGTCTGTCTGTTCTGTTTGCTGTTTAATTGCTCAATTGTGTTTGAGTCTTTGCAACCCCCTGGACTATAGCCCACTAGGCTCCTCTGTCCATGGGATTTCCAAGGCAAGAATACTGGAGTAGGTTGCCATTTCCTTCTCCAGGGGATATCTATGCCTATTTGATTCTATCCTGTCCTACTTAATTTTATTCACAGTTCCCACATTTCATTGGCTGTAAGTAAGTCACTCAAGGAGAGGAGATCATATATTAAAGTTGTATATAAAGTTGCATCTATCACTTTCTCTCATTTTAAAAGGTTCTCTACATTTGTGATCATACTCTTTCCAAAAAAATCCCTAAGGTTTTTTACTTGTGCCTTTATTTTTACTTAGATAGGTCAGATTTTTAAACGTTCAAAGAACTATTTGTTTTTGTTTTCTATGTAATTAACTTCTGCTTTATCTTCAGTTCTTTAAAAAATGGTTTGGATTTATATTTATATTCTTTTTCTCATGCTTTTGAGTTGGATGATTAACTCAAATTCATTTATCTTCAATCTTTCTAGTGTTTTAACATATGTATTTAATAGAAACACACACACACATTTTCTTTAATTACTGCTTTGCCTACATCCCATAGGTTTGGATAATTTTTTCTTTCAGTGTTGTTCATTTATAAAGAGTTCATACAAGGGGACTGGCAGAAGGAAAAGCTACTGGGAGAGGAGCTGGGTGTAGTGCCTTCTCAGCCCTAGGGAGGGTTGCAGATGCCTTTTTTCTGCTCTGATTATTCTCTGGTTCCCTTCTTTCCTTCCCTTTCCCACTTTTTCCAGTAGCTTCTCCCTCTACCCTCTCTCTCTCCCACTTTTCAAACATCTCTCTTCTTTCAGTTCAAGTCCAAAGAACTGATAAACTCTTCCACAAATGGCCTGCCTTCCCCAAGAGTACCTGCCTTTTAAAAGTGGATTAGATAGAGAAAAGGGTGAAAAAAAAAAAACATTAATGCAAACAAAGTAATAGGTGAGTGATTGTGAAATTCTAAGCCGAGAGGGAAGTAACTGAGTGGGAAGGAGAGAAAGGCGGTAGAATTCTGGTGTCGCTAAGGTGCCGTAACTAGGAAAAGCAGTCCTGCTGCTTTATATACAAGGCAGATGATGGAGCAGGCCAAAACGTTTGTTCAGGGCTTTCCAGAATATGTTTCAGAAAAATCCAAACAAACGTTTTGGCCAACCCCATACATACTCTTTCTCACTGAAGATTGTCAGAGACAGGTGCTCCAGAGATGGTGAAAGAATGGGACCCTAGACGAACTGCTTCTCAGTGCAGTGTAGAGATCCGGCAAGGTACTGATAAATTTACTTGTAAGCTTACTATGGCTCTTAGGCAAACTCTAAAAGAAAGAATACAACTGCCTGAACAAAATGGTTTTATTCTTTCAACAACTAGGTTGTTTCTTTGGAATATAAGCATTGTGGGGCTGAACAAAGAATACTAGCCATTCTCTCCATTGTTCTAGTTTTGAATTTTACTAATTTGATCATAGACACACAGGTAGATACAGATGTTCTGAAGATGGTGACTGTGCTGGGCAGGACATGGACCTCCAAAGACATCCATCTCTTAATTCCCAGAACCTGCAAAACGTACTTTGCAGATGTGACTGAATTAAGGATGTTGACATGGGATATAATCCTGGATTATCACATTAGGACCAATGTAATCATAAGGGTGTAAAAGGCAGGCAGGGGAGTCATAGAGAAGGAGATAATACAATGAAATGATTCATTTGCTGGTTGTCAAACACTAGAAGTGTCCAGAAGCCCAAAAAGACCAGAAAAGGAATTCTCTTCCGGAGCCTCCAGCATGAAGACACCTCTGCTGACACCTTGATTTTAGTCTCCAGAAACCCATTTCCAGCTTTCTGACTTCTGATCTCCAGAAGTGCAAGATTAAATTTGCTCTTTTTTAAGGCAGTGCTGCTGCTGTGCAGTGCTCAGTCATGTCCAACTCTTTGTGACCCTATGGACTGTGGCCTGCCAGACTTCTCTGTCCATGGGATTTTCCAGGCAAGAATACTGGAGTAGGTTGCCATTTCCTCTTCCAGTTTAAGGCACTACTTGGCAGTAATTTGTTAGTTGTGATAGGAAACTAATACAATACCCAAAGTCATGAGTGTGGTGGCCACAGAGTAGGCATCTGGTAATAATTGGTGGTTGATAATTCTAATCTATGAAACCTAGAGTTTCTCAACATGAATATTGGATCTACCAAAGCCTAGTTTGTTCTGGTTTTCAGGATTTTTTTTTTTCTGAAATATTCTAGGTCTCACAAACGCACAACACTACATCACAATGGAACCGGTAAAGTTTGGGAATCTGGTAAATGACCTCCGCTGTACTCACAAATTCCTTGGCCCCTGGTACTGGAAATCCAGGGCCTGGAGTAGTTCCATCTGAACCTGGACATCTCTGCCAGGATGAGACATTCCTCCACAAATCTACCATGCTGCTCACGTGTAATTGGGGTTTGGTCAATGAAACCTCTGGGGACTTTCCTGAGCATCTTGAGTCACTTGTCACGTGGGTTTAGTTACTGCTATCCTTTGGAGAACACAGAACGCCTTTGAATTATGTTCAAAGAAAGGTGTGCGTGCATACTCACTCATGTCTGACTCTTTGTGACGCCATGGACTGTAGCCCGCCAGGCACCTCTATCCATGGGATTTCCCAGGCAAGAATACTGGAGTGGGTTGCCATTTCCTCCTCCAGTGCAGGAAGGTAAAAATCTAGATAGAGAAAGATTGAGGATGAAGGAAGGAAGCAAGGAGGGACTCTTTCTGCTGCCAATGCCAGGCAAAGCCTTGTGGTGAGCTAATGACACCCACCCAATTTTCCATCTTAATGGGCCCAGCAACGCTGTGTGCAGAACACACTAATCAGAGAATAGAAACTGAAACTGGAATACCTATTTTTTTTAAATTAAATTCTTGAAGAACTTGAATCACTTTACTTTCATATATTTATTTTATTCATTTTACTCACCTATAGACCAGGGCTTCAGAATACCTGCTTCTTTTTCAAACTTCTTTCTGTTCCTCTGAAAAATGGAAACGAATGCAATACTCAATATCACATTCTGAGCTAGGCACTGTATCAGATACTTCATATTTTTAAATGGTGCAAAATCCATTGCTGCTGCTGCTAAGTCGCTTCAGTCGTGTCCGACTCTGTGCAACCCCATAGACGGCAGCCCAACAGGCTCCCCCATTCTCCAGGCAAGAACAAAGGAGTGGGTTGCCATTTCCTTCTCCAATGCGTGAAAGTGAAAAGTGAAAGTGAAGTCGCTCAGTCACGTCCGACTCTTAGTGAACCCATGGACTGCAGCCTTCCAGGCTCCTCCGTCCATGGGATTTTCCAGGCAAGAGTACTGGAGTGGATTGTCATTGCCTTCTCTGGCGAAATCCATTAGATAATTGCTATTGTCCCAGTTCTAAGATAAAGTGAGTATAACCAGAGTGAGTGACTTTCACAAGGATTCATTTCTGGTAGAGGGGCTGGTGTTCAGGCAGAAACCTATTTAAGGCCTAGACTCTCAAGGGCTCTGTTCATTTTTGTGAAGTGAAAGTTGCTCAGTCATGTCCAACTCTTTGCAACCCATGGACTGTAGCCTGCCAGGCTACTCTGTCCATGGGGATTTTCCAGGGAAGAACACTGGAGTGGGTAGCTGTTCCCTCTTCCAGGGGTTCTTCTCAACCCAGGGATTGAACCCAAGACTCCAGCATTGCAGGTGGATTCTTTACCATCTGAGCCACCAGGAAAGTCCCTGCTCATTTTGGGTTCATTTAATATTTATCTGGGCTTCTCTGGTGGCTCAGCAATAAAATATCTGCTTTCAATGCAGAAGGTTGCGTTTGATCCCTGGGTCAGGAAGATCCCCTGAGAAGAAAATGGCAACCCACTCCAGCATTCTTGCCTGGAGAATCCCATGGACAGAGGAGAGGTGACTGAACCACCACCGCCCACCAATATTTACCTGACATTTGTTTAGTACCAACGTGTACCAGGCATTGTTCTGTGAGATGCAGACAGCAGTGAACAAAGACAATAATTACTGTCCTCAAAAAATTTACATTCTATTGTGTTGGCAAGACTCTGGGTTTACTTCATTGGTACAGGATATTCAGCAATATAAATACATCATATGGCAGTCAGAGAGATGATTAATTCTGAGCAATGTCCTAGTTATACTTTCCATGGGCTCCTGACTTCAACCTTAACATGAGCTCAGAGAGAGTTCTCAGTTCACACTTCCTGTTAATTTGCATATTTAATAAGAAGGGCTGGAATTATGCATTTGTGATTCAGGTTTTATCTCTAGATGACTCCCAAGGGATGATAGGCAATCATGTATTTCTCAAGTACCTCTGCCTTCTGTTCTGCTCTTTGAGGACTTGAACACTCCAGGGCCAGCAAGGCAGGTGGCCTGGACTGGATGTTCCTTAAATATTGAATCCAAGTATGTGTGTGATTCTCTCTGTTGTGTCCGACTCTTTGCAACCCCATGGACTGTATCCAGCCAGGCTCCTCGCACATGGAATTCTCCAGGCAAAAAGATTGGAGTGGATTGCCATTTCCTGCTCCAGGGGATCTTCCTGATCCAAGGATCGAACCCGGGATTCCTGCATTGCAGGCAGATTTTTTACTGTCTCAGCCACCTGATACCGATGTATTGAATCCAAAGTCTCCTTAAATGTGGAAAATCAATAAATCCTTTCGTGTGGGTAATTCCTATAGCTCCCTACACTTCTTATAACTTCTGTCTCACATTACTTTTCCATGCTGCCAGAAGTACAGTGGAATTTCTATGAAAATGAATTTTTCACTTTTAAAATATTTTTAACAGGCAGTGAATGGAATTACTACCATAATTTTTGAAATATATGGATGTGTGAGGCAAAGGAAAATGTTTTGGTGTACATATGTAGAAATATGAACACCTGTGCTATAAAGCACTTACAGACATGCTTGTCTCAAAGATGGAACTCTTGGAGCAGCCTGCCACCTTCAGGATAACTTCACAATTAACACTACCAGAGAACACTGGTTTCAGCCTCTGTAAATTCCAAATACCAATTCCAGTAAAAAATTTCATGATAGTTAATGGTGGAAGCTATGTTCCTTGTAGAACTTTTGCTATGATTACTATATGCAATAATTTTATTATTCTTTAAAGAAAACAGCCCTTTCTTTAGTTTGAGATTCTTTTAAAAATCATAACTTACTGTTATATCATTTCACTGCTTTTAAACCTCATTTTGCTAAGGAGAGCTGAGAACCCTAAAAACAGATCTTGCAGCCACAGTCTGAAAAATACTGTAACTTTGGAAACTCTGCTACTTTTTAGTGGGTTCTTTATGAATTAATGACAATATTTTTTGAAGAATCTTAAAGAAACGCAACACAGTAATCCTTTCAGAGGGAGAAGAAGGAAGAGGGAGAGAAGGGGAGGGAGGGAGAAAGAGGAAGAAAACATGTAACACCACTTGTTTTTGTTGTCTGTTTTTTTCCTATTGGCTGTTCCTTTCACTAAGTTACAAGGAGGTCTCCGTGGCTTAAAAAGAATAAGGAAGGTATAAAACAAAGGAGAAATAGGCTAAGGAATGACGCAATGACTCAATACTTAATGGCAGGGACACAACACAAATTAGAATTTAAAATACACAAAAAGAAGGAAAAGGAGAGCATAATGGAAATCGATAGGTCAAATGCATTACGAGAGCGCGGTGTAAAAGATTATGGAAAAAGAGAACAGGGTTGATTCAAACGCAACAGGAAACGGGACAGGAAAACAAGCAACATTTAAACAAAGAGCGACAGAACAAATATTCATCGAGGATGAGTAAGCTTTCACTATTTTCCTTTCACAAAAGGAGGAAAGGGCTATTTTAGAACCTTCCTTTAGCCATTAATTCCATTTTTATTGGCTTCCTCTGTTTGCACCGACCTGTGAAAGGACTCACGGTCAATTTGCTTAGACGTTGATTCTCAGCCTGCAACTTTGGGATCACGTGGGAAACTTGAACCAAAGCCAGGCCTCACTCGGGAGAGATTAAATCAGAAAACCTGGGGGAAAACCCGGCAAGAAAACTGTCTTAAGTTTCCCGCCCGACTCCACCAGGCTGTAGAGCGTAAAAGCAAGGTGTGCCCAAGCCCTGAGTCCCGCCCCAAACCGCGGGAAGCAGCCGCAGGTGGGAGCATGTCTCCGCCCCCGAGGGAGGTGCTCCCTTTGAGATGCTCTAGGTGGAGACGCGGCGTGTGCCCTCCCGACCGCTAGGGGGCGAACTGCACGCATTTAGCGCGCGTTTTGAAGCTCCAGCGCGGTCACCCCGAGACGTGCGCATGCTCCGGGTGTCCCGGAGGTCGCCGGCGCCTGTGCTTAACCACGTGTGGTGGGACTTAGGGCATCATGTGAAGCAATGGGGGCTGCGGTGGCTCGCGCAGTCAGGAATTTCAACCTAGAGAACCGGGCGGAACGGGAAATCAGCAGAATGAAGCCTTCCCCCGCTCCCAGGCACCCCTCCACCAAGAACCTCCTGCGAGAGCAGATGAACAGTAAGTGGTGCCGGGGCGCCTCGGGCCCCGGCGCTCGGTCTCCGGGTGTGGGTTGAGTGGTGGACCTCGGTGCACTGGTGGGGTGACCGGGGTCAGCTGCAGCCACCCGGGCCGGCCGGACTCGGGAAGGTGGCGCCCCCGGGCTGGTGACATTGAGACTGTCTCCTTGCTCCCGCGGAGTCGGCGGCTCCGCCTACTTCGAGTCCTGGAGGTGTCGGCGTCTCCCCGTGCTGACCCCGCCCTCGCCGGCTTTAATGCTTTGCGGCATGATACAAGGAATCAAAATCAGAAGGGATCGTATGCGAGAGAACTCTCTAGACGTCTTCGCACAACAGTGGACACCGAACTTGACCTAGCTTTATGAGTTACATTTAAAACACGTCCTATTGTGTTCGAGTGAATGTTGATTAAGCAAAAAATGAAGTGACTTTAACAGAAAGCAACTCACAAAGATTTCGAAAACGAACTTATGGTTGCCGGGGAGGGTGGGCGTGTAAGGGATAGTTAGGGACTTTGGGAAGGTCATGTACACACTGCTATATTTAAAATGGGTAACCAATAAGGACCTATTGTATAGCACATGAAATTTTGCTCAATATTACGTGCCAGCCTGGATAGGAGGGAGATTTGGGGGAGAATGGATACATGTATATGTATGGCTGAGTCCCTTTCCTGTTCACCTGAAACTACCACAGTATTGTTAATCAGCTATACCCCAATACAAAATAAAAATTTTAAAGTTTGGGGGGAAAAAAGTGACTGTTTTGTGTTAAGTGTTAGGATCTTATAGGAAATTTTCTTTGGCTTTATGGTTGTAACATTCTTTTTCTTTCCTTAGGCCATCCAGAAATTAAGGGAGAAATTGATAGGAAAGATGACAAACTGCTGTCATTACTAAAAGACGTGTATGTTGATTCCCAAGATCCTGTGTCTTCTTTGCAGGTAATGTGTGTTTTCATTAGTAAATATATAATTTAACTCCTTGGAGCTCCAGGAGAATCACGTAGAGAAGTGTGGCAAATAGTAAAAGGGAGTCAGGGCTCTGCAAGTGTAAAAGTGTCAGTGTGCTTCTGAACCAGAATGCAGAGCTTTGGCAAAGTTGAAGCACAGAGGTCTAAGCAAGACACAGATGCCTCTGTTCATTGAATATTTACTGAAATCTAAAAGACTTGTGAAAAAATAAGTAAAGACTTGTGAAAGTATTGGTTGAATGCACTTCTGTTATTTCAGAATTTATAGGATTTGGTAGGGAACTTCTACCAAATGACAATTGGTCACTTAAATAACATTTGAATAACACTGAGAGAGCTTTAATACTATTTTCTCTTCAGTGGTTTGAGGTATGTTCTGATGTCAGAGCATTTTTTAGTGTTGTGTTGTTGGTGGGCTTTTTTTTTGTTTTTAAGAAAATATTCAGATAGAATTTGTAAAAGCAGGGAGGTCGCAGAATACATGGGAGTGGGAACCTGTATGTAAATATCAGGCACAGTGCTCTGTGTGCAGTGATGAACACAGCAGTTCTAGTCCTTGCTGTCACAGTGCTTATAGTGTTGAGAGGGACACAGGCATTAAACAAATGAGCAACCACAGGTACATAATTACTAAATCTGTAAAGAAGAAATGTAGGCACTGAGCATATCAGAGGGAGCTTTTTGAGATAGAAGGATCAGGGATGGTTTCTGAGGAAGTGACATTCAGACTCAGGCCTGAACAATGGGTGGGTGTCAGCCAGATGAGTTCATGGGGGTCAGGAAGCTTCTAAGTAGGGAGAAGAGTTTGATTAAAGGAGAGGGAAGTGCCAGTGACAATTCCCTTTTCATTCTAAAATTCTCCAATGTCTTTCTCTGTAGATAGGCAATAAACTGCACAGATATGTTAATAGTTATTAGTATAATTTTAACTAGGGAAGAGAAAACGCACATGTAAAATAAGGTTTGTAACTTGTTTTAACAACAGTTATAGGGTTCAGTTATCAGATGTTCACACACACACACATAGGGGTTGATGTTCATGTTCTTTATATTATCTTTAGACAGGTGTTGGATATTACTTCGGTATTGTTTCTCTTACATGTACTTATTCTAAAATTAACTCTTGGGGAACAAAAAACATTTAATACTTCTTATGTATAAAATATAGGAATGTAAATATAATACTTAGGAGATACACGGCTGTGTTAAAATTTCTTGGAGGGGTATTAGGAAAAATCTGAAAAGACTCATTCATGGGCAAGTGATAGTGAAGAAAGTGTTTATGTTTGTCTCTTTTTCTTTTGAGCAGTTCATTATTTTTTTAATGATTTGTGATGTCTTTAGACATCAGTGGTTTTGTGACTGTCATATGTCAAATAATTTATTTTTGTCCGACTTTTTAATCTATTGCTATTCAAAATTTTGTGAAATATATTAACCTTTCTGTCTTTCATTGTATGGACTCAGTCTAACATAATGACAGTCTTCTATATTTTTTCAGTACTTTTATGATTATATATTTTATGTTAAAATCTTTATTTGGCATTAAATAAAGTTTTTGGTGAGGGAGAACTTTTCAACTGGATGGTCAGTTGTCTAAATATAATTTATTCAATAACCCAGTCCTTTTCTCACTCATTTAAAATGCTAGTATATACACTTATAAGTCTGTTAACGGATTCATCAGTTCTATTTATTTTTCTATGTCTACACTAGAATTATACTATTTTAATTAATAAAACTTTGTAAAGTATCTCAATTTCTGTTATGATCATCTTTGTTTCGTTTCAGAAATTCTTTGACTGTTACCACACATTTTATCCCTATATGAACAGGTTCTTAAAAAGTCTTATTTTGACTTTGAGTGTAATTGAATTGGAATTTATAGATGGAGAATTAACTTTTTTGTTTGATTGAGTCTTTGCAGGGTAGAGGGAAGATTGTTACTATGGATCTCTTTTCTCCCTAAGTTTTTAACTATTTATTGCTAATATGCCACACAAAAAAGTGATTTTTTTACTATAGGTACCTGCTTTTCTAGGTTATTATTTCTCTTTGTTTTTCAGTTGATTCTCTTATATTTTTCTAAAGATATTCTCATACCATTGGAATGGAATTAGTTTTCTCTCTTTCTAGTATTTATACTTAATTCTCCTTTTACTGTGTCTATTATTCTGTCCTGTTCTTTCCTTGCATAGGGTGCCTGTAATTAATTGAAATAAAGTGATTTGGTCTGATTGAAAAATACTTTTATCACAGTTAGGATGTTTTGTTCTATTTTTAATTTGCTAAGAGTTTTTTTTTTTAATTAAAAGAGGATGTTTATCAGATTTTTTTCAGTGTCATAATATTAATTTTAGTATTTAATATTAATCAGAAGGGAAAACTGGATTAAAAAATATGTATTAGGTGGTAGGAAGATACAGGACTAGGAAGATAAGGGAAACTTGAGTTTTTGGAAAATGAAGTTGTTGTTAGGAGTGTTTCAGGCCAGAGTTATAATATGAAGGTAGGAGAGAGTGTGGTGCCTTTAGAGTTCAGTACTGTTAGGAGCTTCCCAGGTGGCTCAGTGGAAGAATCTGTCAGTGCAGGAGCTGCAGGAGACTTGGGTTCATTATCTGGGTGGGGAAGATCCCCTGGAGGAGGGAGGCAATGGCATCCCACTCCAGTATTCTTGCCTGGGAAGTCCCATGGATAGAGGAGCCTGGCGGGGTTGCAAAGAGTTGGACACCACTGAGCAACTGAGAATGCACACGCCCCACAGTTAGAAGAAGGTATGAGGGATGAATTTGGGTCGATGAAATGGGGTGGGGTAGAAAGTTAATAGGGGCCAAATCATGACGATTGTTATTTGTCTTGCTAAGGAATTTGAGGTTTATCCTGAGGGCAGTTGGAAGTCACTGAAGAGTTTCCTGTGGAAGAGTGACTTCAGATTTGCTTCATTCTGAGGGCAGTTTTGAGGCGGGCTAGGAAGAAGGGAGGGAAAGGCATTTTATCCAGTGAAGAGGAGACCAGGCTTTTGCAGTAGTTCCTGTAAGAGACATTGGCTTGGACAAGGGTAATTAGTGACTGGGAGAGAAGTGAACAGGTTTGAGAGGGACTTAGAAGCACGAGCCAGATTTGGTCATTAATTGGTCGTAATGAGTAAGGAGAGGGAAATGTCAAATATAACATTCGAGAAACTTTGAGTTTTGAAGTGGGCTTTGGGAGGTGGGTGGAGTTGGTTACTGAGCTAGAGAATCTGGGGACAAAATTGTATTTTCAGAGAAAAGGGACCAGTTCAGCTTTAGACAAGTTGATCTTTGAGGTACTTTTAGGTTATCAAGTAAAAATGTAGTTAGTCGTTTGGGAATTGGGATCTGAAAGGTCAGGAGAAAGGTCATATTTGAGAGTCATTGATGTGTGGATGATAATAATAAGGGGGTGGTGGGATTGCTTGGGGGGAATGTGTAGAGTGAGAAGAGGGCATGGGCCAGAAATTGGGGGCATACTAGCATTTGCAGGGTAGCTGAAGTGAAATAGACCACAAGGAAGGAACCACTGCAGAGAGAGGTGGTATGGAAACCGAAGAAAAAATAGTTGTGGGTATGTGGGAGTGTCAGCAGTGTTTGCTTAAAAAAATGGCCTCTGGATTAAGATGTAATCCTTTGGATTTGAGATCGCAAGTACTATTTTTTAAAGCTGAACTGAAAAGAAGGAAACTGGTCATAAAAGAAGAGTTGTTGGGTTTGATGAGTGTTTGTAAAAGTTGGTGACTAGGACACTTTTTTTTTTTTAATTTATGCACCAGCCAGGGCACTTTCATATTTTTACCAAAAAGCAATAGTAGGCAGGGCACGTTTGAAAGGAAAAGTAAAGGGACAGGGGGCTCTAGTTGATGTAGCAGATAGAGGAATAAAATACAGAGCACAAACCCAAGGATTAAGCTTGGATCAGACAGGTGGAAAGACGGGTGTGGATAGGTGGTTTTATTTGTTGAGGTCTTGGAGGCAATATTTCATTTCCTCTGAAGAGGCAAGATTTCTAGCAACATTTGAATTCACTCAGGGTGTTTGGAGGCACATAATATAAATCCGATGCTGTAAAGAGCAATATTGCATGGGAACCTGGAATGTTAGGCCCATGAATCAAGACAAATTGGAAGTGGACAATCAGGATATGGCAAGAGTGAACGTTGACATTTTAGGAATCAGCGAACTAAAATCAAATGGAATGGGTGAATTTAACTCAGATGACCATTATCTCTCCTACTGTGGGCACGAATCCCGTAGAAGAAATGGAGTGGCCATCATAGTCAACAAGAGAGTCCGACATGCAGTACTTGGATCCAGTCTCAAAAACGACAGAATGATTTCTGTTCATTTCCAAGGCAAACCATTCAATTTCACAGTAATCCAAGTCTATGTCCCGACCAGTAGTGCTGAAGAAGCTGAAGTTGAACGGTTCTATGAAAACCTACAAGACCTTCTAGAACTAACACCAAAAAAGGATGTCCTCTTCATAGGGGACTGGAATGCAAAAGTAGGAAGTCATGAAATACCTGGAGTAACAGGCAAATTTGGCCTTGGCGTACAGAATGAAGCAGGGCAAAGGCTAATAGAGTTCTGCCAAGAGAACACACTGGTCATAGCAGACACCCTCTTCCAACAACACAAGAGAAGACTCTACACATGGACATCACCAGATGGTCAACACCGAAATCAGATTGATTATATTCTTTGCAGCCAAAGATGGAGAAGCTCTATACAGTCAGCAAAAACAAGACCGGGAGCTGACTGGTTCAGATCACGAACTCCTTATTGCTAAATTCAGACTTAAATTGAAGGAAGTAGGGAAAACCACTAGACCATTCATGTATGACCTCAATCAAATCCCTAACGATTATACAGTGAAAGTGAGAAATAGATTTAAGGGACTAGATCTGATACTCTCCCTGATGAATTATGGGTGGAGGTTCGTGACATTGTACAGGAGACAGGGACCAAGATCATCCCCAAGAAAAAGAAATGCAAAAAAGCAAAATGGCTGTCTGAGGAGGCCTTACAAATAGCTGGGAAAAGAAGAGAAGCGAAAAGCAAAGGAGAAAAGGAAAGATATAAGCATCTGAATGTAGAGTTCCAAAGAATAGCACGGAGAGAGAAGAAAGCCTTCCTCAGTGATCAGTGCAAAGAAATAGAGGAAAACAACAGAATGGGAAAGACTAGAGATCTCTTCAAGAAAATTAGAGATACCGAGGGAAAATTTCATGCAAAGATAGGCTCAATAAAGAACAGAATGGTATGGACCTAACAGAAGCAGAAGATATTAAGAAGAGGTGGCAAGAATACACAGAAGAACTGTACAAAAAAGATCTTCACGACCAAGATAATCACGATGGCGTGATCACTCACCTAGAGCCAGACATCTTGGAATGTGAAGTCAAGTGGGCCTTAGGAAGCATCACTACAAACAAAGCTAGTGGCGGTGATGGAATTCCAGTTGAGCTATTTCAAATCCTGAAAGATGATACTGTGAAAGTGCTGCACTCAATATGCCAGCAAATTTGAAAACCTCAGCAGTGGCCACAGGACTGGAAAAGGTCCATTTTCATTCCAGTCCCACAGAAAGGCAATGCCAAAAAATGCTCAAACTACTGCACAATTGCACTCATCTCACACACTAGCAAAATAATGCTCAAAATTCTCCAAGCCAGGCTTCAACAATACTTGAACCGTGTACTTCCAGATGTTCAAACTGGACTTAGAAAAGGCAGAGGAGCCAGAGATCCCATTGTCAACATCCTCTGGATCATCGAAAAAGCAAGAGTTCCAGAAAAATATCTGTTTCTCTTTTATTGACTATGCCAAAACCTTTGACTTTGTGGGTCACAATAAACAGGAAAATTCTGAAGGAGATGGGAATACCAGACCGCTTGACCTGCCTCTTGAGAAATCTGTATGCAGGTCAGGAAGCAACAGTTAGAACTGGACTTGGAACAGCAGACTGGTTCCAGATAGGAAAAGGAGTACGTCAAGGCTATATATTGTCACCCTGCTTATTTACTCACATGCGGAGTACATCATGAGAAATGCTGGGCTGGATGAAGCACAAGTTTGAATGAAGATTGCTGGGAGAAATATCAATAATCTCAGATATGCAGATGATACCACCCTTGTGGCAGAAAGTGAAGAAGAACTAAAAAGCCTTTGATGAAAGTGAAAGAGGAGAGTGAAAAAGTTGGCTTAAGGCTCAACATTCAGAAAACTAAGATCATGGCATCTGGTTCCTTCACTTCATGGCAAATAGATAGAGAAACGTGGAAACAGTGGCAGACTATTTTTTGGGGCTCCAAAATCACTGCAGATGGTGACTGCAGCCATGAAATTAAAAGACCCTTACTCCTTGGAAGAAAACTTATGACCTACCTAGTTTGCATGTTAAAAAGCAGAGACATTACTTTGCCCACAAAGGTCCGTGTAGTCCAGGATATGTTTTTTTTCCAGTAGTCATGTATGGATGTGAGAGTTGGACTATAAAGAAAGCTGAGCGTCAAAAAATTGATGCTTTTGAACTGTGGTGTTGGAGAAGACTCTTGAGAATCCCTTGGAGTGCAAGGAGATCCAACCAGTCTATATTAAAGGAAATCAGTCCTGAATATTCACTGGAAAGACTGATGTTGAAGCTGAAACTCCAGTACTTTGGCCACCTGATGTGAAGAACTGACTCACTGGAAAAGACCCTGATGCTGGGAAAGATTGAAGGCAGGAGGAGACGGGGACGACAGGATGAGATAGTTGGATGGCATCACTGACTCAATGGACATGAGTTTGAGTAAACTCTGGTAGCTGGTGATGGACAGGGAGGCTTGGCATGCTGCAGTCCATGGGGTTGCAAAGAGTTGGATATGACTGAGCAACTTAACTGAATATGAATACAAAACTAGGAAAAAGGATGAAGATTGTCAGGTAAGCTGTTAGAGCAGCATCAGGATTCTGCCCTTCTAAAGCAGTTTAGTTTTTCTAATCAACTTGTTATTCTTTTAATGTATATGAAATAATGTGGTGAGTGGATGGTATCCATTTTATTCTTTTCTACCTAAATTTAATGATTGAACTATGGTTGTGAAATGGTGATATGGCAAAAGCATCAACAAACTAAGACTCATCATAAAGAGAAAATGTAGTTTGGAGAGCATGGGAAATATTTGTTTGAAGAAGAAAAATAGAGATTCAAGGCAGGAAAGTAGATGTCAAACTTTTGCTGTCATCCTAAAAGCCTGTTTTTTGGTTTTTGTCTTTTGATACTAGGTAAAGGAAGCCGCAACACGTCAGAAGCCTAAGGAGTTCAGGTTGCCAAAAGACCATCAGTTTGATATGATGAACGTTAAGAACATTCCCAAAGGCAAAATTTCCATTGTAGAGGCATTGACACTTCTCAATAATCATAAACTTTATCCAGACACATGGACTGCTAAGAAAATAGCTGAAGAATACCATCTAGAACAGCAAGATGTCAATTCCCTTCTCAAATATTTTGTTAGTTTTGAGGTCAAAATCTTCCCCCCTGAAGGCAAGAAAGCAATACAATCAAAATGAAGAGAATCTCAACAGGACTTTTCCTGTCCTCATCTCCATGCCCTGTTTATTTTCATTTGTAGCATGTTAAATTATATAAATTACCAATTGTGTTGAGCTCCGTCCTTGTGAGAGCTTGCTATTTATGAACTCTTGAATTTTCAGGATGGCTGATAGGATTGACTTTTCTCTCTTTTAGTTTGTGTTCTTATGTAATATCAGCATGACTAATCAGCACATGTATAAATTTACTGTAAATAAAAGTTACTGTATTTTAAGCAAATCTATCATCAGCTTTTAAATTGGTCATGTAGCCTCTTGGGAAATGTCCTGAATCCTTTGTTTAACATTCAGAGCTTCATCTTCTAGTGTAGGTGGCTGGTTTATTCTTCCTGTGGAATAGTGAAAAGAGGAGTTTTCCTGACTCTTAAGGCTGAATTTTTTTTTGTTGAGGAAAGGGACGCTTGAATTGAAGTCCAAGAACAGTGTTTCCTGAATAAAGGCAAACAGGAGACTGGATACAAAACAGTAGAAAAAATATTTTTATTACTGTTCCAGGGAAAAAGAACTAGTAGGAGCCTTACTTTGTTTTGAATGAATTTTACATGTAAAATAACTTTTTAAAAATACAAGCAAGAATTGGTGTTTATAAAATTTTGTCAGCCTCTGCTTTGACAACCAAACAGGTAAGTCCAAAAGCTTTCAGAGAGGCAGGCGGTGGAAACTGAAAAAAAATAAGTTTTCTGTGGACTTAATGTATAAACGTACAAGAAAATCTTAAAGCATAGTTAAAAAACCTTGGTAAATTGAATTTGGTGATCAGATACATGTGTTTTTTTCTGATTTAAATACTGGTTGAAAGGAGATAAAAAATAGCAAGTAGAAATGTAAAGTGTGATCACTGGGAAAGACTTGGAAAATTGCTGTCTCGATCATTTAATAAACTTAGGAGCACAGTGTGAGCCAGTACTAGGGTCTTCAGCAAGAATGTGTAAGTTTAGCTCTGTCATATTACTACCTCTGGGCGTTTGGGTAGATTGCATAACCTCTTTGAGATTGTTTCCTATGTAAAATGAATATAATGCTGCTTTATTAAGTCAAAAGGTTACTGTGAAAATGCATAATAACTACAAAGGATGGAACAAATTCGACCTGAATTTTTGCAGTTGAGATGAGAAGCCTGGGGAAGTTTCCTGACCTATTTAAGATTATTCTGTATTTTATGACATAGTCAGGCCCAGAATTTAGGATTTTAAAGTCCTAGTAGTATATTTTTTCTATGAGCTGTGGGAGTATTCATAGAATGTGGTTAGAAAAATTTCAATTTATCAGTGTTTTTCTGAGGGAAGACAGGCATCCCCTACTTCCCAGGGATTTCCCCTGGAAATAATACAGAAGGTGCTGAGGAATTAAGCATGATGATGGAATGAGGCCTTTGTAATGCTGAGAAGAGAAAAACTGACAGAGATGGGAGAATTTTAAGCTGTGTTCAGATGCAGTTTCATTATGTGAATAAACTATACCTAGACCGTATTTGGTTCAAAACCGTTTTTTAAAGAAAACAAGAATTCTGTCTATAAAATTGTGTTTTTAAACTCTGGTAACTCAAATCATCAAAACTGTTTTTCTTTACCAAATAAAAGTCAATACCTGTACTTGAATCATGGTAATGCTGTTTCTGAGCCATCTTCACTATTCAGATCTACATGTGTATAGGTAGCTGTAAATACGGCTGTGGTTATGTAGTGTCGCGTGATAAAGTCTTTCCCATATCATTGATTAGCCTATTACTGCTTTGTATCATGTGTAGGAGAGTGTTGGGTAGTAGTGGTGTCACAGAAGGCGTGGAGTTGAGATTCAGAAAATCCGGATGTAGATCTCAGCATCACCTCTAGCCACGTGATGTTGGAAGTGTCCTCAATTGTAAAACACAGGTAATAATCGCTAGCATCTTTAAAGCAATTACTGTACTAGGCATTGATCTAGGTGCTTTACATGTATTAACTTGCTTAATATTTACCACTGGTAGGAGGATAAGTACTGTTACTGTATTTTACAAGGAAAATTGAAGTACAGGGATCTATAAAAGATTGCCTAACAAATGTTGGAACCCAGATTTAAACTCTAATATTTTCAAAACCTTGTGCCCCTGACCGCAGCACTGCCTTCATTGTTTCTCTGTGGGATTATAAAAATGAAGTGTGATGGTATGCAAGGTGCCTGGGCTGTGTGAAGCCAGGACTACTCAGTGCCCTGAGTATGAGAATCTTCTGTGGACCTCTGGAAAAACACACATCTGGGCCTTCTCTGCTGTGGTAGACTGCTTTAGTAAGGCTGAGACTTTTTTGTTGATGAGCTCTGGATCAGGGATGTTTTAAAAGTATTTAATGATCAGTGTGCTACGCTGACCATCTGTGCAGTTTAAGTATCAACATTGTCTGGGTCTAAAGTTTCCTATGAAGAAAAGGGATAGGAGATAGGAGGGTAATTTTGAGGGAGTTTGAAGGAGAGAAATTTTATGGGGCATGAAAAAGGAAGAAGGGAATAATTTCTGGAGGTTTGTGGTTAGCAGGGTTTGGGGAAAACACAGGGAGGTCAGTCATAGGATAAACAGAACTGGGATCCAGGAAGCTGATACAGAAAAGCTGCCCAACTGGGCAGATTTGGCAAAATTCTGCCATAAATAGGGTCACCATATAATTTATTGCTCAAACTGAGACACTTGAGAGTGAAACGGGCACCAGTTACATTAAGACAATAGGCATAAGCTGGAACGTCTTGGACGAGCTAGGAGGTATGGTGAAAAGGCACTGATGGAGAGCTTGGCCACCTGTGATCTGGCTGCAATCCCCTCAGCTCCACATGGTCAACATTTAGCACCTCACCATTAGCCAATCAGGAGTGGCTCCTGTCTGTGCCAGAAGGCTTTTCTTGGTCCCAACTAATGCTTATGCGTGGACATCCCCTCCTCCATATCTACTCCATGCTCTAAAATAGACGTAATCCCAAGGAAAGGGGGGTGGGGCCCTGGAGGTTTAGGTTAGTATTTGACACTTATGTACTCAGACCTACAGGGGTTGAACTGAAGTGGCACAAAGCACCCTGAATTGGGGCTGAGCTTAAAGACAGCTTATTGGGTACAGGCTAAAAATAAGAAATGAACACAAAGGATTAAAATGATTTTATTCATCTTAAATAGCCATCACTTATTATATAGCTCATCACTTTATAGCTACTCTAGCTTTCTGCTCTTGACAGACCATT
Organism: Moschus berezovskii; assembly: GCF_049115385.1. Classification (NCBI taxonomy): domain Eukaryota; kingdom Metazoa; phylum Chordata; class Mammalia; order Artiodactyla; family Moschidae; genus Moschus; species Moschus berezovskii. Next base: position 58,900,500 of record NC_142469.1, read on the forward strand.
AAATCTTTTGAGAGGACTATCCATTTGTTTATCTGGCTACTCCATTTCTTCTGCTTTAGGAATATTATAATAGAACTAAGTTACTTGTTAGGAGAAGTGGTGAAATAACAGAAGCTCTTAGATCTAAGTCCATATGTAAAAACTCAAAGCTTAACCTTCAGCACATTTAGGTGACTAATTCTGTGGCTTTTCTTTGCCATTGTCTGCACTCCAACAATAGAGCTGTAGGAGTTCTTGGGAAGAACTGTAGGAGAACAGAATCCTGAGCAGAGATGAGGTTCTATAAGTTTTAATGTATTAATGTTGTGAAGTATAAAGCAGGTAACGTCCAAATTGATTCTTCCTTACTTCCTGTGAGGAAAAAACAATGGGTAGGTCACTATAAAGATGAATAATTTGGAGATAAGAAGTCAAAATGAGATAAGCTAGTACTTGGATGTTGAGAAGTAATTGCTGAGATGAGAGGAAATAGCAGTGTAGTCTTGAGGAGCAGAAAGATTTCTTGGTTATTTGAGAGAATATAACCTTTGGAAAGGTGCATTTTTAAAGAAGAGAGCTGCAACAATGTCACCTGAACTCTCCTGGTTCCAAAGAAAATAATAAAGATATTTACACATAGAATTGATTACTGACATTCACGTCTGGAAACAGTGGGGCTACTGAGGAAAAAAATAAGTAGTATTTGATTCATTTGTAAAATAAGCCTCAGGCCTTTTTCTTTTTTTTGAAATAATAAGTAATGATTAATACGTGTATGTTTTGTCTTGAAAATTCCGCTTAGAATAATTTTGAGCAAATTTGCTATTTTAGTATACCTTATGTGTGGGAAACATTATAGCCAGATTTCTCTTTAAATGCCTTCCTGCATTTCTAGGAAGGTATAATAATTCAAATTAATAATTTAACTGAAATATGTAATGAAGATTATTTTGTAACTAGTTTCATTTTTCAGTGATGCTTATTATACAATAGTGTGTTTTTGTGTAAGATTTAAATTGTATTTTCCTTTTACCTTGCCTTTTTCAATATATGGCATATGGTTCAACATAAATTTTTATGAATTGGTGAGTACATAAACAGATGCTGCTTTTTAATTATTCAATTAAGAAACAGTAAAAATGGACTATATTTGTACTATGTTACTATATAATATATTACTTAAATTTAATATTACTTTATATTTATTTTAATATTACTTTAATATTACTATATATTACTTAAATTTCTATTACTGTGGGGAAACCCCTGCACAGAATATTCAACTCTTACGAACTCTGTGCTTCAGGCTATTATCTATTTGTTATACAATCATTTCTATTTCAGCCTTCCTGTCCCTAGTGTTGGTCCACACTGATGCTTTTGGTTCAGATAAGGTGCTTAGAAATGAAAAAACACTTAACATATCACAATGTCACCAAAGCAAATGAGCACCTTTTCTTCTCTTTGGTTATTCTTGTTACATCTTTTCCTTTTGTTGCTGACCATGTGCTTCAGGAGGAATAACAAAAGGTAAGATAAAAGATTTTAAGAGATTCTAAAGCCTTAATGAGATCTTTATTAAATATTTAGGTTGCACAGTCTATTTTTTAAGGGACCCACTTTTAGTTAGGTCAAATGGATGACCCATTTCTGAATGTAGATATAAGATGAATAGCATGATTTTTTAAAAAAACTTTGCTTGCTCAAGTAATTTATTAAGGCAAGAGAAGACAAACATTTCTCCTTTGCTTCATAGTGTTGAATAGAGAAGTGGCTTTTCATATCATTTCCTCGAATCAGTAATATTGCTGATTATTCATTTGTTTATTCATCACCACAAATATTTAGTTTTCTATTTACTGTGCCAGGCACTGTTCCAGAAGCTAGGAACACAGAGAAGATAACATCATGGAGCTTACAGTTTTACAACATTGGCTGCTGTTTCAGTTATCTATAGCTCTACAACAAATCATCTCAAAATCTAGCAGCTTAGGGACTTCTGTCGTGGTCCAGTGGCTGAGACTCCACGCTCCCAATCCAGGGGGCCTGAGTTCAATACCTGGTCAGGGAACTAGATTCTGCATGCCACAACTAAGAGTTCATATGCCAGAACTAAAGATTCCGCATTCCTCAATGAATATTCCATGTGCCTCAACCGAGACCTAGCACAGGCAAATAAATAACTATATTAAAAAACAAAACAAAACTGACAGTTAAAAACAATTCCTTGTTATCTTCCAGGGTTTTGCAGATTCTTGGAGCTCAGCTGGGCAGTTTTCCGTTGTGATCGCTCGTGTTAATTACAGTGGGAACTGGTGTCATCTGAAGGCTGACCTGGGGTAGATGTCCAAGGTGGCCGACACACGTGGCAGGCAGCTGTTGCTGGTTGTTGACTGAGAATTCAGCTAAGACTGGATCAGCACATCTGTAGGCAAGCTCTCTTATGTGGCATGGGCTTATAGCATGGTGACTGACTGGGTTCCAAAACCTAATATTACAGGACAAAGAAAGAAGAATTGTCAGAAATTGTCAGAGCATCACTTCTTTTGTCAGTGCAGTCACAAAGCATGGGTAGGGAGCATGGGTAAGGATTCAAGGGTAGGGAGCACTGGCCATAGCTCCCAATGGGAGAGTGTCAAAGAATTTGTTGTCATCTTTGCCCTTTGCAGTGCATCATATCAGGAAGTGCATACTGTCAGTTTGTCATTTGGATGATGTTAACTTTGACAGCTTGGTTAAGGTGGTATCTGCCATATGTTCTCTGTAAAATTACTATTTTTTCCCTTGTAATTAATAAGTTATTGATTAGGAAGGGGAATGAGAGGTACTTGAAGTATTATCTATTTTGATCTGGGTGGACATTGCATTAGTATATACCTATGTACAAATACATCAAGATCAAGCCATTCATTTCAAAATAAAGCATTTTACATACTTGAGTGTAATATGCTTAATATTTCAGTAAAAAAATGTCTTAAATCTTTATCTATATATGTTGCCTGGTTGTACTTTGGTTGATTTGACAATGATTTCACTAGTGTCCCAGTTACAAAGACCAAAACACTCAGACCTCTCTTGACTGTTCTTTAATTCACCCTGCCTGCAGTTTCCAGCCTCCATCATGACTATAATTCATTTTCCAACTGACACCCGGACTCATTTTTCTTAAAAAATGCAAATGTGAAACTGTTGTTCCCCTGCTTTAAATTCATTCATCACCCCTAGGATAAAATGCAAGTTCCTTGAATTTTAAGGAGCTCCATGCCTGCTTAATCTCTCTAAACTCATTTCTCATTACTTTCAGTGTGAACAGTCTTCTGTACTCAATTTCCTACTGAGGTACTATTTGTCTATGACCTAAAAGGCAAAATAACACTTCAGTGGTTTATCGAATGGTAATTCAGTTCACTTCAGTTTGATAAATATTACTTGAGTGTTAATTGGGTGCAAGTCTCTGACATAGAGGTAAGAGTTACGACAAGGAATGAATGAAGTCCTTGCTTCCTGATGGAATAAGAGAAGTGTACAAATCCCCCTCACTATAGGGCAGAATTTAATAAGTGCCCTCTCAGAGGTTAAAGCGTCTGCCTCCGATGCGGGAGACCCGGGTTCGATCTCTGGGTCGGGAAGATACCCTGGAGAAGGAAACGGTAACCCACTCCAGTATTCTTGCCAGGAGCATCCCATGGACGGAGAAGCCGGGTAGGCTACAGTCCACGGGGTCGCATAGAGTCGGACACGACTGAGCGATGGAACGGACGGACGGACGGAAGAGTTATCGGAGAAGGCAATGGCACCCCACTCCAGTACTCTTGCCTGGAAAATCCCATGGATGGAGGGGCCTGGTAGGCTGCAGTCCATGGGGTTGCTAGGAGTTGAACACGACTGAGCGACTTCCCTTTCACTTTTCACTTTCGTGCATTAGAGAAGGAAATTGCAATCCTCTCCAGTGTTGCCTGGAGAATCCCAGGGACGGGGGAGCGTGATGGGCTGCTGTCTATGGGGTCGCACAGAGTCAGACACGAATGCAGTGACTTAGCAGTGGAGAGTTATAAATAAAATGCAATGGGAATTCATAGGAGGAAGAGATGAGAACCCTGCTGAGCAAGGTTTATTTGTCTTAATTAATGCTACTGTCTCAAGGAAAAAGAAGGGAAAAATCATATAAAAGTAATTAGCTAGTCAAAAAATTAAGGTTCCAGAGATCCCAGTCCATTGATGTGGGTGGTGTATTTGGTGGCTGTGCAAACAGGAGGTCTTTCACTCCCTGTAACATACTTTCACATTTATTGAGAGGTTATTGAAAGTATGTGCCTTTTGTGTGGTTTCTATTTTCTTATGCTGGGAATTACTGTTTCCACTTTTATTTTCTCCTTGCAGAGCACTGCTGGCTGACACAGTGCAGGTTCACCCTCTCTGTAATGCTCACTAGAGGGCTTTTGTGCTGAGTGGGCTGTTGTGAGAAGGATTATTTTAATGTTTATGGAGAAGATGTGACCTCTCAGATCTTCACATTTCATTAGATTCCTAGTGTTCCTTCTACTCCAGTTCAGTTCAGTCGCTCAGTCGTGTTCGACTCTTTGCGACCCCAGGAACCACAGCACACCAGGCCTCCCTGTCCATCAACAACTCCCAGAGTCCACCCAAACCCATGTCCACCGAGTCGATGATGCCATCCAACCATCTCATCCTCTGTCGTCCCCTTCTCCTCCTGCCCTCAATCTTTCCCAGCATCAGGGACTTTTCAAATGAGTCAACTCTCTGCATCAAGTGGCCAAAGTATTGGAGTTTGGAGTTCAACATCTGTCCTTCTAATGAACACCCAGTACTAATCTACTTTAGGATGAACTGGCTGGATTTCCTTACAGTCCAAGGGACTCTCAAGAGTCTTCTCCAGCACCACAGTTCAACAGCATCAATTCTTCGGCGATCAGCTTTCTTCACAGTCCAACGTTCACATCCATACATGACCACGGGAAAAACCATAGCCTGGACTAGATGGACCTTTGTTGGCAAAGTAATGTCTCTGCTTTTTAACATGCTGTCTAGGTTGGTCATAACTTTCCTTCCAAGGAGTAAGCATCTTTTAATTTCATTGCTGCAATCAGCATTTGCAGTGATTTTGGAGCCTAGAAAAATAAAGTCAGTCACCGTTTCTACTGTTTCCTCATCTATCTGCCATGAAGTGATGGGACCAGATGCCATGATCTTAGTTTTCTGAATGTTGAGCTTTAAGCCAACTTTTTCACTCTCCTCTTTCACTTTCATCAAGAAGCTCTTTAGTTTTTCTTCGCTTTCTGCCATAAGGGTGGTATCACCTGCATATCTGAGGTTATTGATATTTCTCCCAGCAATCTTGATTCCAGCTTGTGCTTCCTCCAGTCCAGCATTTCTCATGATGTACTCTGCATATAAGTTAAATAATCAGGGTGACAATATACAGCCTTGACGTACTCCTTTTCCTATTTGGAACCAGTCTGTTGTTCCATGTCCAGTTCTAAATGTTGCTTCCTGACCTGCATACAATATTTATGTACATTAGAATGCTTTGATTATATAGCTGCTATAGAAGAACCGGAGAAGGCAATGGCATCCCACTCCAGTACTCTTGCCTGGAAAATCCCATGGACGGAGGAGCTTGGTAGGCTGCAGTCCATGGGGTTGGTAAGAGTCGGACACGACTGAGCGACTTCACTTTCACTTTTCACTTTCATGCATTGGAGAAGGAAATGGCAACCCACTCCAGTGTTCTTGCCTGGAAAATCCCAGGGACGGGGGAGCCTGGTGGGCTGCTGTCTATGGGGTCGCACAGGGTCGGACACGACTGAAGTGACTTAGCAGCAGCAGCAGCTAGAAGAACCAACTGTATTCATTTTTTAGGGTTGTCATAACAAGGCACCCATAGTTGGTGGCTGAAACAAACACACCTTTTTCATAGTTCTAGGTTCTAGAAGTCTGGAAGCAAAGTGTTGTCATGGCCGTTTCTCCTGAGGCCTCTCTCCTTGGCTTGAAGGGAGCCATCCTCTCCCCGTGTCTTCACAAGGGTTTTCCTCTGTGCCTGTCTGTGTCCTGACCACTTCTTATAAGAACATCAGTCTCATTGGATTAGGGCCCACTCTGAATGGCCCTGTCTTAATGGCTCAGCACTAAAGAATCCGCCTGTAGTGCAGGAGATGTGAGTTTGATCCCTGGGTTGGGAAGATTCCCTGGAGGAGGAAACAGCAACCCACTCCTGTATTCTTGCCTGGAGCCAGGTGGGGCTCGCAAGAGTCAGACACGACTTAGCGACTAAGCCACCACTACAACCACCACTACACCAAATACAGTCACATTCAGAGGTATTTGGTGTTAGGACTTCAACAAATGAAGTTTGAGGGAACATAATTCAACCAGTAACAGCATCAGAGAAGGCAATGGCACCCCACTCCAGTACTCTTGCCTGGAAAATCTCATGGACAGAGGAGCCTGGAAGGCTGCAGTCCATGGGGTCGCTGAGGGTCGGACACGACTGAGCAACTTCACTTTCACTTTTCACTTTCATGCATTGGAGAAGGAAATGGAAATCCACTCCAGTGTTCTTGCCTGGAGAATCCCAGGGACGGGGGAGCCTGGTGGGCTGCCGTCTATGGGGTTGCACAGAGTCGGACACGACTGAAGTGACTTAGCAACTTAGCAGCAACAGCAACCTATGTCAGATTTTAGTTGCATATAATTATTTTTTTAAGGACATAATTCAATCTTGGTGTATTTTTCATTGCATAAAGTTCAAATTGGCTTATACAGCAGTTTAGAAAGCACATTTCTATTAATGATAGTGGGGACTTCTGTCCATTGAAGCATCCTATCGCAATTTGATGGTATTTTAGCCAGAATTGGGCTCATCACCTTCATTTTGCAGGTTCACTGTCTAAAGTCAAACAATTCAAAGCAGAGTCTAGGAATTCAGGGTCCTAGTTCCCCAGTTCACCATGCAGTATTCGACCTACATTGTAATATTGCTTAGTTTCCTAAAGGTGATCTGGAAACACTGTGAAAGTCTCTTTTGTCATCAGAGATAAAATTAGTAATAGTTCTAGTTTTAGGCTTAAGGCATTTAATTGTATTCTAGTGCTTTGAAAATATTTACAATCTGTATGTAATACCCTTGTTAATTGTTCGTAAGTGAACTAGAGGTTATTTAGCATATTAGCAAGGTGTACCTGTGTTCAAGTGTCAGCTTCTACCACTTATTGGGAAGTTACTTAAACATTCTCAGTTTCATTCCCCCAGCAATGTAGTTCCCCTACTATTTAGCTATGAGAATATATCAAAATAAGAAATAAAATGTCTAGTTTTTGTAAACTTCAGAATAAAATAAAAATCCCTTATCATAGCAATGTATCATTTTTATGTTTCTCTACCATAACTGTGATAATGATTAAAAAATGGTTTTGGGGTCTGTGGTAATTCTTTTTTCACATTATTATTGTATTTATATCTTTGTAAATTTAAATCCTTCCTACTTCATATCTGTTTCCACATTTATAAACATTTTTCATAATTTTGAAATATTTTCAGAAATGACAATACAGTTTATAAGTAAAATAAAGTTGTTTCACTAATTGAGAGTTTAATTAATTAAAAGGAAAGAGAATTCTGTAAAAGAATATTAATTTAAGAGGAATGTCAAACTTGATTTGTCTTGAGTTATGAGAGAGGCTATGAGATAAAAGACATTAGAAAGAAGATTAATTCTTAATTTTTTAACCTGATACTTACTGTAGTATAATCAGACTCTATCACTTGGGATTTTTATTATTTGCCAGTACTGGACAGAAGTAGACCATTTAAATAAAAGTGATTTCTAAGAAGAAAGCAAATGATAGTTTGCTGAGCAAACTTTTGGACACATTTAACTTGTTCTGGAGAATAAATTTTTTTTAAAACTAAAATTTGCTTTACAGACAATATATTACTATGTATTTGAGGAGATTATGCTAATTACAAAAGTGTGATTATTTTTTCTCTGATACGACTTCTATTTAAAAAGTGTGTATGTTTACATATCTTTGCTTGTCCTGTGAATTTACAAGAAAAAAACTGCATGCCTTTAAAGAAAAAAAAAATGTTTTTAGCTGTGCTGCAGTTTACGGGGTTTTAGTTCCCCAACCAGGGATTGATCCCCTACAGTGGAAGCACCGAGTCCTAACCACCAGACTGCAATGAATTCCCTAAAAATATTATCATTAGTGCATTTACCAATTTTGTCAGCTTGATTAGGGAGATTTCAATCTAACTCTAATGATGGTAAATCTTTATGAAATAAATAATCTGTAGGAAACCCCAAAGTAAACGTTTTATTCCTTTGTGCATGCATGCTAAGTTGCTTCAGTCCTGTCCAACTCTTTGTGACCCCATGGACTGACTGTAGCCCGCCAGGCTCCTCGGTCCATGGGATTCTCCAAGCGAGAATACTGCAGTGGGTTACCATGCCCTTCTCCAGGAGATCTTCCTGACCCAGGGATCGAACCCACGTCTCTTGTGTCTCCTGTATTGGCAGGTGTGTTCTTTATCACTAGCACCATGGGGGAAGCCCTGTTCTTTTGCACATGCGTGTTAAGTCACTTCAGTCATGTCCAGCTCTTTAGGACCCCATGGACTGTAGCCCGCCAGGCTCCTCTGTCCATGAAGATTCTCCAGGCAAGAATACTGGACTGGGTTGCCATGCCCTCCTCCAGGGGATAGTCCTTTACAGAGTACTACAAATATGTGAACCACTGAGTTCATCATGCTAATGTTGATAATAATATTTTTGTGGCATATATTTACAGTGTTTATTATTTATTGGACATAGTGGTAAGTACTTTACATTTCTTATTGCATTTTATCCTCCCAGTTACTCTATATGGTAGCTTCTTTTGTCCCTGCTACACCACGAGGCTTGCGGGATCTTAGTTCCCCAACTAGGAGTGGAAACTCTACCTCCTGCTTTGAAAGTGTGGAGTCTTAACCACTGGACCACCGAGGAAGTCTTTATGGTGGCTTTTTAAAATTTATTATCCCCAGGTCACAGGTGAGAAAACTAGATGTTAGAGTGCTAAGTATCTACTTGATTGTCAGTCATGTTGTCAGTCGATGGGGGAGGGGCAATCCCAGATGCGAGTCCTGGTCCAAAGCCCTGGCCTTGACCACAGTGTGGGTGCTGGGTTGCTTTACCATCACCACACCGAGATTCTACTTGTCATGCTCAGCACACAAGCAAGACTCTTTAACTTTGAGGCTGGAAACAAAGATGACCTACAGTAAGGATTCCCAGAAAGATAAATTGCAGAGTGAAGTTATATGCCATAATGAATCTTACAGGAGAAGTGGTTATTGGGCTGCACATAAAAAGAGAGCTAGGAATTTGGAGGAAAGCTTTTCCTGGTGGCTCAGGTGGTAAAGAATCTGCTTGTAATGCAGGAGACCTGGGTTCTCATGCCTGGGTCGGGAAGATCCCCCGGAGAAGTGAGTGGCAACCCACTCCAGTATTGCCTGGAGAATCCCACAGACAGAGGAGCCTGGTGGGCTACAGTCCATGGGGTTGCAAAGAGTCAGACATCACTGAAGCAACTAACACTTGCACTTCTTTTTTTTTTTAGTGTAGAGAGAGGGAATAATGTATAAAGACTGGAAATACTCATTTTACCCAGTGTTTATGTATTTATTGAGTATGGGTCAGTAGTTTGCCTTATATTCTTTTCCCCTACATTGCCTCTGTCCCCCTAGGGAGGATTGGTTTCTTTATTTTCACAGATTTAGAGGACCTCGACTATCTTGTATTGCTAGAGCTTTTCTAACATCATGCTCTGTCTTGAGAGTCTTTTCGGCCTTGCTGTTTGCCTCATCTTTGATGAATCAGTGCTGGCCTTTGAGGTACACACACATGTTTCTGCATAGTGTCCTTGGTGATGAGATGCTGATAGAGGCTTTCAAATGCTGATTAACTGGACCTTCATATTCAGACATCTCAAGGGCTCTGAAAAGAAAGGTCAGCTCCCTAAATGAGATTCCTAAAGATATGCACCAGAAATTCTCTTCTCTCTTGACAACATCTTATTATGTTAATTATGGCACCTTAGTTAGCTGTTCTGATGATAAAGGGAGAGGAGCCCTAGCAAGGAAGGAGTGGTAGAAGATTTGCTTTGAGGGGAGGGAAATAGGCTGCAGCATCTTTTACCAGATCTCACTTTTAGTAAATAGCCTTGGCTGTCACGTCACCTCTGTCTGTGATGCTGGTACGTTTTCCATATGTAATGAATATACTTAAGTATACTGGAAAAGTAAGAAAAGGATTATGATATTTGTTCTTGTTTTCTTTCTAGTCTAGTCTGACTTTCTGACTAGTCTCTGTCATCACTTAAACCTCTTGACTCATATTTATAGTCATGTCCTGAAAGCAATAGTGATACGTTACTTATCTGTTAACAGCATTTAAAGTTTTCAAAGTTATTTCTCTAGTTCTCTTGCTCAGGTATCTGATTTTAACACTTATGATTAAAACATAATCAAGTGAACACTTTATCCTTACAATTTTTCAAGGCTCAGTTATTAACTTCTTTAGGCAGAATTAACCCACCCTATTGGTTAAGATTTTGGCAAATGTGACCCTCTTCAGAAAACTAAGATCATGGCATCCAGTTCCATCACTTCATGGCAAATAGATGGAGAAACCATGGAAACAGTGGCTGACTTTATTTTTTGGGGCTCCAAAATCACTGCAGATGCTGATTGCAGCCATGAAATTAAAAGATGCTTACTCCTTGGAAGGAAAGTTTTGACCAACCTAGACAACATATTAAAAAGCAGAGACACTACTTTGCCAACAAAGGTCCATGTAGTCAAGGCTATGGTTTTTCCAGTGGTCATGTATGGATGTGAGAGTTGGACTGTGAAGAAAGCTGATCGCCGAAGAATTGATGCTTTTGAACTGTGGTGCTGGAGAAGACTCTTGAGAGTCCCTTGGACTGCAAGGAGATACAACCAGTCCATTCTAAAGGAGATCAATCCTGGGTGTTCATTGGAAGGACTGATGTTGAAGCTGAAACTCCAGTACTTTGGCTACCTGATGCGAAGAGCTGACTCATTGGAAAAGACCCTGATGCTGGTAGGGATTGGGGACAGGAGGAGAAGGGGACGACAGAGGATGAGATTGTTGGATGGCATCACCGACTCAATGGACATGAGTTTGGGTGAACTCTGGGAGTTGTTGATGGACAGGGAGGCCTGGCGTGCTGTGGTTCATGGGGTCGCAAAGAGTTAGACATGACTGAGTGACTGGACTGAACTGAACTGACCCTCTTCCTGCTCATATGTAGCAGTTTTAACTGAGAGGATTTTGAATAGCCAGACAGCGTAATGAACTTTACCTGGGTTTCTCTCCTCCCAGCTGACTGTGATAGAATGTCTTTTTAATTAAAAACACACCCTGTCAATCAGACATTGGAGTGCACTGCTAACAATTTTGGGTATGAAAGATGAATAGCCTCCTTGCACACTGTCTGCTATATTAACTCAAGATCTGGGGAGACAGGGTGTTGGCCTAGAGAGAGAGAGAGAAAGATGCAAATGATAACCCTGTATACGAGACAGCAAAAGAGGCACAGATGTATAGAACAGTCTTTGGGACTCTATGGGAGAGGGTGAGGGTGGGATGATTTGGGAGAATGGCATTGAAACACGTATGTTGTCATATGTGAAACGAATCACTAGTTCAGGGTCAATGCATGTTATAGGATGCTCGGGGCTGGCATGCGGGGATGACCCAGAGGGAGGATAAAGGGAGGAGGGAGGTGGGAGGTGGGTTCAGGAGGGGGAACTTATGTAAACCCGGGGCAAATTCATATCAATGTATGGCAAAACCAACCAATATAATATTGTAAAATAATTTGCCTCCAATAAAAAATAAATTAATTACAAAAAAAAAAAAAAGAGGATAATTGCTTTACAGTGTTGTGTTGGTTTCTGCCACACACCAGCATGAAGCAGACATTGATATACAAATGTCCCCTCCCCTCTGGAAACTCCTACCCCATCTCACCCCTTTAGGTTGTCACAAAGCACCCAGCTCTGTGCTGTACAGTAAATTCCCGCTGGCTATCTATTTTACGTATGTTAATGTATATATGTCAATGCTTCTTTCTCAATTCATCCCATCCTCTCGTTCTCCAATGTGTCCACAAGTTTCTTCCTTCTGCATCTCTACTGCTGCCCTCCAAATAGGTTCATCAGTATGGGTCCCTTTTTGAAGAGGAAAACAAGGAAAAGTTGGCAAGAATTTGAAGAAGATGGTTTGAATTGTTTTTTTCCTTGGATTTTCAAAAACAGTATTTGCACATATAAATACTTATCATCTAAAAGTGAAAGAGGAAAAATGATCATTTTTGAGAAAGGGCAGGCAAGAGATAAAAATACCAGTATGCAAATTTTGAAATAGTGTAACTCTCTGCTGCAGTCTTGATTTACTTTCATTGTCATGGCAGAGGGCACAGAGAAAAGAGATTAAGCTGTTTTGCTCCTCTAGGACTCAAGCTCTTTCCCAGAAGTCGATTTTGTATTTTTGCAAAATCCCAAATCCATGTTTACTTTTTCAGTGTAGCGTACAATTTAACACATCATTTGTCTTCTTCATTGTTTCGTATACTTAAGGTCTTCATAAATATCTCATTCTCAGGATTCCAGAAGACATTGAAGTCCCACAGGCTTATTTCCCACTTTACCTCAGAACAACACAATAATAATATCTGGGTATTTCTATTTTTATCCTATAATGAGGACACTCAATCTAAAATTGCACAGAGCCCTGAGCTGTTACATTTCTGGTTCACTTTAACCTGAAAAAGGACTTCAGATTTTCCTGAAATCAGATGCTTGCAATGCCTGTTTGTAGGCAGTACATGGCTTGTTATCATCAGAATTCAATGTTTATTTCTCATTGTGATGAAAAAGGCCCTCTGGCCTTACCAGCTGTAATCTTTCACCAGTTCTGAATAAACATTTCAACCCATAATGAGTCATTGTTGAATTTGATGAAGAAAATGGAATTAGAAACAGAGTAATTTACATCTGTGCTGGCCACCCATGTGAGTTTTTTTAACAAATGTGAGTGAAGCAGAAAGATGGCTGTGGTTTTCAGAATGTGGAAAAACAGTTGAAAAAGACTGCTGTTACTCTAATGTACTGATCCAGGAAAGAAACAGGCCAAGCAGCTGGCCTTGCTGGAGTGACTGACTGCTATGCCTGCCTCCTGCTAAATGGCAAGAAAACTTACATGGACATGAAGTTGAATCCCCAAGAGCAGGGATAGAATTTCCACCCTGGGGACTTACCACACAGGATCCATCCCTGCCCAGCACTTTCCCCTTCTTCAGATGGGAGTTTTGTTAGAGAAGGCGGACAATTAGAGGGAGATGGTTCCTGTGTTAAGAGGCCTGGGTCAGCTTCCTCTCTAATCCATGTGTCTCCCCTTGAGGCCCTGGAGTTGCTGCCCTTCTGAGTGAGTCAGATCATTTGGGCAGAACCTGCTTTGGAGAGCCCTAGTTAACTGAGAACTTTCCCAGGTGTTTTAGGGAATTCTCAGCTCCAAAATCACTGTGGACAGTGACTGCTGCCACGAAATTAAAAGACACTTGCTCCTTGGAAGAAAAGCTGTGACAAACCTAAATAGCATATTAAAACGCAGAGACATCACTTTGCCGACAAAGGTCTGTATAGTCAAAGCTATGGTTTTTCCAGAAGTCATGAACGGATGTGAGAGCTGGACCATAAAGAAGGCTGAGCACCAAAGAATTGATGCTTTCAAATTGAGATGCTGGAGAAGACTCTTGAGAGTACCCTGGACAGCAAAGAGATCAAACCAGTCAATCCTAAAGGAAATCAACCCTAAATATTAATTGAAAGGACTGATGCTGAAGCTCCAATACATTGACCACCTGATGCGAAGAGCTGACTCATTGGAAAAGACCCTGACTCTGGGAAAGATTGAGGGCAGAAGGAGAAGGGAGCAACAGAGGATGAGATGGTTGGATGATATCACTGACTCAATGGACATGACTTGAGCAAACTCCCGGGAGATGGTAAAGGACAGGGAAGCCTGGTATGGTATAGTCCATGGGGTCGTAAAGGGTCAGACATGACTTGGCAACTGAACAACAACAATCAAGCCTCAATTATCTGGAAAATTGCTTGGGGGGAGCCCACCTGCATCTCCTGTAGTTCCCTTTTATGCCCTTGAACCACCAGATGCATTTTTCTCAAATAATCAACTGAACAGTCAATGTTTTATCCAAAATAAGTCGAATTGTATGACTTTAGCTTCTGAGTTTTCCACATTTTCAAAACTCTGGCCTTGGTGCAGAAAATGTTCTTTTTTGTGTAAAACTGTATATGGACTTTTGTGAAAGATCAGGAGCCTCAGAATGGTGAATGTGATGGCATAGATAAGCAGGTTACCACAGAAAGAGAAAAAGGGAAGCTTGAGAATCCAGTTAATAAATATAGGCTACAAAGTGCAAAACCTTCTGAGCATTCAGCACGGCTCCTTGGAGCAAAGCCGCACACTCCACGTCTTCTAAGTTGCCAGCTTCCCTGCAGCCTGTGTGCCCTCTCAGAGAAGAGACAGTTATGCTTAATTTTATATTCACTGGTTGAATTTCCTTAAGCCACTTTAAATATTAGAGCAGCATTCTTACCATAAACAGAAATGTTGTTCTGAAATGATTATTTAAATGAGTTTGTCACTTTCACAGACTGGAAATCTTTTAGGGAATTTTGTTTCCAAAAGGACTTCAGAGAATACTAGCAAAGATCTTTTATTTTATTAAAGTGAGACAAGTGATAAAGAACCAAGTCTTTCTAAAACTACAGATTGTGAATCACCGGAAAAATGTGTGGCTTTTGCGTATCAAATCTGTGCTCAAAAACATCATATTGCCAGAAGGCTGTGACTGGAGTGCAGACTAGAAAAAAGATGCAAAACGTCAATGGCAAATGTGTAAAAACGATCAGCCAAATAATTTTTGACAGAAAAGCAGATCTGGTAACTATATTTTTACTTCTCTAGCAGACAACATTGCCCACCGTAGATGCTGAAAAAAGACCTCTGTGTGATGATTCCTAGGAAAAGAAAAATCAGATTATTTAAAAAGATACTGACATTTACATAAGCCATTTTTACTTACAACGGCAGTGCCTTCTTTTTAAATAATGATGTTGGGTTCTTGAAAATGGTTTGATTCTTGTATCTGAGGACATGATGATTATAAAATCTGAGATAACAAGAGAAAGAAAGTTATCCTCAAAGTCCCTGTGACTGAGAGCAACAGATCAATTCTTTCAAGTTTTTACTTTTTTAAAAAAATATTAAAAAAAATTTTTATAAACAAAGCGATTCTCCTTTAACATACTCGCCACCATCCCGCTTCATGTTTCCTTTTTAAGGACATTGTGATTGTGCCAAGGAGCTCTCTCCTGGGTGTTAGCTGTGCTTGCCCCTATAGAGAAGAAGGATTTCATGAAGTAAAAAAGAGAAAAACTACGAGTTTTAGATGTTGGTCTTCCTTCTGTCCTAAAGTATGGTAGTCTTTTATATTTCTGCATTTCCTTTAATATGGAACCGAGAAAATGATCCATAAATGACTTTTGAGTGAATACATGAATAAACACCCTCAGACTAGAGCAGATTTCCATATAGACAGAATTCAGCACATATATCTAGAATTGATGTAACACATTAAAAAATCAACTCAAAGTTCTCTTTAAAAAACAAGTTTTGAAGAACATGTAAGCAAGAATTGTTTTTTTTTTCTTCTCATATGTCTTCAGAGTACACTGCCCCTGAGTAAACATTACCAGGTGGCGCAGCGGTCAGCGCAATAGACTCAAGAGACGCGGGTTTGTTCCTCCTTCAGAAAGATCCTCTGAAGTAGGAAATGGCAACCCATTCCAGTCATCTTGCCTGGAGAATCCCAGTTAGTCCCCTAATTTCTTGAACGTAGGGACCTAATGTTGTTAATTTTGTTAAAAAATTGAGGTATGATTGTCATGTGGTAAAACAAACACGCAGTAGTGTACAGCCCAGTTACTTTGTATTTTTGTATTCACCCATGTAGCCAGTACCTAGATTAGGATATAGACTATTTCAGAGATGTGCAGTCATCTCAGAAAGTTCTTTGTCCTTCTCAGTCAACAATTGAAAATGCCTCTGCCCCTGCTCTGCTGCTGCTGCTGCTAAGTCACTTCAGTCGTGTCCGACTCTGTGTGACCCCATAGACGGAAGCCCACCAGGCTCCCCCGTCCCTGGGATTCTCCAGGCAAGAACACTGGAGTGGGTTGTTGTTTCCTTCTCCAATGTGTGAAAGTGAAAGGTGAAAGTGAAGTCGCTCAGTTGTGTCCAACCCTTAGCTACCCCACGGACTGCAGCCTACCAGGCTCCTCCATCCATGGGATTTTCTAGGCAAGAGTAATGGAGTGGCTTGCCATTGCCTTCTCTGCTGCCCCTGCTCTAGGTAACCACTATTCTGATCCCTATTATATACATTAACTTTGCCTCTTATTGAATTTCATATAAATGGAAATATTCAGTGTATATCATTTTGCTCAGCATAATATTTTTGAGGTTCATTTGTATCACTGTACCAGTTGGGTTGGTTGTTTCTTAGATTCTTATTTATTATTTCATTTTATGAGTGTATCACTTTCCTGTTGATGAATATTTGAATTTCCAATTTTGAGCTATTATCAATAAAGCTGATATTCACATTGGTTGTACATGTCTTGTTTTAGAACATATGCAGTCATTTCTCTAAGGGTGGGATTGCTGCATCGTAGGGAGACATATATTTCACTTTGTTAGAAACTACCTAATAGTTTTCCAAAGTGATTGTACATTTTACTGTCCTGCCATTAATGAGCCTTGCAGCAGGTCCAAAGCTTCACCAGTACGTGGTATGGCCAGTTGTCTAATCTTAAGTCTTTTGGCTGGATATGTCAGTCAGTTCAGTTCAGTCGCTCAGTCGTGTCCGACTCTCCGCGACCCCATGAATCACAGCACGCCAGGCCTCCCTGTCCATCACCAACTCCTGGAGTTCACTCAAACTCATGTCCACAGAGTCGGTGGTGCCATCCAGCCATCTCATTCTCTGTCGTCCCCTTCTCCTCCCACCCCCAACCTTTCCCAGCATCAGAGTCTTTTCCAGTGAGTCAACTCGTCGCATGAGGTGGCCAAAGTATTGCAGTTTCAGCTTTAGCATCAGTCCCTCCAATGAACACCCAGGATTGATCTCCTTTAGAATGGACTGGTTGGATCTCTTTGCAGTATAAGGGACTCTCAAGAGTCTTCTCCAACACCACAGTTCAAAAGCATCGATTCTTCGGCGATCAGCTTTCTTCACAGTCCAACTCTCACATCCATACATGACCACGGGAAAAACCATAGCCTTGACTAGACGGACCTTGGTTGGCAAAGTAATGTCTCTGCTTTTTAATATACTATCTAGGCTGGTCATTACTTTCCTTCCAAGGAGTAAGCGTCTTTTAATTTCCTGGCTGCAGTCAGCATCTGCAGTGATTTTGGAGCCCAAAAAAATAAAGTCTGACACTGTTTCCACTGTTTTTCCATCTATTTCCCATGAAGTGATGGGACCGGATGCCATGATCTTTGTTTTCTGAATGTTGAGCTTCAAGCCAACCTTTTCACTGTCCTCTTTCACTTTCATCAAGAGGCTTTTGAGTTCCTCTTCACTTTCTGCCATAAGGGTAGTGTCATCTGCATATCTGATGTTGTTGATATTTCTCCCGGCAATCTTGATTCCAGCTTGTGCTTCTTCCAGCCCAGCATTTCTCATGATGTACTCTGCATATAAGTTAAATAAGCAAGGTGACAATATACAACCTTGACGTACACCTTTTCCTATTTGGAACCAGTCTGTTGTTCCATGTACAGTTCTGACTGTTGCTTCCTGACCTGCATACAGGTTTCTCAAGAGGCAGGTCAGGTGGTCTGGTATTCCCATCTCTTTCAGAATGTTCCACAGTTTATTGTGATCCACACAGTCAAAGGCTTTGGCATAGTCAATGAAGCAGAAATAGATGTTTTTCTGAAACTCTCTTGCTTTCTCCATGATCCAGCGGATGTTGGCAATTTGATCTCTGTTTCCTCTGCCTTTTCTAAAACCTGCTTGAACATCTGGGAGTTCACGGTTCACATATTGCTGAAGCCTGGCTTGGAGAATTTTGAGAATGACTTTACTAGCATGTGAGATGAGTGCAATTGTCCGGTAGTTTGAGCATTCTTTGGCATTGCCTTTCTTTGGGATTGGAATGAAGACTGACCTCTTCCAGTCCTGTGGCCACTGCTGAGTTTTCCAAATCTGCTGGCATATTGAGTGCAGAACTTTCACAGCATCATCTTTCAAGACTTGAAATAGCTCAACTGGGATTCCATCACCTCCACTAGCTTTGTTCGTAGTGATGCTTTCTAAGGCCCACTTGACTTCACATTCCAAGATGTCTGGCTCTAGGTCAGTGATCACGTTATCGTGACTATCTTGGTCATGAAGATCTTTTTTGTACAGTTCTTCTGTGTATTCTTGCCACCTCTTCTTAATATCTTCTGCTTCTGTTAAGTCCATACCATTTCTGTCCTTTATTGAGCCCATCTTTGCATGAAATGTTCCCTTGGAATCTCTAATTTTCTTGAAGAGGTCTCTTGTTTTTCCTATTCTGTTGTTTTCCTCTATTTCTTTGCATTGATCACTGAGGAAGTCTTTCTTATCTCTTCTTGCTATTCTTTGGAACTCTGCATTCAGATGCTTATATCTTTCCTTTTCTCCTTTGCTTTTCGCCTCTCTTCTTTTCACAGCTATTTGTAAGGCCTCCTCAGACAGCCATTTCACTCTTTTGCATTTCTTTTCCATGGGGATGGTCTTGGTCCCTGTCTCCTCTACAATGTCACGAACCTCCGTCCAGAGTTCATCAGGCACTCTATCTATCAGATCTAGTCCCTTAAATCTATTTCTCACTTCCACTGTATAATCATAAAGGATTTGATTGAGGTCATATCTGAATGGTCTAGTGGTTTTCCCTACTTTCTTCAGTTTAAGTCTGAATTTCGCAATAAGGAGTTCATGATCTGAGCCACAGTCAGCTCCTGGTCTTGTTTTCACTAACTGTATACAGCTTCTCCATCTTTGGTTGCAAAGAATATAATCCATCTGATTTCAGTGTTGACCATCTGGTGATGTCCATGTGTAGAGTCTTCTCTTGTGTTGTTGGAAGAGGGTGTTTGCTATGACCAGTGCGTTCTCTTGACAAAACTCTATTAGCCTTTGCCCTGCTTCATTCTGTGCTCCCAGGCCAAATTTGCCTGTTACTCCAGGTGTTTCTTGACTTCCCACTTTTCCATTCCAGTCCCCTATAATGAAAAGGACATCTTTTTTGGGTGTTAGTTCTAAAAGGTCTTATAGGTCTTCATAGAACCGATTAACTTCGGCTTCTTCAGCATTACTGGTTGGGGCATAGGCCTGGATTACTGTAATATTGAATGGTTTGCCTTGGAAATGAACAGAAATCATTCTGTCGTTTTTAAGATTGCATCCAAGTACTGCATTTCGGACTCTTTTGTTTACCATGATGGCTACTCCATTTCTTCTAAGGGATTCCTGCCCACAGTAGTAGATATAATGGTCATCCGACTTAAATTCACCCATTCCAGTCCATTTTAATTCACTGATTCCTAGAATGTCTATGTTCACTCTTGCCATCTCTTGTGGCTGGATATGTAATGAGGCTTTAATTTTTATCTATCTGATGAGTAATAAATAAATTCTAAACACAGCTGGTTATATTTGTGATAGAAGCACTTGTGATTTCATGTAAAAGACGCTTACTCCTTGGGAGGAAAATTATGACCAGCCTAGATAGTATATTAAAAAGCAGAGACATTATTTTGCTAACAAAGGTCGGTCTAGTCAAGGCTATGGTTTTTCCAGTGGTCATGTATGGATGTGAGAGATGGACTATAAAGAAAGCTGATCACTGAAGAATTGATGCTTTTGAACTGTGGTGCTGGAGAAGACTCTTGAGAGTCCCTTATACTGCAAAGAGATCCAACCAGTCTATTCTAAAGGAGATCAATCCTGGGTGTTCATTGGAAGGACTGATGCTAAAGCTGAAACTCCAATACTTTGGCCACCTCATGCGACGAGTTGACTCACTGGAAAAGACTCTCATGCTGGGAGGGATTGGGGGTGGGAGGAGAAAGGGACAACAGAGAATGAGATGGCTGGATGGCATCACCGACTCTGTGGACATGAGTTTGAGTGAACTCCGGGAGTTGGTGATGGACAGGGAGGCCTGGCATGCTGTGATTCATGGGGTCACGGAGAGTTGGACACGACTGAGCGACTGTACTGAACTGATGAGTAACGATGTTGAACACCGTAATTTGCTTCAGTTCAGTTCAGTTCAGTTCAGTCGCTCAGTCGTGTCCCATGAATCACAGCACGCCAGGCCTCCCTGTCCATCACCAACTCCCGGAGTACACTCAAACTCATGTCCACAGAGTCGGTGATGGCATCCAGCCATCTCATTCTCCGTCGTCCCCTTCTCCTCCCGCCCCCAACCTTTCCCAGCATCAGAGTCTTTTCCAGTGAGTCAACTCGTCGCATGAGGTGGCCAAAGTATTGCAGTTTCAGCTTTAGCATCAGTCCCTCCAATGAACACCCAGGATTGATCTCCTTTAGAATGGACTGGTTGGATCTCCTTGCAGTATAAGGGACTCTCAAGAGTCTTCTCCAACACCACAGTTCAAAAGCATCGATTCTTCGGCGATCAGCTTTCTTCACAGTCCAACTCTCACATCCATACATGACCACGGGAAAAACCATTGCCTTGACTAGACGGACCTTGGTTGGCAAAGTAATGTCTCTGCTTTTTAATATACTATCAAGGTTGGTCATAACTTTCCTTCCAAGGAGCAAGCGTCTTTTAATTTCATGGCTGCAATCAGCATCTGCAGTGATTTTGGAGCCCAAAAAAATAAAGTCTGACACTGTTTCCACTGTTTTTCCATCTATTTTCATTGGCCATATGAATCTCTTGCAAAATGTCTCTTCAAGTGTCTTACATATTTTAGAAATTGGATTGTCTTCTTTCTTGTTAATTAATCATGTTACTTTTTGAATTCCCTGTGTTCGGTGACTGGGAATACTGACTGACATGAACAAATATTATTTAAAGATTTGTTGAATAAGACAGAGTAAATAAACCTGGCTTTATTTGCAAATTTTTCTCTGTCACTGGCCATAGGAAGTAGGTTGTGGAAGTAATTAGCTTCTATGGTGCATTTAAATTTGTTGGTTTTTGAAAATATCATACATAAATTCTAAACACAGCTGGTTATATTTGTGATAGAAGCACTTGTGATTTCATGTTAAATTTTGGTTCATTCATGCATTTAAAGTACTCATCATCATAGTGTCTAGAAGCCCAGAAAAATTTTGGACTAGAATACAAATTGTAATTTTACTTTCTGTTCTCCTTTCATCATGTTAATAAGGTAGATTAGATATGATAGTCAAAATGCAGGTTTTATTCCACTAGGAACATTTTAATTTTATTTCTAGACTAGAAATATGCTTTCAAATTCCATGAAGATGAGTTTTTAAAAATATGGAAAAAATTTAAAGTCCAGATTTAAATTTATATTATATTTTAATAATTTGTGTAATTATCAAGTAAAACTTCTTTTAATTATCAAAATAAACCTCACATGATTTTGAATATTTAGAAAATATGGAAATGTGAAGAGAAAATCAATCTTTTTTATTGAAGTTTAATTGATTTACATTGTATTAGTTTCAGGTGTATAGCAAAGTTATTTTTTTCTGACTATATTCCACTATAGGTTATTAAAAGATATTGAATATAATTCCCTGTGCTATACCATAAATCCTTACTGCTTGTTTATTTTGTGTATAGTAGTTTGTATTTGTTAATCTCATATTCTTAGTTTATCCATCCCCTCACCTTCCTTTCCAAGAAAAAGTTCATTTTTATGTATGTGAGTCTGTTTTTGTTTTATATATAGTCATTTGTAATATTTTTTAGATTTCACATGAAAGTGCTATCATAGAGAATTTAAATTTCTCTGACTTCATTATGTATAATATTTAGATTCATCCATATTTCTGCAAATGGCAATATTTCATTTTTTTTAATGGAAAAAGTATATTCCATTGTATCGTATACACCACATCTTCTTAAACCAGTAATCTGTCGATGGGCACTTGGATTGTTTTCATGTCTTGGCTACTATAAACAATGCTGCTATGAACATTGGGGTACATGTACCTTTGCAAATTAGAGTTTTGTTTTTTCTGGATATATACCCAGGAGTGGGATTGCTAGATCATATGGTAGCTCTATTTTTAGTTTTTTGAGGGAACTTCCATACCGTTTTCCATAGTGGCTGCACCAGTGTATGTTCCCACTGACAGTGTAGGAGGGTTCCCTGAGAAAAACAATTTTAATTTGACCAAATACAGATTCCTACTCTGAGCATCTGGCCTTCTTTCTCTGTTTTGTGTGTGTGTCTGTGTGTGTGTTTATACTTATCCCTACATATATGTGTAAATATGTGTGATGTATGTAACTATATGTTTATTTTGTAGTTCTGCTCAACTTTCCCCTGTGGGAGATTAGGGGATTGTTGGCATGTATATTTGTATAAAGGAGAAATTTAGTTGTTCAATGTCTCTGGTATCTTTTGTATAGCTTTTTGCTCATGTAGCAAAGCTGAAATAGGTATTGGTTAAACTTTCCCACTCTCTGTACCCCTTTGGGGTAGGAAGTATGTCCATCTTTTATACCCTCTAGCCCCTAACATTATGCCTTTGTATGCATTATTAACAATAGCAGGCACTCATCACAGGTTAGTTTAGTTACAGGGAGACCTGTTGGCTCTGTTAGAGGCATCTCCATTGTAAAGAGAGGTCAGAATCTGTGTCCTCAGTAAGAATAGGTCATTCTGTGTGATTCCAAGTAGATGTAAGAAATTCATGGTTTGCTTCAACTGTTGAGGTTTTATGGAGTCAAGGAGCTCAAAGGGATCCTTAAAGATCTTCTAATTCACTTCTTTGCATCCAGGCAGATGACTTGGTGAACCCTAGGACAGACGTGAATTCTCATGAAGGTTTTTCCAGATGGAGACTATTGAAATATTTTATCAAATACAGTCTCCAGCAAACATTATTTCTTGAGTAAATTTAATCAGTAATTTAGTTATGTTTAAAATAGCTCAATTTCAGCTTCCACTTTTCTAACCTTAAAACAGATAATTATATTCCACATTTAGGTGGTAAGAAGACAATGATAGCAGAAAGCAATATACTGAATTTACAATGAGATTTATTCTCTAAATTTTGAATATACAAAGTTGTGGTCCTGCAAGTTAATGTGACATATAGTTTTAAAATAAAAATCTCACTTATGGAGAAATAAACCCAAAGGAAATATAGAACTATACTATAGTGATCTCTGATTATATTAATACATATAAGGGTATATTCTCCCTTATTCTTTTTAATATTAATAAATGCTTTCAGTGTTATTATACCTTCAAAATTATGTTCAAACATTATTTTCCTTTAAAATAAGGTTTACATGGATCACTCATGGAAACCTTACATGAATTTACAATGTATGTCTTTAAAAACTTTCAATAGGTTTAACTAACACAAATAAAATGAGCCTTGACCCCCCCAAACTTTTCCCTAAGGTAAAAGATGATACTGGGTGTATGGACGGATACCCCCCTCCTGTATCATTACCTCTCCAGAGTTTTCTACTAAAGTAGAGAAAAGATCTACAAAAATCAAGGCCAAGATGCTCTGGGAAATAGGTGTATAACCTTTTCTATTCTACTAATTTTCTGGGTGTTATAATGTTAAAACTGTGGAATATTTTTAACAACTATGGTACTCAGTAGCTGACCCCAGGAATATTGGCCCTAAATATGTAAATGGATTCTGCTTTCTCTGCTCTCCTCCCTTGCAAAAGGACTCACTACCCTAATAGGAAAATTAAACTTCTGAGTATGATCTGAGTGCATCAGTTTTTTTTTTTGCAGTTGATTATTGTTAGTAAATAGACAAATATTTCATTAGTACCCAATGTGGCACTGAAGTCTAATTATAAATCTAGTTCTTCTTATATTTGAAATATCAATTTAACTGAGTCTGGGTAAGCTTAATGAATTCCAGTTCCTTGAGCAGTTCCACATCAAAGCACTTAGTGGGGTTAAAATAATGTCATACTATATATATTGCAACTTACTTCATACTAAGTGTAGGACATTAAAATGCAGGTTGTGCTTTTTGTAAGAAATGGAATCTTTGTGTGGCTTATTCTTTTAAATTCATCCCTTTAAAATAAATGAAATAGATAAATAGACAAAATAGACACATTCTACTATGAATCCCCAATGTTCCCTTTCCCGTTAGACATCAGGTCTGCTGATCACTGCCCAGGAGACCTTCTTGGCCCCACGTGTCTTTAAAATTGCCAATTAGCAGTCTTGCCCAGATGCAGCTTGTTACCAGTCACAAAGCAGGGATGTTGTTTAAAAACAGGCAGTCCACTTCTCCCATGATTGGGCTAAAAACATGCAAATAGGGCTACGTGAAACAAAGGATGGCTTTGAAGTTATTGAAATCATTCTGAAACTGAGAACTGCTGCTGAAAATGTTACCGTATGCTTGAGTACCTCTCCACTGAGGGTTAGCACCCTGGAGACTGGAGGCGATGTTTTGCTTCACTCAGTGCAAACTGCTTTGAGACTCTCTGGCATCATTAAGTCAAATTTTAGCCCAGACGTTTTGCTGAGACCTAAACTCTGAATGCGGAGAAGGCAATGGCAAGCCACTCCAGTACTCTTGCCTAGAAAATCCCATGGACGGAGGAGCCTGGTAGGCTACAGTCCGTGGGGTCGCTATGGGTCGGACACGACTGAGCAACTTCACTTTCACTTTCACACATTGGAGAAGGAAATGGCAACCCACTCCAGTGTTCTTGCCTGGAGAATCCCAGGGAAGGGGGAGCCTGGTGGGCTGCCATCCATGGGGTCACACAGAGTCGGAAACGACTGAAAGTGACTTGGCAGCAGCAGCAGCAAACTCTGAATGACACTTACTAGGTTGATTAAGAGGGAACTACGATATCTGGGAACTGCTTGTAATGTGATACAAATGTTGAGTTCAACTTGGGCTGAGATATACATATAGGCATATAGTCCATATTCTATACTTATGTCTATATTTATCTATGATCTGTTTATATATGTCTGTATCTCAGCTTTCAATGTTTTATATCCTGCTGTGAAGATTTTAATTCTCCTGACTCAAGTCAGTCTGGTTAATAATTCAGGTCCATGGCACGCTTTTTTTTTTGAGAAACATGCATATTCTTCTGCGTGTTCTGTCCTACTTCAGCTTCCCACCCCCCATCTTCTAGCCCAAAGAAGTATTTGCCTTTCCATTTATTATCTCTTGTGTTTCATTATTTTAATACAGTGATATTGAGTACGAACCTGTACAAAATGTTGTCGCCTAAAGAAAATAATACTGGGCCAAGTTTATAAAAGGTATATAAATCTAGATAAATTCATTTAAAACAAGTATTATATACTTAATCTTGTTGACATAAGATCTGGCCACATGCCTTTAAGTATGTTAGAAATAATATCAATAATAATGGTGTTAATATTTATTGCAGTCTTATTTGTGGTAAACGTTATATTAAGTACTCTACATGAATAATCTTTTCTAAGATAAATTTAAAGGTCCCCATTCTTAAAATGAAGAAATTGAGGCTCAGAGAGGATAAGTAACCAGCCTAAGGTTACGCATATCAAATGGGACTCAGGTAGGACAAAGATCTAGACTAATCTGCCTGACTCAAAACTGACATACGCGGCAGTGAAGTATCTGTGCAAGGCATTGAGAAATTTAATGTTCAGAAGTATAGAAGAATGGAAAAAAAAGAAAAAATAATTTGAAACTTGGGTGGTTAGGCGAAGTTCTGTGGAAAAGTTGAATGCTCTGAGAAGTGGTAGATTGGAAATGTGAAGAAAAGGAGCCTGGGAGAGCTCTTGAAGGAAAACCCACACCCTCTGCAAATCTGTGCAGACTGTTTCATGTTGAGTCTTTAAGTCCTCAAGGTCCCCATGTTTGTCAAAGTTGTCAGGCAGCCAACAGAGAGAGCAAAAATTGTGTCCAATCACTATGTCTCTGGTTGGCCCTCTATGTAACAAAGCTGGTGGGTTTTTCTGCATTATACTGTTGACTCACAGATTTGGGAAAAATGTCAACATAAGCTTCAATTAGAGACACATCATTTGTCAGAAACTTTGTGGTTTACTTATCTTTTTCAAGAGAATTCGTTGAAATTCTTTGGTTCTATCAAAATGGGACTTCATTGTGTTGGTGAAGAAATTAGAGTTCAGAAGAGCTTCATAAGAACAGCATCATAATATAAGCGTAGGAATAGTATTTTCTAACACTGTTCTTTTTTCTTCCTTAAAAATGTATCATCAGCATATTCTTAAATGATTAAATATTCTTTCACACCATAATTTTAAGTTGTTGCATACAATTTCCTCATATGCGTATGGTAATTGCCTTAAGCAGTTCTCTGCTGTTAGACATTTAGATTGATGATATTCCTCTATTGTCAATGGTGTGAGGAAGGATATACTACATTGTATATATTGTGGGTAGGAATGTAAATTTGACAATATCTGTTAAAATTTAAAATATGCATTTTTTTAACAAATGACACTACTTAGAAAAATTTATCCATTGGACATATTCACATATATACCACAGCGGCATTGTTTATTTTTGCAGAAATATTGGGAAAAGCTTATATATTCATATACTACCAATTAGATAGGTCATGTTATATTCATACAACAAATACTCTACAGTCATGAAAAAGATCCAAATGTGCTGTCATGGAAGGCTTTTCAAAATATGTTTTGAGTGAAAGTATCAGATTGTAAAATAGTGTGAACCCACTTATTAAATATGTGAGTAGAAATATTTATGCATAAAACAAGTTTAAAGTAATATAATGCAGGTCATAAAAAGTGATCTTTTCAAAATTTATTAGGTGGGTACATGCAAACATAAAGAGAAATGGGTTCTATCCCTGGATCAGGAAGATCCCTGGAGGAGGGCATGGAAACACACTCCAGTATTCTTGCCTGGGGAATCCCATGGACAGAGAAGCCTGAAGGGATGCAGCCCATGGGGATGTAAAGAGTCAGAAATCATTGAAGTGACTTAGCACACATGCACGCACACATATATATGCTGAACAAGAAATTAGAGGCAGCTTTGTATTTTATACATTTCTGGTTTTCCTTAACTTTAATATTACTTTTATTTTCAAAACCTTTTTCTTTAAAACCATTAAAAATTTTTTTTCTCTGGGAAAAAATAAACAAGTGTCACAGGTGGTAGATCAGTTCAGTTTAGTTCAGTTGCTCAGTCATGTCCAACTCTTTGCAACCCCATGGACTGCAGCACACCAGGCTTCCCTGTCTATCACCATCTCCCAGAACTTGCTCAAATTCCTGTCCATCGAGTTAGTGATGCCATCCAACCATCTCATCCTCTGTCGTCCCCTTCTCCTCCTGTCATTGTTTCTATTGTTACCCCATCTATTTGCCATGAAGTAATGGTAGAGACCTTGTCTACGTGGCTTCTGACCCCTCAACATGGCTGGCCCAGATTCAAGCTGTTTCAGATGCTTGGTGTGTTCCCATTCCACTGCTGGCTTTTGTCTCATTGGAGCTGCCCTTACTCTGGGGACTTCCCACCTGCCTCCACTACCCTCTCTCCCAACACCCAGAACCAACCAGGCTGAACTGTTCCCTCACCTCCTCCTGTCTATCTCACAACCTGCTTTTGCCCTTCCAATCAAGGAATTATTTGTGAGGTTTTTTTTTTCCACTTCATTTTCTCAGAGGTCAGTCTTCTTCCTTTATGTGATGATTGGACAGCCAAATTCTGTGCTATTCTTCAGTCTGGACAGGTCTGCTCTGCATCTGATAGATACCTCTTGAAATTTCTCCTATTTCAGTGGTTCATTTCCAGTGCTGGAATCCTTGGTCTCCATTTTTACATTTCCTGAATTGTTTTGGTCTGGAACAGAAAGGGGAGAGTTGTCTGTCTCTACTCACATTTCCATCTTTGCGTGGAACTCGCAGTGCCACATATTAATGAAGCCAGACCCAGGAGGGTATACCAGGCAGAGGGAGTAGCACAAGCAAAGGCACAGTATTAGAGAGAATAGGGTACATTGAGGAAATTTCAGGTAATTAGGCATAGCTTGAAGATGTTCCAGGAATATAAAATATGTGCCCTTAAACTGTAATTGCACCTCCATCCACTATACATACACTGATTAATTATGGAGGTGACCTCAAAATCCATCTCCACAGACTCCCTATGAGCCATCATCTGTGGGTAATAGTTTAAAAGGAAACTCATTTCCCATCTTAACTGTAAAGCCTTCCCTAAGGTCCCAGGTAGAGTCATTTACTATCTCTGTAGTGCCGCCCTGTCTATAGCAGTCATTGCAGTACTGTGCTGACAGTATTTGATGGGTGACCTTCATTCTAACTTCTTTAGTGCACAGATATATTCACTAATCTTCCTATTCATCCTTGGTAGGTAAATGGCTGTGTAAGGAGATAAGACTGCTTGAGACTCCGGAAAAGAACTTCACTGCAGTTGATAAAATGTTCTCAGAGAAATGTTAATAAGTCTCACTGTGATTACACACTTTCTTTCCGTTATATTTCTTCTAATTTTTGCTTTATGTATCTTTATTTCTCTGTTGTTATGTGTCTAATGGTTATGATGTCTATCTTCTTTGTGAATTGTACCTTTTTTCATTAAAAATATTCATCTTTTGTTTCATTAAAAAAAGAACTTCACTACATGGCTGAGAAAGAAGTTCAGGGCTGAAACATTCATTTTGATTTAAGAGGGAGCAATGGAGCTACTTTTCTCTGCTGATGTATAATTTATCTCTTGAATGTTTCCCACATTTTCCATTGGATTGGTATTTCTTAAATTTATTGTTTTGATTTCAAGCTTTGTATTTATATTCCAAATTTATTTGCTGACAAGATCAGCTTTAACCAAAGACAGGGAAATTTAGGACATTTAAAATGAACATTTCAGTGTTAATAGTTGGGAACTGAAGATGTTTATTTTATGAAGTTATTTTTATTTCTGAAGCAATTAACATGCACTTCTACATTTGACAGTTCACTTTTTCTCTTGAATGAATAGACTCTTGAAGGTACTTACAGTCTAAAAAGCTGCTGGAATTATGGATTGAATTTAACTCTGAATAATTCAATACTATTTCACTTTCTCATTTCTGTTTTCAGTTAGGAGGACTTTTAATGATCATTGCTAAAATGTTGACAGTTAAATTTATATTCAATCCTTTATCAGTTCAGTTCAGTTCAGTTAAGTCGTTCAGTCGTGTCCGACTCTTTGCGACCCCATGAATCACAGCACACAGGGCCTCCCTGTCCATCACGAACTCCCGGAGTTCACTCACACTCACCTCCATCGAGTCGATTATGCCATCCAGTCATCTCATTCTCTGTCATGCCCTTCTCCTCCCACCCCCAATCCCTCCCAGCATCAGAGTCTTTTCCAGTGAGTCAACTCATCGCATGAAGTGGCCAAAGTATTGGAGTTTCAGCTTCAGCATCAGTCCTTCCAATGAATACCCAGGATTGATCTCCTTTAGAATGGACTGGTTGGATCTCCTTGCAGTCCAAGGGACTCTCAAGAGTCTTCTCCAGCACCACAGTTCAAATGCATCAATTCTTCGGTGATCAGCTTTTTTCACAGTCCAACTCTCACATCCATACATGACCATGGGAAAAACCATAGCCTTGACTAGACGGACCTTGGTTGGCAAAGTAATGTCTCTGCTTTTTAATATGCTATCTAGGTTGGTCATAACTTTCCTTCCAAGGAGTAAGCGTCTTTTAATTTCATGGCTGCAATCAGCCTCTGCAGTGATTTTGGAGCCCAAAAAAATAAAGTCTGACACTGTTTCTGCTGTTTCCCCATCTATTTCCCATGAAGTGATGGGACCAGATGCCTTGATCTTCATTTTCTGAATGTTGAGCTTCAAGCCAACCTTTTCACTCTCCTCTTTCACTTTCATCAAGAGGCTTTTGAGTTCCTCTTCACTTTCTGCCATAAGGGTGGTGTCATCTGCATATCTGAGGTTATTGATATTTCTCCCAGCAATCTTGATTCCAGCTTGTGCTTCTTCCAGCCCAGCGTTCCTCATGATGTACTCTGCATATAAGTTAAATAAGCAGGGTGACAATATACAACCTTGACGTACTCCTTTTCCTATTTGGAACTAGTCTGTTGTTCCATGTCCAGTTCTAACTGTTGCTTCCTGACCTGCATACAGGTTTCTCAAGAGGCAGGTCAGGTAGTCTGGTATTCCCATCTCTTTAATGCCATAAGCAACATTTGAATTAATAAAGAGAAAACAATGTTTTCCTATAATTTTGTTTTAAAATTTATTTTCTAAACCATGTGAAATAAAAGTGAAGAAAAAAATGACTTCTCACAGTCATATCCTCCAATATCTCCATGTGTTTTCATTTTTATCTGTCATCTTTAAGTCTTTGTCTATGTATAACAGAAAATTTAAAATTGTACTGTAACAGAAAACAATGTTTAATTTTATTACAGTAGGAATTACATTTTACAGGTCATGGCCAAGGTGCAAATCTTCGTAAATATCAGCTTCTTTTCTGATGTCATGTTTTCCAAACCAAGATTTCTTGGATTCTCTCCTTTTCATATGTGTTCTGTCACCGAATTTACATGTTATGTAGTCTCATCACTTAGGAAATTACTCCTTCATTCATTCCATAAAGCAAAAGGCAAGGGAGCTATCAAATTTTGGATATGTTGGCTTTTTAGATAACCAAGGGTGGTTCAGTCTTTTTTCTGATATTGTAATTCAATATTTTCTGAATTCCTGTTTTTAAACCATGGCATTTATATTTTTATAAACCTAAAGTATTTGATACTGAATGAAAATGAAATTTTGTAGACTATCAGCACAGTAGAGCCATCCTCAATCAGTTCAGTCTTTCAGTCGTGTCTGACTCTTTGCGACCCCATGGACTGCAGCATGCCAAGTTTCCCTATCCATCACCAACTCCTGGAGCTTGCTCAAACTCACATCCATCGAGTTGGTGATGCCATCCAACCATCTCATACCCTGTTGTCTCCTTCTCCTCCTGCCTTCAGTCTTTCGCAGCATCAGGGTATTTTCCAATCTTTAGTTCAGTTCAGTTCAGTTCATTCGCTTAGTCGTGTCCGACTCTTTGTGACCCCATGAACCACAGCACACCAGGCCTCCCTGTCCATCACCAACTCCCGGAGTTCACTCAAACTCATGTCCACAGAGTCGGTGATGCCATCCAGCCATCTCATTCTCTGTCGTCCCCGTCTCCTCCTACCCCCAATCCCTCCCAGCATCAGACTCTTTTCCAGTGAGTCAACTCGTCGCATGAGGTGGCCAAAGTATTGGAATTTCAGCTTTAGCATCAGTCCTTCCAATGAACACCCAGGATTGATCTCCTTTAGAATAGACTGGTTGGATCTCCTTGCAGTCCAAGGGACTCTCAAGAGTCTTCTCCAGCACCACAGTTCAAAAGCATCAATTCTTTGGCGATCAGCTTTCTTCACAGTCCAACTCTCACATCCATACATGACCACAGGAAAAACCATAGCCTTGACTAGACGGACCTTGGTTGGCAAAGTAATGTCTCTGCTTTTTAATATGCTATCTAGGCTGGTCATAACTTTCCTTCCAAGGAGTAAGCGTCTTTTAATTTCATGGCTGCAATCAGCATCCGCAGTGATTTTGGAGCCCCAAAAAATAAAGTCTGACACTGTTTCCACTGTTTTTCCATCTATTTCCCATGAAGTGATGGGACCAGATGCCATGATCTTTGTTTTCTGAATGTTGAACTGCAATCCAACCTTTTCACTGTCCTCTTTCACTTTCATCAAGAGGCTTTTGAGTTCCTCTTCACTTTCTGCCATAAGGGTAGTGTCATCTGCATATCTGAGGTTATTGATATTTCTCCCAGCAATCTTGATTCCAGCTTGTGCTTCTTCCAGCCCAGCGTTCCTCATGATGTACTCTGCATATAAGTTAAATAAGCAGGGTGACAATATACAACAGCTAAGTGGAAAAAAGTAATAGGTTTGTGCCCAGTAGATAACTTGACTGTGGAAGTGGGTTCTTGAGACCAGTGACCCAGGATGACTGGTAAAGAGGATGCTTTCTTGGTACAAGAAATTGTGGCCATGGAAGGGCCTGAAGCTAAGATATTTGCTTCTCTAAAGTACAGTGACCTTGAAAGAGGGGCAAGAGTTACTCACTTATTCATGATGGCCCTGAATAACTGAAGTATCAACACTTACCCAATGTGTGCAACAGAGCAACTTGTGAATGGCTATTTTTATTTTTAAAATCAAGACATGTTTTTTTCTATATTCTATAGACTTTACATTTTCTTTGTAAATGTTAAAATCCCATTGATTTTTATAAGTTACAGCCATATCTAAGGGCAAGTGTTTATAATCTGCTAGGCATTTATTTGTAAAAGGAATTTTTAAAAATTCCTTTGATCCTCCTGTGAATTAGGCACTGTTATTGTTTTGTCCCCATTTTTAGGATGACATGACCACTGCACAGAAAGTTTAGGTAAGTCACCCTGCTTAAGAGGAGGAGCCAGTAAGATGAACAGGGTAGTCTGTTTTCAGAGCCTACAGACCTACCCTCCAGCTGCAGTAGCAAGGCATAGAGCAAGAGACTATAAAACTTGAGACTTGTTAGGGAAGGCATGGCTGCATGAATAGGAAATGGGTGTTGATAGAAACATCCCACCTGTATTAACTTTGAATATTTCAGAGAAGGAATCTGAGTTTCAAATTATTTGTAGAAAATAGCTATTGTTGTTCAGTCACTAAGTCGTGTCTGACTCTGCAATTTCATGGACTGCAACACACCAGGCTCTTCAGTCCTCCACTGTCTCCCGGAGTTTGCTCAGATTCATGTTCATTGAGTAGGTGATGCTGTCTAACCATCTCATCCTCTGCTGTCTCCTTCTTCTTTTGCCTTCAGTCTTTCCCAGTATCAGGGTTTCTTTTTCAGTGAGTTGGCTCTTCACATCAGGTGGCCAAAGTATTGGAGTTTCAACTTCAACATCAGTCCTTCCAATGAATATTCAGGGCTGATTTCCTTCAGGATTGACTGGTTTGATCTCCTTACAGTCCAAGGAACTCTCAAGAGTCTTCTCCAATACCACAGTTCAAAAGCATCTGTTCTTCGGTGCTCAGCCTTCTTTATGGTCCAACTCTCACATCCATACACGACTACTGGAAAAACCATAACTTTGACTAGATGGACCTTTGTCAGCAAAGTAGTGTCTCTGCTTTTAATATGTTGTCTAGGTTTGTCATAGCTTTTCTTCCAAGGAGAAGGCATCTTTTAATTTCATGGCTGAAGTCATCATCTGCAGTGGTTTTGGAGCCCAAAAAAGTAAAATCTGTCACTTTTCCATTGTTTCCCCATCTGTATGCCATGAAGTGATGGGACTGGATGCCATGATCTTTGTTTTTGGATGTTAAGTTTTAAGCCAGCTTTTTCACTGTCCTCTTTCACCTTCATCAAGAGGCTCTTTAGTTCCTCTTCACTTTCTACTGCAAGGGTGGTGT
This sequence comes from Moschus berezovskii, assembly GCF_049115385.1. Lineage (NCBI taxonomy): Eukaryota > Metazoa > Chordata > Mammalia > Artiodactyla > Moschidae > Moschus > Moschus berezovskii. The sequence continues at coordinate 58,934,351 of NC_142469.1, forward strand.
CATCTGCATATCTGAGGTTATTGATATTTTTCCCAGTAATCTTGATTCCACCTTGTGATTCATCCAGCCCAGCATTTCACATGATATACTCTGCATATAAGTTAAATAAGCAGGGTGACGATATACAGCCTTGATGTACTTCTTTCCCAATTTTGAACCAGGTGTGCTTCCCAGGTGATTCAGTGGTAGAAGAATCTGCCTGTCCAGCAGGAGACACTGGTTTGTTCCCTAGGTTGGGAAGATCCCCTGGAGTAGGAAATGGCAACCCACTCAATATTCTTGCTTGGGAAATACCATGGACAGAGGAGCCTGGCAGGCTATAGTCCATGGGGTTGCAAAAAGAGTTGGACAAGACTTCGTGCTAAACTACAATAGCACAAGGAAAGTGCTTATAAGCAAAGCCACCCCTCTTTTGTAATTTTGCATCAGATGCAGAGGAACTGCATGTGATGTGGTGGATATGATACTTCAGTGAACAGGGAGATGCCTTCCAGAGTTTGGGTGGAAGCCCTTTCACTCATTTTAATCTCAAATTCCAGATGTGCCTCCATCTCTTCACACAATAGCACCACCCAGGCTCTCTTCCTTAGTCTTCTTTTTCAATATAAAGCCTCTTACCCTGTGCTTGCCTCCAGTGATGATCATGAGATAACCCATGTCATCATCAGGCTGGGCATCAACACTTACACTCCAGCAGGTCATCAAGAGCCAGTCTGAGATAAGCTCAATAGGATATCTGAGGTAAATGGAAATCCTAGACTTCTAAGCACATTTCAGATCAGAAGTGATTGTATCTAATTATAAAAGAGGCTGGGAGCACAGAAGTTGAATGTGAGGGAGAAAAATAATCCTCTTTAAGATTATGTCCAGAGCCCACTAGGCTGCTACATCCCTCTTCTTTCTCCTTCCTCACTTGGGTACAGCTGGGAGGGAGGAGGCTTGCTTTTAATGGAGACTTGGCTTCCCTTTGATCTACCTATTTAGATTTCTTGAACTAAATCAGAGATGTCAATGATCCAATCTACTTAGGATTATTTCACTTCTTTATGCCTCTTGATAGTGGTGAAATCAGTTTAGTTCAGTCGCTCAGTTGTGTCCAACTCTTTGTGACCCCGTGAACCGCAACACACCAGGCCTCTCTGTCTATTACCAACTGCCAGAGCCTACCCAAACCCATGTCCATTGAGTCGGTGATGTCATCCAACCATCTCATCCTCTGTCATCCCCTTCACCTCCTGCCCTCAATCTTTCCCAGCATCAGGGTCTTTTCAAATGAGTCAGCTCTTCGCATCAGGTGGCCAAAGTATTGGAGTTTAAGCTTCAACATCAGTCCTTCCAATGAACACCCAGGACTGATCTCCTTTAGGATGGACTGGTTGGATCTCCTTGCAGTCCAAGGGACTCTCAAGTGTCTTCTCCAACACCACAGTTCGAAAGCATCAATTCTTCGATGCTCAGATTTCTTTATAATCCAACTCTTAAATCCATACATGACTACTGGAAAAACCATAACTTTGACTAGATGGACCTTTGTGGACAAAGTGAAATAGGTCATCTCTTACAAGTTATTTAAACCACTGTGAAGCTGGCTCAAGAAATCCTGTATTGTTTGTTAAAAGCTCAGTATGGGTGGAAGAAACAAGCTCAAGCCTGTTGCTGCTGCATTTTACGATTGGTTTGTTTGTTTAATTTTTATTTTAAAAATCCTACCAGTTGAATACTGGAACAAATTATTTAAGTTTTCAAATTTGAGCTCTCAGTTCAGTTCAGTTGCTCAGTTGTGTCTGACTCTTTGCGACCCCATGAATCGCAGCATGCCAGGCCTCCCTGTCCATCACCAACTCCCAGAGTTCACTCAAACTCATGTCCATCAAGTTGGTGATGCCATCCAGCCATCTCATCCTCTGTCGTCCCCTTCTCCTCCTGCCCCCAATCCCTCCCAGCATCAGAGTATTTTCCAGTGAGTCAACTCTTCGCATGAGGTGGCCAAAGTATTGGAGTTTCAGTTTTAGCATCAGTCCTTCCAGTGAACACCCAGGACTGATCTCCTTTAGGATGGACCATTTGATGGATTAAAGGTCTAAATGTAAGACCAGAAACTATAACACTCCTAGAGGAGAACATAGGCAAAACACTCTCCGACATAAATCACAGCAGGATCCTCCATGACTCACCTCCCAGAATATTGGAAATAAAAGCAAAAATAAACAAATGGGACCTAATTAAAATTAAAAGCTTCTGCACAGCAAAGGAAACTATAAGCAAGATGAAAAGAGAGCCTTCAGAATGGGAGAAAATAATAGCAAATGAAGCAACTGATCAAGGATTAATCTCAAAAATATACAAGCAACTCCTGCAGCTCAATTCCAGAAAAACAAACGACCCAATCAAAAAATGGGCCAAAGAGAAGCTTTTGATTTTAATTAGGTCCCATTTGTTTATTTTTGCTTTTATTTCCAATATTCTGGGAGGTGGGTCTTGGAGGATCCTGCTGTGATTTATGTCAGAGAGTGTTTTGCCTACGTTCTCCTCTAGGAGTTTTATAGTTTCTGGTCTTACATTTAGCTCTCTAATCCATTTTGAGTTTATTTCTGTGTATGGTGTTAGGAAGTGTTCTAGTTTCATTCTTTTACAAGTGGCTGACCAGTTTTCCCAGCACCACTTGTTAAAGAGACTGTCTTTTCTCCATTTTATATTCTTGCCTCCTTTGTCAAAGATAAGGTGTCCATAGGTGCGTGGATTTATCTCTGGGCTTTCTATTTTGTTCCATCGATCTATATATCTGTCTTTATGCCAGTACCATACTGTCTTGATGACTGTGGCTTTGTAGTAGAGCCTGAAGTCCGGCAGGTTAATTCCCCCAGTTCCATCTGCAGATGAATGGATAAGAAAGCTTTGGTACATATACACAATGGAGTATTATTCAGCCATTAAAAAGAATACATTTGAATCATTTCTAATGAGGTGGATGAAACTGGAGCCTATTATACAGAGTGAAGTAAGCCAGAAAGAAAAACACCAATACAGTATACTAATGCATATATATATGGAATTTAGAAAGATGCAAATGATAACCCTGTATACGAGACAGCAAAAGAGACACAGATGTATAGAACAGTCTTTGGGACTCTGTGGGAGAGGGTGAGGGTGGGATGATTTGGGAGAATGGCATTGAAACCTGTATGTTGTCATATGTGAAATGAATCACCAGTTCAGGGTTGATGCATGTTATAGGATGCTCGGGGCTGACGTGTGGGGATGACCCAGAGGGAGGATAAAGGGAAGAGGGAGGTGGGAGGGGGGTTCAGGAGGGGGAACTCATGTACACCCGGGGCAAATTCATGTCAATGTATGGCAAAACCAACCAATATAATATTGTAAAATAATTTGCCTCCAATAAAAAGTAAATAAATTAATTAAAAAAATGGGCCAAAGAACTAAACAGATATTTCTCCAAAGAAGACATACAGATGGCTAACAAACACATGAAAAAATGCTCAACATCCCTCATAATCAGAGAAATGCAAATTAAAACCACAATGAGGTACCATTTCATGCCAGTCAGAATGGCTGCTATCCAAAAGTCCACAAGCAATAAATGCCGGAGAGGGTGTGGAGAGAAGGGAACCCTCTTACACTGTTGGTGGAAATGCAAACTAGTACAGCCACTATGGAAAACAGTGTGGAGATTCCTTAAAAAATTGGAAATAGAACTGCCATACGTCCCAGCAATCCCACTCCTGGGCATACACACTGAGGAAACCAGAATTGAAAGAGACACATGTACTCCAATGTTCATTGCAGCACTGTTTATAATAGCCAGGACATGGAAGCAACCTAGATGTCTATCAGCAGACGAATGGATAAGAAAGCTTTGGTACATTTACACAATGGAGTACTACTCAGCAATTAAAAAGAATACATTTGAATTAGTTCTGATGAGGTGGATGAAACTGGAGCCTATTATACAGAGTGAAGTAAGCCAGAAAGAAAAATACCAATACAGTATATTAACACATATATATGGAATATAGCAAGAGGATAGCAATAACCCTGTATATGAGACAACAGCAGAGACTCGGATGTGTGGAGCAGTCTTTCGGACTCTGTGGGAGAGGGTGAGGGTGGGATAATTTGGGGAAAAAAAAAAGGATAGACTACTTGGTTTAATAAACCAAGTGCTCCCACGTGGAATTTTTAAATTTATCTCTTTTTTGTTGCTCTGGGTCTTTGTTGCTGTTCCAGGCTTTCTCTAATTGTAGTGAGTGAGGGCTACTCTCTAGCTGTGGTACATGGGCTTCTCTTTGAGGTGCTTTCTCTTGTTGCAGAAAATAGGCTCTAGGCACATGGGCTTCGGTAGTTGTGGTACACGGGATTAGTTGCTCCACTTGCTCTGTGGCATGTGGAATCTTCCCGGATCAGGGTTTGAACCTGTGTCCCTTGCATTGGCAGGCAGATTCTTATCCACTGTATTACTCGGGAAGTCCTCCCATGTGGAATTTAAACAAAAATCTTTAAAAATAACCACTTTGATTCATTTAGTGAAAACAACAACAGCAAAAACAGGAAACTCCTCCTTCCTGTAAAAAAGGGCTGCTCTGTGAATGGAAAAATGAAAAACCCAAGCTATCCCAAGAGAGAAGTCAGCAGACACATGGACAAAATTGAGAGGAGAAAGAGAGATTCATGGATGCTTGCCGATTCTTGGCTTCTGACGTGTCCTTGTGTGGGTTTCTGTTACTGTCAGCTAGAATTATTTTCACTAATATTATAAATAATAGGAAAAGCTATAAAGTTTTAAAAATAAAATTCATGACATGCATTTTGCTGAATGAAGTGTATTGGAAATACTCAAATGCTGAGATTTGTTTGCCTTTTAAGTTTGAACAACGAAGGTCCTCTTAGGGATGGAATTGCTACTAGGACAGCATTTCTCAGGCCGGACCTTCACACCCAGAAGGGAAAGAATATAACTTAAGGGTAAGAAGAGGTCGTAGAGTTAACATAAGAAAGCACGATTCTGTCAGGGTAAGAGAGAGTGCAAACTGCTGTTTATCTATTTTTGCCTTTGGCTCAGGGAGTTGTTCACTTGTGTGCAGCAGAATCCTGGGCACTTCAGGAAGGGCTTGTGGGACAAGATTCTGACAGTGAGATGCCATCTGTATGAGATCTCTTATCCTGACAGCACTTCGTAATCCCAGGAGACACTCAAAAGAAACCAGAAGTAGAGAATGGAAAGAACTTAGAATAACTTGAAAAGACATAATATAAAATGTAAATGGATGAAATGCAAAAAAACACGTTTCAATCTTGAAGTTGCTTCAAGTGGTAAACAGAGAAGAAGCATGAAGTTGTGTGGACTTTAGACACCTTAAAATGTTTTGAGGAAGGAAAAAAAATGGGTGGATGAAACCAATGTGGAACAGGTATGATTGTGAGGCACGTAATAATATAGGACTTGAGAAAATAAACATGGAGAGGGCAGGATGTGAATGTTCAGATGTGTTCAGTTTAGACACTTCATAAATTTTGTTTTATCTTTGATGCCCTAGAAATATAAATTGAAATATTTCCTCACCATCCAGGAGAGTTTAAAGAGACAGCCCTTCCTGCCCTTAGGGAAAGAGAAAATTGTTTTTAATATTTAGGCTCTGGGTGTAATGGGCTTTCACAGCTCATTGTGAAAGAACAAGTGGAAGTAGAGAGTTCGTGAAAAGAAGCAGAATAGCATGGAGTAGCTGAGGCAAGAGGGGACTTCCTCAGCCTGGAAGCAGGGAGCAGAAGAGGCTCAGAGTATTCAGAATCTGTAGTTCCAGGATGGCTGTACAGTGAACCTATGAAGAAGGTGAGATCCTAAGAACCAAAGTGGCCAATGTCCTGGAAGATCCCATGTCAGGCTCAAGGCATGCATGCTAAGAGTTTAAGAGACGTTGTCAGACTTGCTTAATGAGGAGATATGCAGATGACACTACCCTTATGGCAGAAAGTGAAGAGGAACTCAAAAGCCTCTTGATGAAAGTGAAAGAGGAGAGTGAAAAGGTTGGCTTGAAGCTCAACATTCAGAAAACAAAGATCATGGCATCTGGTCCCATCACTTCATGGGAAATAGATGGAAAAACAGTGGAAACAGTGTCAGACTTTATTTTTTGGGGCTCCAAAATCACTGCAGATGCTGATTGCAGCCATGAAATTAAAAGACGCTTGCTCCTTGGAAGGAAAGTTATGACCAACCTTGATAGTATTTTAAAAAGCAGAGACATTACTTTGCCAACCAAGGTCCGTCTAGTCAAGGCAATGGTTTTTCCCGTGGTCATGTATGGATGTGAGAGCTGGACTGTGAAGAAAGCTGATCGCCGAAGAATCGATGCTTTTGAACTGTGGTGTTGGAGAAGACTCTTGAGAGTCCCTTATACTGCAAGGAGATCCAACCAGTCCATTCTAGAGGAGATCAATCCTGGATGTTCATTGGAGGGACTGATGCTAAAGCTGAAGCTTCAATACTTTGGCCACCTCATGCGACGAGTTGACTCACTGGAAAAGACTCTGATGCTGGGAAAGGTTGGGGGCGGGAGGAGAAGGGGACGACAGAGAATGAGATGGCTGGATGGCACCACCGACTCTGTGGACATGAGTTTGAGTGTACTCCGGGAGTTGGTGATGGACAGGGAGGCCTGGCGTGCTGTGATTCATGGGGTCGCGGAGAGTCGGACACGACTGAGCGACTGAACTGAACTGAACAGCAGCCATGACAAAAGGGATATTAGAGGTCATTTTTCTCCAGACTCCCAGAGTGCCTTCTGGCTTCTGACAAAGCTCTGAAATGGGATTAGGGTCCTAATAAGGAATCTGCCTGCAATGAAGGAGACCCATATTCAATCCCTGAGTCAGGAAGATACCCTGGAGAAGGAAACCCACTCCAATATTCTTGGGGAATTCCACGGACAAAGGAGTCTGGCTGGCTACAGTCCGTGGGTCGGACATGACTTAACAAATAAACCACCACCAATGATCCAAACAGAATTTACCTCCAGTGAGATAGGCTCTAAGGTAGAACCTGGATTGAATTCATGAAAAAAAGGTAACTTTTCCCTTTATGCCTGAGTTTGTAGACTGAGTTTCTTGCTAGCTACATAGTTTTACCCAATATTGGTTTCTGTCCAAACACTCACATGCATCCTGTTTTCTGTGAAGGTATACCACCTCTTTATGAAGGCTGAATTGTCTTCCTTTTGGAACTCAGCATTTACCCCCGCCCCCGCCACCACCTCCTTTTGTTTTTTTTGGTCTTATGGAATCTAACAGAAATACTGAGAGTGAATAAAATTATCCTATATTTACAAGACTCCCCAAATATGTGAAAATATTCCTTACCCATCATTTGTTTGCATGTGTGCTCCTTCACTTCAATCGTGTTAGACTCTTTGCAACCCTATGGACTGTAGCCTTTCAGGCTCCTCTGTCCATGGAATTCTCCAGGCAAGAATACTGGAGTGAGTTGCCATGCCCTCCTCCAGAGATCTTCCTGACCCAGGGATTGAACCCATGTCTCTTGTGTGTCCTGCATTGCAGGTGGATTCGTTACCCACTGAGCTGCCTGGGAAATCCATCATTTGTTTAATCCTGTTTAAAAGGATTAGATGTTAACATGTATGATGAGGGTTTCTTTGATAAGGTCAGGTTCTCTACATTTGGACACTAATTTGAAATGTCTCTTCTTCTAAGTGGATGGGATGGTGGGAACTCAAATTTACATGATTTGTTTTGCATTAATGGAAGCCTGGAATTTAAAGAAAATTTTTTGGTTGAGGTAATTCTTGCTTATAGTTATATTCAAGTCCCACTTTCTCTTTCTTGGGTTAATTCTTAGATAAACGGCCTAGAGTATGGAGTAGAAAAGTCTTATGTCTCTGATGATAACTCAGGGGTGTTGACTTGAGAGAAAGTTCTATGAAGTAGAAGGCAGGTTTGGAGTTGATTTGGGCAAGTGCTACTACTAATGAAGTGTTGAACTTCCTTTGTGAAGGAAATGTGAATTCCAAGGTGAAGTCCAGTACTATCATAGACATGCTATTGTATTTATAAAATGTGTTGGATCAGATGTAAAAGAGGGAAGAAAAGAAAGATAACAAATTTGTTCGAAGAGTTATCTTTTCCTAAAGATAAAAGCATTACATACTCAAAGAAGGAAAATATAGAAAAAGATAGAGAAAAAAAAATTAGTTTCATCCAGAAATAACTATTATAAACATTTTGGTGCATTTCTATACAGTATTTTTCTGTATATGTAGATACACATAAAATGTATCTACATATAAACTGGTATTCCATCAGAAATGTATAATATAGCTTATTTAACCCTTCTGCTTTTTTAAGGGATTTTTTTCATGATGAAAATCATTGCACATAAACCTTAGACATACTTTGATTTTTCCCTCAGGACAGATTAGTAGATATAGAATAACTTAAGGAGACAAAAGATATGACATTTACTGTGGCTCTTGATTTATAATATAAAACTATTTTCTAGATGTTGTACCAGTTTATGCAAGGGTGACAATTTCATTATTTCTTGAAGGTCCTGAACAGTATCTTCTGAGACTCTTTACATTTCGAAAATGCTTAAAATATTACAATTGTTTGAATTTGCATTTCTTTGACTGTGAACTTGAACATATTTCATGGTTAATTAGTCACATACATTTCCTTATCTGTAAATATATCTTTTTCTTTTCCACTGAGGGTTTTAGTATTTTTCTTAACACATCTATTGCTATATATTGAAGACAGTAATCCTTTGCTATATTTGTGATATATGTTATGAATTACATGGTATATGTGTGCTTCTGTACTAAAACTATACCACTCTTCATCTTTGCTGGAATCTATTTTTGTTTCATGCACATATCCTTCTCTGAAGTTCTTACCAATTCTTAAGGGGCCAACTTAAGCCTTCTATCCTCAAAACTGTTCAAGATCCCTGAAGTGAAATGAAGCCTCTCCCCTTCCACATTACCATCGTATTTGGTTTCATTACCCTATACCACTTGTTTCCAGCTGTTTTAGAAGAAAGCTTCCCCATTTGGAAATAGTCCTTTTTCTTTTTTTTAACCCATTTTGATATCCCTTCCAGTGCTCACACAATCCTGCACAAAACAATTGTTTAATATATACTCATTGTGTTAAATGAAGTGACATCAAAAGCATTATAACTTAACTTTCAAAAGGTAGTAGATTCTTATCATCTTGTAGTTGCATGTGCAGGAGATTTGACAAAATCAACTATAATCTGGTTGAATTAAAAAAAAAACAACTCACCAAGAATTTTCTTTTCATAATCCAAGCACAAAGCTGTGGGATTTGTGACTCTATAGTAGTTTGGTTGAAGTTACTCTACCAAAAGTGAGTGAAGTCCACTCTTATGAGCTTTTTCTAAACTATGAACTTCCATATAATTAAATTTCACTGGAAAATATAGCATAAAAACCACTAGAAGTAACACAGTTATAAAAAAAGAGAAACAGAAGCTAGGCAGGCACACTTAATCACAATTTCTAATGGGATTAGAAATGTGAAAACAGCAACCAAAACAAAATGTCCAAGAATGAAATTTGCAGAGTTAAAATTGCCAGAGTGATTGTGAGCAGTGTAATTTTGTTTTATTGGTACCTGAGGCCTTTAAGGATACAGAATAGAGTGATAAACATAACCAATAAATAGGATAGTACATGGTGCAGTGGTGGACTATTCATCAGGAATGCAGGTATAAAAGGCTTGACTTGTTGTTCAGTGGCTAAGTCATGGCTATCTCTTTGCGACCCCATGGACTGTAGCTCGTCAGGCCCCTCTGTCCATGGGGTTCTCCAGGCAAAAATACTGGAGTGGGTTGCCATTTCCTTCTCCAGGGTATCTTCTCAGACCAGGGATCAAATCTGCGTCTCCTGCATTGGCAGGTGGATTCTTTACCACTGAGCCATCAGGGAAGCCCTGAAAGGCTTTGACTACTTGTTTGTAAAACTCAGAGCTCAATTTTCTTTGAGAAGCAAGGATTGTCTTGCTTTTTAAGGAAAATTTCTATGAATAGAGATCTAAAGGCCGGTTCTAAAAGTAATGCATATATATGGAATTTAGAAAGATGATAACGATAACCCTGTATACGAGACAGCGAAAGAGACACAGATGTATCGAACAGTCTTTTGGACTCTGTGGGAGAGGGCGAGGGTGGGATGATTTGGGAGAGTGGCATTGAAACATGTATATTATCATATGTGAAACAAATCGCCGGTCCCAAGTTTGATGCATGATACAGGATGCTTGGGGCTGGTATACTGGGATGAACCAGAGGGATGGGATGGGGAGGGAGGTGGGAGGGGGGTCAAGATGGGGAACACATGTACACCCGGGGCAGATTCATGTCAATGTATGGCAAAACCAATACAATAATGTAAAGTAATTAGCCTCCAATTAAAATAATTAAATTAAAAATAAATAAATAAAAGTGGAGTTGAGGAGTGCCATTAAGATGCTAATTAATAGCATGATGACCTGTACCCAGTCATTTGGCTCAGCAAGGATGGAGATCTACCTGGTGTCTGGGTGTGCTCAGTCCTCCAGGTTGACATAAACTATCCCTGAGGCTGCCACCACTGTTGATATATGGGAAATTATTTCAGAGTAAGTGCATCCTCTATAACCCAGAAGCCAAAAGAGAGGGAAACTCTTAGAACTCAGCTCGGTTGTTCTGTGATAACCTAGAGGGGTGGGACAGGGTGGGGGGTGGAAGGGAACCTCATGGGGGAGGGGACATATGTATACCTGTGACTGATTCATGTTGTTGTACAGAAGAAACCAACACAACATTGTAAACCAATTATCCTCCAATTAAAGATACATAAAAAAGAAGTAAGCCCTTAATATGAAACCTGCTACTTTCTTAAGCTTTGATGTTCTAAGTGTACAATCTAGGTGTGGAACTCAAGAGATCTGGAACATCGGTTATTCTGCCAGCAAGATAAGAGTTGTAACACTGAGTCACAAAAGTAGAAGTTCCTGACAAAGAAGTGCAGCAGTCTGCCTCTCCACCCCTCCCTCCTTCCTGTCCTCAACTCCTCTCCCAACAACACACTTTTTTGATGGGGGATACAGCAGAGAATATAAGGGAAGACATCCCCCACTACTTTTCGAAAGATCCCAAAGTAAAGAGAACTTTTTCTCAGCAAATGTTCCAAGCTACCAGGCATGGGAAGTCTAATAGAGGTGGAGGCAAAGATCTGATGGATTCATATGTGTGCTCACCTAAAAGAAAATAATATTATGAGCAAAAGTTACATGGTACATTGGAACAGTTGTAGAAAAAATTAATTTTAGAACAGGAATGTGCTTCAGTGATGACCTATTCAAACTCTTACAGTTGAGGTGGTCTGACCAGAACGTTTAATAACTTACCACAGCAGATCAGGTCATTGGTAGCAGAGTCCAGATTAAAATCTAAGCTTCTGTTGCCCCAATGCTCCTGCTCTCCAGGACACCAACTCCCCATCCTCCCAGGGTTTCTAAACTCTGGTCCCAATTATTTCTTTTATAGTTTTGCATTTTATAATTTTTTACGTAATTAAAATATTTTATTTGGTTTTAGAAAACCAAAACTCTCAGAGGAACTAGGAAGAAAAGTAACAAGGCTGGATCTAAGTTTCTTCTATTCTACCCAACAAATTCAACTATGTTAACTCTTTTCTTCCTTGTTCTCCTAATATTCCTTTTGGTCTTTATTTAAAAATAAAATACTGATATGTTTATTGATTAATTTATGAACTTCAGATTTTGCTTATCGATTTGATTGAAGAGAATTTAGTTTGTTACATCTCCCTCCTGTTTTTCTTCAAAACCCACACAATCCATCACCATGTAGTACCACTGACTCTCATTTTCTTTTAATCATGACCTGTGTAGAGCATTGTTGTCTTTTTCCTTTATTGTTTTTTAAACTACATTATTTGATATGTAATTATATGTAGATTACATACTTAATACAGTTTTAACATCTATATGTGTGTTGGTTAAAAACACATTGCTCAGGGCTTTCCTAGTGGCTCAATGGTAAAGAATCTGCCTGCCAATGCAGGAGACATGGGTTCCATCGCTGGTCCAGGAAGACACCATGGGTCAGGGAGCAGCTAAGCCCGTGTCCCACAACTATTGAGCCTGTGCTCTAGAGCCCAGGAGCTGCAACAAATAAAGCCCACATACCCTAGAACCTGTGCTCTGCAACAAGAGAAGCTACTGCAATGAGAAGCCCTTGTACCACAGCTAGAGAGTAGCCCCTGCTTGCCACAGCTAGAGAAAAGCCCATGCAGCAACAAAGACCCAGCACAGCCAAAAATTAATTAATTAATTAATTAAAATGTTAAAAAAGCTATCACTGTGGGAAAAAAAATTTATTGCGCAGTTTGTTTTTGAGGCCTAAAATATATAGTGGCATATTATTTTCTATTTTTACATCACTGTATTTTTTCTTTTTCTTTTTTATTGGAGGATAATCACTTTACAATGTTGTATTCATTTCTTGCATACAACAATGTGAATCAGTCATAAGTATACATATGTTCCTTCTCTCTTGAGCCTCCTTCCTACCTCCACCCCATTCCACCTGTCTAGGTTGCCACAGATACTGGGTTGTGGTCCCTGCGTTATACAGCAACTTCCTATTAGCTGTCTATTTCACATATGATAATGTATATCTTTCAGTTTTACTCATAATTGAAAAGGACACATGAACCTCCTGTGTTCACTGCAGCACTATGTACAGTATTTAGGACATAGAAGCAATCTAGATGTCCATTGAAGATGAATTGATAAAGAAGATGTGGTACATATATGCCATGGAATATTACTCAGCTATAAAAGGAATGCATCTGAGTCAGTTCTAGTGAGTGGATAAACTGGACTCTGTTAAACAATGTGAAGTAAGTCAGAAAGAGAAAAACAAATATCATATATTAGCACATATATATGGAACCTAGAAAAATAGTACTGACAAGCCTGTTTTCAAGGCAGGAATAGAGATGCAGACAATAGAGAACAGACCAGTGGACACAGTGGGAGAAGGAGAGGGTGGGAGGAATTGAGAGAGTATTAGCATATTTTAAATACTGTTCTTGGATTTGTTTTCTTCCCTCAGTATTATATCTCCAAGAGAAATTAATTGTATTGCTTTTTTTTTTTTAGTTCATTGTAAAATCTTTGTGATATCCTGTTGTGTGAATGCATTACAGTTTATTCATCCATTCTTCTGCTGTCACTATGGACATTTGTTTTTTCCTTTTCTTCCCTCTCCTGTTGGGAACATTGAGATGAGGAGCATTCTTGTGTCTCCTGGTGTGCAAATGCCCAGTTTCTCTTGGGTGCATAGTTAGAAGTCACCTAAGTGTATAGTTGCTGGGTCACCCACTCTAATGAAGTTCAACTTTTAGAGATACTGCCAAATTGGTCTTCCCCTCATCCATGCATGCTTAGTTTCTCAGTCATATCTGACTCTTTGTACTCCATGGACTGTATCCTGCTAGGCTCCTCTATCCATAGAATTTTCCAGGCAAGAATACTGGAGTGGGTTGCTATTTCCTCCTCCAGGGGATCTTCCTGACCCAGGGATGGAAACTGCGTCTCTTGCATCTCCTACATTGGCAGGTGGATTCTTTTACCACTGCAGCACCTGGGAAGCCCTTCCATTTCACCAGTGTTATATAAATTTCTATTGATTCAACAGCTCTCCACAACCACTGTGAAGTGATATGCTTATGAAGTTGAATGATTTTTACATTTTATATATTGATTGGCCATTAATTTTTCTATGGAAAGCCTACTTACATCTTTTCTTGATTTTTTATTAGATTGTCTTTTTCATATTGATTTGCTCAGTTCAGTTCAGTGCAGTCGCTCAGTCGTGTCCGACTCTCCGTGACCCCATGAATCACAGCACGCCAGGCCTCCCTGTCCATCACCAACTCCCGGAGTTCACTCAAACTCATGTCCACAGAGTCGGTGATGCCATCCAGCCATCTCATTCTCGGTCGTCCCCTTCTCCTCCCACCCCCAACCTTTCCCAGCATCAGAGTCTTTTCCAGTGAGTCAACTCGTTGCATGAGGTGGCCAAAGTATTGGAGTTTCAGCTTTAGCATCAGTCCTTCCAATGAACACCCAGGATCAATCTCCCTTAGAATGGACTGGTTGGATCTCCTTGCGGTACAAGGGACTCTCAAGAGTCTTCTCCAACACCACAGTTCAAAAGCATCAATTCTTTGGCGATCAGCTTTCTTCGCAGTCCAACTCTCACATCCATACATGACCACGGGAAAAACCATAGCCTTGACTAGACGGACCTTGGTTGGCAAAGTAATGTCTCTGCTTTTTAATATATTATCAAGGTTGGTCATAACTTTCCTTCCAAGGAGTAAGCGTCTTTTAATTTCATGGCTGCAATCAGCATCTGCAGTGATTTTGAGAAATCCAAATAAGACGGTAGGTATTGCGAGGGGGCATCAGAGGGCAGACACACTGAAATCATAATCACAGGAAACTAGTTGATCTGATCACATGGACCACAGCCGAACATGGTCCACTGGAGAAGGGAATGGCAAACCACTTCAGTATACTTGCCTTGAGAATCCCATGAACAATATCAAAGGGCAAAATGATAGGATACTGAATGAGGAATTCCCCAGGTCGGTAGGTGCCCAGTATGCTACTGGAGCTCAGTGGAGAAGTAACTCTAGAAGGAATAAAGGGGTGGAGGAAAGGCAAAACCAATACCCAGTTGTGGATGTGACCGATGATAGAAGCAGGGTCCGATGCTGTAAAGAGCAGTATTGCATAGGAACCTGGAATGTTAGGTCCATGAATCAAGGCAAATTGAAAGTGGTCAAACAGGAGATGGCAAGAGTGAACGTAGACATTCTAGGAATCAGTGAATTAAAATGGACTGGAATGGGTGAATTTAACTCAATGACCATTATATCTACTACTGTGAGCAGGAATCCCTTAGAAGAAATGGAGTAGCCATCATGGTCAACAAAAGAGTCCGAAATACAGTACTTGGATGCAATCTTAAAAACGACAGAATGATTTCTGTTCGTTTCCAAGGCAAACCATTCAATATTACAGTAATCCAGGCCTATGCCCCAACCAGTAATGCTGATGAAGCTGAAGTTGAATGGTTCTATGAAGATTTACAAGACCTTTTAGAACTAACACCCAAAAAAGATGTCCTTTTCATTATAGGGGACTGGAATGCAAAAGTAGGAAGTCAAGAAACACCTGGAGTAACAGGCAAATTTGGCCTTGGAGCACGGAATGAAGCAGGGCAAAGGCTAATAGAGTTTTGTCAAGAGAACGCGCTGGTCATAGCAAACACCCTCTTCCAACAACACAAGAGAAGACTCTACACGTGGACATCACCAGATGGTCAACACCGAAATCGGATTGATTATATTCTTTGCAGCCAAAGATGGAGAAGCTGTATACAGTTAGCGAAAACAAGACCAGGAGCTGACTGTGGCTCAGATCATGAACTCCTTATTGCCAAATTCAGACTTAAATTGAAGAAAGTAGGGAAAACCACTAGACCATTCAGATATGACCTAAATAAAATCCCTTATGATTATACAGTGGAAGTGAGGAATAGATTTAAGGGACTAGATCTGATAGATAGAGTGCCTGATGAACTCTGGACGGAGGTTCATGACATTGTACAGGAGACAGGGACCAAGACCATCCCCATGGAAAAGAAATGCAAAAAAGCAAAATGGCTGTCTGAGGAGGCCTTACAAATATTGATTTGTAGGAGTTATTAATTAATTATGAATACTGATCTTATGTTTGTTGTGTGGCATAATCAGCAATAAGAAATATATTCAAAGCTATGGTTTTTCCAGTAGTCGTGTATGAATATGAGAGCTGGACTGTAAAGAAAGCTGAGCGCTGAAGAATTGATGCTTTTGAACTGTGGTGTTGGAGAAGACTCTTGAGAGCCCCTTGGACTGCAAAGATATCCAACCAGTCCATCCTAAAGGAAATCCATCCTGAATATTCATTGGGAGGACTGATGCTTAAGCTGAAACTCCAATACTTTGGCCCCCTGATATGAAGAACTGACTCCTTGGAAAAGACCCTGATGCTGAGAAAGACTGAAGACAGGAGGAGAAGGGGATGACAGAGGACAAGATGGTTGGATGGTATCACCAACTTGATGGACATGAGTTTGAGCAAGTTCCGGGAGTTGGTGATGACAGGGAAGCCTGGCATGCTGCAGTTCAAAGCGGCCATGACTGAGCCAATTGGACATGACTGAGCAACTGAACTGAGCACTGATAATCAGCAAAGATCTTGTCAGGGGAAAAAAAACACATACGCACCAATTATTTGAACAGGAAACACTTAATATCAGTATTGCTAAGTAGTAGAATGTAGTTATCTTCTAAAAGGGGTGAAAGCTGAATCTAACAGGTCCAGAAGCAGCAGGTTCATAGCCTCTCACTGCCAAGGGAAAGACCTCTTCAAAAGCCTGCTAGTGGTGAAGAGAGTTTTGAGAGGGAACGGCCAGAGCTAGTCTGTTAGAAACACCCACCAGTTCAGAAAGGTGTGGATAAGACTTTGCTGGGGGGTGTATAGGTAGGTGAGAGCTGGTCTGTAGGAGCCATCAACCATTGCAGATGATGTGGTGGCTGGGGAATGGCTGAGGTTATGTCTTAAGGTTTGATTAGATTCAGATTAAACATTGTTGGCAAGACTACTTCATATTAATAGGTAATTTTATATTCTGCTATTCGACCACACCAGGAAGCAACTACTTATTAGTTCTTGCTGTGCTTTAGAAAGTTCCATGTTAAACCCACAGTTACTCTTTCATATAAGATAAAATGAAACGTTGCACTCTGAGAATATATTGTTCCTTGACAATCTTTTGTATAATTTTATAATTAAAAATTTTTTTTTTGCCTTCCTGGATGGCTCAGTAGGTAAGAATTTGCCTACAGTGCAGGAGACACAGGAGATGCAGGTTTGATCCCTGGGTCAAGAAGATCCCCTGGAGGAGGAAGATGGCTACCCACTCCAGTATTCTTGCCTGGAAATCCCATGGACAGAAGAGCCTGGAGGGCTACAGTCCATGGGGTCACAAAGAATTGGACATGACTAAGCATATAAATAATACCTTGGGTACTGCAGAATGGTGATGATTCCAATTTTATGGAACCGTTTGTGTTTATTAGCCTGCATTCTTCTGTAAAGAAGTACTTTCTTTTTATTTTTTTTCTTATAATAGCAAGTAACCAAACACCCAAAGATTAATTGATAATGTCAAAAAGCTGCTGCTACTGCTGCTGCTAAGTCACTTCAGTCGTGTCTGACTCTTGTGTGACCCCATAGACGGCAGCCCACCAGGCTCCCCCGTCCCTGGGATTCTCCAAGCAAGAACACTGGAGTGGGTTGCCATTTCCTTCTCCAAGTCAAAAAGCTAGGAAGTGGAAAAATGATGATGGCCCATCTTCAATGAATTTCTTAATGTCTTGGTGATAAGATGACCTTAAGGCCACTTGGTGGGGTATGTTTAGGAGGTGGCTGAGAATACTGCATAGACTAGAAGCATTCTAATAATTTCATCTCCTGTGCTTACATATGCCTTCTTCTATAACTCTGGGTTTCAAAGTGTGGGTCTAGTACCAGAAATGTCAGCAATTACCTGCACATTTGTGAGAAATTCAGTTTGTTGGACATCATCCTGACCTACTGAATCAGAAACTCTGGGGTGAATCCCCCAAATCTGTGTTTTTAAAAACGCTTCTGAGATTCTGTTGCTTGCCAAAGTCTGAAAATCAGTGCTAAGAGGCGCTGAAAGCACACCGTCTAAGAAGTCCAGCCACCCTGAGGTCACCAAGCTGGAAAGGCTACACAGAGAGACTACACAGGAACAGAGAAAGATGCCCAACGACTTCCAGATGATCCAGCCCCTCGCTGTTTGACATTCACTTCTGATGTCTCTTAATATATCTTTGAATAGATATGTGACTTGAGAAATATGTGTTGTGTGTATGTGTTTTTAAAAAGCAGAGACATTACTTTGCCAACCAAGGTCCGTCTAGTCAAGGCAATGGTTTTTCCCGTGGTCATGTATGGATGTGAGAGTTGGACTGTGAAGAAAGCTGATCGCCAAAGAATCGATGCTTTTGAACTGTGGTGTTGAAGAAGACTCTTGAGAGTCCCTTATAGTGCAAGGAGATCCAACCAGTCCATTCTAAAGGAGATCAATCCTGGAT
This sequence comes from Moschus berezovskii, assembly GCF_049115385.1. Lineage (NCBI taxonomy): Eukaryota > Metazoa > Chordata > Mammalia > Artiodactyla > Moschidae > Moschus > Moschus berezovskii. The sequence goes on from NC_142469.1 coordinate 58,952,653, forward strand.
GTTCATTGGAGGGACTGATGCTAAAGCTGAAACTGCAATACTTTGGCCACCTCATGTGACGAGTTGACTCACTGGAAAAGACTCTGATGCTGGGAGGGGTTGGGGGCGGGAGGAGAAGGGGACGACCAAGAATAAGATGGCTGGATGGCATCACCGACTCTGTGGACATGAGTTTGGGTGTACTCCGGGAGTTGGTGATGGACAGGGAGGCCTGGCGTGCTGTGATTCATGGGGTCGCGGAGAGTCGGACACGACTGAGCGACTGAACTGAACTGAACTGTATGTGTTTTTCATTTACGTAAGTAGTATTGTCTTGATTTGTTTCTTACATTTTTCACCTAAAAGTATATTTTCATATATTTCTCACCACTGCATGGTGTCAGGCGAGTTTGTAATTTCCTCAGTTCTGTCTCGCTGCAGCAAAAATTTGAAGCGACGGATGGACCAGTGTTATAGCTTGGTGTTACAGCTCAGTTTACATCACAGGAGTGTGTAATTTCCCTGGTTCTGTCTTGCTGCAGCAAAAATTTGAAGCAACAGACAGACCAGTGTTACATCTCGGTGTTACAGCTCAGTTTTATTTGGCAAGCAAAGGAAAATACATCCTTGAGGCATGAGGGTGGGCCGAACCAAAAGACATGAAAAGAAAGACTCAATTTTGGCTCCTCTTTTTATACGTTTTTTTCTCCTCCCACGAGCCTGCCCTATGTAAAATGGGCTAGCCAGGAGGGTAGTTTGTTTCACCTGAGGTTCTCACTCTGGTCCTTGGACCTTCCTTTGTTCTATTTTTGTGGGCTTTTTCCTTTCTTTGTCTTTTAGCCACCACTATTTTGGACTTCTTTTTCCTATTCTAACTACCTAACAATGGTAATTCTTCATATGTATCTACTCCCTTTAGCATTCATTATCCAAACGATGTGCATCTAGATTGCTTCAACTTCTACTACTACAAATGATGATCAGTATCCTTATATGTGTCCTGCCCCACTTCATGCCCTGCAAAGAATATATACTGATGGAGAAAAACTTACATTCCTATTTTTAATTAGAAATAATTCTATTAGACGATAAATCTTTTCTGTCTGAAAATTTAAAAGACTGGTTGGGAGATAGTCAATACAAAGAGCCTTAATAATTTCATATATATATGAAATATATATGTATATATCACATACATACAAACATAACTCCGTGTTCCTGATTTTTATGTTGAAATGAACAAAAAAGTCATACAAGTTGTTAATATCTATGGAATTTTCTACCAAAGTTTGTACCAACTGACGCTTTTTAAAATAAAATATGTACACATGAAACCAGCTGAAGAGCTCATTTCCCTGTGGGAATGTGAATTCCTTCGACGGTTGGCAATAGCTGCTGCTGCTAAGTCGCTTCAGTCGTGTCCGACTCTGTGCGACCCCATAGACGGCAGCCCACCAGGCTCCCCCGTCCCTGGGAACATATAATGAAGGAGCCATGGTTAGTGCTAAGTGCTTTAAGAATATTCATGGAGTTAATTGCTATCTTAACAACAGATCATTCTCTAGGACATTTGTATCTGTTATTTTGTAAATTTATTAACCATTCAGAAACAAATGTTGTAATGTCCTTAGAAATAAAAACAATATATACATTATAGGCCTCTTGAAAGCACTTCTAGTTTGTTACATATTATTTAAACTGTGACATCTTGTACACATAAGTTAACTGTCTATTACCCATGTTTTAAGGAGAAGAATGAGGACTGATTGTTGTTAGTGTGAGGTTTCCTCAAATTCCATCACTGCCCCTCCTCCTCTCTGGGATTCCCTTGCTGACAGAGTGGTATATTCTTAGACTAAGCCAACTGGGGAAAGAATGAACAGGTTCATTTATTAGGGCTTCCCTGGTGGCTCAGTGGTAAAGAACCTGCCTGCTAATGCAGGAGACATGTGTTTGATTCCTGATCCGGGATCCCACATGCTGAAGAGCAACTGAGCCCATGTGCCACAACTATTAAGCCTGTGCTCTAGAGCCCAGTAGCCACAACTACTGAAGCTCATGTGCTTAAGAGATCGTGCTCCACAATAATAGAAGCCACTGCAATGAGAAGCCCAAGAACTGCAACTCAAGAGTAGCCCGTTTGCTACAACTAGAGAAAAACCTGCACAGCAAGGAAAACCCAGCACAGCCAAAACTAAAAAACAAACCAAAACAAAAACTGTACTCTTAAAAAAAAAAGAAAAATATAACCAGGAGCATTTCTGATACTTCAGTCAGTTCAGTTTAGCCGACTCTTTGCAACCCCATGAACCGCAGCACTCCAGGCCTCCCTGTCCATCAACAACTCCCAAAGTTTACCCAAACTCATGTCCACTGAGTCGGTGATGACATCCAACCATCTCATCCTCTGTCATCCCCTTTTCCTCCTGCCCTCAATCTTTCACAGCATCAGGGTCTTTTCCAATGAGTCAGCTCTTCGCATCAGGTGGCCAAAATATTGGAGTTTCAGCTTCAGCATCAGTCCTTCCAGGACTGATCACCCAGGACTGATCTCCTTTAGAATGGACTGGTTGGATCTCCTTGCAGTCCAAGGGACTCTCAAGAGTCTTCTCCAACACCACAGTTCAAAAGCGTCAATTCTTTGACGCTCAGCTTTCTTTATAGTCCAACTCTCACATCCATACATGACTATTGGAAAAACCATGGCCTTGACTAGATGGACCTTTGTTGACAAAGTAATGTCTCTGCTTTTTAATATGCTGCCTAAGTTGATCATAATTTTTCTTCCAAGGAGTAAGTGTCTTTTAATTTCATGGCTGTAGTCACCATCTGAAGTGATTTTGGAGCCCCCCAAAATAAAATCTGACACTGTTTTCACTGTTTCCCCATCTATTTGCCATGGAGTGACAGGACCGGATGCCATGATCTTAGTTTTCTGAATGTTAAGACTTAAGCCAACTTTTTCACTCTCCTCTTTCACTTTCATCAAGAGGCTCTTTAGTTCTTCCCTTTCTGCCATAAAGGTGGTATCATCTGCATATCTGAAGTTATTGATATTTCTCCTAGCAATCTTGATTCCAACTTGTGCTTCATCCACCTAGCATTTCTCATGATGTACTCTGCATATAAGTTAAATAAGCAGGGTGACAATATACAGCCTTGACATACTCCTTTTCCTATTTGGAACCAGTCTGTTTTTCCATGTCCAGTTCTAACTGTTGCTTCCTGACCTGCATACAGGTTTCTCAAGAGGCAGGTCAGGTGGTCTGGTATTCCCATCTCTTTCAGAATTTTCAACAGTTTATTGTGATCCACACAGTCAAAGTCTTTGGTGTAGTCAATCAAGCAGAAATAGATGTTTTTCTGGAACTCTCTTGCTTTTTAGCTCAACTGGAATTCCATCACCTCCACTAGCTTTGTTTGTAGTGATGCTTCCTGAGGCCCACTTGACTTCACATTCCAGGATGTCAGGCTCTAGGTGAGTGATCACACCATTGTGATTATCTGGGTCATGAAGATCTTTTTTGTACAGTTCTTCTGTGTATTCTTCCCATCTCTCCTTAATATCTTCTGCTTCTGTTAGGTCCATACTATTTCTGTCCTTTACTGAGCCCATCTTTGCATGAAATCTTCCCTTGGTATCTCTAATTTTCTTGAAGAGATCTCTAGTCTTTCCCATTCTATTGTTTACCTCTATTTCTTTGCATTGATTGCTGAGGAAGGCTTTTCTTATCTCTCCTTGCTATTCTTTGGAACTCTGCATTCAAATGGGTGTATCTTTTCTTTTCTCCTTTGCTTTTGGCTTCTCTTCTTTCCTCAGCTATTTGTAAGGACTCCTCAGACAGCCATTTTGGTTTTTTGCATTTCTTTTTCTTAGGGATGATCTTGGTCCCTGTCTCCTGTACAATGTCATGAACCTCTGTCCATAGTTCATCAGGCACTCTGTCTATCAGATCTAGTCCCTTAAATCTATTTGTCACTTCCACTGTATAATTGTACGGGATTTGATTTAGGTCATACCTGAATGATCTAGTGGTTTTCCCCACTTTCTTCAATTTAATTCTGAATTTGGCAATAAGGAGTTCATGGTCTGAGCCACAGTCAGCTTCCCGGTCTTGTTTTTGCTGACTGTATAGAGCTTCTCCATCTTTGGCTGCAAAGAATATAATCAATCTGATTTGGTGTTTACTGTCTGGTGATGTCCATATTAGTCTTCTCTTGTGTTGTTGGAAGAGAGTATTTGCTATGACTAGTGCGTTTTCTTGGCAAAACTCTATTAGCATTTGCCCTCCTTCATTCTGTAGTCCAAGGCCAAATTTGCCTGTTACTCCAGGTGTTCTTGACTTCCTACTTTTGCATTCTAGTCTCCTGTATTGAAAAGGACATCTTTTTTGGGTGTTAACCCTAACTTCAATCAAGACTACAGTAAAAATGGAATTGGCTAAGCCAAAGAAGTATCTGCTGTGCACTTGAATTGAGTATATCCAGACTGCTGGACCAAATTCCTAACCCAGGAAAGGACAGGGGAGAATGTCTAGGTCTGATGGGGAGATTGTTTAAAGGAAGCTGAAAGCTTACCCACTGCACACAGGAACATGACCTAAAGAAAATGGTTGGTTTAACACAATCAATTTTCCTTTAAGACACAATAACATGGCAGGTAGATAACTGTGACATAATGAGGGTTGACCCACCCAACAAATATTTACGGAGAATGTATTTAAGTAGATACAAAGAAGAACACACTTTGTCTTTATCCTGAGTTCACAAGCGAGAATAATCTTTTTCAAAATGTGTATTCCAAAGAATAGATGCTCGATGTAGAAGAGATCTGTGGTCAGGAAGGTTTGAGAAATGCTGGATTGTTTGTCCTGCTTGGACTGCTATAGCAAAAGTTTCCCAGGGACTAGGTGACTTAAACAATAAACATATATTTCTCATAGTTCTGGAAGCTGGGAAATCCAAGATTAAGGAACCGGCAGATCTGGTATCTGATAAGGGCCTGCTTGGGCTTCCCAGGTGGCTCAGCAGTAAAGAATCCGCCTGCAATGCAGGAGATGCAGGTGACATGGGTTTGATCCCTGGGTTGGGAAGAGACCCTGGAGGAGGAAATGGCCACCCATTCCAGTATTCCTTCCTGGAGAATCTCATGGACAGAGGAACCTGGTGGGCTACAGTCCATAGGGTTCACAAAGAGTTGGACACGACTGAAGTGACTGAGCATGCATGCATGCACGAGGGCCTGCTTCCTAGTTCATAGCCAGCTGTCTTCTTGCTGTGACTTCACAGGGCAAAAAGAGAGTGAGAGAACACCCTGGGGTCCTTTTGTAAGGGCACTATGTCCCATTCAGGAGGGGACATCACCCTCATGACCTCCCAAAGTCTCCACCTCATAATACCATCACACTGGGCGTAAGGATTTCAACGTATGAATTTGGGGGGGGACACAAACACTTTGTACACCGCATGGGTTATAAATATTAAACAGGTTGCTTTTGGCAGGACTTCTTAGAGCATTTAATATGCAGAGGACACTGTGATTCTCCAAAGGGAACAGAGACTGTAGTATTTGCCAAACTTACTAAGGAACTAATTTGGAACACATTTCAAGGGACAAACCTCGAATAGCCAAAGCAATCTTGAGGAAGAAGAATGGAACTGGGAGAATTAACCTGCCGGGCTTCAGGTTCTATTACAAAGCCACAGTCATCAAGACAGTAGGGTACTGGCATAAAGACAGATATATAGATCGATGGAACAAAATAGAAAGCCCAGAGATAAATCCACGCACCTATGGACACCTTATCTTTGACAAAGGAGGCAAGAATATAAAATGGAGAAAAGACAGTCTCTTTAACAAGTGGTGCTGGGAAAACTGGTCAGCCACTTGTAAAAGAATGAAACTAGAACACTTCCTAACACCATACACAGAAATAAACTCAAAATGGATTAGAGAGCTAAATGTAAGACCAGAAACTATAAAACTCCTAGAGGAGAACGTAGGCAAAACACTCTCTGACGTAAATCACAGCAGGACCCTCCAAGACCAACCTCCCAGAATACTGGAAATAAAAGCAAAAATAAACAAATGGGACCTAATTAAAATCAAAAGCTTCTGCACAGCAAAGGAAACTATAAGCAAGGTGAAAAGACAGCCTTCAGAATGGGAGAAAATAATAGCAAATGAAGCAAATGATAAAGGATTAATCTCCAAAATATACAAGCAGCTCCTGCAGCTCAATTCCAGAAAAATAAACGACCCAATCAAAAAATGGGCCAAAGAACTAAACAGACATTTCTCCAAAGAAGACATAAAGATGGCTAACAAACACATGAAAAAATGCTCAACATCCCTCATAATCAGAGAAATGCAAATCAACACCACAATGAGATACCATTTCACACCAGTCAGAATGGCTGCTATCCAAAAGTCTACATGCAATAAATGCTGGAGAGGGTGTGGAGAGAAGGGAACCCTCTTACACTGTTGGTGGGAATGCAAACTAGTACAGCCACTATGGAGAACAGTGTGGAGATTCCTCAAAAAACTGGAAATAGAACTGCCATATGATCCAGCAATCGCACTCCTGGGCATACACACCAAGGAAACCAGAATTGAGAGACACATGTACTCCAGCGTTCATCGCAGCACTGTTTATAATAGCCAGGACATGGAAGCAACCTAGATGTCCTTCTTCAGATGAATGGATAAGAAAGCTTTGGTACATATACACAATGGAGTATTACTCAACCATTAAAAAGAATGCATTTGAATCAGTTCTAATAAAGTGGATGAAACTAGAGCCTATTATACAGAGTGAAGTAAGCCAGAAAGAAAAACACCGATACAGTATACTAACGCATATATATGGAATATAGCAAGAGGATAACGATAACCCTGTATACGAGACAGCAAAAGAGACACAGATGTATAGAACAGTCTTTGGGACTCTGTGGGAGAGGGTGAGGGTGGAATGATTTGGGAGAATGGCATTGAAACATGTATGTTGTCATATGTGAAACGAATCACCAGTTCAGGGTCGATGCATGTTACAGGATGCTTGGGGCTGGTATGTGGGGATGACCCAGAGGGAGGATAAAGGGAGGAGGGAGGTGGGAGGGGGGTTCAGGAAGGGGAACTCATGTACACCCAGGGCGGATTCATGTCAATGTATGGCAAAACCAACCAATATAATATTGTAAAATAATTAGCCTCCAATTAAAAAAAGAAAGAAAGAAAAAAAAAAGAGAGACACTGACCTCATCTTTCCCTTTCCCCTTCTCCAGGGGCACTGGTCTCTGTTCTTTGAGTATTCCAGGATCAGGAAGAGGCTTGGCCTTGATGCTCCTCCTGCCTGGGGCACTTCTACTCAGATAGTCATTGTCCTGAACCTCTGCAGTAATTTTATTAGTTGTTCTTCTGGCCCCTTTGTTTTCTCTTCCCTATTTTCTTTTTCTCCACTGAGTTGGTCGTCACCGGTTGTCATATAAAATTCACTTTTTGTTACAGGTCACAGTCTGATCAAGAAGTGGTTCATTGTTGCATAGAATAAGTGAAGATGACACTTCAAAATGAGGACTTTTTTTTTTTTTTTGGTCAGCTCATGAGGCACCCACGTACTGAGCTTTTTCACCTTTCCAATTTGCTTCAAATGCTGAATGACCATAGAATGGTTGACGCTGAGTTCTTTGGCAACTTCGTGTGTAGTTGTGCGGTAGTTTGAGCATTCTTTGGCATTGCCTTTCTTTGGGATTGGAATGAAGACTGACCTTTTCCAGTCCTGTGGTCACTGCTGAGTTTTCCAAATTTGCTGGCATATTGAGTGAAGCACTTTCACAGCATCATCTTTCAGGATTTGAAATAGCTCAACTGGAATTCCATCACCTCCACTGGCTTTGTTCGTAGGGATGCTTTCTAAGGTCCACTTGACTTCACATTCCAAGATGTCTGCCTCTAGGTGAGTGATCACGCCATCATGATTATCTTGGACGTGAAGATCTTTTTTGTACAGTTCTTCTGTGTATTCTTACCACCTCTTCTTAATATCTTTTGCTTCTGTTAGGTCCATACCATTTCTGTCCTTTATCGAGCCCATCTTTGCATGAAATGTTCCCTTGGTATCTCTCATTTTCTTGAAGAGATCTCTTGTTTTTCCTATTCTGTTGTTTTCCTCTATTTCTTTGCATTGATCGCTGAGGAAGGCTTTCTTATCTTTCCTTGCTATTCTTTGGAACTCTGCATTCAGATGCTTATATCTTTCCTTTTCTCCTTTGCTTTTCGCTTCTCTTCTTTTCACAGCTATTTGTAAGGCCTCCTCAGACAGCCATTTTGCTTTTTTGCATTTCTTTTCCATGGGGATGGTCTTGGTCCCTGTCTCCTCTACAATGTCACGAACCTCTGTCCAGAGTTCATCAGGCACTCTATCTATCAGATCTAGTCCCTTAAATCTATTTCTCACTTCCAGTGTATAACCATAAGCGATTTGATTGAGGTCATATCTGAATGGTCTAGTGGTTTTCCCTACTTTCTTCACTTTCAGTCTGAATTTGGCAATAAGGAGTTCATGATCTGAGCCACAGTCAGCTCCTGGTCTTGCTTTTGCTAACTGTATACAGCTTCTCTATCTTTGGCTGCAAAAAATATAATCCATCTGATTTCGGTGTTGACCATCTGGTGATATCCATGTGTAGAGTCTTCTCTTGTGTTGTTGGAAGAGGGTGTTTGCTATGACCAGTGCGTTCTCTTGACAAAACTCTATTAGCCTTTGCCCTGCTTCATTCCATGCTCCACGGACAAATTTGCCTGTTACTCCAGGTATCTCTTGACTTCCTATTCTTGCATTCCAGTCCCCTATAATGAAAAGGACATCTTATTTGGGTGTTAGTTCTAAAACGTCTTGTAGGTCTTCACAGAACCGTTCAACTTTGGCTTCTTCAGCATTACTGGTTGGGGCATAGGCTTGGATTACTGTAATATTGAGTGGTTTGCCTTGGAAACAAAGAGAAATCATTCTGTCATTTTTAAGATTGCATCCAAGTACTGTATTTCGGACTCTTTTGTTGACCATGATGGCTACTCCATTTCTTCAAAGGGATTCCTGCCCACAGTAGTAGATATAATGGTCATCCGACTTAAATTCACCCATTCCAGTCCATTTTAGTTCCCTGATTCCTAGAATGTCTACATTCACTCTTGCCATCTCCTGTTTGACCACTTCCAATTTGCCTTGATTCATGGACCTAACATTCCAGGTTCCTATGCAATATTACTCTTTACATCATTGGACATTGATTCTATCACCAGTCACATCCACAACTGGGTATTGGTTTTGCTTTGGCTCCATCCCTTCATTCTTTCTGGAGTTATTTCTCCACTGATCTCCAGTAGCATACTGGGCACCTACCAACCTGGGGAATTCCTCATTCAGTTTCCTATCATTTTGCCTTTTGGTTCTGTTCATGGGGTTCTCAAGGCAAGTATACTGAAGTGGTTTGCCATTCCCTTCTCCAGGGGACCACATTCTGTCAGACCTCTCCACCATGACCCGCCTGTCTTGGGTGGCCCCACACGGCATGGCTTAGTTTCATTGAGTTAGACGGGGCTTTGGTCCATGTGATCAGATCGATCAATTTTCTGTAACTATGATTTCAGTGTGTCTGCCCTCTGATGCCCCCTCTCAACGCTGCTGTTGCTAAGTTACTTCAGTCGTGTCCGACTCTGTGCGACCCCATAGACAGCAGCCCACCAGGCTCCCCTGTCCCTGGGATTCTCCAGGCAAGAATACTGGAGTGGGTTGCCATTTCCTTCTCCAATCCATGAACGTGAATAGTGAAAGTGAAGTCACTCAGTCATGTCCGACAATTAGCGACCCCAGGGACTGCAGCCTACCAGGTTCCACTGTCCATGGGATTTTCCAGGCAAGAGTACTGGAGTGGGGTGCCATTGCCTTCTCCCCTCACAATACCTACCGTCTTATTTGGGTTTCTCTTACCTTTGTCGTGGGATATCTCTTCACAGCTGCTCCAGCAAAGTGCAGTCGCTGTTCTTTACCTTGGACAAGGGTCATCTCCTCAAGGCCGCACCTTCTGACATGAACATGGAGTAGCTCCTCTCGGCCCTCCTGCGCCCACGCAGCCACCGCCTCTTGGACCAACATCCGCTGGATCATGGAAAAAGCAAGAGAGTTCCAGAAAAATATCTATTTCTGCTTCATTGACTATGCCAAAGCCTTTGACTGTGTGGATCACAATAAACTGTGGACAACTCTGAAAGAGATTGGAATATCAGACCACCTGACCTGTCTCTTGAGAAACCTGTATGCAGTTCAGGAAGCAACAGTTAGAACTGGACATGGAACGACAGACTGGTTCCAAATAGGAAAAGGAGTATGTCAAGGTTGTATAGTGTCACCCTGCTTATTTAACTTATATGTAGAGCACATCATGAGGAACGCTAGGCTGGAAGAAGCATAAGCTGGAATCAAGATTGCCAGGAGAAATATCAATAACCTCAGATATGCAGATGACACCACCCTTATGGCAGAAAGTGAAGAGGAACTCAAAAGCCTCTTGATGAAAGTGAAAGAGGAGAGTGAAAAGGTTGGCTTGAAGCTCAACATTCAGAAAACAAAGATCATGTCATCCGGTCCCATCACTTCATAGGAAATAGATGGGGAAATAGTGGAAACAGTGTCAGACTTTATTTTTTTGGGTTGAAAAATCACTGTGGATGCTGATTGGAGCCATGAAATTAAAAGACGCTTACTCCTTGGAAGGAAAGTTATGACCAACCTTGATAGTATATTAAAAAGCAGAGACATTACTTTGCCAACAAAGGTCCATCTAGTCAAGGCTCTGGTTTTTCCCATGGTCATGTATGGATGTGAGAGTTGGACTGTGAAGAAAGCTGATCACCGAAGAATTGATGCTTTTGAACTGTGGTGCTGGAGAAGACTCTTGAGAGTCCCCTGGACTGCAAGGAGACCCAACCAGTCTATTCTAGAGGAGATCAATCCTGGGTGTTCATTGGAAGGACTGATGCTAAAGCTGAAATTCCAATACTTTGGCCACCTCATGCGACGAGTTTACCCACTGGAAAAGACTCTGATGCTGGGAAGGATTGGGAGCGGGAGGAGAAGGGGATGACAGGGAATGAGATGGCTGGATGGCATCACCGACTCGATGGACATGAGTTTGAGTGAACTCTGAGAGTTGTTGATGGACAGGGAGGCCTGGCGTGCTGTGATTCATGGGGTCGCAAAGAGTCGGACCCAACTGAGTGACTGAACTGGACTGAACTGAACCGTGTAGTTGTAAGAGGAGCAGCTTCAGTGATGGCTTTTAATTGGTCGTTGTCAACTCCTGGTGGCCGGCCACTACACTTCTCATTTTCAATGCTCTTTTCTCCTTTGCAAAGTTTCTTGAACCAAGACTGCTCTGCACATTCATTACCAGTTCCTGGGCCAAATGCATTGTTGATGCTGCGAGTTGTCTCTGCTGCTTTATGAATCATTTTGAACTCAAATAAGAAAATTGGTCAAATTTGCTTTTTGTCTAACATCATTTCCCTAGTCTAAAATAAATATAAAATAAACAGTAATACATCATTAGCAAAAAAATCAAAAAGCGAGAAATATGCATTAAACTGATGTGTAACATAACCACATTTATTTAAGAATGTATTCCAATATTAAATGGCAAAATCAACAATGCAAAAACCACAATTACTCTTGCACCAACCTAACAGTAAATTCGGAGAAGGCAATGGCACCCCACTCCAGTGCTCTTGCCTGGAAAATCCCATGGATGGAGGAGTCTGGTAGGCTGCAGTCCATGGGGTCGCTAAGAGTTGGACACCACTGAGTGACTTAGAAGCAGCAGCAGCAGCAACAGTAAATTATTACTGAAACATATCCTTAACTAGGGTCCTTGCTTATTTAACTTATATGCAGAGTACATCATGAGGAATGCTGGGCTGGAAGAAGCACAAGCTGGAATCAAGATTGCTGGGAGAAATATCAATAACCTCAGATATGCAGATGACACTACCCTTATGGCAGAAAGTGAAGAGGAACTCAAAAGCCTCTTGATGAAAGTGAAAGAGGAGAGTGAAAAGGTTGGTTTGAAGCTCAACATTCAGAAAACAAAGATCATGGCATCTGGTCCCATCACTTCATGGGAAATAGATGGAAAAACAGTGGAAACAGTGTCAGACTTTGTTTTTTTGGGCTCCAAAATCACTGCAGATGCTGATTGCAGCCATGAAATTAAAAGACGCTTGCTCCTTGGAAGGAAAGTTATGACCAACCTTGATAGTATATTAAAAAGCAGAGACATTACTTTGCCAACCAAGGTCCGTCTAGTCAAGGCAATGGTTTTTCCCGTGGTCATGTATGGATGTGAGAGTTGGACTGTGAAGAAGGCTGATCGCCGAAGAATCGATGCTTTTGAACTGTGGTGTTGGAGAAGACTCTTGAGAGTCCCTTATACTGCAAGGTGATCCAACCAGTCCATTCTAAAGGAGATCAATCCTGGATGTTCATTGGAGGGACTGATGCTAAAGCTGAAACTGCAATACTTTGGCCACCTCATGCGACGAGTTGACTCACTGGAAAAGACTGTGATGCTGGGAAAGGTTGGGGGCGGGAAGAGAAGGGGACGACGGAGAATGAGATGGCTGGATGGCATCACCGACTCTGTGGACATGAGTTTGAGTGTACTCCGGGAGTTGGTGATGGACAGAGAGGCCTGGCGTGCTGTGATTCATGGGGTCGCGGAGAGTCGGACACGACTGAGCGACTGAACTGAACTGAACTGAACTGAGGGTCCTGTGAACCTGAAGTAAGGTAACCTTTCCTTCTCCCCCCCCCCATCTTATGCTGAATGCCTATTTACTGAATTTTCATCGAATGTAACTTGATTAAATTGTTTTCAATTATGTTTATGTCCCTGTATGCCGCAACAAGGCTGTTTTCAAAAACCAACACAAAGAAGAAAGAAGAAATAATATAACTCTTTTTAGTTTCATCTTTCTTTAAAAAATAAACTTAGGAAAATCGATCTACTTTTCTGACGTAATTTTTAAGAAGTGTTGGGTATTAATTCAATGTTTTAATTGTACTGGAATAAACTTAAACTTTAATATTACTTTTGTATTATGAAAGTTTTCGAACAGACACAGAAATAGAATAATACAATAATCCAACAGATCTCTTCTTTAACTTCAACATCTATCAGTATTATATCATACTAGAATTTTAAAAATATGAAAAATGAGTCTTCATTCCAAAAGGAGCCCTATTTTAAGTACTACATCAAGTCAGATTCATTAAATTGTATGGCATATCTTGATTTCATACCAGTTGGCTCAGTGGATAAAGAATCCACTTGCAATGCAGGAGACACAGGAGACACGGTTTCATCTCTGGGTCTGGAAGATCCCCTGGAGGAGGAAATGGAAACCCACTCCAGCATTCTTGCCTGAAAAATCCCATGAACAGAGGGGCCTGGTGGGGTACAGTCCGTGGGGCTGCAAAGAGTCAGACATGACTGAGTGGTTATTAGGTGTCTATCTTACAATCAGTGAAACATGTTAATAACTGAAATTGACCAGTGAGCAAAGAACTCTGCTTGACCTATGGTCCACGGGTAAGGTTGGGGGGTGGGTGGGATTCCCTATAGCATACAGTGATGGGAGGGAAAAAAAGAAAACTTTTCCCTTCTATTTCCTATTTGTCCCCCTCTCAAGTTTATCTCACGTAATAAAATAACTACCCTTAATATTAGTTACCACTTATTGTGCTGTCTTCTCTGTCCTAGCCAATTTCTTATTTCCTTTAGAAATATTTATTTATTCAGTTTTCACCAACTCTACAAGCTAGTTCTTAACACATCCCCATTTTACAAATGAAGCAATTGAAGAACAAAATAGCTAAGTAAGTTTCTATGGTTGCACAGAATCTAGAGAACGGGGCTGGAATTCAAACCTAGGTCTGCCTAACTGACCAGCTACATACCAGTTTCTACCCCCACCCAAGGCTATGCTGTCCTTAGTCCAGACTTGGTGACTCTTTTGTGAGACTCCTTTGCAAGTCTTCATGTAGAAGATGCTGTCATAGCCCTGCTCAATCTACTTGGCAACTAATACTTGCATGCAAGCTAGCTACACTTCTGACTGTCAGAACCTGCATCTCTGCCTGTGGGCTCTTTCTCACCTCTGAAGTCAGTTGTTTCCCAGCACAGGATGGACTGGAAGTTCCAGAGAATAGCCACTTTCTATTCAACTAGTGATTCTGTGTGCTGTGCTCAATCAAGTCTGACTCTTTGCAACCCCATGGACTGTAGCCTACCTGGCTCCTCTGACCATGGGATTTTCCAGGCAAGAATACTAGAGTGGGTTTCCATTTCCTCCTCCAGGGGATCTTCCTGATCCAGAGATCGAACCCACATATACTCATGTCTCCTGCATTGCAGGCAGATTCTTTACCACTGAGCCAACAAGGAAGCGAAATATCCCAACTCCCTCATCCTCGAGAATGCTAACTCTGAAGTGCTAGTTCTGCCCTGGCTCCAGAGATTCTCAGAAGTGTTAAATTCTAGTCACACACAGTGGAAACGTACCCTTTAATGATTTTCTTCCCTTCTGTCTCATTTTCCCATCTCTTAACTTCTTGCAATCAAATTTTTGTCAGGATATGCATTTAAAGGAACTAAGTAAGGCTCTTTATATGCCTCAAGCTCCTTAACTGTAAAAACTGTAGGTGTTGTATGAGGTGAATTTAAGAATTCTATAATTCTGTTTTATGTAACACAGACATCAGATGGACACTTCTTGGCTCTTATGAACCAGATAAAATGATCTCAACACCATCCACCCCAAATTCATGGCTATGGAAATCCAAAGCCTTCTCAAGAGTTCTTAGAATTTCTGAAGACTTAAGCTTTTATGCTTACATCTACCTCCCAGGCTTCTGCTTTTTTAGATATTCTAGTCTGTATCATGTAAACCTAGGTAGGGATTTCAACTTTGAATGATCTTAAAGTAAACCTCTCATGTGGCTTTGCGGTAAAGAATTGGCCTGCCAGTGCAGGAGACATAAGAGATGTGGGTTCTATTCCTAGATTGGGAAGATCCCCTGGCGAAGAGAATGGCAACTTACTCCAGTAGTCTTACCTGGGGAATCCCATGGACAGAGGAGCCTGGTGGGCTACAGTCCATGGGGTCACAGAGTCGACAAAACTTAGCGACTAAATAACAACAATAAAACCAACAACAGCCAAAAATAATTGCTCTAAAAGCGCTTGTAACTTAGACAGGCTTTGCTGAATTTCTGGAGAGATGAAGGAATGATCTGTGTTCTAGAAACGCAAATAGCTACAAGAAGCACAACTTTATAACAGATCTTACAAGGTCCTGAGGACTCCACCGCTGGGGGGCTTTACTGATCCTTACTACTTCCAGTTTCAGGCCATCTCCCTCTCCTTCTTCCTCCTCTTTTTGGCTCTTCACGCTCTCTTCCTCTTTGTTTCTCTCAGGAGCAATAACATCCCACCATGCAATCTAGCATCTCCCTTCTGGAATATTCTGGCACGTTTGTCATCTAAGCCTTAACAGCCTTGCTTAAATCAGCCTTATCAATTTGGTCTCCCAAGCAATGACATGTTCCTACTTAGGGAGGCTTCTGGTTCAGTGATTCATTCCTTCACTTTCCCCAACCCCTTCCCCTAGGAATTAGAATTCTTTTCTTTCTTTTCCTCTAGTGGGCACTGCTATTATCGCTTTGACTTACCAAAACACAAATCCTACATTATCTTTCACTTTTTCTGTTTCATATTTCTAAATTGAAGTTACAGTTGATTTATAAAAGTATATTAGTTTTAGGTATATAGCATAGTGATTTAGTATTTTTACAGATTATACTCCATTAAAAGTTATTACGAGATAATAACTATAATTTCCTGTGCTGTAGAATATATCCTGTTGTTTATCTATTTTATGAATAGTAGTTTGTGGCTGCCAACTCCATATTACTAATTTGTCCCTCCTCCTTCCCTCTCTCCATTTGCAACCAATATTTTGTTTTCTATGTCCATGAGTCTGTTTCTGTTTTACACACATATTCATTTGTATTTTAGATTCCACTGATAGGGGATATCATACAATAATTGTCTTTCTCTGTCTGACATTTCACTAACAATTATATTTTCTAGGTCCTTCCACGTCTCTGCAAAAGACAGAATTTCATTCTTTTTTATGGCTAAGAAATATTTCATGTATATCTATATATATCACATCACTTTATTTTTTTGGGCTCCAAAATCACTGCAGATGCTGATTGCAGCCATGAAATTAAAAGACGCTTGCTCCTTGGAAGGAAAGTTATGACCAACCTTGATAATATATTAAAAAGCAGAGACATTACTTTGCCAACCAAGGTCCGTCTAGTCAAGGCAATGGTTTTTCCCGTGGTCATGTATGGATGTGAGAGTTGGACTGTGAAGAAGGCTGATCGCCGAAGAATCGATGCTTTTGAACTGTGGTGTTGGAGAAGACTCTTGAGAGTCCCTTATACTGCAAGGAGATCCAACCAGTCCATTCTAAAGGAGATCAACCCTGGATGTTCATTGGAGGGACTGATGCTAAAGCTGAAACTGCAATACTTTGGCCACCTCATGCGACGAGTTGACTCACTGGAAAAGACTGTGATGCTGGGAAAGGTTGGGGGCGGGAGGAGAAGGGGACGACGGAGAATGAGATGGCTGGATGGCATCACCGACTCTGTGGACATGAGTTTGAGTGTACTCCGGGGGTTGGTGATGGACAGGGAGGCCTGGTGTGCTGTGATTCATGGGGTCGTGGAGAGTCGGACACGACTGAGCGACTGAACTGAACTGAACTGATGCACTCTTGTCTGTTGACACTTAGGTTGCTTTCAAATTTTGGCTATTGTAAATAGTCCTGCTATGAATATTGGGTTGCACATATACTTTCTTGTGTTTTGCTTTTTTTTTTTTAAATTATTTTGTATTGCTTGTGCATGCATGCTCAGTCGCTTCAGTCCTGTCTGACTCTTTGTAACTCGATGGACAGTAGCCTGCCAGTCTCCTCTGTCCATGGGATTCTCCAGGCAAGAATACTGGAGTGGGTTGCCATTCCCTTCTCCAGGGGCTCTTACTGACCCAAGTATTGAAGCCAGGTATCCTGTAGCTCCTGCATTGTGCAGATGAATTCTTTACCTCTGAGTCACCTGGGAAATCTATTCGGTTTTGTTGTTATAGCCAACTGACAAACAGTGTTGCGATAATTTCTGGGGAACAGCAAAGGGATTCAGCCTTACGTATACATGTATCCATTCTCCCCCAAACTCGTGTATCTTTCTGAGGTAGTGTTTTCTTTTTTTTCAGATATATGTCCAGTGGAATTGATGGATCATATGGTAACTCTATGTTTAATTTTTTGAGGAACCTCCCTGGTATTTTCCATAATGGCTGCAACTATTTACATGCTCACTGACAGTGTGCAAGTGTTCTTTTTCTCTTCATCCTCTCTGACATTTGTCATTTGTAGACTTTTTGATGATAGCCATTCTGACAGATGTGAAGTGATATCTCATTGTGGTTTTACATGCACCCCAATATTCATAGCAGGGTTATTTACAATAGCCAAGATTTGGAAGCAACCCAAGTGTCATATTTTATCTCATATTGGTTTTGATTTGTATTTCTCTAGTAATTCACGATGTGCTTGTTAGTCATACATAGTTATACATAGTTATGTATAAAATACATAATTATGTATAATAAGGAGTGGAAATGATTTTATATGGTAATTTTGAGGATAATTGTTTTTTATTAGTGATTTTTATTCTAAAATGGAGGCTTTTGGCTTACTTCCAAGAAAACCAAAATATTCGAACAAAATTCCTTTTAGCTCAAATAAATGTTTGTCTTTTTAAAAAGCTAAAATACTGAGATTTTATAACTTCTAAATAGTTATAACTTCTAAATATTCTTTAAAAGTTCTTTGTAAAGCCAATTATAATTGTTTTTAAAAATATCAATTGTATTAAAAACAAGTCATTACAAAACAGATAAAATGGGATTTCCCTAGTGGTCTAGTGGTTAGGACTCCTGAACTTTCACTGCTGAGGTCCCAGGGAGAGAAGACAGAAAAGGTGATAAAACTTACTATCACCAGGGTAAGAACCAATTCTCCTGTTAAAAAATTCATGTACATTATCATATGTGAAACGAATTGCCAGTCCAGGTTCAACGCATGATACAGGATGCTTGGGGCTGGTGTATTGGGATGAACCAGAAGGATGGGATGGGGAGGGAGGTGGGAGAGTGGTTCAAAATGGGGAACAAATGTACACCAGGGGCAGATTCATGTCAATGTATGGCAAAACCAATACAATAATGTAAAGTAATTAGCCTCCAATTAAAATAAATAAATTAAAAAAAAACCAAAATAACCTCTGTATTTAAAAAAAAAATTCGTGCTAAAAACAATAACCCCTGACTGTCAATGACACTGATGTTGAATATTGTTTATATTTCTAAGTGGAAAATTTTCAAATTTGCTGCCTATTATGCCACAATTTTCTAAAAAGGAATGTGACAAAAGAACACCTAGAAAATACAAACTCTGTGTCATTAGTAATAGTGTAACACACACTGATGTTAACTTCATATCAGAGACTAAGTATTTTAGATCAATATCTTAATCCTCATAACACTTCATTCTTATTTTCCATTTACAGACCAAGAAAGTGAGGGTTGAAGAGGGTAGTTAAGCTCCTTGTGTCCCTCCATCATGGTGGTACTAGAAGCAGAATTTGTGATTATCAAACTCCAAAGGGTTTACTTATCCACTTCACTACCTTTCATTTTTAGTGAAGTCCCTGCACAGTTAGGCTAGCAATGTGTGAGCTATGAAGCTTCGTCCTGCTTCTACAGATAAAAGGTAGAATCTCAAAACTCTTGGTTGCTTGTGAAATACCTTTGTGAATTTATTGTATCCTCAAAGTAGCTGTACTTTTTATTCATTTGGGATTTTAAAAAAATTTACCAAGTTTTTAAAACTTAGCTTTATCTAAAGAATACCCAGGAGACTGATGTGCTTGTTACATTTTCTAATTCATAACAAATTAAATACACATAGTAAAGGTTATCCTCTCCTCAAATTGACTCTTGTGCCAATATAAGTCCAGACACCAGTGTTGGCGAAACACTGGACTAAGACCAAGACCAAAAGCAGGCAGAATGGCTGCTCTCCGTCTCCTCTCACTGGTCTTGGCCTGCTGCATCTACCACTGTAATGTTTATTTGGTATATGTGTGTTTGTGTGTTCACGCTTGAGTATCCACCTTCTCTGGGGGGAGGGAACAGTGTGATGGGGTAAGATGGGGAGGGAAAAGGCTAAGAGATTATGTCTTCATTGCAGCTTACAAAAATGATAGGAACATCCAGCCAGTTGGTCTCTATGAACTTACCTGTAGACTTCACCATGAGCATTCTAAGGTGGAGGCAGTCAAAGCCAGTCATTGGATTGTTATCGGGGCACAGAGACACTTGCAGGGGGCACCTGCAACACCGAGAGCAAGCTATGTTGGGGGATCGAGTACTCTTCCCGCAGAAGTGAAGTGAAGTGAAAGTCACTCAGTCATGTCCGACTCTTTGCGACCCCATAGAGTATACAGTTCATGGAATTCTCCAGGCCAGAATACTGGAGTGGGTAGCCTTTCCCTTCTCCAGGGGATCTTCCCAACCCAGGGATCGAACCCAGGTCTCCTGCATTGCAGACGGATTCTTTACCAACTGAGACACAGGGGAAGGCCAAGAATACTGGAGTGGGTAGCCTATCTTTTCTCCAGGGGATCTTCCTGAACCAGGAATCGAACCGGGCTCTCTTGCATTGCAGGAGGATTCTTTACCAACTGAGCTATCAGGGAAGCCCACAGAGTCCCTCCTTTTGACCAATCCTACCTCACTAAAGCAAAAGGATTGGCTCTAGAACTTTATCTCCACTGTGCACTGACTTAAACCATGTCTTGAATGTGACTAGTAACTACTGGTCAAAAATATTATAATAAAAGACTTCTGAGCTTAAAACCTTGTTTATAAATATATTAAAGATGTACTAAGGCACACATTTATATATATATTTATCACTGCCCTGTTGGTGAAATCATGAGAAGGATTTTATATCTTTTTTTTTTTTTGGAAAGCTACTTTGATTTTTATTTATTTATTTTTTAAATTTTTTTTCAAGGTTTTCCATCTATTTTATTTTATTTTTTTCAAAAACAATTTTAGGAATCTTTACTTAAAAACCTTATCTTAAAATGGAGTAACTTTGGTTTTACGAGCAGCAAGCAAAGTACAGAAGCAAACATGCATTACAGGAGCATTAAGTTCTACATTAGGTCACAGCGTCTAATCTGAAATCACACCTGTAATATCATTTTTCAGGATATCTGGGAAATAGTTATTTCCCAGGATGTCTGAACCATAGCTACTCTATCTACTCTATTTTGACTTTTAATTGTAAAAAAAAAAATTTTTTTTTAAATAGCCAAAGCAGATTTCACCATTAATGACGTCAGTGTTTTTCTAGGTATGAGAAGATGCAAGAATTGGAACTCATAAAACCCTTTTCTGAAAAGATCTATCTGAAGGCCTGTTCTGCCAGTTTGTTGTTTTTTTTTTTTTTTTTGAGAGCACAGAGTGCCTCATTCCTGATTTTCACCCTGAACTTCTTTCAGGGGGTGTTGAAGGTCAGCAGCTTGCAATGGTCATGATGTAATCTTTGTAGAGGCAGCTGGCAAGTACCAACTTCCAGTCAGCAGGGTCCCTTCATAGCCACATATCTGACCATGTGACACCATTTCATGGCCATTGTGTCCCGCAGTGCTGGGAAGGCTCATTCCCAGGTCTAGGGAAGTGATGGGCCACTCAGTGTGCTAAAATTGGACCAGGCCTTGCAAGTAGCAAAAGTCTCTGGACCACTGTCTTACTAGCCTCCTGGTCAAGGAAAATATTTCCTCTTGTTGCTTTTTCCCATACCCAGAGTCACATTATTGCAATTATTGATCTCATATGGAACTCTCAGTTCAGCATTATATCACAGGCTCAGTGAAACAAGTGACATAGAAAATAATATAGCCATAGCTAGCAGTTATTAGTAAAATAAGAGTTATAAGTCAAGAACTTTCATTAGATAAAGCCTGGTACACCCCAAGTCACCTGACTTCATTCATTAAATGATTATAGTCTGGTGTTAATCTCCTGGTTGTACATTATGGAGCATCCGACCTTTATCTGAAGATTGGTTACTGAGATAAGCCTTAGAAACTAACCTAGAGTGTCCTTTTTAATAACTTAATTAAATCTTTTAGCAGTATAACGTAATAAGGAACTGTCTCAGCAGTGAGTCTTAGTAAGCCCTAGACATTAACAAAACTAGAAACTTAATTTAACAATTTACAAAGCTTAATATTCCGTGATTTTTCATAATGGAGGCCCTGTAGCCAGGGAGGCTTTAACCCATCAAATAAAAAATGAGTTTTGTCAGGGAGCTGGGAAAAGCCAAGCAGCCATCTTGGATTTCCCGTAGCCCTGACTCTGATTTCCAGCTATTGTTTTTAATTTTCCAATTTAGAAGCAGACTGTTGCCATGGTTTAAGGACATTAGGATGGCACAAGTCTAACAGAGTTTTTGTATAAGCAGAATGAGCTTTCACATGTCTACAAACCCGACAATTGGATTAATTTCTAAAACTAGCATAGATCAGGCCTATGGTAGAAAAGCATTTGATTTATATGCAGAGGATTTTAATAAAAGATCAACTCAACATCCAATACATCAAAACACAAAACTTTTTTAAAAATAATAACTTTGTTAGGGGACTTTCCAAATATATATACACAATAATGGGAAGTAAAACATAGTAAACCTCCATGTATCTGTCCCCCAGCTTCAAAACTTAATCAATCATTTTCATCTATTCCTCCTTCTATTTTTTACAAGATTATAGAATTCTTCAGTATGTACCTCTGATGACATTTCTGGTTTTTATGTAATTGTGATGTTATTATCACATCTAACATAATTAACAATAATTCTTTTATAGTATCTAATACTTAGTTTATAACCCAATTGTCCTGACTGTCTCAAGGGTTCTTTTCATAGGTGGTTTGGTCAATATAGAACACAAAGTCCACACACTGCATTTCATGATTATTATTCTTTTTTATTTTTGTCCATACCTGGAAACATGTAGGATCTTAGCTCCCTGACCAGGGATTCAAACCCTTACCCCCTGCAGTGGAAGCACTGAGTATTAACCCTGGACTGCCAGGGAGGTCCCATTTTGATTATGATTCTTAAATCTCTTTTGTTCTTTTATAATTGGCCCCTTGCTTTTTCATGACATTGATTTGGTAGAGAAGCAAGGTCATTTTTCTTATTGACTGTTCAAAGTTCTAGATTTGACTGATTGTTTCCCTGAGGAAGTTTTTAAACTTAATCCTCTGTTGTATTTCCTATTAGGTCTAGAGGCTTGATTAGATTCAGAGTCAGGCAAAAAGACCTTATAATGGTTCTGGGTACTAATTTTGTCTTATCATGAATTACATGCCTGGGTGTTGGATTTTTGATTTTAATTTTTTTTTTTCTTGTTCTTTCTTACTTAGTTGCTTCCTCTCTTTGGCAAGATTCAAAAGTATGCTATATTTATTATCTTTGTCCAACCAAAAAAAAAATGTTGAGATTTACATAGACAAAATGACTAGGTGAAATACCAGTGTTTCTGAGTCTCTTGGATAGTCTATTTGAAGGAAGCTTTTCCTGCTTCATACACAAAGGGATTGACTGTACAAGGGAGATGTGTAAGATATGAACACTTAGGGATTACTGAATGTAAAATTACAGAAAGCACATCACTAATTAATATATTTAGAAGCTAAGTTATTAAAAGTCAGGATGAAAATAGCTAAAATGTAATGAGTCATTGGCTAATTATTTAGCTTATGGATTTCCAATGCCATTTGCTTCCAGCTCTTTTCCTCTTCCTTAGGGATTTTTTGGTGGCATTTCACTGCCTTTTAACACCTCCAGAAACTACTGTATGCTGATAACTAACCATAAATTGTACATGTGGAGAGACACATAGGAGATTATGACTCAGGATCCATGCTGTGTCATTGACTGAGATAAACAATGAGCGGATTGCACCAGAGTTGCAGATTTTCAGAGCAGAAAGTAGTTAGAATTCTGATGACTATGTAGCACGTTATCTATTGCTTGGTAAAGAAATAGAAGCATAAATCATAAGGTCAATGGGCTCACTGAAGAGATGCAGTGTACCACCACGCTTCTCAGGTACTGAGTGAGTGCGTGAAAGTCGCTCGGTCATGTCCGACTCTTTGTGACCCCGTAGACTATACAGTCCATGGAATTCTCCAGGCCAGAATACTGGAGCGGGTAGCCTTTCCCTTCTCCAGGGGATCTTCCCAACCCAGGGATCGAACCCAGGTCTCCCGCATTGCAGGCGGATTCTTTACCAGCTGAGCTACCAGGGAACTAGATGTGTTCAACTATGGGTCTAGCCCATGGGTTTGCAGCCACGGCTGTACCTGGGCAGCTTTTAAACTCACTGATGCTTGGACTCTACCCCAGAACTGAGTCTGGGTCTCTGAGGGTGGTTTTTAGGCATTGGTATTTTGTAGAAACTCTTCAAGTGATTCTAATATGCAGCCAGGGCTGAAAATCTTCAGTCTAGCCAGCAAATAAGAGGTACCATTTGTAGGTCTTATTCTGTAAAAAGACTGTGCTGGAGGGACTTCCCTGGTGGTCCAGTGGTTAAGACTCTGGGCTCCCAATGCAGGGGGACTGGGTCTGATCCCTGATTTGGGAACTAGATCCCACATGCCACAACTGAGAGCCTGCATGCTGCACCTAAAAAAATCCTGCATGCCGCAACAAATATCTGGAGTGCTGCAGCTAAGACCTGGCACAGCCAAAAAAAAAAAAAGTTGTGCTGGAAATCTCTTGCACATAAGGAAAACGATGCTTGGAGAGATGTTATTCATTCACTCTTTGGCTCTGAAGTGTTTCACACCATTCTGTCTGGATTCAGAACTATGGCTTTTGAAACCTTTTTGAAAGTGACCCCAAGTAAGACATGAAATTGACATCATAACTTAGAACACAGAAGATAATGAAACTAGTTTAACAAATAATCTTATTAAGTATGATGCACTCTGATATTTTTCATTTTGTTTAATTTAAAAAATACTGGTCAAGCAACTATTGAAGCCCGTGCACCTAGAGACTGTGCTCCACAAGAGAAACCACCCCAGTATGAGACCCGGACACCCCAACTAGAGAATAGATCCCTGCTTACTGCAGCTCGAGAAAGCCCACATGCAGCAAGGAAGACCCAGCATAGCCAAATAAATAAATAATTCTTAAAAAAAAAATACTGGTTAAAGTCTACTAAAATTATTTCATGACCTGCAGTTTGAAATACTCTCCTAAACCATGACAGTGCAGATTTCCTTACAGTCCAAATTTCCTTTCAGTCCAAACACATGGCAAGACCTTTTCCCCATCAGTGCCTTCACTTTTTCTTTTTTGGTTGTGTTGGGTCTTAATTTAGATATGCCGGCTCCAGTTCCCCGAGCAGGGGTCAAAGCCAGACCCCTTGCCTTAGGAGTGCAGAGTCTTAGCCACTGGACAGCCAGGGAAGTCTGTTTCTGCAATTTTTAAAGACCATCAAGTTGGTTCCTGGCTGAAAAGCATTTCCGAGACTACTTCAGCTCATTGTGTCTCTTATTTCAATGCCTATAGTTAACACAGACTCATCATGCCTTTCTGTACACTAATGTGATATACTGTGATGCTCTGAAAATTTGTCCTGTATCTTAGATGGTCATGTCTCCTTGACTAAATCTAACCTCTTGAGGGCAGTAATCATGTTATATGCTTTGCTTCTTTGTGAAATGTCTAGCACAGAGCAGGGCAGAACACAAACTCTAAAAACAGCCCTATGACCCTGCTGCTGCTGCTGCTGCTGCTAAGTCACTTCAGTCGTGTCCGACTCTGTGTGACCCCATAGATGGAAGCCCACCAGGCTCCCCTTTCCCTGGGATTCTCCAGGCAAGAACACTGGAGTGGGTTGCCATTTCCTTCTCCATTGTGTGAAAGTGAAAAGTGAAAGTGAAGTCGCTCAGTCGTGTCCGACCCTTAGCAACCCCACGGACTGCAGCCTACCAGGCTCCTCCATCCATGGGATTTTCTAGGCAAGAGTACTGGAATGGCTTGCCATTGCCTTCTCCGCCCTGTGACCCTAGACAACTCAATCTCTGCTTTTAAATCTTCCTCCTTAAAATAAAGGGGGATGTTTTAGGTTAATCCTGAAGGTTCCTCCAGGTTTTTAAATCAATTTGTCTGGAATTTCTGTGAACTAATTCTATAAATACAGAGATGAAGGAAGAATACATTAAACATTTTTATCAGCAACCAAAGAGAAGTTCTTGTGTGGGAAGAAGGCTGAAATTATTTGGCATTTTTGATAGGCAAAATATAAACTGCTCTGTGCTATCTCTGAAAAGATAATGAAGAACTTATTGGAGTTTGGAAATGGAGTTGGGCCCCGTGTCACTTGGATACTGAAATGTGATTATTCATAGGCTTCATTTCTTTTTCAAGTTGAATGTATATTCATGGATTCTTATCTTATTATAATTGATTATATAATAACAAGGCTTAGCAATGAATGTGGGGTTGAGGGCATGTGGAGGCAGAAGTAGCATGATTTAGGGAAAAAAAATTATTGAATACAATTGCAGCTTAAATATATATATATATATATATTTTTTTTTTTTTTTTGCAAGTGGTTTGTTAACATTACTGAGGCCAAAGGATGTGACTGTTTGTGTCAATTACTTGTATTCTTCTGAACCAGAGGCTATAGGGAGAGGGGCAGAGAGGTAGGTGCTATGTATGTGTGTGTGAATTGGGGAATGGGACAGGTGGGGAATTGGTCTATAGACTCTACCTGTTTAATTTTCATTTAATCTTTGTTAACAATGTGTGTCCTTTGCGGAACCTCCTCTTTCCTGCTCAGTCCATGTGGTTTAGATGTGTATTAGGGGGAAGGCACCAAAACTATCTCTCTTGACCTTTCTCAGACATAGGCAAATGACGAAACCTGGCAGTGCATATTCCAGTCCATAGTTTTAATGGTTAGTTCAGAGATGGGCAGAGGATCTAAGTGAGCCCAGGGAGACTCATTCCTTGGCTTGCTTTCTTGTTAATGAGACCAATTGCTAAGGAGGTGGGAGGAGGAGAAAAGCCTGGGGCTGTAGGTTTAGGCCCCGATTTGAGAAGATAAAACCAGTGCAATGAAAGTACAACCATGTTATGAAGAGAAATAAAGTCCCAACACTCTTTGAACTCCT
Organism: Moschus berezovskii; assembly: GCF_049115385.1. Lineage (NCBI taxonomy): Eukaryota > Metazoa > Chordata > Mammalia > Artiodactyla > Moschidae > Moschus > Moschus berezovskii. The sequence continues at coordinate 58,979,098 of NC_142469.1, forward strand.
GGAGAAAAAAGAAAAAGATTTCTAAAAAGCATTTTTTTTTTTGCCAGTTCTACTCTTGGGATTCAATCTCCTTCACTGTAGGCTTTCTTTTTTTTTTGTTTCTTTCTTTTATTTATTTTTATTGGAGGCTAATTATTTTACAATATTATATTGGTTGGTTTTGCCATACATTGACATGAATCCGCCCCAGGTGTACATGAGTTCCCCCTCCCGAACCCCCCTCCCACCTCCCTCCTCCCCTTATCCTCCCTTTGGGTCATCCCCGTATACCAGCCCAGAGCATCCTGTAACATGCATCAACCCTGAACTGGCGATTCATTTCACATATGATAATATACATGTTTCAGTGCCATTCTCCCAAACCATCCCACCCTCACCCTCTCCCACAGAGTCCCAAAGACTGTTTTATACATCTGTGTCTCTTTTGCTGTCTTGTATACAGGGTTATCATTTGCATCTTTCTAAATTCCATATATATGCTTTAGTATATTGTATTGGTGTTTTTCTTTCTGGCTTACTTCACTCTGTATAATAGGCTCTAGCTTCATCCACCTCATTAGAACTGATTCAAATGCATTCTTTTTAATGGTTGAGTAATACTCCATTGTGTATATGTACCAAAGCTTTCTTATCCATTCGTCTGCAGATGGACATCTAGGTTGCTTCCATGTCCTGGCTATTATAAACAGTGCTACAATGAACATTGGAGTACATGTGTCTCTTTCAATTCTGGTTTCCTCGGTGTGTACGCCCAGGAGTGCGATTGCTGGATCATATGGTAGTTCTATTTCCAGTTTTTTGAGGAATCTCCACACTGTTCTCCATAGTGGCTGTACTAGTTTGCATTCCCACCAACAGTGTAAGAGGGTTCCCTTCTCTCCACACCCTCTCCAGCATTTATTGCATGTAGACTTTTGGATAGCAGCCATTCTGACTGGTGTGAAATGGTATCTCATTGTGGTTTTGATTTGCATTTCTCTGATTATGAGGGATGTTGAGCATTTTTTCATGTGTTTATTAGCCATCTTTATGTCTTCTTCACTGTAGGCTTTCAAAAATCAGTTTGATTCGGGGACCTATTACATCTAACGATCCTGACTGAACAAGACTTGATCATGAAACCAGTGTAGCTTCACTCTTGCTCGCTACTAACCTCCTCTCTCATCTTACCCTTTGGTCTGACAGCACTATGTCTCCTGCATATAAAGCCCAAAACTTGTTTCCGCTCCATCTGATAAGAAAGTTTCCTCCAACCTTTTGTATATTGCTTCCCACAAGTTCACATATGCTTGTTTCATATCTGCTGGTGGCAGGAGGGGAAGAAATGAGGTCCAGCCAGTCTCAGACAACTGATTCCAGTGCCTTGGTAGAATTAGAAAATACCTCTGCCCCAGAGTCTCCCCTTGCCCCTATTCTTTGGAGACCAGGCTAGATCTTAATCTTGAATTGCCTGCCCACGGCCACCTCAGCCAGAGGACACTGTGCAGGGTTCAAATGACACAAACACTGGGCTCAGGCCTCACAGTATTAAGAAGAAGTAAGAGTTGGAGCCACGAGGTGAAAAACAAGCTCTCTGCTGCCCACACCCACTGTTTCTGCGGTCTCTTCCTAGGGCACAGACAGCTGCTGATGCTGGGTCTCTGGGCATCCCCACACTGGGCACGTTCCATTTTGCTCTTAGCAGTGATCGCAATTGTGGGTGACAGCTGGAAAAACAGTATCATTTGTTACTTGAAAGCAGCATCGACAGTATCATTTCGATCTTAAGGTGATATCTTTTCTGAGGGGCCTTCCAAAAATTCAGCTGGGTGCTCTTTACAGCCAGTCTTTGCTTTAAAGCAAAAAAGCCAGTGGTTCAAGAAGTCCAGTGGGAGGCCCCCTGGCCACTGACTATTGGACGAGGACAGCGCACACAGTAAAGCAGAGCATTTAGCAAGTCTCCCATGCTACACATTAGTGACACCTTCAGGGGGTCAGTCTAGGGGCCTCTGAAACCTTAAGTTATTTCAGTCTCCTGTGCTCCCAGGGCTGGGGTGAGACTCTCATCACTCTGTTGGAGATACAGGAAGAAAAAGCTGGAAACATAGGACGAAACGTAATTCCAGTGGGCAGTCGCCAGCGGCGCGCATGGGCTTTGGGGGCGTAGCTGTGCGCGGCGCCGCTGCGGGGAAGACAGGACCCCGAAAAGGATGGGAGCGGTTAGGAGAAGGGGTGAAGTTCCAACACAGTCCTGGGGCGCCAGCCAACGGCGAGGGCAGCCGGCCGGTGCCGGGTCCCAGCACTCGCCCTGTTTTTGCCCAGGCGGAGCGGCGAGCAGAGCCGGCGGAGAGCGGTTCCTCCCGCGCTGTCCCTGCCCCCTCCGCCGGGCCGCCGTCCTAAAGCGCGGCGGGCGCCTTTAAGAGGGAGCTCGGTTACCCTGGGGGCGGGCGCCCCTCGGCAGAGAGCGAGGCGGCGGCGCTCCCCGCGATGCTCCTCACTTTCTGCTGCCGCTCCCGCCGCGACTGCCGCCACCCTCGCCGCCGCCGCCGCCGCCTCCTCCTCCTCCTCCGCCTGGAAGCGTCGTTTTCTGCAGCCGGGGAGAGAAGTGCTATGTCAGGAAAGTTCCGGGAGGGACTGGCTGGGGCCATGCTCCCCGGGCTCTCCGGCCGGCGCCCGCGCGCAGTCCTTTGTACGAGGTGAGGCGCGGGGTCCCCGGCCCCCCGGGGACAGGTAGCCGTCCGCGGGGAGCGCTTCGATTCGCCGCGGTGGGAAGGGCTGCGGGCTTGGGCGGAGTGCGCGGCGGGGGACGAGGCCGGTGAGACCGAAGTTGTGCCGGAGAAGCTCGGGCTTTCGGGAAGGTTTTTACAGCTGGACTCGAGGGATTTCGGCAGCCGGCGCCACCCGGGGGGGCCCGGCCGGGACTCGGTGGCCCCGGGCCCCGCCTCGCCTCCCCTGCCGATGCCCCCTGCCCCGGCCCCTGCCCGCCCGAGCCGTGAGGCCTTCGAGGAAAGCGCTCGGCTGCAGGTCGGCACCCGGCGCCGGGTTTGTCTCTGCCCGGCGCTCCCCTCGAGATGCTGCGAAGTGCTGGGAGTGAGAGGAAGGGATGGAATCCTCCTGAACTTTTACACTGCGGGCTCCTCACTCCTTAGGGATGCAGTTCACCTGGTTTGCCCGTCGGAGGACTCCTTCCAGCTCCAGCAGTTCGGAGAGGTTGCCTTTTACATGTGGGTGAGCTTTCGGGCTGTGGTCCGTCTCTCAGCCTTGATCGGGCTTCAGCATTGCTTTGATTTTAGTCCTCATTCCTTCGCCCCTTTTGGGAATTTTTTTTTTAAAGAAAAAAAAATATTCTGGAGGATTAGGGTGCTGAAATAAACAAGCAAACAAAACAACAAAACCCAACAATGTATTTTTATGAAATTTACCCCCAAGGCTGACTGAAATGTTCCAAGTGATCTTTTTAGCCCTCATGAAATATTTAGTCTTGATCTTAACACTTATGAAAGGCAGGTATCCCTGTAGTAGGATGCAGTATTTTTTTTTGGTGGTGAGATGAGGTTTTAAGCATGTTTTGTTAAGGATTTTCTGTTTATTGGTGAATTTGGTTTTCATTATATCTTAAATTAAGAAGACTCCAACTAATTTTAGGAGTAGTATTTCTAAGAATCTTAAGCAAAACCTCATATTTCTTGCATAATCCTTCTTGCTTCAGGCAGTTTTACTGTTGGATAAGGTATGTAATAGATGTAATTATTTGATGAAACCTAATATATAAGTTCATTTATTGCCCAAATGGCTAACTTTTCTCTTTTCATGTATCCTGTGGGTAAAGGAAGCCCATTTTCTCACATTGCCAGTTCTCTTCCACACCTGTCTATCCCTGTTTCTGACTTCTTCACTCACATTCCATAAATCCGATGTCACATGTAGATCTCAGGTGCTGATGGCAAGTCCCTATACTTTGTGAAGTGTTGAATAGCCAGATTTTAGTGATGTAATTGATTATATCCAGATTATTTTGAAAAATAGAAATAGAATGTGGACGCTTTCAAGAAAAGTGTCATGAAGTGTTTTGAATTCTCAGGTATATGCTTTACATGTAACTTGTGTGTGGAAAAATGTACTGCGGAAAGAGACAGGGGGTATGGTAGGAGACAACCTACTTGTAGTGAGGAAGTTTTGAAAGAAAATCATTATAGAATAAACATTAATGTGATAACTTTTTGTTTGGATATAGATTTTCATTTCTGAGCACAGTTTTGTCACTCCGCTGTCAACTATGTTAAAACCTTAAAAAAAGAACTCTTCATCTTGAGCATTTTCTGAAAATTTGAGCATTCTTGGAAAACATTTGCTTAGAAAAAGTCACATACTTAAAACCCACACTGCAGTTACTATTTTAAGTCTTCTGGACTCCAGGCAAGAAAATACTGCATTCAGAAAGAATTGGGGTTTCTAAGGTGGATGTGACTTATTTCCTAGAACTGTGTGGATTAATATGAGTACCTTGAGATTTGGTATACGATTTATTTGATTGAGATGATGGTTTTGTGAATAATTCTTTCTGAAACTAAATATATATTTACATATATATCATATATACATATCACAAAGTTCTTATCTATCTGTAGATGTGGGTATTCATATATTTCTGTATCTCTGTATAAGAGGGTAAACTGTTCAGGGACTCAGTAATACTCCTGCACTAAGAATAGCAGATCTAAAAGATGAGAAACTGAACATGTTTCTTGCTAGGGCTTGTCATCGATTTTAGCAATTTCATCAGTATCAGATAAGTTAAAATATACTGTGTTTTCCAGCATGTTCTTGTTCTCACACCAGGCTTGAGCCAGGGAGCCATATTCCAGTGGTCCTAACTCCATATTTTTAAAATGGACTGAGTTATCATACAATTGATTGATTGAATCAGGCATTTCTTAAGCTTCAGTAATTTAGTTTCAGTAGAGGAATCCTGGCAAAATTTAGCTTGTCAATGTAGTCTTTTCTTCTTCTAATTACTTTCAGGCATTCCCTGTTGGTCTGGGACTTAGAGAGTAGACCTCAATGGCATGGGAGATAAACCTTGGGTCAGTTTTGGTGCTCTAGTTTGTGAAATGATGTCTTGAGTATTTGATATGAGAGATCCATTTTATACTTGGGATAATGATACATTTGATACAGTGCTCCAATCTCAATAAGCAAAACTTTGGAATATTTCTTGTCATGTTCCACAGCTGAAGCTGCTGCATCTCAGCATATGTATGAAAATTAGAAATGAAATGATTTTTTAGACATTTTTTTCATTTGCTGGGCATTTACCAGAAATGAGTTTATATTTGCTGCAAATGTCCTTTACTTTGTTGCTTGTGGCAATTTTTCTTTTTCCTTATTTTTTTTGCTACTGTGATGTGTATCGGAGAAGGCAATGGCAACCCACTCCAGTTTGCTTGCCTGGGAAATCCCATTTAAGGAGGATCCTGGTAGGCTACAGTCTATGGGGTTGCGAAGAGTCGGACATGACTGAGTGACTTCACTTTCACTTTTCACTTTCATGCACTGGAGGAAGAAATGGCAACCCACTCCAGTGTTCTTGCCTGGAGAATCCCAGGGACGGGAGCCTGGTGGGCTGCCATCTATGCGGTCGCACAGAGTTGGACACGACTGATGTGACTTAGCAGCAGTGATGTGTATATTTAGGATGAGTTCTTAGTGTTTACTTGAAATGGACAGTGCTGTGTTTCACAGAGTTTACTTTGTGTCTTTTAAGCTTAAAAAATAACATTTGAGATGTTTGACTATACCTGTGAGATCACAGACTTTCAGAATGATGGGATCTTGGTCCATTACAGTTTCAGTTTCCTGGGAATTTTCTGTTTAAGGTCAGACGCGGCCCTGATTTGAACTGGATGATCCACAAAATAGGTACTTTGCAACCACAAAATGTGGAGAACATTCCAAATAATTTGCAGTGTGGGTAGCCCAACATGCTTTAGTGTTTAGTTGGCTTGAGGCAGTGTGCCATGCTTGTAAAAAATGGTTTTTGAAGCTGACAGCAAGCTGTTTCACTCTTTGAGTTTGACACTTAGGATAAAGTGCCTTTTAGCCTCTGTGCCAATATGGACAGGATTGGTATTATTAATAAAAGTACTTTTGTTCCCATTTCTGTATAATAGATTCCGAAAACTCAAGCATGAATAGCTTAACATACTGGGAAGCTCATTCATGTTCATTCAAAATGTAATGAAGGTTTGAGAAGGTTGGATTTTAACAGAGCTTTCAAGTCCTGGGCAAAAGAGTGTATATTTGCAGTTAAGAGGATCATCTAGTGGTCACTCTATTGAAATTAATAATGACACTATTATTAACAGTATGTCCTTTGAGTGATAAACCTCCCAGGCCCAACTTTGATTAAAAACATCCCCACTGTGCCAATCACCTACCATATATATTAATTGATTCTTAATCATTTGAAACCCTCAAGTGTCATTGTAGTCATAATCTTTAGGTACCTTTGGTTTTTGACTGAAGCTTCTTGATTAACTTCTTTTCTATGAATTGATGGAGCCCAGTCAACATCATTAAAGCTGCTTTTTTTTCTTTGCTGTTCTGGATCTTCTATTAGTAGTTGTAGTAGGTAGGTTTAGTTGCCTTGGGGCAAGTGGGATCTTAATTCCCAGACTAGGGATTGAATCTGTGTCCCCTTTATTGGAAGGGGGATTCTTAATCACTGGACCACCAGGGAAGCCCCTTCATTAAAGCATTTTAAAATATGTTACACAATTTTTTTTTTTTTTAAAGCATGAAAATGTCTAAGGATTTGCTTTGGGGAGGGAGTGCAGCAGAAGTGACATGATTCAATTCTGTATTGTAGCTCTTACCTTCCAAAGGAAGGCGTTTTCACCTCTTCCTTTTTTTTTTTTTAAGAAAAAACAAATGCATAGGTAATTTTAGAGAAAGAACATTTGCAGGATTTAAAGATGCTTGAAGTTTCAATCAAAATAAGGGTTTCAGCTCAGAGTTACCTAAGAATAAGTTAACGTCTGTACCAGGTGTTCATTACAGTTTCTGGCTGAGAGTGTCTGCTGCTGATCTAAGTTGGGATCCTGGGAAGCTATAGATACAAAGAGACTTGAAATGAAAAGGAGCTAATTCCAGGCATAGCATCTATTGCCTTCCAGAGCAAAAAATATTTGCCTGAGTGTGTACTTCTAATAAAATCAACTTTTCATCATTTTAGCTTATTTTTTCCTTTCCTCCAGGCTATAAATGAAATACGGTGTCTTCATTTTTGATTAACCTTCCACTTCTGAAGTTTCACACTGTTTAGCACTAGCTTTTAAGACTCTGAGCCTGTTCCAAGCAGTACTTTCCAAATGTTTTCCCTTCTTTTGACTTATTGAGTTCTTTAATGATGCATTATGAGTTTTGAATTTAAGCTTCCTCCACCTTCCTTAATAGGCCTTGGTTGAATTTACTTCTACTTAAAGGTGCAGTGATGTTGGTCACTTCTCATTTTTGTGTCTATATTTCATGTATAGTTTGCTCTTGTAAGGCTTCAAATCTTTATTCTTTATGTGTATGTGTGAAAAATTTAGAAAATCCAGAGAGACCAAAAAAGGAAAAGAAGAATTACACCTATTAACATTTTGATATATATTTTATGTGAATAAAGAAAATTTCATTTTCTTAAAATGATACTTTACTATTTTGTTTCTTTTAAACTTTCATACAAAGATGAATCACATCTCATATCTTAGAATGATCTTCTGTATCATGTTTTGAATACTAAATAGTATTTTGTTCTATGGATGTATCATATTTCATTGGAGATACACTATAATGTCAGGCAGTTTTTCCTTTTTTAAAATTGCTGATATATAGCAGTAAATATCTTAAAGCTCAGTTTTTGTATTTATCTATGGTTATTCCCTTTGAGTTAAACCTTAGAAGTAGAATTTTGGGATAGGGATAAAGGACATTGATGTTTTTCATTGACCTCAAGGCATTTTATTAGTCCCAATATAAAATCTATGTAGAGTGCATCATAGCTTTCCTTGATTACCTTCTATGGTCTTTTTGGTTGGTATAATGTGAAAGACTCAAGTCAGATTGCATTTGAACTCAGACCTGACTGACTAGGGCTTTATCCAAAGTAAATAATGCTAGGTATAATATTTACAAAAACTCAACTATAAGGTACAGCCTCAACACCAAACCATCCAATAGTGCCAAGTTATAGCTATAAATGCTATTTCCACCTAAACAGGAATAGAGGTTTATAGCGTGCCCTGAGAGTTCTCTCTTATTCTTAAAATTTTTTTTTAAAAACATATTTGTTTGACTGTGCTAGGTCTTAGCTGTGGCATGCAGGATCTTCACTCTTCATTGCACCATGTGGGATTTAATTCTCTTACCAGGGATCGAACTCAGGTCCCCTATGTTGGTGGCACGGATTTTTAGCCACTGCACCACCAAGGACGTCACTCTCTTCACTTTCAGTCTCCTTACTGTATTATCATCTGGCCATGTACACTGATATATCCATGACTGCTGTATGGTAGAGTAATTAAATATTGTTGCCTGTATAGCCATCTCTAAGATATAATGATTAGACTCTTAATGTCCTCTGTGTGTTTATATCTCTATATCTCTAATTTTACATATTTATCTCTTTCTCACTGTCAATAATACAGAACTTCATCATAGCCAGAAATTACCTTTTGAAATCAGAGAAGTGTCCCTCTGACTACCACCAAAATATAGTCACTCCTAGGAACAATTTAAAGGCTATAAAGTGGGCAAAAGCTAAGAAAAGGACTTGTGTGAAAAACTCACGGATTGATACTTTAATGTAGAGAGAAATTCTCTTCTTCATTTTTATAACTAAAGTTATCTTTAGCTGTCAGACATGACCCTAACGATGGCAGAATGGCCTTTGTATTTTCATGTACATTTTTCATTTTTAGAATTTAGTTCTGGCTGTAAAAAGGAAACAGAAAATAAACACACACACACTCCCAAACATATCTTCTGGGTCAGTTGTTCTTTTCTCAGACACTGTCTGCTCCACTGTGGGGAGACCATGTCTTTTCCTCCTCTTTCTGAGTCACGCCGAGCTTCTCTGTCCCCTTTTCAGTGTTAGTCGCTTAGTTGTGTCCAGCTCTTCGCGGCTCCACGGATTGTAGCCTGCCAGGCTTTGTGACCCCACGGACTGCAGCCTGCCAGGCTCCTCCGTCCATGGGATTCCCCAGGCAAGAATACTGGAGTGGGTTGCCATTTCCTTTTCCGGGGGATCTTCCTGACCCAGGAATTGAACCCAGGTCTCCAGCATTGCAGGCAGTTTCTTTACCTACTGGGTGCTTACCTGTTTTAGCATTTCAGAATAGATTTTTTTGTTTAGATGAGTTATTGTTATATATTGTTAGTATACTCATTTTTTCTCTTTAACTCTTTGTGGTATAGATACATGGATGCATCTTTGGTTGTAATGAACGGTTATTAATAAAAAATAAAGAGTGAGAATATCGGCATTTATATTTCTTAGTATTCTGTTGCTGTGGGTTAGCTACAACAACTTAGATACAGTGGTAAAGGGAAGTCAAATATAAAAACGACTAAAGTAATAAACTTGATTACCTTTGGGTAATTATTTCATTCATCAGGTCATAAAACTAAGCTTTTAATATTTTTTGTGTTCCTTTTATGATGTAACTTTTCTTTTGCATTCCAAGTTTTAAAATCTTTTCATCCTACTAATTTCTCTCCTCTTGCATAAGGACCCACCAGAATAGAAATGATCTCTGAGGCTCGTATAACAGAATCACATTCTAGTAAGGTCTTTGCTTTTATCTGGATTCTAGGTTGGAATACAATTTTAGGAAAAGATACTTCAGGTAATTTTTTTTAAAGTGGATAGACAGGGAAGACTCACATGAAAAGCCTCATTGCATAACATAATGCATCCATTTGCTTTGTGGCCCTTGTAGAAAGGAAATTTTCTGTTTGTCTAGTATAAACTTGAGACTTGGAATGATCACTGCATTGAATGCTGTCCCTCCCAGTGTCTATGTTAAACTCTTATTCTGTTCAGTTCCAACGTAATCAATATTCTGCATATAAGAGGAACTTTCACATTTGTTTCATTAGCCATCAGATAAACTCTATATTTGCACCATTCTAGGGCAATGGTCAGAGAAGGCAATGGCAGCCCACTGTAGTACTCTTGCTTGGTAAATCCCATGGACGGAGGAGCCTGGTAGACTGCAGTCCATGGAGTCGGGAAGAGTCGGACACGACTGAGCGACTTAACTTTCAATTTTCACTCTCATGCATTGGAGAAGGAAATGGCAACCCACTCCAGTGTTCTTGCCTGGAAAATCCCAGGGACGGGAGCCTGGTGGGCTGCTGTCTATGGGGTCGCCCATAGTCGGACACGACTGAAGCGACTTAGCAGCAGCAGCAGCAGCAGCAGGGCAACGGTTCTTGCCATTAAGAAATCTCTATTGAGTTCACCCACTTGGCGCAGCTGTAAAGAATCCGCCTGCCAGTACAGGAGAGGTAAGAGACGTGGGTTCGATCCCTGGGTTGGGAAGATCCCCTGGAGTAGGAAATGGCAACCCACTCCAGTATTCTTGCCTGAAACATTCCATGGACAGAGGAGCCTGGTGGGCTACAATCTATGGGGTTGCAGAGTTGAACACAACTGAGTACACATGCGCATGTGCATACTTATACACCACTTTCAAATATCACCGTCATAGGCCACATCCTGTTCAGTTCAGTTCAGTCGCTCAGTCGTGTCCGACTCTCTGCGACCCCATGAATCACAGGACACCAGGCTTCCCTGTCCATCACCAACTCCCGGAGTTCACTCAAACTCATGTCCATAGAGTCGGTGATGCCATCCAGCCATCTCAATCTCTGTCGTCCCCTTCTCCTCCCGCCCCCAACCTTTCCCAGCATCAGACTCTTTTCCAGTGAGTCAACTCGTCGCATGAGGTGGCCAGAGTATTGCAGTTTCAGCTTTAGCATTAGTCCTTCCAATGAACACCCAGGACTGATCTCCAGAACGGATTGGTTGGATCTCCTTGCAGTCCAAGGGACTCTCAAGAGTCTTCTCCAGCATCACAGTTCAAAAGCATCAATTCTTCGGCGATCAGCTTTCTTTACAGTCCAACTCTCACATCCATACATGACCATGGGAAAAACCATAGCCTTGACTAGACGGACTTTGGTTGGCAAAGTAATGTCTCTGCTTTTTAATATGCTATCTAGGTTGGTCATAACTTTCCTTCCAAGGAGTAAGTGTCTTTTAATTTCGTGGCTGCAGTCAGCATCCACAGTGATTTTGGAGCCCAAAAAAATAAAGTCTGACATTGTTTCCACTGTTTCCCCATCTATTTCCCATGAAGTGATGGGACCAGATACCATGATCTTTGTTTTCTGAATGTTGAGCTTCAAGCCAACATTTTCACTCTCCTCTTTCACTTTCCTCAAGAGGCTTTTGAGTTCCTCTTCACTTTCTGCCATAAGGGTGATGTCATCTGCATATCTGAGGTTATTGATATTTCTCCTGGCAATCTTGATTCCAGCTTGTGCTTCTTCCAGCCCAGCGTTCCTCATGATGTACTCTGCATATAAGTTAAATAAGCAGGGTGACAATATACAACCTTGATGTACTCCTTTTCCTATTTGGAACCAGTCTGTAGTTCCATGTCCAGTTCTAACTGTTGCTTCCTGAACTGCATACAGGTTTCTCAAGAGGCAGGTCAGGTGGTCTGGTATTCCCATCTCTTTCAGAATTTTCCACAGTTTATTGTGATCCACACAGTCAAAGGCTTTGGCATAGTCAATGAAGCAGAGATAGATGTTTTTCTGGAACTCTCTTGCTTTCTCCATGATCCAGTGGATGTTGGCAATTTGATCTCTGGTGCCTCTGCCTTTTCTACAACCTGCTTGAACATCTGGAAGTTCACGGTTCACGTACTACTGAACACCAAACCTCAAATTCATTCTCCCTTGTTATTTTGTGATGCATGATGAGAAATTGTTCATGTTTAGAATACAGCTATTTTATCAACTTTATTTATTTCTAAACGTTTAAAATGAGCAGTCCAGATTTTCTTTAAAAATTATCTTTGCTAAGGCATGATTTTTTTGGTAGGGAGGGAGCATAGTAGGTGTTGGGAGGTGATTTGCAGTACTTTGGACTTAGAATGACAATCATGTAACCTTTTTTACTTAGATCAATGCTTCCCTATTGGATACACAGCAAACTTGATTGAAAATTAAAATTTAGAAATAATAGAAATGGAAATAAGGTTGTGTTAAAGGAGATAATCATTTTATTCATGAACTCTTTCCTTTATTCATGAAAGGATTTAGTGGAGAATCCTTCAGCTATCAAGGTTTCAAGAAATATTTTCTTGAATTTAAAATCATTTATGAACAATTTGGTTTAGAAGACTTTTTTAGGACCACATGCATTTAGTAAAATTTTATTCTTGTAGTGAAAGCTTCCTACTTTTAGTCTTCATTTATTTTTTTTTACTTCTTACCCTGTGATCTACTTTCTACCACCCTTGCACCAAAAAATAAATAAAGCATAATAAAAAATAAACTATAACTTCAAAATCAAAATATATAGGCATATCTCAGAAATATTGCAGACTTGGTTCTAGACCACTGCAATTAAGTGAATATTATTAATATAGTAAATCGAGTCATGGAATTTTTGGTTATCCAGTGCATATAAAAGTTATGTTTATGCTATACTGTAGTCTGTTAAGTGTACAATAGCATGATGTCTAAAAAAATCAATGTGCTTAACTTAATTTAAAATACTTTATTGCTAAAAAATGCTACCCATCATCTGAGCCTTCAGTGAGTCATCGTAGTAGCACCAAAGGTCACTGATCACAAATCACCATAAGAAATATACATTATAATACATATAATTGTACAAATAAAAAATTTAATTATTGCAAAAATTACCAAAATGTGGCAGACATGAAGTGAGCAAATACTGTTGAAAAAATGGCAGCAGTAGACTTCCTTCAATTTGTAAAAGATGCAGTATCTGCAAAGCACAATAAAGCAAAGCAAAGTAAAGCAAGGTAGGCATAAGAGACCTGGGTTTGATCCCTGGGTTGGAAAGATCCCCTGGAGGAGGGCATGGCAACCCACTCCAGGATTCTTGCCTGGAGAATCCCGTGGACAGAGGAGCCTGGAGGGCTACAGTCCATGGTGTCTGAAAGAGTCAGAAAGTTCTGAAGTGACTTAGCACACACACATACAGTATAGACTAGTCTTTAGCCAAGTACTTTTGCATTTGTGCTAGTATGTAATATCATACTATCATAGGACATAACATTAGAGAATGTTGGAAGAAAATATGGATAAATAAATGAGGAATTATATTTTCTCTATTTTCTACTCTTGGGGTACCCTCATTTTACAGCACAGGCAACAACGTATAATCCAATGGTTACTTTGTATTTGTATATCTGTTTGGTATGAGTCAGTGTTCTCCAGAGAAATAGAACCGATATTAGGTATATTTGATTTATTAAAAGGAATTGGTTCATGTGATTATGGAGACTGAGAAGTCCCATGGTTGGCCACCTGCAAGCTGGAGAGACAAGAAAGCTGATGATGTAGTTCTGAGAGCCTGAGGGATGTTGGTGTAAGTACCAGTTGAAGAGATGCTTGAAGTCCCAGCTCAAACAAGCAGAATTTGAATCCCCACTTCTTGACCTTTTTGATTTATTCAGGCCTTCAATGGATTCAGTGATATCTATTCACTTTGGGTAGGGCAGTGTGCTTTCCTCAATCTAATAATTCAAATTCCAGTTTAATCTGGAGCAACACTGCAGACGCACCCAGAAATAATGTTTAATCCAGGCACCCTGTGTCCTAGTGAGGTTGCCATATAAAGCTAACCATCACAGTGAGTTTCCCCACTAGACCTGAGAGTTATGTAAGATGAGATATACCTGTTGTTTTTCATTGTATGCCATTCTTAATCAGAAACTGGTGGACAGTAGATGCTTAATAATGATTTGTTAAAGGAAGGGATTAAATGTAAAGAATATATGTTAAGCTGAAAAGTATATGTCAAAGATTTATAACATGAATAGCATGCTGAAAGACTGAGTATCAGGTGGATGTTAAGATGTGCAAGTGAGGTAATTTTAGTTGGCATATGATGATTCTGTTGACTTTTCCTTTGTCTTTATTTGGTGGCCACTTCAAATATTAAAACTAAAGTCTTCACAGATTTTTGAGCTCCAAGAATTTGAAGTATGACCTTTAGATTTTTCAGAATCTTGCCAAGTTAAACAAATTACTTTGATCATGGCAGTGAATCAAGGTCAAAAGAGAATTGCCATTATCTCTGAGGATGAGTCAGCTTTGCTCTTCAGTGATCTTATTTTGAAATGGCATGCCAAGAGCAGAATGATCTTTTGCTCTATGATGTTTCTCTTGCACTGTTTTCTAGCTTTCCACGTAGGAAAATGTTTAGTAATTCCATATTTTCCTTCACATTGATTATTGGAATTTGCTAGGTAGTAACTGCAATACTTTGGCCACCTCATGTGACGAGTTGACTCACTGGAAAAGACTCTGATGCTGGGAAAGGTTGGGGGCGGGAGGAAAAGGGGACGACGGAGAATGAGATGGCTGGATGGCATCACTGACTCTGTGGACATGAGTTTGAGTGAACTCCGGGAGTTGGTGATGGACATGGAGGCCTGGCGTGCTGTGATTCTTGGGGTCGCAGAGAGTCAGACGTGACTGAGCGACTGAACTGAACTGAACTGAATTATGTTTATAGGGCCAAGGGACCAAGGATTATAGCATCTTTTTAAAGATATACATAAAAGTAAGATTGATGCTTTTGAACTGTGGTGTTGGAGCAGGCTGTTGAGAGTCCCTTGGACTGCAGGGAGATCAAACCAGTCAATCCTAAAGGAAATCAGTCCTGAATATTCACTAGAAGGACTGATGCTAAAGCTGAAACTCCAATACTTTGGCCACCTGATGTGAAGAACTGACTCATTGGAAAAGACCCTGATGCTAGGAGGGATTGAGGTCAGGAGGAGAAGAGGACAACAGAGGATGAGATGGTTGGATGGCATCACCAACTCGATGGACATGAGTTTGAACAAGCTCTGGGAGTTGGTGATGGACAGGGAAGCCTGGAGTGCTGCAGTCCATGGGGTTGCAAAGAGTTGGACATGACTGAGTGAACTGAACTGAACTGATAAAAGTAAGATATATATTAATGTTTGATTATTAGATATACAAGTATATACTCAAGAGGTTATTTGAAGTATCTGGTGATATCATTAAGGTGTTCCAGGTCCACATTCTGTGACATTTCTATTATACCATCAGAGAAGTTGGTCTAATTGATGTCAAAGTGCGTGGGATACTAAAGAGGTGGGGGTAGGGAATCTTAAAACACTGTCTTATACCAAGAGATGATGCCGTAGGAGGAGACCGTAGTATAAGTGTATATGTCCCCTGTTTGTTTTTGATGGCATGTCCATGAATCCCCAGCAAATAGCACACTACCTGGCGCATGGTCGATGCCCTAAAGATTGTTGTTGAATTGACTTGGCTGCACCTCTCAGGGGTAGTCATAGTCAGCAACAAAATGTGTTGTTCTGAAAAACAAGAAAGCCATACTGTAGTTGCATCTGGCGGTAGAGGAATAAACTGGGCATGGTGGTAGTGGACTGTTCCTGGGTGTAGGAAGGAATATACAGACTTCGACCAGATTTGAAGCAATGACAGAAAAAACTGTATCTCTTTTGTTCTGGAAAGAGACTTTGAAGGTCACTTCTTTGAAATAAATGAGGCAGAAGCTGGAGTGAAGAAGGTCAGAGGAAGAGAACCAAAGGTATTGTGTCAAAATCACAGTGTAGAATCTTGAGGTGAAAAACAAGTTTAAATTCAGTTTGCGTGACATATGGTTGACTTTCCTGGTGGCTCGGGTGGTAAGAAATCTGCCTGAATGCAGGAGACCTGGGTTTGATCGCTGGGTAGGGAAGATCCCCTGGAGAGGGGAATGGCAACCCACTCCAGTATTCTTTCCTGGGGAATTCCATGGACAGAGGAGCTTGGTGGGCTACAGTCCAATGGGGTCAGAAAGAGTCAGACACGACTGAGCGACTTTATCTTATGGAAAATAGTCATTTCCGAGGGTGAGGGATAGAATGCTCCATGTCACTGAAGTGCTGGTGTTGGGGAGAACATGGTTTTCTATTCTGAGTAGAACTGCTGCTGCTGCTGCTAAGTCACTTCAGTCGTGTCCGACTCTGTGTGACCCCATAGACGGCAGCCCACTAGGCTCCCCCGTTCCTGGGATTCTCCAGGCAAGAACACTGGAGTGGGTTGCCATTTCCTTCTCCAATGTGTGAAAGTGAAAAGTGAAAGTGAAGTCGCTCAGCCGTGTCCGACCCTTAGTGACCCCACGGACTGCAGCCTACCAGGCTCCTCCATCCATGGGATTTTCTAGGCAAGAGTACTGGAGTGGCTTGCCATTGCCTTCTCCGCTGAGTAGAACTACTAGCTTGTAAGTACTGGGAACTGACTGCATGCCACTTCTTTACATGTGCTGTTTCATTTAACAAGGCCCCACTGCAGCTTTAGCAACTAAGGTATACCTTGGTCATTTTTCTAAGGATGATCTGAGAAAATGAGAGAGTAAGGAACCTGCCAAATGACACACAGCAAGTAAACAGTAACCAGGCACTCTGACCCCTGCTAAGGTGGACACAATGGGCATCTGGAGGAGGGACTTGAAAGTACTCAATAAAAACTTATTTTTACCCTGAGTTTTGATTCCCTCCAAAGGACATGCCAGAATCATATGTTGTTAAGAGAAGTGGAGAAGAGAGAGCAGCATTTTTAGAAGAAATATTTATGATGGTGGAAACTTTTAGTTTTAATTAGATAACTTAAGGCGTTGGAAACTTTCATTGTTTTTTGTGGACAAAATTAGATTTTTGTCCAGATATTTGCCGTGTAACTATTAAAGAAAAATTAAATGTCTAATCCTCATATAGATTGTTGTGTAGGGTCAGATGGGTTATAGAGTTGCTTAAGGAAACAGTTTAAAAAAAGTGGAGTGGCAAGCTGAGCTGTACCCAGAAATTCAGGTGACTGTAAAGCTGGATTAAAAAAATAAAGCTTTTGCAGAATAGCATGAAAGCAAACAGTAATTAGAAACTTTTAAAAATGTCATTGATTCCCAAGAGATGTTTGTGGGAACCAGAAAAGTGATCTAGAGAGTAATGTGAAAAGATAGGCACTGTTTTTTAAATTAGTTAAGTAATATTGGAAGAAATATGGGGTACTTTTAGAAGTAGTGATGATAGATTACCATATTTAAATTTTGCACATTGAAGAATAACAAAATTCTGTTCTTATGTTTCTTATGCCCTTTACTGATCAGAGTACATTTCTTGCATAATAAAAGTACACTTGACCAAAGGATGAGGGACATTCTAAAAACGTTTACTTTTTATTGATGTATAGATTTGCAAAGTTGGTGTATTGATTTACAATGTTGTGTTACTTTCTGCTGTACAGCAGACTGATTCAGTTATACGTGTATATACATTCTTTTTCATGTGTTTTCCATTATAGTCTATCACAGGTTATTGACTATAATTCCTGTGCTATACAGTAGAACCTTGTTGTTTATCCATCCTATGTATAATAGTTTGCATCTGCGAACCTCAGACTCTCCATCCATCCCTACTCTGTCACCCGCCTCCTCCTTGGCAACCACAAGTATGTTCTCTATGTGTGTGAATCTGTTTCTATTTCATAAATAAGTTCATTTGAATAATATTTTAGATTCTACGTGTAGTGATATCCTATGGTATTTGTCTGTCTCTGATTTACTTCGCTTAGATGATTATCTCCAGGTCCTTTCATGTTGCTGCAAATGGCATTATTTCATTCTTTTTTATGGCTGAGTAGTATTCCATTGTATATATGTATCACATCTTCTCTTTCCTTTCCTCTATTGATGGACGTTTAGATTGTTTTCATGCCTTGACTACTTTGAATAGTACTATTATGAACATATGGGTGCATGTATGTTTTTGAATCAGACTTTTGTCCAGATATTTGCCCAGCACTGGGATTGCTGGATCATATGGTAATTCTATTTTGAGCTTTTTGAGGAGCCTCTGTACAGTTTTCTGTAGTGGCTGCACCAACTTACATTCCCACCAACAATGTAGGAGGGTTCCTAAAGGATAAGGAATATTTGAATAACTCTTCTTGTCACCATTTTCCAAATTTTTAAACACTGTCTTCTGTTCTACCCATGAACAGTAGGCATGTTGAGACAGGCAGGCGAATGCTTATTTTGCTTCCTTACTGTCAACACATAAGGAGTAGAGGTTTTTTTTAAAGGAATGTCTTACCATTAAACAGAAATATTAATGTTTATATTTCATGTATTTATAATACACGAAAATATTCTTCAAGGAGAAATCTTGAATGTAAGAAAACTACTCATTTTACGACATTTAGAAAATAAAGAAGAGTAAGAAAAATTGTAAATCACTGATATCACCGATGCTCTTGTTGGTCAGAAGCATCTGTTCATATTTTGATATTTCCTTCTAATTCCTTTTAAGAACTTTAAAAATATATCAAGAGCATACAGTATATATGGCTTCATAGTCTGTTTTCTTTACTCAATCTGCTCATGTAATATTTTCTTCTGTCTTTATTAAACACTGTTCAAATACAGCTTTAATGGCTACATAGCATTCTGTTATATAAACTGCATCATTAACTCAATGTTTTCTTAATGTGAACCTTTAGATTAGTTTCATTTTACTCTGTACATGAATTTTTAACAGCCTTATTAGATGTATTTAACATATCATAAAATTCAGCCATTTCAAGTATATAGTTGTTTACTTGTGTTTGATAATTTTACCAAGTGGTGCAACTGTTATCATAATCAGTTTTAGAACATTTTCTCCCTCACCCAGTGAGATTCCTCATGTCCATTTGTATTTAATTCTTCATCTTATCCCTAGTTCCAGGTGACCACTGATCTACTTTCTGTCTCTCTGATTGTCTTTTCTAAGCGTTTCATTTAAGTGGAATTATGCAATACATGGTTTCTTGTGACTGATTTTTTTTGCTTACCATATTTTTAAGGTTCATCCATGACATAGCATGTATCAGTACATTATTACTTCTTATTGCTGGACGTGTTTCATTGAAGGAATATACAGGCACACCTTGTTTTATTGTATTTCACTCTATTAAGCTTCACACATTGTTTTTTACTTCTTTTTTTTTTTTTTTTTTATAAATTGAAGGTGTGTGGCAACGCTGTGTTATCAGATGATGGCTAGCACTTTTTGGCCATAAAGTATTTTTTAGTTAATATATGTACATTGTGTTTTAGACATAATGCTCTTGCACACTTAATAGACTACGCTATAGTGTAAACATAACTTTTATATGCACTAGGAAACCAGAAAGTTTGTGTGACTCTCTTTCCTGTGACACTTGCTAAAATTTGTTGTGGTAGTCTGGAACCAAACCCACAGTATCTCTGGGGTATGCCTCTAATGCATTCTGTGTATCCATTTACCAGTTGATAGACATCTAGGTTGTTCCTATCTTTGTGCTATAAAGAATAATAATGCTGTGATCATTGATGTGCAGGTCTTTGTGTAAACACACATTTTTGTTTCTCTTGGATCAGTACTTAAGAGTGGAATTGCTGAGTTCTGTAGGAGTGTTATTTTTTTAACTATTTGAGAAACTGCCAAACTGTTTTCCAAAGTGGTTCCATAGTTTTACATTCCCACTAGGAATATATAAGGGTTCTTATGTATCCAAATCCTCACGAACATTTGTTGTTGTCTGTCTTATTTATTACAGCCATTCTAGTGGGTGTTAATATCTTATTGTGGTTTTTAATATGCATTTCCCTAATGGCAGTGATGTTGAACATTTTTTCATGTGCTTATTAGGTATTTGTATATCTTCTTTGTTGTAATATTCTATTCATATTTTTGTCCAATTATCAATTTAGTTTAAATGCTACTAAGTTGTAAGTGTTCTTTGCAAATTCTAGGTCCAGGTCTTTTATTTCATATGTTTTTGAAAATACTTTGAGTCTGTTTCTTGGTTTTTAAAATTCTTAATTGTGTCACCTGAAGTGCAAAAAAATAAATTTTTAGAAAGTCTACATTGTTAATTTATTCTTTTGGTGTCACGTGTATGAATTCTTTGCCTAACCCAATGTCTGGAAGATTTTGTATATATATTTCATTACTTAAACTTTTAAAGGGTGTTTAAAAATACTTCTAAAGAATGGATCCTGAAAAGTACAAGTTTTAGAAACTTTTAGTAGTCAGCCTTTTGTATTTGCAGTTTCCTCATCTATAGATTCAATGATCTGTGGATTGAAAAGAATTGAGAAAAATTTCAGAAAGTTCCAAAGAGCAAAACTTGAATTTGCATGCACTTGCAACTACTTATATAGCATTTATATTGTGTTAGGTATCATTATAATATAAGATATAGGTAATTGAGAGGTGATTTAAAATGTATTTAAAATGTATGGATATGCATATCTTAATTGCAAATACTGTGCCATTTTATATAAAGGAGTTGAGCATTTGCAGATTTTGGTATCCATGGGGGTCCTGGAACCAATTCCCCACAGCTCCTGAGAGATGACTATTATGTGTTTTTGAAATTTTTATGTATTTATTTATTTTTGGCTGCGCTGGGTCTTCATTGCTACCTGTGGGTTTTCTCTAGTTGTAGAGTGGGGGCTACTCTCTAGTTGTGGTGCATGGGCTTCTCATTGCTGTGTGGATGACTGTACATTTTAAATAAAGTTTTTTTGAAGTATTACATAAAACAGGAAGATAGACAAGTCATAATGGCAAAACTCTGTGAAATTTGAAAAAATAAATCCATGTATTAACTCCCACATGGATCAAGAGAAAATATTGCTAGCTTCTCAGGAACCTCTCAGAACTTCCTATAAACCCCTTCCCAGTCATTACTTGTACTTTTCCCCAAAGTTAATCAACGGTTAGTAACACCATAAATTAATTTTGCCTTTTTTGAATTTTATTTAAATGGAATGATATTGTGTATACATTTTTGTGTCTTTTGCTTAATATTTTATTGATGAGATTCATTGAAGTGGTTTGTTGCAGTAGTTTGCTCATTTTCATGGCTGTATAGTATTTTATTTATGAATACATCACATTTATTTATCAGTTCTACTATTGATGTTCTGTTTTTGGATATTTTTAATAGTTCTGCTAGCAAAATACTTGGACTTGATTTTTGGTGCACAATGTGAGCTTTTCTGTTCAGTGTATACTCAAGGGTGGGATTACTAGCTTATGGAGCAGGCCTAACTACAAACTTACTGTAAGTGGCAAGCTGTTTTCTATAGCCAGTTACATTCTATCCTAGCATCAGTGTTTGAAAGTGTTTGAAAGTTTTGTACATCCTGACCAAAACTTGCTGATTTTCAGTCTTTTTAATTTTAGCCATTTTGTTGGATTTGTATCTTGTTGTGGTTTTTATTTACATTTTTCTGATGAGTAATGAGGAAGAGCATCTTTACTTTGTGTGTGTGTGTGTGTGTGTATGTGTGTGAGAGAGAATGTGTGGCTGTTCATGAAGTTTCTGTTCCAATTCTTTTGCTCATCTTTCAACTCGGTTTATTTATTTATTTTTGATATATTTGTCCATATGAGTCCTTTGTCAGTTATATGATTGCAAGTGTTTTCTGTTTTTTGGCTTACCTTTACTTTCTTTTGGTCAGCTCTTCAGTCTTTCCTTTATAGCTAGTGCTTTTGGGGTCTTATTTGTGTTTTAAAAATAAACTTGATATGGAGACTTTGTTAAGATTAAGAAACAAACTTGAGCTGATTAGAAGCTGGTGTTTGGTGTTATGACCACTCTCCAGTTTCCCGTCCATGCCTCTTCCAGGGTTGAAGTCCTTCAGAAGTCTTTTCTCCCACCATCCCTGGCCCTGAGCACAACTTCCAGCCCCTTGAGACTGATATGGACTCTGTTCTGCCCAGTTTCTCAGCCTCCCAGCTGGTTGTCTTACTCAACTTTAAGCTTCCCAACGGTTTTTAAGCCTTTCAGCTGCCAGTTTTCAGGCTCTCAGCTTCTTGCTGCCTTGAGAAAACCTCTGAGCTGGCATTCTAGAATTGGCCCATGCCTCTAGGGAAAAAGTATCTTTGAGTGCTGAGGTATCTCACTTTTCCATACTTACTTCTCTATAAGATCTAGGCCTCTCAAGTTATCCCTCCTTTGGTAGCTCTTAGATGACTTCAAAGAAGTTTAAAAAAAATTATTCAGGCTCTTTTGGTTGTTTTTGATTGGTGCATTGGTCTGCCATAGCTTGTTTTTCTTTGCCAGGACAGGAAGTCTCTAGGAGTTTTTTTTAATTGAAGTATAGTTGATTTACAATGTTGTGCTAACCTAGAAATGTTTTTTTTTAAGGCTGTTGATAAGCTTGTTGAATTATAGTAAGGCTACATTTCCATTGATGGAGTATTACTTTGTCAGAATTATTTTCATCTTTTTTAAACCTCTGAAAATTTGCTAAACAAAAAAAAACTTGTAACTTTTATTAAAATTTTTCTTTTTCTTTTTATTCTAATGAGACTGAACATTGTTTCAAAAAATGATTGGTCTTTTGCATCTTCCATTTATGATTTACTTATTAGTAGCCATGGTTTTTCATTGATTTTTAAGAACTATGTAATGATGCTTATATTAATAAATAAGAATTTGTGAATTTGAAGATAAATAATTGTTACCTTAGTGAATTTAAAAATAATTGGCATTTCCCTTGGTCTTTCTAATGTTTCCAGACTTTTGAAGGCAGGGGTTGTGTCTCTTCTTTTGTGTTCTTTTTTGGTATCTGGTAAGTGGAATAGTCAAGGTTATCATGAAGCAGATTGCATTAAAAATAATGCAGAGATAGAATTAAGAAGCTCTTGAAGATTGTTCCCTATGTTCACTGTGAAAATTTTCTTTGGTTATTGATTTATGTTATTTCATTGAGGAGCATGACCTCAAGTCTTATTCCATTTTTGAGTCATTATCTTCTCTCTCGTATTGCTTCACATCACTAATGTAGGATCAAACTCTCCTTTGTGCTGTCTGTCCCACATTTATTAGGGACAAATATCTGCTTCATAAATCTCCACAAATGTAAAAGAGGAATTATGTCTCACCTTCCTCCCATGAAACTGAATTAATGTCATTCCTTTTTTGAACTGTGGTGCTGGAGAAGACTCTTGAGAGTTCCTTGGACTGCAAGGAGTTCCAACCAGTCCATTCTAAAGGAGATCAGTCCTGCGTGTTCATTGGAAGGACTGATGCTGAAGCTGAAACTCCAATACTTTGGCTACCTCATGTGACGAGTTGACTCAATGGAAAAGAGTCTGATGCTAGGAGGGACTGGGGGCGGGAGGAGAAGGGGACGACAGAGAATGAGATGGCTGGATGGCATCACCGACTCTATGGACATGAGTTTGAGTGAACTCTGGGAGTTGGTGATGGACAGGGAGGCCTGGCGTGCTGTGATTCATGGGGTCGCGGAGAGTCGGACATGACTGAGCGACTGAACTGAACTGAACTGAACTGAGAAGTAGCATATAAATGCTGAATGGCAACCTTGCCAGTTGCATTTTAAAGGGGGTTTAAGGATACGACAGTTTTAGACTGACTTCAGAGTTCTAAAGCATGCATATAAAATTTTTAAAAATCTAAAGCATTCTTCATTCACACTGTAACCCAGTGTTTGGATTTTAAGAAATCATCCAGTTTAATTTTTACTCACATTATGAGAAGAGTGTCTGAGGAAGAGGAATAGTGGAATTTTCCTTATCATATTAGGCATACTTTGTCTCTCTTATTGTGGAAATATAATTTGACTCCAGAAATGTCCTTGTTTTAGTCACTGCCCTACCTTCTTTTTTTGGTCATTTCATCAACTCTGCATAAACTATAATATTTGCTCTCATGCTGCTGCCTCTGGCCCTTGGGGAATGGTATTCTGAAGAAAAATTGGAGTCTGTGGGGAAGGCTGGTGTAAAAATAAAATCCTCAAGGTGTCAGACCTCGGATGTGGGCCAGATCTAGGGACAGCATTTTTAACATCGCAGATTGCTGTATTAAAGGGAACAAACAAACCTCTCTCTTCTCCAGGTGATGAGGGGGGCAGCAAAGCATTTGGAAAAGAGTAGGGACTTTGGATCCAGGCTGCCCTGGGTTCCAATTCTTGCTGTCCCACCAGCTCTGTGATTAGAGACAAGTCACATTCTGAGCCTCGGTTTGTCTTCATTTGTCAGGAATAGTAATAATAATATGTGGAAGTCTGGTACATGGTGTGTGTGTTAAGAAATGATTACATTTAAAAATTTTCTCTCTTATTCTGATATAAGACTTTTCCCCCTCCCTTCATGATAATGATTTATGGACTAGAGCCAGGTTACCTAGGTGCTAATCCTAGCTCTGCAGTTTATTCCTGTGTGACCTTGGGAAAGCTACCTACTTTGTAGCTTGGCCTCCTCATCTGTACACGAGGATGGTTTTGATGCCCACCTCCTCAATTTGATACAGATACTAATATTTGTAAGGTACCAGTATAGTGTCTGGCTAATATGTAAGCACTAGGTAAGAATTTGGTATATAAAAGTAAACACTCAAGGATGACATGAATTGGTTATTAGTATTAATAGAAGCAATAGGATTAGGGTTAGGTCTGGGGCACCATTGTTGTGTGATAAGTGATTGCCCAAAGGTAAGAGAAGTAGACTCACAGGAGTTCAGTGAGATAAAAGTTGGCAACTCTGAAGCTGTCCCAAGTTCACATGGCTGCTGTTCATCAGTAGGAACATCAGAGTGGTGGAGATGTTTGCTCTTAGCTCATTCTAATGAAAATCTGCAGAGAAATGTCACAGGTATGGTTTCTGCTGTGTTCTTCACTGTTAGGAAAGAGACCTAAAGGAACGGGAACATGACTCAGGCAGAAAATACTTCCATGCAACACTCAGCTGACACTGGCATTCCACAATGCCAGATAGCATCTCCTTTTGTTGGTAAATGTATATATTTATATGTATATAAATAGTGTGTTTCATGTATAAAGTTGGTGGTTGAACAAATCTAAGGCTTATTTTCTGAGTACCATTGAATGTCATACCCATAAAATATTTTTTTGTCATTTGCTTTGAATTATCATAAATAATACCAGCATTGTCTTTTTTGTTGAATTTTTATAATAATTTTCTTTTATATCTTACATTTCAGTTAGTGTGAATCTTTACCTAAGGATTTGTTTTAATACAAGTTGAGTTATCTGGTGGACTCATATAGATGTTTATATGTTGCCATCCTTCACAGTTCACCCTTACATTAAAAAAAAAAAAAAACCCATAGGTACTGCTCAAAGAGACATCAAAGAATTTAAAGGACATTTTAAAGATGAAACAAACTTGTAGGGGAGACCCGAGAATGTGTCCATGTCTCTAAAATGAGATATGGAATGCTTTTTATGGCAGAGTGATTTTTCCATCTCAAACATTAGAGTTTTTGTTGTTGTTGTTTGTTTAAAGAGAAAGAATAAAAACAGATGGGCTCAGTAATTTCTTAGCATCAACATTGAGGCTACTTTTATGACTGGGAATTTTTGGAAAGTTCACCACCTCTTGTTTTATGCAGATTTCCATTGCCCTTAGTACATATTTTAAGAGTTAAGATTCACAGAATTGTCTATTTGGAATAAACAGAAGAGGAAAAATGAAAAGCCAAGCTGTGATCCACATGTTCACCGTTTTTCTTCTACCTGCACACCCACCCTGTAGGACAGAACAGTTTAGCATTCTACCCCCCAGTCGAAAACCAGAGACTTCTTTTCTCAAGAAATCAAAGTGCCTGCCTGGGAGAGAATGGACTTGATAAGGGAGTGCATATGCCCCAATAAAGCCCTTATCTTCTTTCTGTTTGAAGACCCATCCCTGCTCACCCTAAAATAAAGTCTGTCTTTTGTTAAGTCTAACATTTCCCTAATTTCCCTACATAGACCTCCCTGCCTGCTGCCTTATACACAGCAGAGACTCTCAAAAAAGCAAAGAAAAAACCCACAGCAGCCCTAGAGGGAAAAGCTACTCTCTCTTTTATTCAAAAATATCTACCAGATATATGACAAAACAAAAGAGTGATAAAACAATAATTGTCCTTGGAAGAGACAGACTAATTAAGGAACAGAAGAGAATATATGAAAACTTTAGGGAAGTTTCAAGAAAATGACATCTGGAAAATAACAGGATGCATTAAAATAGCAACATCAAAGAGTAAGGAAGAACTCTTGAAAACTAGGGATTGTTTGCTGAAATTAAAATAATTAAATGGAAATCTTGAAAGTGAATATTAGAAATTTCCTATAACAGTGCAAAAAGAGAGGCACAAAACTTACAGGCAAAGAGACAGGCTCAGTCAAGTTGGTCTATTATCTGAATACTTGGAATTCCAGAAGATACAGCAGAGTAAATGAGGAGTTGAAAATATCAAATAAATAATAGAAGCCTCTGGGAAATAATCCAGATCTTTGGACTGACAAGCTCTGAGGACCTAGCAAAATGGATGAAGGCAATATTCTTGTGAAATTTAAGAACACTAAGTATAAAGAAAAGATCCTAGAGAGAGCTTTTAGAGAGACATCTAGAGAGAAAAGGGAGATTGTCAAGTCACCATTAATCTGTTAACACTTCTTTGCTTTCCAGTAATGTACTTCAGCCTCCGCCTATACTGGTCCTACCCTAGACCTGGAGTCAACCATTTTTCTAAGGAGCTGTGGTTTTTTTACTGGTGAATGTGTTTAGAAACCAGGATATCCTGGGCACTTGTTGTATCTGTAGTATTATAGCCTCTAGAATTTTTCAGTAGAGCTGGGTGGGGAGGTGATAAATGTATATATGCTTTATCCCATGATACAAACAAAATAGTTTTACTGAATACCAGTATCACTGCTAATAGTAAATAAGCTAAGTAAAGTTCAGATTTTTTTTTGCAGATTTTCTTCCTTAAGATATAAAGTGTTCTAAGGGCTTACAACAGACTGGTACCAAATAGGAAAAGGAGTATGTCAAGGTTGTATATTGTCACCCTGCTTATTTAACTTATATGCAGAGCACATTATGAGGAACCCTGGGCTGGAAGAAGCACAAGCTGGAATCAAGATTGCTGGGAGAAATATCAATAACCTGAGATATGCAGATGAAACCACCCTTATGGCAGAAAGTGAAGAGGAACTAAAAAGCCTCTTGATGAACGTGAAAGAGGAGAGTGAAAAGGTTGGCTTGAAGCTCAACATTCAGAAAACAAAGATCATGGCATCTGGTCCCATCACTTCATGGGAAATAGATAGGAAAACAGTGGAAACAATGTCAGATTATTTTTTTGGGCTCCAAAATCACTGCGGATGCTGATTGCAGCCATGAAATTAAAAGATGCTTACTCCTTGGAAGGAAAGTTATGACCAACCTAGCTAGTATATTAAAAAGCAGAGACATTACTTTGCCAACCAAGGTCTGTCTAGTCAAGGCTATGATTTTCCCAGTGGTCATGTATGGATGTGAGAGTTGGACTGTGAAGAAAGCTGATCGCCGAAGAATTGATGCTTTTGAACTGTGGTGCTGGAGAAGACTCTTGAGAGTCCCTTATACTGCAAGGAGATCCAACCAGTCCATTCTAAAGGAGATTAATCCTGGGTGTTCATTGGAAGGATTGATGCTGAAGCTGAAATTCCAATACTTTGACCACCTCATGTGAAGAGTTGACTCACAGGAAAAGACTCTGATGCTGGGAGGGATTGGGGGCGGGAGGAGAAGGGGACGACAGAGAATGAGATGGCTGGATGGCATCACCGACACGATGGACATGAGTTTGAGTGAACTCCGGGAGTTGGTGATGGACAGGGAGGCCTGGCTGCTGTGATTCATGGGGTCACAAAGACTCGGTCACGACTGAGCGACTGAACTGAACTGAACTGAAGGGCTTACGATCGAGTGCTGTGTTCAAAGATAAATTCTTTCTTTAGTGCAACATCAATTTGATAATAGGTTTAAGTTCATTTATTTTTTTTACTGATTAAATCTTGAGGGCTTACATTTCTGTCCCGTTAATATTAATTTTTGAATATGTAAAATATTTAAGTGGTTCAGATTTCCAAACCATATTAAAAATATACTCAGAGAAGCATCACTAGTATCTCTGTCTTTTCCATCTAATACTCCCAAACTCCCTGTTTTTGGTCTAATTTATTTTCAAAAATAAATGAATAAATGCATATATTTATGCTTGTCCTTTATTTCACAGAACAACACATTATATGTACTCTTATATTTTGCTTTATTCAGTTTATAACGTATTTGGAAATCACTGTTAGTTGTTTGAAATCTTAATCTAAACAAGTTCATAGTATTCTATTATGTGGATGAGTAAATTTATTTACTCAGTCTCCTAGATGAGCCATTGGGTTGTTTGCTGTATTTTGCTCTTATAATCACTACTGCAGTGAGTAATTTTTGCATACGTTGCTTTGTATTTCTTCAGGGTAAATTCTTGGAATTGAGCTTGCTAGGTGCTAATTTCCCCTTCAAATAGGTTGTTTCATTTTGCACTCCCATCAGTAATATGTGGAGTTGAAAACAGATTTACCAGTGTTGGATATTTAAAATTTTTTGCCAGTCTCATGTGTAGGTAACAGTATCTCTGAGAGCATGCTATTTCCCTTTTCCTTTAGTGAGAGTGAGGTGAGCATCTCAGATGTTTGAGGGCTGTTTGTGTCCTTTCTTGTGAACTGTCAGTGTCATTTGCTTTTTTTTTTTTTGACTTATGTAGGTACTCCTTTTATAAACTTTCTTATTGATGTGTAACATATTTATAGAACAAAATACACAAATATAAGTGTCTTGCTGTTGTTGTAGTTCAGTCACTCAGTTGTGTCTGACTCTTTGCAGCCACATGGACTGCAGCACATCAGGCGTCCCTGTCCTTCACTATTTCCTGGAGCTTGCTCAAACTCATGTCCATTGAGTCAGTGATGCCATCCAACCATCTCGTCCTCTGTTGTCCCCTGATCTTTCCCAGCATCAGGGTCTTTTACAATGAGTCAGTTCTTCACATCAAGTGGCCAAACTATTGGAACTTCAGCTTCAGCATCAGTCCTTCCAGTGAATATTCAGGATTGAGTTCCTTTAGGATTGACTGGTTTGATCTCCCTACTATCCAAGGAACTCTCAAAAGTCTTCTCCAGCACCACAGTTAGAAGGCATCAGTTATTTGGCAGTCAGGCTTTTTTATTGTCCAGCTCTCACATCTGTACATGACTACTGGAAAATCCATAACTTTGACTATACGGACCTTTGTTGGCAAAGTAATGTCTCTCCTTTTTCATATGCTGTCTAGGTTGGTCATAGCTTTTCTTCCAAGGAACAAGCATCTTTTAATTTCATGGCTGTAGTTACCATCTGCAGTGGTTTTGGAGCCCAAGAAAATGAAGTCTGTTACTATTTCCATTGTTTCCCATCTAACTGCCATGAAGTGATGGAACCTGCTGCCATGATCATCATTTTTTGAATGTTGAGTTTTAAGCCAGTTTTTACACTCTCCTCTTTCATCTTCATCAAAAGCCTCTTTAGTCCCTCTTCACTTTCTGCCAATGGAGTGGTATCATCTGAATATATGAGGTTTTGTTGATATTTCTCGCAGCAGTCTTGATTCCAGCTGTGCTTCATCCAGTCCAGCATCTCGCATGATGTACTCTGCATAGAAGTTAAATAAGCAGGGTGACAATGTACAGCCTTGATGTACTCCTTTCCCAGTTTTGAATCAGTCCATTGTTTTGTGTTCAGTTCTAGCTGTTGCTTCTTGACCTGCATACAGATTTCTCAGGAGGCAGGTCAGGTGGTCTGGTATCCCCATCTCTAAGAGTTTTCCACAGTTTGTTGTAATCCACACAGTCAAAGGCTTTAGCATCGTCAGTGAAGCAAAACTAGATGTTTTCCTGGAATTCTCTTGCTTTTTCGATGATCCAGTGGATGTTAGCAATTTGAATTCTGGTTCTGGATTTGAACAATATAATTATCTTCTCTCTGTTTATAGCTTGGGTTTTCACTCTCAGTGATGATTTTTGATGACCAGAGGTTGTTAACTTTTAATGAAATATTATTTAACCATATTTTCCCTGAGGGTAAGATCTTTTGGTCTGTTTAATACATTTTTGCTTACCTACAGTCCTGATATCATTGCCAACATTGTCTTCTAGTCCTTCCATATTTAGGGCTAAGATTGCATCTGAAGTTGATTTGTGCATGTGTTGTGAGTTAGGGGTCAAGGCTTATTTCCTCTTTATGATATCTGATTGATTCAGCACCACTTATTGAAGCACTCTTCCTTCCCCCATTGAATTGCAGTGACGTATTTGTTGTAAATCAGGTGACAGTATATGTATCGGTCTGTTTCTGGAGTGTATTCTCCAGTCACTCTTTTTAATGGCAGACACAGTGGAATGCTTCAGGGGCTGTTATACTTTTGCAATAAACGTGATGTTGACAAATAGTAAATAATTGAATCAAAGCCACATTCTTCTTTGAGCCAAACCCTTGTGTCATTATACTGGTTCTCCCTTGTGTTTTAGGAATATAGAATTCATTTCCAAAGAGAGCCTGGGACATTTCAAAAATTTCTTACATGAGGAGAATCAGCAAATAAATGAACAAATATTCATTGAGCATTGGCTCTGCTGTGTGCCTATTGCTGTGCCGGGGCCTGGGGAAACAGTGTTGAATGATACAGTTCCCATTTTTTTTGGTTTTGTTTTGTTTGGCTTTACTTCTAACTCTCCCTGTATGGTAAAACACGACCAAAAGTTTGTATTTTATAAATAATGGACAGTGTATGGAAGTTCATTTCTGCGTATGTTCATGATTATTTTCCTTCTGTCTTCTCTTTGCACCAGAACTAACATTAGAAATACACATTGGAATTTCTTCTTCCATCAATAATCGATAACCTCATTCTTTCTGAGTCCTCCTGGACATAGCACAACAAACAAGCAGAGAAAGGAGTTCTTGGAAGAGTTGGAAGAAGGCAGGCTGCCTAGGGCCCTTGGGACTTGAGGAACAATAAAATAAAGCATTGGAATTCCTTGGATGTCCTTATTGTCTCTGATAGAACAAGAGTGCTGCAACCTGGGAACAGACAGGAAAAAAAAAGCCTGCTTCTCTTAGCGAAAGGATGAAGAAAAGAATGGTTGTACAACAGGAACCCTTTCGGTCAAAAACCTTCTTGCTTCTATTTTGTAGACCTAGCCAAGTTTATTCTGAAATCTGGATGGAAATGCCCTAAAATAGTTAAATAGGTCTTGAAAAAAAAGTGGGGAGGAATTGCTCTACCTAATACTTTACAGCTGCATTATCAAGACAGTATGATAATTGTGGAAGAATAAACATAAAACAATGGAACAGAATAGAACCCAAAAATATACCTACAAAAGTTGTTGTTCAGTCACTTAAGTCCTGTCTGACTCTTTGTGACCCCATGGACTGCAGCATGCTAGGCTTTCCTGTCCTTCACTATCTCCCTGAGTTTGCTCAAACTCATGTCCATTAAGTTGATGATGCCATCCAACCATCTCATCCTCTGCCCCCCACCCCCCTCCTGCTCTAAATCTTTCCCAGCATCAGAGTCTTTTCCAGTGAGTCAGTTCTTCGCATCAGGTGGTCAAAGTATTAGAGCTTCAGCTTTAGCATCTGTCCTTCCAGTGAATATTCAGGATTGATTTCCTTTAGGATTGACTGGTTTGATCTCTTTGCTGTCCAAGGGACAAGAGTCTTCTCCAGCACCACATTTGAAATATCCACAAATGTGCTCAGTTGATTTTTGACAAAGGAGCAAAAGCAATTCAGTGGAAGAAAGATAGGTTTTTCAAAAGATAGTGCTGGATCCATTGGACATATAGGTAAAAAATGAACCTCACTATAAACCTCATACCTTATATAAAAATGAACTAAAGTGGGCCATGGACTTGAATCCAAAGTATAGAACTATAAACCTTTTAGGGAAAAAAGGAAATCTTCAGTGTCTAGAGCTAGGGAAAAATTTCTTAAACTTGACACCAAAAGCACCACGCATGAAAAGGAAAGCTGATAAATTGGATCACATCAAAATTAGAAATTTCTGCTTTGCACAAGACTGTTAAGAGGATGACAAGACAAACCACAAGAAACTAGTTGCAAACTAAATATCTCACAAGACAGTATGTAGGGACATAAAGAACTCTCAAAACAGTAATAAACAAAGCAATTCAATTTGAAAATGGGCAAAAGATATAAACAGACATTTCACTGAAGATGATATCAGTTCAGTTCAGTTGCTCAGTCGTATCAGACTCTTTGCCACCCCATGAATTGCAGCACGCCAGGCCTCCCTGTCCATCACCAACTCCTGGAGTTCACCCAAACTCATGTGCATCAAGTTGATGATGCCATCCAGCCATCTCATCCTCTGTCACCCCCTTCTCCTCCTGCCCCCAGTCCCTCCCTGCATCAGGGTCTTTTCCAATGAGTCAACTCTTCACATGAGGTGGCCAAACTATTGGAGTTTCAGCCTCAGCATCAGTCCTTCCAATAAACACACAGGACTGGTCTGCCTTAGGATGGACTGGTTGAATCTCCTTGCAGTCCAAGGGAATTTCAAGAGTCTTCTCCAACAACACAGTTCAAAAGCATCAATTCTTCGGCGATCAGCTTTCTTCACAGTCCAACTCTCACATCCATACATGACCACTGGAAAAACCATAGCCTTGACTAGATGGACCTTGTTGGCAAAGTAATAGCTCTGCTTTTTAATATGCTGTCTAGAGTGGTCATAGCTTTCCTTCCAAGGAGTAAGCGTCTTTTAATTTCATGGCTGCAATCACCATCTGCAGTGATTTTGGAGCCCAGAAAAATAAAGTCTGACACTGTTTCCACTGTTTTCCCATCTATTTCCCATGACGTGATGGGACCAGATGCCATGATCATAGTTTTTTGAATGTTGAGCTTTAAGCCAACTTTTTCACTCTCCTCTTTCACTTTCATCAAGAGGCTTTTGAGTTCCTCTTCACTTTCTGCCATAAGGGTGGTGTCATCTGCATATCTGAGGTTATTGATATTTCTCCCGGCAATCTTGATTCCAGCTTGTGCTTCTTCCAGCCCAGTGTTTCTCATGATGTACTCTGCATATAAGTTAAATAAGCAGGGTGACAATATACAACCTTGACATACTCCTTTTCCTATTTGGAACCAGTCTGTTGTTACATGTCCAGTTCTAACTGTTGCTTTCTGACCTGCATACAGGTTTCTCAAGAGGCAGGTCAGGTGGTCTGGGATTCCCATCTCTTTCAGAATTTTCTACAGTTTATTGTGATCCACACAGTCAAAGGCTTTGGTATAGTCAATGAAGCAGAAATAGATGTTTTTCTGGAACTCTCTTGCTTTTTCGATGATCCAGCAGATTTTGGCAATTTGATCTCTGGTTCCTCTGCCTTTTCTAAAACCAGCTTGAACACCTGGAAGTTCATGGTTAATGTATTGCTGAAGCCTGACTTGGAGAATTTTGAGCAGGACTTTACTAGCGTGTGAGATGAATGCAGTTATACAGATGGTAAATAAGGCCATGACAAGATGTCAGCATTATTAGTAATTAGGGAAATGCCAACTGAAACTACAGTGAGATATTACTACGTATCTACTAGAACGGCTAAAGTGAAAAACAGTGACAACACTAAAATACTAATGAGAATGCTGAGAAACTGGATCACATATACATTTCTGGTGGGAATATAAAAACGGTCAGCCACTTTGGACAACTGTGTGGCAGCTTCTTATAAAACTAAACATGCAACTAAACATGCACATGTGCGTGCATTCATGCTAAGTCGCTTCAGTTGTGTTCGACTTTTTGCAGCCCTATGGACTATAGCCCACCAGTCTTCTGTGTCCATGGGATTCTCCAAGCAAGAATCCTGGAGTGGACTGTCATGCCCTCCTTCAGGGGATCTTCCCAACCCAGAGATTGAACACATGTTTTCTTATGTCTCTAACACTGGCAGGCAGGTTCGTTACTATTATCACCACCTGAGATTCCTGCAACTACCATATGACTTTTAATTGTACTCTTAGGCATTTATGCTAGAGAAATAAAAACTTGTATTCACACAAAACTTGTATTATAGATATTCATAGAAGTTTTTATGTTGTGTACAAAATCTGAAAACAACCTACCTATCCTTAGCAGCTCAGTGGTTAAGCAGACTTGGAGACTGGTGGGATACCACTTAGCCAGAAAGAGAAGCAAACTATTGATTTATGAACTGAATTGGGTGAGTCTCCAGAGAATTATGCTGAGTAAAAAAAGCTAGTCCCCAAAGATGACATAACTGTATGATCCTATTCATGTAACATCCTTGAAGTCGTGTCATTATAGAGACAGAGCATAGATTAGTGGTTGCTGAGGGCAGGGACAGCAGTGGGAGAGTGGGATGGAGTGGGTGTGACCATAGTAATGCAAAAGGAGGGTTCCCTGTGATGGAACTGTGGTGTATCTTGACTGTGTCATTTTCAATATCTTGTTTGTGATATTGTAATAAACTTGGGGAAACTGGGTAAATGGGATTGCTGTGTTCTTTCTTGCAACTGCATATGAATCTCCAGTTATCTCAAAATAAAATTGAATTGAAAAGATAAGTGTGAGACTTCCTTGGTGGTTCAGTAGCTAAGACTCCATGCTTCCAATTCAGGGGGCATGGATTTGCTCCCTGGTCAGGAAAATTCCACGTTCTGTGTGGCTATAAAAATTTAAAAATAGATAAATGTTGCTTGGTTTCAGTTCAGTTCAGTTCAGTCGCTCAGTCGTGTCCGACTCTTTGCGACCCCATGAATCACAGCACACCAGGCCTCCCTGTCCATCACCAACTCCCGGAGTTCACTCAAACCCATGTCCATCGAGTTGGTGATGCCATCCAGTCATCTCATTCTCTGTCATCCCCGTCTCCTCCCACCCCCAATCCTTCCCAGCATCAGAGTCTTTTCCAGTGAGTCAACTCGACGCATGAGGTGGCCAAAGTATTGGAGTTTCAGCTTTAGCATCAGTCCTTCCAATGAACACCCAGGACTGATCTCCTTTAGAATGGACTGGTTGGATTTCCTCGCAGTCCAAGGGACTCTCAAGAGTCTTCTCCAGCACCACAGTTCAAAAGCATCCATTCTTCGGCGATCAGCTTTCTTCACAGTCCAACTCTCACATCCATACATGACCACGGGAAAAACCATAGCCTTGGCTAGACTGACCTTGGCTGGCAAAGTAATGTCTCTGCTTTTTAATATGCTATCTAGGTTGGTCATAACTTTCCTTCCAAGGAGTAAGCGTCTTTTAATTTCCTGGCTGCAATCAGCATCTGCAGTGCAGTGTCAGGCTAAGATTCTAATACATTCTTTTTTTAAAAATTTATTTATTTTTTTAATTGAAGGATAATTGTGTTACAGAATTTTGTTTTCTGTCAAACCTCAACATGAATCCACCATATTTATGAACATATCCCAGCCCTTTTGAACCTCCCTCCCATCTCTCTCCCCACACCACACCACTAGGTTGATACAGAGCCCCTGTTTGAGTTTCCTGAACCACACAGCAAATTCCCGTTGGCTGTCTATTTTACATATGGTAATGTCAGTTTCCATGTTCCTCTTTCCATACATCTCCTCCTCTCCTCCCCCTCCCCATGTCCATATGTCTATTCTCTATGTCTGTTTCTCAATTTTTGCCCTGTAAATAAATTCTTCAGTACCATTTTTCTAGATTCTGTATATATGCGTTAGAATATGATATTTATCTTTCTCTTTCTAACTCCCTTCACCCTATATAATAGGTTCTAGGTTCATCCTCCTCATCAGAACTGACTCAAATGCATTCCTTTTTATGGCTGGATTCCTTTTATTTCTTTTTCTTCTCTGATTGCTGTAGCTAGGACTTCCAGAACTATGTTGAATAATAGTAATGAAAGTGGACACTCTTGTCTTGTTCCTGATCTAAGGGGGAATGTTTTTCAGTTTTTCACCATTGAGAATAATGTTTGCGGTAGGGTTATCATATATGGCTTTTACTATGTTGAGGTAGGATCCTTCTGTGCCCATTTTTTGAAGAGTTTTAATCATAAATGGGTACTGAATTTTGTCAAAGGCTTTTTCTGCACCTATTGAGATTATCATGGCTTTTATTTTTCAATTTGTTAATATGGTGTATCACATTGATTAATTTCTGTATACTGAAGAATCCTCACATTCCTGGAATAAACCCACCTTGATCATGGTGTTTGAGCTTTTTGATGTGTTGCTGAATTCTGTTTGCTAACATTTTGTTGAGAATTTTTCCATCTATGGTCATCAGTGATATTGGCCTGTAGTTTTCTTTTTGTGTTTGTCTTTGTCTGGTTTTGGTATCAGGGTGATGGTGGCCTCATAGAATGTTTGGAGTGTTCCTTCCTCTACAATCTTTTGAAAGAGTTTTAGAAGGCTAGGCATTAGCTCTTCTCTAAATGTTTGATAGAATTCTCCTGTGAAGCCATCTGGTCCTGGGCTTTTGTTTTTTGGGAGAATTTTGATCACAGCTTCAATTTCCATGCTTATAATTGGGTTGTTCATAATTTCTATTCCTGGTTCAGTCTTGGAAGATTGAACTTTTCTAAGAATGTGTCCATTCCTTCCAGGTTATCCATTTTATTGCCATATAGTTGCTCATAATGCTGCTGCTGCTGCTAAGTCTCTTCAGTCGTGTCTGACTTTGTCTCTGTGCGACCCCATAGATGGCAGCCCACCAGACTCCCCTGTCCCTGGGATTCTCCCAGCAAGAACACTGGAGTGGGTTGCCATTTCCTTCTCCAGTGCATGAAAGTGAAAAGTGAAAGTGAAGCTGCTCATTTGTGTCCAACTCACAGCGATCCCGGGGACTGCAGTCTACTAGGCTCCTCTGTCCATGGGATTTTCCAACCCACTGGAGTGGGTTGCCATTTTCTTCTGCGTTGCTCATAATAGTCTTTCATAATTCTTTGTATTTTTGCATTGTCTCTTGTAACCTCTCCTTTTTCAGTGCTAATTTTGTTGATTTGATTCTTCTTTCTTTTTTTTCTTAATGAGTCTGGCTAAAGGTTTGTCAATTGTGTTTATCTTCTCAAAGAACCAGCTTTTAGTTTTATTAGTCTTTGCTATTGTTTCTTTCATTTCTTTTTTACTTATTTCTGCTTGGATCTTTGTGCTTTCTTTCCTTCTACTAATTTTGGTGGGTTTTTTTTTTTTTTTTTTGGTTCTTACTTTTCCAGTTGTTTTAGGTATAAAGTTAGGCTGTCTATTCAATGTTTTTCTTATTTCTTGAGATAGGATTCAGCTGCTATACACTTCCCTCTTAGGACTGCTTTTGCTGCATCCTATAGGTTTTGATTTGTCTTGTTTTCATTGTCATTTGTTTCTAGAAATTTTTTGATTTCCCTTTTGATTTCTTCAGTAACCTGTTGGTTATTTAGAAACATGTTGTTTAATCTCCATGTGTTTGTGTTTCTTACAGTTTTTTTTTCTTATAATTGATATATAGTCTCATAGTATGGTGGTTGGAGAAGATGCCTGTTACAATTTCAGTTCCCTTAAATTTACTGAGGTTTGATTTGTGACCCAAGAGGTGGTCTATCCTGGAGAATGTTCCATGTGCACTTGAGAAGAAGATGTATTCTTCTGCATTTGGATGGAATGTCCTGAAGATATCAATGAGATCCATCTCACCTAATGTATCATTTAAGACTTGTGTTTCCTTATTAATTTTCAGTTTTGATGATCGGTCCATTGGTGTGAGTGGGGTGTTAAAGTCTCCTACTATTATTGTGTTACTGTCATTATCTCCTTTTATGTTGTTAGTCTTAGGTATTTAGATGCTCCTATATTGGGCACATAGATATTTATGATTGTTATGTCTTCTTCTTGGATTGATCCCTTGATCATAATGTAGTGTCCTTCCTTATCTCTTGTAATCTTTATTTTAATGTCTATTTTGTCTGATATGAGGATTGCTGCTTCAGCTTTCTTTTGCTTCCCATCTGCATGAAATACATTTTTCCTTCCTTTCACTTTGAGTCTGTATGTGTCTTGAGGTCTGAAGTGGGTTTCTTGTAGACAGCATATATATGGGTCTTGTTTTTTTATTCATTCAGCCAGTCTGTGTCTTTTGGTTGGAGCGTTTAATCCATTTACATTTAAAGTAATTGATATATATGTTCTTATTGCCATTTTCTTAATTGTTTGGGGTTGATTTTGTAGATATTTTTTCTTCTGTTGTATTTCTTGACTATTTAAGTTCCTTTAACATTTGATGTAAAGCTGGTTTGGTGGTACTGAATTCTCTTAACTTTTGCTTGCCTGAAAAGCTTTGTATTTCAGGCAAGCAAGAGTTATTTGTATTTCTCCATCAGTTTTGAGATGAGATCCTTGCCAGGTACAGTAATCTTGGTTGTAGATTTTTCCCTTTCAGTACTTTAAATATATCCTGCCATTCCCTTCCGGCCTGCAGAGTTTCTGCTGAAAGATCAGCTGTTAAGCATACAGGGTTTCCTTTGTATGTTACTTGTTGCTTCTCCCTTGCTGCTTTTAATATTTCTTTGTGTTTAGTCTTTGTTAGTTTTATTAGTATGTGTCTTGCCATGTTTCTCCTTGGGTTTATCCTGTATGGGACTCTTCATGCCCCTTGGACTTGATTGACTATTTCCTTTGCCTTGTTGGGGAAATTTTCACCTATAATCTCTTCAGAAATTTTCTCATACCCTTTCTTTCTCTCTTCTTCTTCCGGGACCCCTGTAATTTGAATGTTGATGTGTTTGACATGGGCCCAGAGGTCTCTGAGACTGTCCTCAGCTCTTTTCATTCTTTTTGCTTTATTTTGCTCTTCAGAAGTTATTTCCACCATTTTATCTTCCAGCTCACTGATTCGTTCTTCTTCAGATATTCTGCTACTGATTCCTTCTAAAGTATTTTTAATTTCAGTAATTGTGTTGTTTGTCTCTGTATGTTTATTCTTTAATTCTTCTCAGTCTTTGTTGATTCTTGCATTTCCCCGTTTTGTTTTCAAGGTTTTTGATCATCTTTACTGTCATTATTCTGAATTCTTTTTCAGGTAGTTTGCCTATTTCCTTTTCATTTATTTGGATTTCCATGTTTCTAGTTTGTTCCTTCATTTGTGCAGTATTTCTCTGCCTTTTTATTATTTTTTTAAAATTTATTGAGTTGAGTCCTCCTTTCCCAGCATTCAAGGAAAGTTGAATTCTTTCCTTGAAGAAGGTTGAGTTCTTTCTTCCTTTTGGTTTCTGCCCTCCTAAGATTGGTCCAGTGGTTTGTGTGAGTTTTATATAGTGCGAGATTTCTGCTGAGTTTTTGTTTGTTTGTTTATCTTCTGATGGGCAAGGCTGAGTGAGGTGGTAATCTTGCCTGCTGCTGATTGGGTTTGTATTTTTGTTTTGTTTGTTGTTTAGATGAGGCATCCTGCACATGGTGCTACTGGTGGTTGGGCAATGCAGGGTCTTATATTCAAGTGGTTTCCTTTGTGTGAGTTCTCACTACTTGATGCTCCCTAGGGTTAGTTCTCTGGTAGTCTAGGGTCTTGGAGTCAGTGCTCCTACTCCAAACTCTCAGGGCTTGATCTCTGGTCAGGAATGAAGATTCCACAAGTGGATGTTATGGCATTAAGTGAGATTCAAATAAATATCCAAAAACAAGAAACCAAAAACAAATCACAGTTACAAAATCAGGCAAATAATAATTAAAATAGTGGAATATACACATATACATATACACCCATGAGCAAAGTGAAAGCAGTCCAACAAAAATACAGTAGATTGATCTGGTGAACAAAGGAAATAAAAAATTATATTCACCAGCTAAGAGCAAAACTAACTGGAGCACAAACTGGAAAACAAAACTAAAGCAAAGTGCCAAGTGGGAATAAAGCAATGAAAACAAAACTAACAAATATGTTGAGAGGAAAGGAAAGAAAGAAAAGAAAGAAAGAGTAGATATGTAAAGTTAAATAGAGGTAGATGAAGAAGATTTATAATATAAAAGATTAACTGCAAGGGGAAAAGAATAGTAGGAAAGGCAAACAAAGGAATAAATGTAGAAAAAATATAATAGGTTTAAAAAAATTAGAAATTAAAATTATAAAAAGGAGAAAAGAAAAAATGGAAGAAAAAAGAAAAAGGGGAAAAAAAAGAGAAAACACAGAACTGCAAAAGCCCAACGTAGAGGCAGAGGTTTATAACAGTAGAATGTGTGACTGAATATACACATATACATTTATACCCATAATCAAAATCAAAACAGTCCAACAAAAATAAAGTACAATAGTTGACCAGGTGAAGAAAGAAAACAAAAAATTATATCTACCAGAGCAAGACTAATTAAAGCACAAACTGGAAAACAAAACTAAAGCAAGGTGCCAATTGGGGAATAAAGCAATGAAAATAAAACTAACAAATATGTTGAAAGGAAAGCAGAGAAAGAAAAGACAGAAGAACTGCAAAAGCCCAACATAGAGGCAGAGGTTTATGATGACAATAAAAAATGTGACTGAGAAGAAAGAAAAAAAAAGCTCAAAAGCTTAATTGGATTTCTTGCTGCTGCTGCTGCTGCTGCTGCTAAGTCACTTCAGTCGTGTCCGACTCTGTGTGATCCCACAGACGGAATGCCAATGAAATTGACATCTACAACAGAGGGAGAAAAAAGAGGAAACAAAATCCAAAAGAATCTACAGAACAAGTCAAAAGATAAGAATAATAAATGTTTTTCTTTGTCAGTTGTTTCATTTGCTATTATTTTCTACCATTCTGAAGGCTGTCTTTTCACCTTGCTTATAGTTTCCTTTGCTGTGCAGAAGCTTTTGATTTTAATTAGGTCCCATTTGTTTATTTTTGCTTTTATTTCCAATATTTTGGGAGGTGGGGCTTGGAGGATCCTGCTGTGATTTATGTCAGAGAGTGTTTTGCCTATGTTCTCCTCTAGGAGTTTTATAGTTTCTGGTCTTACATTTAGCTCTCTAATCCATTTTGAGTTTATTTTGGTGTATGGTGTTAGGAAGTGTTCTAATTTCATTCTTTTACAAGTGGCTGACCAGTTTTCCCAGCACCACTTGTTAAAGAGACTGTCTTTTCTCCATTTTATATTCTTGCCTCCTTTGTCAAAGATAAGGTGTGCATAGGTGCGTGGATTTATCTCTGGGCTTTCTATTTTGTTCCATTGATCTATATTTCTGTCTTTATGCCAGTACCATACTGTCTTGATGACTGTGGCTTTGTAGTAGAGCCTGAAGTCCGGCAGGTTAATT
The DNA here is from genome assembly GCF_049115385.1 of Moschus berezovskii. Classification (NCBI taxonomy): domain Eukaryota; kingdom Metazoa; phylum Chordata; class Mammalia; order Artiodactyla; family Moschidae; genus Moschus; species Moschus berezovskii. The sequence continues at coordinate 59,020,576 of NC_142469.1, forward strand.
CCCCCAGTTCCATTTTTCTTCCTCAAGATTGCTTTGGCTATTCGAGGTTTTTTGTATTTCCATACAAATTGTGAGGTGAAAAGACAGCCTTCAGAATGGGAGAAAATAATAGCAAATGATACAACTGACAAAGAATTAATCTCCAAAATATACAAGCAGCTCCTGCAGCTCAATTCCAGAAAAATAAATGACCCAATCAAAAAATGGGCCAAAGAACTAAACAGACAGTTCTCCAAAGAAGACATAAAGATGGCTAACAAACACATGAAAAAATGCTCCACATCCCTCATAATCAGAGAAATGCAAACCAAAACCACAATGAGATACCATTTCACACCAGTCAGAATGGCTGCTATCCAAAAGTCTACATGCAATAAATGCTGGAGAGGGTGTGGAGAAAAGGGAACCCTCTTACACTGTTGGTGGGAATGCAAACTAACCTCAGATATGCAGATGACACTACCCTTATGGCAGAAAGTGAAGAGGAACTCAAAAGCCTCTTGAGGAAAGTGAAAGAGGAGAGTGAAAAGGTTGGCTTGAAGCTCAACATTCAGAAGACAAAGATCATGGCATCTGGTCCCATCACTTCATGGGAATTAGATGGAAAAACAGTGGAAACAGTGTCAGACTTTATTTTTTTGGGCTCCAAAATCACTGCAGATGCTGACTGCAGCCATGAAATTAAAAGACGCTTACTCCTTGGAAGGAGAGTTATGACCAACCTAGATAACATATTAAAAAGCAAAGACATTACTTTGCCAACAAAGGTCCGTCTAGTCAAGGCTATGGTTTTTCCCGTGGTCATGTATGGATGTGAGAGTTGGACTGTGAAGAAAGCTGATCGCCGAAGAATTGATGCTTTTGAACTGTGATGTTGGAGAAGACTCTTGAGAGTACCTTGTACTGCAAGGAGATCCAACCAGTCCATTCTAAAGGAGATCAGTCCTGGGTGTTCATTGGAAGGACTGATGCTAAAGTTGAAACTCCAATACTTTGGCCACCTCATGCGACGAGTTGATTCAGTGGAAAAGACTCTGATGCTGGGAAAGGTTGGGGGCGGGAGGAGAAGGGGACGATGGAGAATGAGATGGTTGGATGGCATCACCGACTCTGTGGACATGAGTTTGAGTGAACTCCAGGAGTTGGTGATGGACAGGGAGGCCTGGCGTGCTGTGATTCATGGGGTCGCGGAGAGTTGGACACGACTGAGCGACTGAACTGAATTGAGCTGAACAGCCACTATGGAGAACAGTGTGGAGATTCCTCAAAAAACTGGAAATAGAACTGCCATATGATCCAGCAATCGCACTCCTGGGCATACACACCGAGGAAACCAGAATTGAAAGAAACACATGTACTCCAATGTTCACTGAAGCACTGTTTATAATAGCGAGGACGTGGAAGCAACCTAGATGTCCATCTGCAGACGAATGGATAAGAAAGCTTTGGTACATATACACAATGGAGTATTTTTCAGCCATCAAAAAGAATGCATTTGAATCAGTCCTGATGAGTTGGATGAAATTGGAGCCTATTATACAGAGTGAAGTAAGCCAGAAAGAAAAACATCAATACAGTATACTAACGCATATATATGGAATTTAGAAAAACGGTAACCTTAACCCTGTATACGAGACAGCAAAAGAGACATAGGTGTATAGAACAGTCTTCAGGACTCTGTGGGAGAGGGTGAAGGTGGGATGATTTGGGAGAATGGCATTGTAGCATGTATATTATCATATGTGAAATGAATCACCAGTCCAGGTTTGACACGATACAGGATGCTTGGGGCTGGTGCACGGGAATGACTTGGAGGGAGGATATGGGGAAGAGGGAGGTGGGAGGGGGGTTCAAGAAGGGGAACACATGTACACCCGGGGCAGATTCATGTCAATGTATGGCAAAATCAACCAATATATTAATGTAAAGTAATTTGCCTCCAATTAAAAAAAAAGAATGAATGTTTTTCTTGAGTCACTGCTGTCAGAGTCCTTTCCCTTACTGGGAGTCACAGTCCCACTTACCTCCCTAGGATGCCCTCCACTGTGCTGATCTCTGGACCTGCTGTGGGGGCAGCTCAGATTCTAATCTGCTCCTTCTCCTCTGTGTTCTTGCCTGCAACATCCACAGCTATCAGAGCTAGTGCATTTTCTATTGTGGGAGCTCTCAATGGCCTTTTATATATTCCATCGACACAGAGTCTGCGTTGTGTGGATTTAATCTGCAGCTTGTACAACTGGTAGGAAGGTTTTGGGTCTTCTTGCTTAGCCACACTGCCTCTGGGTTTCAATTGTGGTTTTATTTCCATCTCTACATGTGGGCTGTCCACTGGGGTTTAGCACCTGAGGCTGTCCTGGAGGGCTTGGGTTTGCCCCTGTGAGGGCCGGGTGTGGAGGTGGTGCAGTTGCTTGAGTTGTAGGGGTTCTGGCAGCCCCAGGTACTCAGTGGTGGTTGGTGGCTAGGGCGGCAGGAAATATAGTGCTCTAGAAGGGTATGGCAAGCAGTATTGGCCAATATGCTCCAGTATTCTTGCCTGGAGAACTCCCTCTCTGACAGAGAAGGTTGGCAGGCCACAGTCTACAGGGTTGCAAAGAGTTGGACACGACCGAAGTGACCCTGAGTGCATCGACGTAAGACTTTTTTTGCCTGTGGCAGCTCTGCCCCAGTGAGAGCTGAGCATGAAGGTGGTGCAGCTGCTTGGCTTGCTGGGACCCTGGCAGCACCAAGTGTGCAGGGACACAGACTGCCTCTGCCGCAGGAGTTATGGTCCTATCAGAGTCTTTTTTCGGGCCTCTTGTAGCTGGTGATCAGAAGGCCTCTTTGGACAGTCTTTCTCTGTATCTCTGCCTGTTCAGGCACTTAGAGGTCTCCCTTTCCTGGAGTCCTTCTCTGTTTGGCACATCAGGCACATAGAGGGGCCCCCTGGCTGGGGTCCTACTCTGTAGTTCAGTGCATCAGGTGTTTGATGGGCCAGCCTCTCTGTTGTTCAGCTGCTGATGCTGGTGTGTGGGGAAAGAGAGGCTATGGTGATGGCTGCACTCCCTAAACATTACTCTGCAGTATCACCTTGCTTCCATGGCTTCCTGGCCTTCCTCCACAGGCATTTCCCACCACAATCTCCTCCCTCACATCCCCTCAATCTGTCTCTCCACAGTCAACAGCAGCCCTCACCCTGGGATTGCGCCACAATCCCTAAACTCTAGCTCCTAGCTGCTGCCCCTTGCAGGAGACCAGCATTCCTGTCCAGGGTATGTATGACTGTGGCAAGGACTGTCTGATTCTCATTCCATTTAGGCTGCCCCAGATCAGCTGTTTCACTCTCAGCCTTAAATGTTTCTCCTCTGACTCAGACAGGTGCCCCACTGTGGGGATCGGACCCCTGCTTCAGTTCTTCAACCCTCTTAGCACAGATCCAGGCCTACTGACACTCCTGTTTTTCCCTCTAGTTCCTTTGTCCTACTGAGTTTTGTGTGGTTCTATATATTCTTTTCCACTGGTCAGGTACTCCTATCTGCTCTCAGCTGGTGTTCTGCACGCACTTCTGTGTCTGAAGGTGTACTCCTGATGTATCCATGGAGAGAGATGTACTCCATGTCCACCTACTCCTCCGCCATCTTGTTTCTCAAGATTCTAATACATTCTAATCACGTTGGTATAATTGATGTGATTCTGAATGCTGGAGAGGTGTTTTTTTTTTTAATTGGAGCAAATATTCCATAATTGATTTGAAGATTAATATGTTCACTGTAAGTTTTTGATTAGTTGGAAATAATCAGCTCATACAAAAACATGAACTGGAGGTTTGCATATTTCCTCAGTATTTACCTCACCTAGAAACTAGTGAAGCCGTGACCAAATCAATGAGAAAGTATTCTTTCCTCTCATTCTTTCCTTTATATTTCTCCACTTTCTGAATATTTGGTTTATATACCTAAGCAATTTTAAAAGAGAGGATGGAATATAGTACAGAATTTGGCTTTTCGGGGTTTTGGAAAACAGCTAGCATTTTAATAATTGGTACACGTGAGCATGCCAAGGCACTGCAGTTGTGTTCGACTCTAGCCTGGCCCATAGCCTGCCAGGCTCCTCTGTCCATGGGGTTCTCCAGGCAAGAACACTGAAGTGGGTTGCCATGCCCTCCCGTAGGGGATCTTCCTGACCCAAAGACTGAACCCACCTGAGAATTCCTAGGAACTGGTAACTGTTGTTATATGTTTCCACAAGTCCTGGCCAGTGCTGAGTTGAGCTGATTTAACCTCACTGGAAAGAACTTCCCAGGTGGTGTTAGTGGTAAATAACTTGCCTGCCAAAGCAGAAGACATAAGATACATGGATTAGATCCCTGGGTCAGGAAGATCCTCTGGAGGAGGGCATGGCAACCCACACTGGTATTGTTGCCTGGAGAATCCCATGGACAGAAAAGCCTGGCAAGCTACAGTCCATAAGTTTGCAAGGAGTCGGACACGACTGAAGTGGCTTAGCATCAGCACCAAACTCACTTGAAACCTCAGCAACCCCTGAAGAAAGCCCTGTTCCCGGAGCACAGACAGGGACAGTTTCACATCTTCATGGCTCCATCTCTACTCTGAGACTACAAGTAATGGGTGTGCTTCCTGATTCGCTGGTAAGGTGAACGTCAGGCACAATCTCTGCACTTTTCCTTAGGTTAGAACAGCATTAAATGTGTAGGTACAGCTACAGAGGTTTGGTAAATAAAAACAACCTGGCCAGTGACCCCATGCACCAGTACTCTGTTTAATGCACCTAGGAATCACCTCCAGGATCTTTAAAAAATGCCCATTCTGATTCAGTGGCTATGGAAATACCCTGCATTTCTAACAAGCTCCCAGAAGATGTAGGTGCTGCTGGTCCACAGGTTGGCCCCCCTTTGAACAGAAGATTCCTTGATGATAGTGTAGATTTGCTACTATTTCATTTGACACGAAAAACATGTCAAAGCAGCTAGCATTTTGACATTCCAAAGGCAATGTCAAAATGGTTTGTTCAGTTCAGTTCAGTTCAGTCGCTCAGTCGTGTCCGACTCTCCGCGACCCCATGAATCACAGCACGCCAGGCCTCCCTGTCCATCGCCAACTCCCGGAGTTCACTCAAACTCATGTCCACAGAGTCTGTGATGCCATCCAGCCATCTCATTCTCTGTCATCCCCTTCTCCTCCCGCCCCCAACCTTTCAGGCTTATACATTAATTAAATCAAAGAGTATGCGTGAAATGATGGGAGATAAAAGACAGAAGAAGGAGAAAAGAGGAACATATAACCAGGGCTATGGAGAAGTCCTGGGAGCATCAGTAGCAGCCTGCACTGCAGGAAGTAGAAGCTTTGGTGAGAGTGGAGGCTGAAGACTCTTAAAGCAAGCATGCATGTGTGCTATGTCACTTTAGTCATGTCTAACTTTTTGCGACCCTGTGGACCATAGCCTGCCAGGCTCCTCTGTCTGTGGGACTCTCCATGCAAGAATACTGAAGAGAGTATTCATGCCCTCCTCGAGGGTATCTTCCCGACCCAGGGATTGAACGTGCCCACATCTCTTATGTCTCCTGCATTGGCAGGCAGATTCCTTACCACTGGCACCAGATGAGAAGCCCCTTAAAGCTAGAGGAGCTGTCAAATTGGATGTGGGCAACAAAGGACTGGATAAAGAAGATGTGGTGTCTATATATACACAATGGAATGTTTCTCAGCCAGCCATGCAAAGAATGAAATAATGCCATTTGTAGCAACATGAAAGGACCTAGAGATTATTATAGTAAGTGAAGTCAGAGAAAGAGAAATATGTATCACTTGTATGTGAAATCTAAAATCTAACACAAATGAACTTATCTCCAGAACAGAAACAGACTCACAGGCATGGAAAACAAATGTACGGTTACCAAAGGGGAAAGGGGATGGGAGGAAGGGATAAACTGGGAGTTTGAGACTAACAGATAAATGCTACTGTATATAAAATAAACAACCCCTACTGTATTGCATGGGGAATTTTATTCAATTGTATTCAATGTCTTGTAGTAACCTATAAAGGAAAAGAAATACATCTATATCTATATCTATATCTAACTGAATCACCAGATCCCTGTTGTACACCTGAAATTACCCAACACTATAAATCAACTATGTGTGTGTATGCTTAGTTGCTCAGTTGTGTCCGACTCTTCATGACCCCATGGACTGTAGCTGCCACGCTCCTCTGTCAATTGGGATTCTCCAGGCCAGAATACTGGAATGGTTTGCCATGCTCTCCTCCAGGGCATCTTCCCAACCCAGGGATTGAAGCCAGGTCTCCCGCAATGTAGGTGGATTCTTTACCATCTGAGTCACCAGGGCCTAAGAATACTACAGTGCTTAGCCTATCTCTTCTCCAGGGGAACTTCCTGATCCAGGAATCGAACCAGGGTCTCCTGCACTGAAGGCCGATTCTTTACAACCTGAGCTACCTGGGAAGCCCATAAATCAACTATACTTCCATTTTTTAAAAAAGCAGATGTGGGAATAACTCTGCTAGGATAGTGGTGGAGAGTAGGGAAGAACTTCTCTTCTCTACTTTAGCTGAAAGCACAGGAGTTGGGAACCTCTTTGAAATGTGCATCCCTGTGTGGGTGTCACCTACAGTTGGCTCAGTCACCCCAGAGACAACCACGTTCCCTACCATGGAAAGCCACCATTGAGAACCTGTCTTTCTGCAGTCTTGGGAACTCTCAAGATGTACAGTATCAGACCAGCCATGAAGCTGAGCCCTGTGTTCTGCACATCTGTATTTTTAATGACATCCCCAACATAACTCAAGAGGCTAGAGAAGTGAGTAGTACTTGTCAAAATATGTCTGTCATCAAGAGGGTAAAGCTCCTTCACTCAGCTCAGTGGTAGTTGGGCTACTGAGCTATAATGAATAATTCTTATAGACTGAGGTTTTACTGTATTAGAATTTCAGTGAGGCATAGCTTTATGCTGCTTTTTCAAATACATTGAAAATATTCTTTAGGATTCAAGTTAATTTTATTTTCTCATAAAAATAATAAGAGCACATTAAAAAGTAGAAAGAAAAGGAAAAGCCCACAATCTACCACCATTAGCATATTAATTTCAGCATTTGGATGATTATTTCCTTTGAGTCTGTATGTGTGTGTGTAAAATAGTTTTAAGTACATAAAATGCAATATTCCACCCTGTGCTTTATGAGTTTACATTCTAAGCATTTCTGAATATTTTTACAGTCTTAATTAATACTTAAAATGTCTGAATCATGTCTTACTGAGTTAACTAGGACTCTAAATATTTGTCATTTGGGTTGAAAGAATCTTAAAGAGCTGTCAGCTTTTGGATGTACGTGGGGGAATGGGAACTAGAAGCAGATGAGTAGGAAAAGGAAATATTCTTTCTTTTTGGTAGCTTTTTTCCCCTCTAGGTTTAAAAATATCTCTAAATCCTAAAGCATGAGACAGTTCTGTTACTTTATTATAGGAATTCACAGAGATAGGTTATTTGAGTTGGTGGGTAGTTATACTTAACGTGTTTAATCCAAGGGAACCCCAGATAACTTTTAAAAATCAGTCTTCCTTCACCATCTGGCCTTAGTGAAAGACCTAGTAGAAACTTCCCAGCAGATGCCTTGCTCCTGGGGAGAGACTCACTGCAGTGACAGTCTAGAGTGCTGCCGTGGGGTGTGCAGAGAGTGCAGTTGGGGCACAGAGATGAGGTGCTTAGTCCAATTTGCAGCCTTATAAAGGGTTCCTGGAAAGAATGAGATCTTAGAATAAGTGTATGTGTGTGTAAGAGTGACCTGACCTAGAAATGTTGAAGGCTCTGGGTAGAGGGACCGGCAGGTGTCATGGGCCTGTCCATCCCCAGACCTGTCACTGCAGGAGATGGCATGCTTGACAGTCACATGGCTGCCTCCATGGCCCAGGGACCGTGTCCCTACCAGATGATGGGAGAAGTCAGAAAAACAACAACAAAACATGTAGATACATTATAATTTAGGAGAACCCAGAGGAGAGAAACTTTTTCCAACTGTGCATGTATCCTTCAGAAATTTTGATTTATGTTTTGGAGGTGACCATATTACCCTCAGCCCCTGAATTCTTATGAATATGTTGGATCCCTCAAGTTGTTGAGCAGAAGGAAAAGATTGATCATCCTTGCTATATAGCTGATGGTGATACATTAAGTGTTTAAATGATTGGGATTGTGATTTAAAAGTAAGTTCACTTGGCTACAGTTTGGTGGGTGGATTTAAAAGGAAAGGGCAAGACTGAGAAGGCCTCCATTTAGGAGGCTTCTCCTACCTGGATGTGGTCATAGGGGTGCGGAGAAGGGGAAGGAGTTAAAGAACTACTTAGGAGGTAAGATGGGAAAGCTGGAGTGGCTGGTTTGGTGTGCTGTTAGAGGGGTGAGAAGGAATTGTTTTTTGTTGTTGTTCAGTTGCTCAGTCGTGTCCAACTCCTTAGGAACCCATGAATTGCAGCATGCCAGGCCTCCCTGTCCATCACCAACTCCTGGAGCTTGCTCAAACTCATGACCATCGAATTGATGATGCTATCCAACCTCTGTTGCCTACTTCTCCTGCCCTCAGTCTTTCCCAGCATCAAGATCTTTTCCAGTGAGTTGGCTCTTTGCATCAGGTGGCCAAAGTATTAGAGCTTCAGCTTCAGCTTCAGCATCAGTTCTTCCAGTGAATATTCAGGGTTGATTTCCTTCAGGATAGTCTGGTTTGATCTCCTCGCTGTCAATGGGACTCTCAAGAGTCTTCTCCAGCACCACAGTTTGAAAGCATTGATCCATTACATTTTAAACATGTGAGTTTTTTGGGGACACAAATTTTCAGACTATAGCAAGTCTCTGACTCTTTACATAGAGAATAGATGAGGGTCAAATCCTGCTGCTGCTGCTGCTGCTAAGTTGCATCAGTTGTGTCTGACTCTGTGCGACCCCATAGACAGCAGCCCACCAGGCTCCTCTATCCCTGGGATTCTCCTGGCAAGAATACTGGAGTGGGTTGCCAGTTCCTTCTCCAGTGCATGAAAGTGAAAAGTGAAAATGAAGTCACTCAGTCCGATTCTTCACGACCCCATGGACTGTAGCCCACCAGGCTCCTCCATCCATGGGATTCTCCAGGCAAGAGTACTGGCGTGGGTTGCCATTGCCTTCTCCACAAACGCTTCTAGATACCCAATTTCAACTAGTCATTGTGTATTACTATGCTAATCACTGTAGTTTGCTTCCCAAGTTGACAAGATTGACCAAATATTTTAATAAAGAAATATAAAGGCAATACTTTAGAATAAACTTTAGGAAAGGGTTTCACAAAGGGAATAAAACAAGGAGACATTGGGTTATGAATGTGCTGACAGATTTTTAAAAGTTAATGACTCAGTAGCTTTTTATTGGGAATGATTGAGGGCAGGAGGAGAAGGGGGTGACAGAGGATAAGATGGTTGGATGCATTATTGACTCAATGGACATAAGTTTGAGCAAACTCTGGGAGATAGTGAATGACAAGAAAGCCTGGCATGCAGCAATCTATGGAATCACAAAGAGTCGGACATGACAGCAACTGAACAACAACAGCAAGCTTTTTATTGAGTGTATACTATAATATGCTAGGCTCTTAACTGGGTTTCGGGATACAGTCCTGAGTAAAAAGTGTGTGACATCTCTGCCTTCTTAGAGTTTGCTCTCCAGCTGAGGCAAGGACAGGGCAGGCCTAGGCACAGATATGTATCTAGGGGTGTGATGGATGACTGTAAAGTGACTGCTGATGCAGTCTTATCACAAAGAAGTACATGTTGGGATGAGACAGCAGGAGCGTTGGCTGGCCATGTCTTGGCCAGAGAAGATTCCCATAGTAATGGCAGAGAAAGAGTTCACAAAGCAAATGGGCTGTGAGGATGGGTGAATAGTTAGCAGGAGACTGTTAGTCATTTAGCAAATTGTTTACTGAACTTGGACCACGTGGCAGGCACAGCCTTAGGTGTTGGGAATCATTTGTGAATAACCCAGGCAAATATTCCTGCCTCGTGAGACTTATTGGCAGTTTGGACTAGGATGATGGCAGAGGGATTAGAGAGAAGTGGCCTGCTAGGAACAATGTTAAAAGTGATAGTTCTTGGGGGAAGGAATGAATTATAGCTGAGGGAGAAAGCTGTCAAGGTGATTCTTACGCTTCTGGCTTGTATAACCAGATGGGTGGCGGTCTAGTCACTGAAAATGGGAACTCTGGTGTGGGGCCACTTGGAGTGGGAGAGACCATCCCCCTAGTTAATGTTAATTAATATTAACATTAATTTGGACATTCAAGGTTTGAGGTGCCTTCGAGATATCCAAGTGCAGATGTTAAATGAGCAGTTGTGTACATGAGTCTGGAACTCATAAGTAAGTTTTAGGCCATTGAAACATATTTGTCAGGTATCTGCATTCAGGCAGTAATTGAAGGGGTGCATAGGGAAGAGATTGCTTATGGTATGAAAAGAAAAGAAACAAACTTAAATCTTTTTTTTTTTTTTAATGTGTTTCTCAAAATCAGACTACATTATACTGCTTTTCAGAGAAGGCAATGGCAACCCACTCCAGTATTCTTGCCTGGAAAATCCCATGGACGGAGGAGCTTGGTAGGCTGCAGTCCACGGGTCCCTAAGAGTCGGACACGACTGAGTGACTTCACTTTCACTTTTCACTTTCATGCATTGGAGAAGAAAATGGCAACCCACTCCAGTGTCCTTGCCTGAAGAATCCCAGGGACGGGGGAGCCGGGTAGGCTGCCATCTGTGGGGTCGCACAGAGACAGAGTTGGACACGACTGAAGCGACTTAGCAGCAGCCAGCAGCATACTGCTTTTAATTAGCATGTGGATTTTAATGTGAGTGCCCATGTATTCCCTTAGGTGTAAAAAAATAAATAAAACTTGGTTTCACCTTTTGCTGTATGCAAGTAGTTTACAGGTGAAAAAAGGAGATACTCAAATTTTAACACAGCAGTAATAATTCTAGGCAGAGCTATGAGAATAAGATACCAGGTTCATTATCTAAAAAGATTTGCTAGTTCCTTGAATTTATAATCTAACACCTCTGTGAGAAACATCGATGGTAGGTAAATAATGTGTCAGAATTATTCAGTGAGACTGACAAAATTAAATTGGCTGACATTTTCCCCAATAATATTCAAGGCAGGTAAAGATTTCTCAGCAGAACAATGACCTAATGAATGTGAGCCGAAGAATGAGAATTAGAAATAGGAGGCAAAAAGGAGATGAATAAAACCCATCACCCATGGGGCTCATCATTTCTGTTGCTTTTTGTATTCCTGGAAAAGTTCTAGAAGGTTAATCTTCTATTAGCCACTTAAAAAATACATTTTCCTAGTTTTTAATTATAATTAATTTACTTTTCTATTAAATGTTGACCTTTCTTGCCACTTGAGTTTCAGTTTTGTCATCAGTAGTCACTTAGAATATTTTCCTCTGAAACAAAGCCCTTGCTGACATTTAGTTTAATTTCTCCTTGGTGATTGTGGGAAAAAGTAACATGAATGCAAATAAATCCTCGTGCTTAATAATCTAATTTTAAAAATGTCCATGGAAGAACTAAATGTTCCTTTAAACATTCATGAGAAGAATTCTTCTTTTTTTTTTGTGGTGGGTATTCTGGTTGGAATTAGAAATATATTAGGAATGGAACAGTGTTATAAATAGAACATTGCTATGGTTCATACTTAAAATGTGCACACAGCATTTTTCCCCTTTAGCTTTATTGCATATAGGTTTTAAGTTAGAGATACCTTGATAACAAGTGAAAATTTGATGCAGTGGTGATTGTCTCTGTATAAAAATGACTTCAAATAAGCCTTCCCTTACCCCATCCATTCTACTTGATTGTTAATATTTTCTCCTGGGACTTTCCTGGTGGTACAGTGGATAGGAATTTGCCTTCCAATGCAGGGGACAAGGGTTTGATCCCTGGTTTGGGAGGATCACACATACCACAGGGCAAAATGAGCCAGCAGAGCACAACTACTGAGCCTGCATACTGCAACACTGAAGCCGGTGCACCTAGAGCCTGTGCTCCATAACAAGTGAAGCTGGCACACTGCAGCCAAGAGTAGCTCCCTGCTTGCTGCAACTAGCGAAAGCCTGCATACAGCAACGAAGACCCAGTGCAGCCAAAAAAATTAATAAATTAAAAAATATTTTATTTTCTTCTGATTAGTTTGTTCAAAGCTTCCTTTTACTCTATCTACAGATAAAACAACAACAAAATAGCAATTCAGCCCAAAAAAGTAAACATTGCTATAGTGATATAAATTTTTTTGTAGACTGTTTTTTTAAATTTTCAAATAGGATGGATGCTTGATGAAGATGATCGCTTTTCTAAAAATGAAATGAGTTTGAAATTTGGGCTACTTCTGAGGTGAAATGACTGGTTCTTTGTTTCTGTCTCCGCCTACCTTTTTAGAGAATTCAAAAGTAGACTCAGTATACTTGCATCCATTCCAGTGTATTCTTTTTCTGCTGCTGCTGCTGCTAAGTCGCTTCAGTCGTGTCCAACTTTGTGCGACCCCATAGACAGCAGCCCACCGGGCTCCTCCGTCCCTGAGATTCTCCAGGCAAGAACACTGGACTGGGTTGCCATTTCCTTCTCCAATGCGTGAAAGTGAAGTTGCTCAGTCACGTCCGACTCATAGTGACCCCATGGACTGTAGCCTACCAGGCTCCTACCGGTACCTTTTTCTAACTAGAATCTCTAGAAAAGTGTGAAGGGCCTACTACAGGCAAAGGAGATGGATTTATGTGTGATGCATGGTCTCTTTCCTCTTTCAGTTTTAATTTATTTTTCTTTCCTGAATGAGAGGGAAGATAGGGTGGAGGGAGAAAGCCTTTGTTCCTTCATCGCTGAGTTGGAGGAAGAAGTTCACTTGAAAGAAGTTCACTTCATAGCTGAGTGCAGTGAGTATCAGGAGGACCATGGTGAGACCTTTTCTCCTCCAGCATCGCCCGTGGCCCAGAGTGGGAAAAAGATGCTCAGTAACCCAGGACACGAGCGCTTCTTTTTCTTAGACATTTTCCTTTCTTTTAGATTTTCACTTTGCTCAAGAAAAAGCAGGTAAAAGTCTGAGTGAGGCCAGTATTCAAATTCTTACCTGTTTTTATTCTGCTGTGTAAGTTATGAATTTAGTAGGACACTGATTATTCTATTCGTCTTATGCTGATCTTTACTCGAGCCAAATATGTATTTACTTCACTCCTTCTTAAGGGACAGAAGAATTCTAGAGCAGCAGCAGTTGTTTTATTTGCTTGACCTTTCCCAGCAGCCTGGGCTCAGTGGACTCAAGGTCATCCTTTAGAGAGTATGCAGTTAGCTAGGATCTGGGGAGGTGGGAAGTGTCTTCTGGGAGTCCTGACAAGCCTGAACCCAGGACCTTCACTGGGCCCAGTTTGTCAAAAAGATCCAGAAACTAGAAGGCTTGCTTCTCTTCTCCATGGTTAAAGGGTAGTCTGAATGGTTATTACATTGTTAGTATCACAGCTTTGTGTTCGGGCTGATAGGTTATAAAAAAGATAGGCTGCTACTTGTGTCTTGTTTTGTATTGGAAACAGTGAGGGAAAGTTTCACTGAATAATAAACATCAGTACTGATTTAATGTGAAAAAAACTTTTAAAAAGCCAGAAGGAAGGAAGGAAAATATATTTTGCACCTTTATTTTCACACCAGAGAGAAAATCCTTCTTGTCAGTTTGTGTGAATTATTCTATTTTTATAAACATACAGATATACATGTATGTCATGTACATACATACATTTGCATACATATACAACAGTAGGACTGTGTGTCATTCTGCAAGCTGATTTTTTTTACTCAGTGTATGATGAATATTCTCCAGTGTCACTGTTAAGGATTAGCAGCAGCAGCAGTTTTTCAACTCTTTTTTTTTCTTTTTTTATTGGAGGCTAATTATTTTACAATATTATATTGGTTGGTTTTGCCATACATTGACATGAATCCGCCCCATTTGTACATGAGTTCCCCCTCCCGAACCCCTCTCCCACCTCCCTCCTCCCTTTATCCTCCCTCTGGGTCATCCCCACACACCAGCCCCGAGCATCCTGTAACATGCATCGACCCTGAACTGGTGATTCATTTCACATATGACAACGTACATGTTTCAATACCATTCTCCCAAATCATCCCACCCTCACCTTCTCCCACAGAGTCCCAAAGACTGTTCTATATTTCTGTGTCTCTTTTGCTGTCTTGTATACAGGGTTATCATTTGCATCTTTCTAAATTCCATATATATGCGTTAGTATACTGTATTGGTGTTTTTCTTTCTGGCTTACTTCACTCTGTATAATAGGCTCCAGTTTCATCCACCTCATTAGAACTGATTCAAATGCATTCTTTTTAATGGCTGAGTAATACTCCATTGTGTATATGTACCACAGCTTTCTTATCCATTCGTCTGCAGATGGACATCTAGGAGTTTTTCAACTCTTAATGCTGTAATAAATATTCTTATCTGCATGTTTCTGCCTTTATTTCTGTAATGCAGAATTCCAAATGGTGTTTAAATTGTTTATTTTTATTATTTTTAACTTTTAATATTATTTATTTATTTATGGCTATGTTGGGTCTTTGTTGCTCCGTGTGGGCTTTGTCTAGTTGTGCCAAGCAGGCATAACTCTCTAGTTGTGGTACATTGGCTTCTCATTGTGGTTGCTTCCCTTATTGCAGAGCACGGGCTCTAGGCACGTGGGCTTCAGTAGTCATGGCCCATGGACTTAGTCGCCCTGTGGCATGTGGAATCTTCCCAGACCAGGAAGAACCCATGTTGAACCCATGTCCCCTGCATTGGCAGGTGGGTTCTTTGCCCCTGAACCATCAGGGAGGTTCTAAATTGTTTGTTTTTGATATTGAAAAATACTTCCTGTTTACTCTCCAAAAAGTTGAACCAGTTTATACTCCCACAAAGGTGTACAATAAAGATATGAATTGCAGAAAATAGTTGAAGTGCTGTAGAAAGATCATGGTTATATGTCATATTTTGATGGCACTTTATATTTTATAATCCTCTTCCAATCTGATTTCTCACAACCACCGTATGGTATGGTTTTATATCTGCATTTATATGGATTGCACTGAATCTGTAGATAGCTTTGGGCAGTATGGGTATTTTAGTAGTACTCTTCCATTTACTCTTACGTGAACTCCATTTTTCTGTGTCTTCTTCAGTTTCTTTATCAAAGAAATCTTGTACAAATCTTTCACTTCCTTGGTTATCCTTGATGCTATTGTAAATGAGATTATTTTCTTAATTTCTCTTGCAGGTAGTTTGTTTTTAGTGTGTAGAAACATGGCTGATTTTGTGTATTGAGTTTGTATCCTGAAACTTGCCTGAGTTTATTTGTTAGTTCTAATAAACTTAGTCTTTAGAATTTTCTCTGAGATCATGTCATCTGCAAACAGCAATGATTTTCCTTCTTTCTTTCCAGTTTGGATACCTTTTATTTTTTTTCATGCCTGTTTGCTGTGGCTTGGACTTCCCAGTACTATGTTGAATTGGTCAGAGGGGG
The DNA here is from genome assembly GCF_049115385.1 of Moschus berezovskii. Taxonomy (NCBI): domain Eukaryota; kingdom Metazoa; phylum Chordata; class Mammalia; order Artiodactyla; family Moschidae; genus Moschus; species Moschus berezovskii. Next base: position 59,036,152 of record NC_142469.1, read on the forward strand.
CATCCTTGTCTTGTTCCTGATCTTAGATAGAAGGCTTTTCACTTTTGAGTTTGATTTTAGCTGTGGGTTTGGCATATATGCCCTTTATTAAACTGAGGTACATTCCTTGTATACCTAATTTATTGTGAGTTTTTATCTTGAAAAATACCTTGAATTTTGTCAGATGCTTTTTCTGTATCTATTGAAATGGTCATATGAGTTTTATCCTTCATTCTTTTAATGTTTGTATATGTTGAATCATCCTTGCATCCCAGGAATCAATCTCACTTGATCATAGTGTATGATCCTTTTAATGTGGTCCTGAATTCTGTTTGCTAGTATTTTGCTGAGGATTTTTGCAACTGTGTTTATCAGGGATGTGTGTTAGTCGCTCAGTCATGTCTTGACTCTTTGCCACCCTATGGACTGTAGCCCACTAGGCCTCTCTGCCCATGGAATTCTCTATTCAAGAATACTGGAGTGGGTAGCCATTCCCTTCTACAGGGATCTTCCCGACCCAGGGGTTGAACCTGCTTCTCCTGCATTGGCAGGTGGATTCTTTACCATTTAAACAACCAGGAAAGTCTCTTATCAGGGATATTGTATCGGGGTCCAGCCCCGATATGACCCAGGGTATCCTCGGGATGAACGGCGTCGGCGTCAGAGAGAGAGAGAGAAAAAGAGAGAGAGACAGGGGCTGATGATTCCTTGGTTTACGCTGGAAACCAATAAAACCCCAGCACGGGGCTTGCTCTGTTTACGTAGGCCGCAGGCGCCCTCTCGAATCACTGGAGGCACCCCACCAGGGCACCCCCTCAAGTGAGTCTTAGAAGCCCAGGCAGATAAGTAAACTCAGAGGGCCCAGCGCTCCAAGAATCTCAACCAGAAAAAGGAGAATAGAGAAAAGGATGGAAAAAGAGAAAGAACGACACGGGGAGACCAAGCTTCAGTGAGCAAGGCCCAAAACTTTATTTTCCAGTGCTGCTTTTATACCCTAAGTTATGCGCATAAGAAACAGAGAAAGGGAGGTATAGATTCACACCAAAATCACGTGGGGTCAGCAGTCTTGACCCTTATCAGGATCAGGGCTTATTTTTGTGTGATAAAAGTTTTAGGTGATTTACATCATCTTCTGGCCAGGGGGCCTGCTAACAGTTTTATGGCCCTCTCTCCTGACAATAGGTTAGTTAGCAAGTAAAAGACTTTTCTTTTAAGGTGACTTTCCTAAAGTTAGGTGGTAGACACATAACAAAGTTACATTCCTATAAGGCACCGGTGTAGTGAGCTGCAAGAAAGGAATTTATTAACTTAAGATCTGATGTGGTTAAATCAAAGGATTAATATATTTCCAAGGATACAATAGAGGAAACTGCAGCAAGCATTGATTCAACAATGAAATCTTTTCTAGTACTATTCTAATGATTTTAACTTCTTCAACAGATTCCTGTATTTTAGAATATTAGGCTTTCTGTCCTTGCATGGCTGGGAGGCTATAAACAGTCACACTCATAGTTGTAAGAGCCCGGACAAACTTGTCATGCAAGTTAGAAAGCTATCAGAGGGGCTTGGATTGGAACACTCCTATTAAGCCGAGGAGAACTTTTAAACTACAGCTCTGAATTAATGTTTTCAGAGAAAGGTGGTTGGGGGGAAGCCCCTGTAAGTATTAGAGGACTTGGTAAGAGGCGTAAGATAGTAAAGCAGTCAGACTCCAGTTTTCTTTGGGGTAGATGCTCAGGTAAGTCCAGGGGGTTCCTTGAGCCCTGATTAGCCTTTGCCCGTCAGGCCTCTTCCCCAGTTGACCTTTGCCACAGGTAGGATTTCCCTCGCTGGCTCCCGGCAATATTGGTTTATAAATTTTATTGTCTTGTAGTATCCATATCTGGCTTTGGTAATGCTGACCTTATAAAATGAGTTTGAAAGTATTCTTTCCTCTTCAGTATTTTGGAAGAGTTTGAGAAGGACTGATATTAATTCTTTAAATGTTTTATAGAATTCACCAGTGAAGCTCTCTGGTTCTGGGCTTTTGTTTGTTAGGAGGTTTAAAATTACTGATTCAATCTCTCTGCTCATTGTTGGTCTGTTCAGATTCTCTATTACTTTATGATTTAATCTTGGTAAGTTGTGTGTTTCTAGGAATTTGTCCATTTCTTCTGAATTATCTAGTTTTTTGACATTTAATTCCTCATACTTAAAATGAGGATTTTACTAGTAATAGTCTCAGAGTCGCTATGAAATTTTTTAAAAGCTGATTTATACTAAAACTGCTTAAGACATTCTTTGACACTCTACTTTCTAGAAAAACTCAGGAGAAAAGAAGTTATTCTCTTTAAGAATACACATTCCTGCTTTGAATACTGATTAAATGTCTTGATATGCTTCTAACTACTTAAAAACAAAATCTAGGAGGGAGGGAACATGGGTGTACCTATGGCTGATTCTTGTTGATGTTTGACAGAAAACAACAAAATTCTGTAAAACAATTATCATTATCCTTCAATTAAAAAATAAACAAAACAAAATATAAATGTTGTATTTTTGAATATCCACTGTTTTATTCCAAATGTGTAACTAAAAAGGTAGAGCTTTTTAACTTTCTGATTATTTTTCTGTTTACATGTGGAATATTCTGTGAAAGGAAGTATAGATGTTAAACATACTGATCTTATGATTGACAGCTTAATTTGATAAAAATTATCCAGGATATGAGTGTATTCCAGTGAGAACCAAGTGTTCCATGATGGAAGTAGTCCATGTAATCAGCTTGCCACCAGATGGCTGGTGGGTACCCCAGAGAATGATGCCACATTTACTAAGTCAAGTTTTGGCCTTAATGTTGTCACATTGAGTACTAAGTGGATACAGCCACATTCATTTTGGTGAGTGAAAATCCATGTTGTGGAGCCCACGTACAACTTCCAACCGTATTCTGTGGCCACTTTGTTCATAATCCCTTTTGAGAAGAACAACAGTAGAGAAAAAGTTTGGTTGACCTTTGAAGAATGCATCATCTTGTCTACCTGATTATTTAGCTCCTTACGTGTGAAGTTGCTATTTGGCGAGCATTTATATAGCCAACCAAACCATTAGCTGCAGTCCATAAATGAGTGTAAATCAGACCCTCTAGCATGTCTCCTTCGAGATGAACAACCTGCTACAAAACAAAATGGCCCTCTGTGGGTACAATAGCTGTGTACCAGATGCCAGTGAATGTGCTGATTTACTCCAGCAAAGAAGTCACATCTGGTACAGTATCTGCACTCTCCAAGATCCATTTGCTTTTCTTAAAGGCCAAATAGGCAAGCTGAATATGAATGTGTTAGGAATTATCACCTTCATCCTTTCAGTCCTTAAGGCCATTTCCTCACCTTTGGCACATCTGTGTTTTACCAAGTATAGAGTAGTTACTGCTTATTGCTCAGTCAGCATGTAATGGAAAGCATGACATTCTGTGGAATGGAGAGGAAGTCAAGGTCCCTGTGGACTCGATTATGAGTGTGTGCTGGGAGCTGACAGAGCCCTGAGGTAGGGTAGTAGGGTGCCAGCTGGAGCCAAACTGCTCAGGTATTCTTTGCTAGTACATATGAAGAAAAAAACTAACACTTGGTTACCAATCAACAGTTATGTACAAGATGCCAGTGAATGTGCTGATTTACTCCAGCAGAGAAGTCACATTTGGTATAGTATCTGCACTCTCCAAGATCCATCTGCTTTTCTTAAAGGCCAAATAGGCACGCTGAATATGAATGTGTTAGGAATGAAGGTGATGACCTTCATCTTTTCAGTCCTTGATAGTGACCCTAATCTGTACTGTCTCTTGGTTGCAGCATGTGGGATCTAGTTCTCTGACCAGGGATTGAACCCAGTCCCTCAGCATTGAGAGGGGGGAGTCTCAGCCACTGGACCACCAGGGGAGTCCCCTAGTTTCCTTTATTCAAGGGGTTCTAGATCTGTGTATTAGTTCAAGTTTGGGAATTGATTGAAGGGTGGCATTTTTCTGTTTTATAGTTTTGCTCCTTATATAGAAAAAGTAGGACTTGGTAGGTTTGTAACTATTTCTCTCTTAGAAATACCATGATCAAGCACCGATGATCTCTGCAAGTTAGACTATTCTGATTTCAGCTTTTGCTTGCTGCCCATTTTGGTAAGCATGCTACCTCATCTTTTGGTGAGTCCCGTCACTGAGCCCCTGCCACTCTGGGATACTATGATCCCCATTTAGTTTAGGAACCCATTTCTTGGGTGGCACCATTGCCTGTTGTCAATCCTGGTCTGCAGAGAATAGCTGCGATAGAGATCTTCAAGTATGCTGGTGATCCTTTCAACCAGTGTATCTCAGCATCGGTGAAGGCAGTGCCTTCTGGATCTTACCAGGTGATATAGGCAGGTGAGCAGGTCTTACATGATAAATCCAGATCAGCATTCCTATCTGCTGAAGTTTTTGCATAGCTCCCTGTTTACCAAGGAAGTAGTGTCATCTCATTTTCATGTAGTGTAGGTTACCTTCAGAACCAGGTATCCATCAACCAAGTGAACAAACTGTTAGAGCCATTTTCAGCCATTTGAGGTAGCACAGAAAATCCCGAATCACGGTTTAGTGTGCCCATATTAAAATTTTTGATCTCTTCTAACATTATATTTCTTCCAACCTGAATTAATACCCTCTGCATCTATTTCCGTACATATTCCCTGGTTTCTGTCTATATAAATTGGAATTATCTTGCATATCTTTTGATATAAATTATATTTCTTTCTCGTTCACAGTTCACACTACCCACTGGATTCTGCTGGACTTGATTCTGGTCATAGGTCTAGAAGCAAGAGAGATAGTTGGGGCAGGGTCCTAAGGAAGGCCAAAGTCCCTGGCAAGATGCCATTGTAGGTAAGGCTCTTACTGATTCTTCAGGCAAGGAGAGACAGACCTCATTAAGCAAGGAGGAAAAGCTATAACTATTGGCAGATAGAACTATAGCACATGGTCCTTAGCCTCAGCTTCATAAAAATCCCCCTCGACAGCAAGGAGATCCAACCAGTCCATCCTAAAGGGAATCAGTCCTGAATATTCATTGAAAGGACTGATGCTGAAACTGAAGCTCCAATACTTTTGCCACCTGATGTGAAGAACTAACTCACTGGAAAAGACCCTTATGCTGGGAAAGCTTGAAGGCAAGGGTAGAATGGGACGACAGAGGATGAGATGAGATGGATGGCATCACCGACTCGATGGGCATGAGTTTGAGCAAGCTCTGGGAGTTGGTGATGGACAGGGAAGCCTGGCATGCTGCAGTCAATGGGATCACAAAGAGTTGGACATGACTGAGCGACTGAACTGAACTGACTCTCATCCCAGCTTTCAGGCCCCTCTTCTTCCCAGCCAGAATCCTAACTTTAACTGAAGAGACTCTGTAAGTTTGGGAATTCAGTTTGCACTGCAATATTGCTACCCATAGGATTAGACTTTTAGTTTTAGAAATCCCATTTCTGGGGCAGTAGGAGATAAGTTCTCTTCACTGTGATTAAAGAGGCTTTCTGGCTCTTCCTCTAATCCTTGAGATTGGAATTTAACGTTCTCAATTGAATTTTTTCTTTCCTCTGGAAATTCAAATTCCAGGCCCCACCTTGGACTACAGACTTAGAAACTTGGGGGTTGGGCCCCCATTTTAATAGGCTTTCCAGGTGATTCTTATGCATGCTCAACTTTGAGAACTACTAATGTGGAACAACACCTTCAAAATTCTCAGAGAAAATTTATTTTCGACTGAGAATTCTAAACCAAGACAGTTAATGTGGATAAAAATAAAGACAAACACATACAAGGACTCAAAATTTATGTCCCTTGTGTTCTTTATTCAAAAGCAATTGGTTCATGGAAAACAAGGAAGTCAACAAAGGAAGCAATGAAGTGGAAGAGAAAGGACCTAAGAAATATGGAAGCCAAGAGCCCAAGGCAAAAAGGAGGATTCCAAGAAGGTAGTAAAGAGATGTTTCCTCCTGCTTTTGTGTAACTGACCCAGTGTCACTCCAGGGAGGCATATGAAGTCAAATGAGTAACTTCAAGATAAAATATGTAGCTGATGTATCTGACCTTCCGAAATATGATACTTCTAGATGTAAAATCTGTCTGGTAGAGCAGGTAAAAAAAAATAGGTATTAAAAAAAATAAAATTAGAAGTATATAAATTATTAATTCTAGAAAATGCAAAATTTATACAGGAAACAAAAATTTTTTTTGGCTTATCAGTAAATGTACTATTTGTGCAAATATATTAATAGACACACTAACTTCTGCTGTTCTTCAGAATTTTCAAATAAATATTTTGGTAGTATGAAGAGATAAGAAGTAAGTTGGGAGGTGCTATGGCAGCTAAACCCTTACTATCCTAATAGGAAATCAGGAGTTCATATATAATATTGATTAAAGTATCAAATTCTTCAAGTTATTTAGATACATAAGTACTTTTGAAAAAAACCTTTAAAATAATTAAAAATGACTACCTCTAAAGCCAAAACCAGACATGGAATGTGAAAGGTAGTATAGGATTTGACTGTCATTTTAAAACTCATTTGATAATTTTTTAAATGAAATTATGTACATATAACATATAAATAAATAATAAAAAGAGAAAAGAAGAAATTCTCTGATTTGATAAAGCATAATGCAAATAAGGGTTTCCCTCGTGGCTCCACAGTAAAAAATCCTCCTGCAGTGCAGACATGGGTTCCATCCCTGGGTTGGGAAGATTCCCTGGAGGAAGGCATGGCAACCCACTCCAGTATTCTTGCCTGGAGAATCCCCACAGACAGAGGAGCCTGGCAGGCTACAGTCCTTAGGGTCACAAAGAGTTGGACACGACTGAAGCAACTAAGCATGCACGAACGCAGTGCAAATTAATTTACCATGTATGTATTGAGCTGTGCAAAGCATAGTAGTCATAGGGGACAATAAGATTTATAAAATCAATCTGCCTTCTAGGAGAATATACTCTTTTCAATGAAACAAATATCTAAAGCACTGAAATAGCAGTTTAAGACTGAAGGATGAAGACTGCAAGAATTCTGTGGCCTCCACTGCCCATTCCAGTCCTTGAAGTCCCATTCATTGTGACATCTTGGCATTCTCCAAACATGAAACCCTTACTGTATCACTAACCTGATTGCCCCTGCATTGTTTCTGTAGATACTTGAGACAAGAGAAAGAATCACAAATTCAGTAATTTCTGCCATATCTGAGGTTTACACGTGGGGTGTGTATATATATCTATGTGTGTATGAATATATACATAAACATACACCTTCACATATAATTTTAATTTTTTCTTGGAATATGTGATAAGAGTACCCAGCAAATGGCAAATAAAGACTAATTTAGATTAAACATTAGGACTACTAGGCAAGTATTACCAACCTAAGTTAATTTTCTACTGTTCTTTTGTTGCTACTGTCCCATTTCCTCTAGAAATGCAAATTTTAAGTATAAAACTTTGATTTAGTCTTCTGTGAAATTCAAAGAAACTTCAGGTCACTATGTAGTTGATAAGAATTTCTAAGAGGAAAGAATCTTTTGACATAGTTACAATGAGTATTCAGAAGTAATGACGAGCACATAGATACCAGGGCAAAAGCATTATTAAGTTCATGTATGTTATGTTCTCTGACATTAGAAATTTCAGATCTTCCTCAGTGTTTACCTATAACATTGCCTTTCATAGGCTTTTTATATATTTGGGAAATTCAACTTTTGTATTTAATGGGCACTGAAAAGCTGATTGGAAGCTCTGTGTTGCATGGGTTGGGCTTGATAGTAGGTGGGCTTCAGTATACAAGGTAACTGGGCACCAAGCTGGCATTTTTCTTGGGGTACCATGAAAGGTTAGTATCTAGAGGTTTTTTTATTCCCTCTGGGGCTTTTTCATTACTGAAAAAGATGAGTACTTCAGTCCTGTCTGGTAGTGTATGCCTGGCTGCTGGCCATCTGGGAACAGGGTGGAGAAGGGGGCGAGGTTCTCATGCTGAATGTGCAGACAGCCACCCAGTCCTGCAGTGTTCAGCTGTGCACTGATTTGCTAAAGTTTTGTGCTTATCAGGTTCAGTTGTGCCAGCGACTTGGGCTGCTGGCATAGGGGTATGTTCTTTTGTGTGGTTGCTGGAGAAGATGAGCCACAAACCTCGAGTGGGGTTCCAATACCTCTGTATATAGATTTTTCAGTCAATTTCCCAGTTTTCCGCACCACCCAAACTTAAAGTACTTCCTGGTATCTCCTAATCCACAGCTTCTCTGGGGATCTACAGGGTTTTTCAGCTTCTTCTAAGCACATTTCTCAGGAAGTATTGAAGATCAAAAGTTCTTTGTTCTGCTTTGTTCAGTTACCACACTACCATCTGCCTTTGCCTTAAAACATTTACAAAAACTCTTATCTGTTGATGTATCTTTCATTCATACTGGTCCTTTTGGATTGTGAATTTTGTTTAAAAAATATCCCTATACTGTCATTTCAGTGTAATTTTGAGAAGCAGGGTCTATGGATTGTTTGTCTAGTTTAAGCAGAAATTCAGGAATCATTTGTTCATCAGTGTTTCTCCAGTGCCTTGCTCATTTTTATTGTTTAGTCACTCAGTCATGTCCTACTCTTTGCGATGCCATGGACTGCAGCATGCCAGGCTTCCCTGTCTTTTCACCATCTCCCGGAGCTTGCTCAAACTCATGTCTGTTGAGTCAGTGAGGCCATCCAACCATCTCGTCCACTCTTGTCCCCTTCTTCTCCTGCCTTCAATCTTTCCCAGCATCAGGATCTTTTCTGATCAGGACATCTGCGTATATTCCTTTAGGCTTGACTGGTTTAATCTCCTTGCTGTCCAAGGGACACTCAAGAGTCTTCTCCAACACTACAATTCAAAAGCATCATTTTTTCAGTGTTCAGCCTCCTTTTTGATCCAACTGTCACATCCATACACGACTACTGGAAAAATCATAGCTTTGACTAGATGGACCTTGGTCGGCAAGGTAATGTCTCTGCTTTTTAATACTCTATCTAGGTTTGTCATAGCTTTTCTTCCAAGGAGCAAGCATCTTTAAATTTTGTGGCTGCAGTCACTGTTTGCAGTGATTTTGGAGCCCAAGAAAATAAAGTCTGTCACTGTTTCCATTGCTTCCCCATCTATTTCCCATGAAGTGATGGGACTGGATGCCTTGATCTTTGTTTTTTTAATGCTGAGTTTTAAGTCAGATTTCTCAGTCTCTTACCTTCATCAAGAGGCTCTTTAGTTCCTCTTCACTTTCTGCCATAAGGGCGGTGTTATCTGCATACCTGAGGTTATTGATATTTCTCCTGATTCCAGCTTGTGCTTCATCCAGCCCAGCATTTTGCATGATGTACTCTGCATGGAAGTTAATAAGCTAGGGTGACAACATAGAGCCTTGATCCTTTCCCAGTTTGTAACCAGTATGTTGTTCCATGTCCAGTTCTAACTGTTGCTTCTTGACCTGCATACAGGTGTCTCAGGAGTCAGGCAGGCTCATAGTAGGCTCTGAAATAAATATTTAATGGATAAATAATTGAGTGAATTGAGTTAGAAGTTTTTACAACAGCGGTAAAATATTGTGACTGTATATGCACATAGAACAACCTAAAAGGCATCTTTTACAATATATTTTTGTTTTGGCTCTGTTCCATTTTGGTTTTGTTCTCAGCATGGTCAAGAAAATAAGAATTTTAGAAAGCTAAGTGTGTGTTCCTTCAGGATGGATATGTTTGCTTTCTTAGTCAAGCAGTTACCGCTGTTACTTTAGGCTTAAAGATACACATTTGCCTAAGATACACATTTATGATTTTTCTCTAGAGACAGAATCATTTTGAGGCTGAGGTATGCAGTAAGCACAGTCTTTATGCTTATTTGTATGTATAGTTGTGAAGTTATAAAGAGACTTGTGCTGATTATATAGTTATAAAGAGACTTTCCCAATGGTCCTTTGTGGTTAATAAAGTTTGAGAGTCACTGGCTTAGTGGGGCATCTTATCCAGGTATGTTTTCCTTAGAAAATATACCCCTTTTTTTGTAGAGACAAAGCAATTAAGCTATAACAGTGAAGTGAAGTGTTAGTCACTCAGTTGTGTCGTACTCTTGCGACTTCATGGGCTGTGGCCTGCCAAGCTCCTTTGTCCCTGGGATTCTCCAGGCAAGAATATTGGAGTGGGTTGCCGTTCCCTTGGCCAGGGGGTCTTCCCAACCCAAGAACTGAACCCAGGTCTCCTGCATTGTAGGTGGATTCTTTACCATCTGAGCTACCAGTGAAGCCCATAACATTGAAAGTATACAGTAAAATTAATATTTTGAACAAATAGGTGAATATTCTCCTTATTCATATGGTTAGCCCTGGACAGCAAATTGGGGATTATGGAGAGATAGGAATGTGTTAGAGAGCCCATGATTTGGTTAAAGTGCTGGATCTTGGGTCTCACAAATGAAATGCTTCTACCCTCTATACTACACGAAATGAATAAATGGACTTCTGGCACTTACTCTTAAAATCATTCAGTAATTGTAAGTTCAAATAATGAGAAAATTATGGCATTATCTTAAACAATTCATGTGGGGCTTCCCAGGTGGTACTTGTGGGAAAGAACCTGCCTGCCAATTCAGGAGATACAAGAGACACAAGTTTGACCCTAGGTCGGGAAGATCCTCTGGAGAAGGGCATGACAATACTACTCCAGTATTCTTGCCTGGAGAATCCCATGGACAGAGAAGCCTGGGAGACCACAGTCCATTGAGTTGCAAAGAGTCAGACACTGCTAAAGTGACTTAGCACACACACATGCATGCAAACTACTGTGTAATTCCCCCATCCCCAATCTTTGGATTTATTAAAGGAATCTACACAGACATCCAGTGAGAGTTCTTTACAGTTAGAAAGGTTAAAGTTACCTCTCCAGTAAGGAAGGAAAAACCTACATCACGAAAGTAGGTTAGGAAGATAATAGATTAAGAAAGTTGTTTACAGAAAACTCATGGGTTACAGCAATTGTTAAGAAGTTGGGGGTAAGGAGAAGAGAAAGGTGATAAGAAGCTTTCTGGAGCAAGAAAGTGAAATGTCTTTGTAAGTTTTCTAGAGTGCATTCTTCACACCTGAATATTTTCCCAGTCATCTTCTTTAGAATCCTTTATTTCTTGGTTGACATTTTTGTCAAGTTGCTGGCATTACAGTAAGGTTGATCTTAGGAAGAATAACTTGAGAAGATGGAAGTATTTGTATCAGAAGATAAAGGATGGAAATGGATGGGCATGGGAAAGAAGAGAGAATATGAGGATCAAAGAGAGCTTTGGAAAAAGAAAGGAAGTCTTCAAAATATGACCAAAATGTTTTACAGATAATTTTTCTTCTTTTCTTGAATAACTTCTTCAGTAGGGTGGTAGGATTCTGGGGGAAAGCACAAATAAAACAGAGAACCAGAAAACTGCTTTAGACCCTCATTGAGAATAAGGGTAGTGCCTACTTGAGAAGCCGTGAAAGCAAAAGTGTTTGATTATCATGTATTAAATAGGAAACTGATTTCAGTGGTCTTTGCCAGCTAGCTTCGGGCTAGTGTAAGAATGGAATATAAACCTGTACCAGAGAGCTATCAAGAAAAGTATTAATACTCTCAGGACAAACAGATAATAAAATCTGTATTAATAGTAACTGTGAAAAGGCTATGCTGCTCCTGGAAATTTGAAAGAAAAATCAACTGTAAGGTAATACTTTTGGCCTTTGAGGCGGTAATACATTTTTATTCTTTTCACTTTCATTTTTTATATGGAAGTTATGAAGTTTCCATTATAGTTGACTAAAAAACAGAATAACATTTTAGTGATGACTAGTCTAGAAACTTAAATATTTTTAAAGAGTTAAAAAAAGTAAAATGGGTCCTTAAGGATGAAGAGTAAGGAGTCAAATGATATGTACAAAACTCACTCCCATTTACTTTTTTGTGTTTTGGACTTGTTTTCAGGCAAAAGGTCTCCTGTGGAAGATGGACAGCTTTCTCCCTTTTCCAGAATATGTTTCCAGGCTCATCAGTGAAACCTGATCCTGCTGCTCTGTGTTAAAATGCTTGAAGAACACTCACATCTCTGACAACGCCAGCTTCCATCCTGTTGAAACCATGGTCGTCTCTGCAGTGTTGACGGCATCCCATAGTGGGGCATCCAACACAACGTTTGTAGTTTATGAAAACACCTACATGAATATTACGGTCCCTCCACCATTCCAGCACCCTGGCGTTGGTCCACTGCTTAGATACAGTGTTGAAACCCTGGCTGCCACTGGGATGAGTTCCTTAACAGTGAATAGTACAGCTGTGTCCCCAACACCAGCAGCTTCCAAGAGCCTCAATTTGCCTCTTCAGATCATCCTTTCTGCTCTAATGATATTTATTCTGTGTGTGTCTTTCCTTGGCAACTTGGTTGTTTGCCTCATGGTTTACCAAAAAGCTGCCATGCGCTCTGCCATTAACATCCTCCTGGCGAGCCTGGCCTTTGCAGACATGTTGCTTGCAGTGCTGAACATGCCTTTGGCCTTGGTCACTATTCTTACCACCAGGTGGATTTTTGGGAAATTCTTCTGTAGGGTATCTGCTATGTTTTTCTGGTTGTTTGTCATCGAGGGAGTAGCCATCTTGCTCATCATTAGCATTGATAGGTTTCTTATTATAGTCCAGAGGCAGGATAAGCTAAATCCATACAGGGCTAAGGTTCTCATTGCAATTTCTTGGGCAACTTCTTTTTGTGTAGCTTTTCCTTTGGCAGTAGGGAACCCTGACCTGCAGATACCTTCCCGAGCCCCCCAGTGCGTGTTCGGGTACACAACCGATCCGGGTTACCAGGCTTATGTGATTTTGATTTCTCTCATTTCTTTCTTCCTGCCCTTCCTGGTGATCCTGTATTCGTTTATGGGCATCCTCAATACTCTTCGGCATAATGCCTTGAGGATCCACAGCTACCCTGAAGGTATCTGCCTCAGCCAGGCCAGCAAACTGGGTCTCATGAGTCTTCAGAGACCCTTCCAGATGAGCATTGACATGGGCTTTAAAACGCGTGCCTTCACAACCATTTTGATTCTCTTCGCTGTCTTCATCGTCTGCTGGGCCCCATTCACCACTTACAGCCTTGTGGCAACGTTCAGCAAGCACTTTTACTATCAGCACAACTTTTTTGAGATCAGCACCTGGCTACTCTGGCTCTGCTACCTCAAGTCAGCATTGAACCCACTGATTTACTACTGGAGGATTAAGAAATTCCACGATGCCTGCTTGGACATGATGCCTAAGTCCTTCAAGTTTTTGCCGCGGCTCCCTGGTCACACACGGCGACGGATACGCCCCAGTGCTGTCTATGTGTGTGGGGAACATCGGACGGTGGTATGAATATTGGAACTGCCTGACATTTTGGGTGATGGCTGTTCTTTATCTGACTTTTAATTTTCTTTCTCATGGCTTCTCCACTTAAACTTTGTTGTTTTTTTCATAGGGTATGTATATATGTGTATGCGTGCAATGTAAAGAAAGAATGGTGATTAGTTATAAGTCTGTTACCAGGGATACACAATAGGGAAGTGATCTCAAGTGTTACCTCCAGGGTTCAAGAGAAATCCTTGATTTAGGGTGGGGAGATGGTTTTCTGTAACTTCAGTTGATTTTGTTTTTGTAGTAGGAATCAGGATTGTGCTTTATTGAGCCTGAAGTTACGTTGAATTTTAGGTATATTGTATGCTGCTAAGATATGCTTAGTTGAGGTTATCAAATTTTTTTTCCTGGAAGACACTGCTGCTTTTTGCCATCACGTTGGAGCCAAAAACCACATACATCTCAGTAGTTAGTTAGTTTTATTTAAGAAAAATAACCCAAGGGGGTGAGTGACATTTTAAAGGTCATTAATATTTACTTTGGTGCACTTTAAGAAACAATGTACAGACTAATTCAGTCATGTTTTTCAGAATTGCTTTTCTACATGACATGTTGTGCTTTAGGAAATGTTGCATTATTTCTAGGAAGATAGTTTTTTTTTTTTTAAATGTTTTATCTGCATGTACAGTTTTAAAGGAGAGAACATAAAAATGTAGAACTTTTTCTAAGCACAATATTGAATCTTTAGAGAAATAGGGCAGAGTTGAGAAGATGGAGCACCCTCGAAAATGTAAATGAAATGCAGAGAGGCTGTGTCTGGTGGGGCTGTGGTGATTCCTTTTACTCACAGATTCTCTGAGTTCACTGGGGAGAAGGGTCATCATTTATTAGACATCTACCAGATGCCAGGCACTGTGCATCATTTTACCCTCACAGTGTGCTGTGAGGGAGGTTATTATTTCTTCCTTTTGCAGATGAAGAAGGCAAGTCCCAAAGAGACTTAAACCCTGCCCAAGGTTAGTGGTAGAGCTGGGGTCAGAAAATCCATCTGAGTCTTGAGACTGCTGTTCTGCTGTATCACACAGAAACCTCCTTCAGGTTTGGAAGTTCCATGACCAAGAGGGAACTACGTGTATTCTTTCATTTTTAATTTTTTTTAGACTGAAACCTTCTTTTTAAAAAAATACCTTCATTTTTTTTTTTAATTACCAAAAGGAATTACATTACAGAAAGTCTGGAAAATAGAAAGGAAAAAAAATCATTCATAACCTCCTTTATAAAATGGAACTTAAAAATCTTAGATAAGGGTACAAGGAAATAAGGCAGATTTTTGATTTGCAAAACAGGTGACAATTATCAAGAAGTTAAATACAGCTGTCTATAGGTCTTTGCTCTGTAGGTTTGGATGTTTCCAGTTGTCCAACTATATTTCTCAATGTTCTGGACAGAATGCCGTGGTTGCCCCAGTGCTTGCCCAGAGCAGAGCTGGCTGTTGAAGAATGTGAATGTGCTTAGAGGTGAACAGAAACCCTGGTCTGAGCCTTGAGCAAGTTTTCATTGGGGCAGGTCTAGGGTTTCAAATTCTTCTTCTCTTGCTGATAATCTGCCTGTCCCTGCTACCCCACGTGCATCCGGGGCCTTCGGTGCCCTTCTCTCTCCAGTTCCAGGAACTAGACAGCCCCCAGAGATGGGGCTTCAGACTAAGGCCGTAAGTGCTGAAAGTGTAGTCTGCTGGCTACATCATGGACCCCTTTTGGATTTATAGCATGTTTTCAGAATTGTCGTGCTTTGTCACCAGTGGGAAGTGAGCCTCTGTTTCTTTAGCTGTACAACCAGAGAGTTGGACTAGATGAATCTTCAAGATCTTTTCCAACTGTAATGTGAGAGTAGAGATTTTTTGAAGAGCCCAGCTGACATCAACTTCAGTCTTTGGTCTCCAGTAGTATTTTTTTTTTACATTTTACTTCTTTAGATGTTTCTTAAAATTGAATGTCTGAAAAGCATGTGGCACCATGGCAGGAGTTAGGAATTTGGGAGGTGGTTGTCATCATGAAAGACCAGAGAAACACTGTTCTTGAGGCAGTGGTCTTGTTCAGTTCAGTTCAATTCAGTCGCTCAGTCGTGACCGACTCTTTGCGACCCCATGAATCACAGCACACCAGGCCTCCCTGTCCATCACCAACTCCCGGAGTTCACTCAAACCCACCTCCATCGAGTCGGTGATGCCATCCAGCCATCTCATTCTCTGTCGTCCCCTTCTCCTCCTGTCCCCAATCCTTCCCAGCATCAGACTCTTTTCCAGTGAGTCAACTCTTCACATGAGGTGGCCAAAATATTGGAGTTTCAGCTTTAGCATCAGTCCTTCCGATGAACACCCAGGATTGATCTCCTTTAGAACGGACTGGTTGCATCTCCTTGCAGTCCAAGGGACTCCTCAAGAGTCTTCTCCAGCACCACAGTTCAAAAGCATCAATTCTTCGGCAGTCAGCTTTCTTCACAGTCCAACTCTCACATCCATACATGACCACTGGAAAAACCATAGCCTTGACTAGACGGACCTTTGTTGGCAAAATAATGTCTCTGCTTTTTAATATGCTATCTAGGTTGGTCATGTTATTGGGACTCATTTTCCAGTTAACTTCTCCTTGGGGACTCAAGCATGTTATTCAACATATTTTGAGATCATCTTCTGATGAGACTCACCTACCTCTTTGGTTTCTTATTTATATTATTCACAGTAAAATTGCTTTTAACTATTGGGATCTTATAGAGCATAAATAAACACTGTAGTAGATATTAGTAGTGCTTTGAAGTGTATCATGCTTTCCATTTTCAATATAAGCTAGATTTCAGGCAGATATTAATAAGTGTATTTGAAATTAGACTTTATCTGAGGAAAGTCAGCGTGATCTGTATTCATCTTACATGTTGGCAGTAGATCTTGAGACACCTTTCATGGTTGGAGTTGAGACAGCTTTGTTTCCTTTGTCCTGTTTTTATGAGCAGTCCTTAGGTAACTTCAGTGCTGTTGGTAGGCAGTGCAGCATTGGGAAGAGCTATGGAGTACCTGCCAAGAGGCTCAGTGTTTGTGAAAGATGACCAAGAGGGGCCTTTGTGAGAATTCAGAACCCACACCGAACAGCAGTTCTCTTTACACTGGATTGTCTCAATCAATCAGATGACAGTTTACAAACCATTTTGAACATTTTTATCACATATACATTTTGAAAGCTTAAAAAAAAAAGTACTGTGGTATACCTTTGAGCAATTTAGGTGTAGTATCATATGTTGCCTATTCTATATTTTCTTGATGGAAAAAAATGCCACTGAGTTATCACCACTGGCTGACATCATCAGAAATGTTTTTCTTTTTCCTTCAGGCTGATAAGTAAGAAGAAGGAAAGAGATAATGAAGTGTTTGTGGTCAAAAGAAAGAGTCAAAGGAAACCGTTAATAATCTGAAATAGTTATATTCAAACTTTCAAATATTCATTTGCATTTAAGTCTTCCCAGGGGGGCTTATTAACAATAAATATAGGTCACCAGGGCCCCCAGAGGGGCATTGGGCCCACCAAGGCCCACTTTTATCTTGTTGAGTATTTGGTCTGATTTTGGTTCAGAAGGTCTCTGGGGCATACTTCAAGAAACACTCCTGTGGGAAATATATCCACTTAAAAATTGTCTATTTTTTCCAAAAAATGTTTGATTTGTGTTGGAAGCCATTATCTCCCAGTGCATGGATAATCCACATTAAGAGGAAAATCTGTGTATCATTGTGCCTAATTTGCTGCCACTTGTGTTAGTGCTGGATCACTCCAGTGTCAGCTTTATCATCTTTCAACTGACAGAGTTCTGATAAAACATAGTTTCAAAGTAGAGCGAAAAGGTGACTTCACAATTGAAAGTGATGCCTTTTAGGAGTCTGATTCCTCTCATAGTTTCTTTTCTGTTTGAGAGGTATCTTTATTGTATGTAACCTCCTGAAGAGTAAGGGGAATGCAAAGATTCATCCAATTCCTATTGCTCTGCTTACACCAGTTGTGTTCAATGGAAGCATGAAAAACTAAAACAACCATTTAAATCTATGTATTTCAGCTGCTGACAAGGATACTTAATATTTGCTTTTGTTTACATGAAAATATTTATGTATATATCACAGGAAAAATGTTCACTTGCTTGATATTTTATTCTTCCATGATTTTTAATGTTTAAAGGACTGTTTAATTCAGATTTTCACAACCATAGTCTTCATCGAAAACTCAATTTTTATAATAATAAATGAAAATGTCAAAGCACATGTTTGTTATTACAAGTTAATGGTAATACAGTTCTTAGATATTAATTGGTACTAGTCCTTTGTAATTAAAATTAATTTATTTTACAATGGTACCTAAACTATATGAAAAATCACTTTGAATTTTGGGTTGTAATATTCAAAATAAAAATGTACAATTATTTGTGCATGTTCTTATTACAGCAAGGAAAAGAGCTACCAATAAGAAAATGAATAAATGTTTAACATTTCTAAAAGTGGAGTTTTTTTTAAAGGACTACTTCATTTATCTTAGAAAAATAAATTGTCATGAATAATACTTTCTGTTCAATTAAAATCTGAATTTAGTTTCAATCCTATTTCCTTTGGGTTTTTATTTTCAAATTAGCTCTCAAAGCCTGTATGTGCATAACTGTATTCTGGTTTTAGAAGTTCTCAGAGCAATTAAGGATGACATGAAACTTGGCAAAAGACCATTAGTATTAAGAGACAGTTTTAAGACATTCTGTCTAGGAGAGTTATAAAAATTTTCCTGCTAAGTCACTTGAAATTGGATTGTCACTGGCAAATCAGTGACAATGTTTGCTTCTGTTTTGAAGGAATGATTTCATACTGTACTTCTCTAAAATCTAAGGCCTTTCTAAAACCTACTTTTAAATCTTTAGAAAATATCATTCATTTTTACATGAGTTTCAGTTTTTGCCAACTAGACACGAGGGTTTTATTTTCCTTTTCAGTTATATGCAAAACTAAATAAATTTATTTTTAAGTTACAATAGAAGTTTGATTTACAAAGGAAGGTTGTCATTGAACCTACATCTGATACTTCCTTTTGAAATGGAAAGGTAAGATATAGCAAAATAGAGGAAAATGTTGAATTAAAAGCATGTTCACATCAACTATGAAAATAATTAGCTCCACTCAGCTCGTAATAAAGAGAACCTTTAGAAGTGTCCACCTTCTATGTCAAGGTGCAGTCAGTTAGATTTAATGCAAAAAGAAAAAATAAATATTTCACGGGTGTATCAGTCAGGATTTAACCCAGGGAAGCAGAACTAGTAAAATATATTTATTATGAGATCTGTTGCAAGAGTTGGCTTACATGGTTGTGGGGCTGGCTGCGCAAATTTGAAGGCCAGAGGGCGGGCTGTCCTGTAGGACAGTCTGGAAATCACAGGCTCAAACTGAAGTTGCTGTCAGTTTCTGCTGAGGCAAAATTTCTTCCTTCTCAGAAAAGTCTCCCTTCTGCTTTTAACCTTTCAACTGCTTCAGTCAGACCTATCTAGATTGTCTAGGAAAATCTCTCAGTTAATGTGGACTGATTTTAGATTTTAACCACATCTACAAGACATCTTCAACGCACCACTTAGATTAGTGTTTGAAGGAAAAACTAGGGACTGTAGCCTGGCTAGAGTTCAGTTCAGTTCAGTCGCTCAGTCGTGTCTGACTGTTTGTGACCCCATGAACCGAAGCACGCCAGGCATCCCTGTCCATCACCAACACCCAGGGTTTACCCAAACTCTTGTCCATTGAGTCGGTGATGCCATCCAACCATCTCATCCGCTGTCATCCCCTTCTCCTCCCACCTTCAATCTTTCCAACATCAGGGTCTTTTCAAATGAGTCAGTTCTTCGCATCAGGTGGCCAAAGTATTGGAGCTTCAGCTTCAGCATCTGTCCTTCCAATGAATATTAAGGACTGATTTCCTTTAGGATGGACTGGTTGGATCTCCTTGCAGTCCAAGGGACTCTCAAGAGTCTTGTCCAACACCACAATTCAAAACCATCAATTCTTCAGTGCTCAGCTTTCTTTATAGTCCAACTCTCATATCCATACATGACTACTGGAAAAACGTTAGCTTTGACTAGACGGACCTTTGTTGGCAAAGTAATATCTTTGCTTTTTAATATGCTGTCTAGGTTGGTTATAACTTTTCTTCCAGGAGCAAGTGCCTTTTAATTTCATGGCTGTAGTCACCATCTTCAGTGATTTTGGAGCCCCAAAAAATAAAGTCTCTCGCTGTTTCCACTGTTTCCCCATCTGTTTCCCAAGAAGTGATGGGACCAGATGCCATGATCTTAGTTTTCTGAATGTTGAGCTTCAAGCCAACTTCTTCATTCTCCTCTTCACTTTCATTAAGAAGCTCTTTAGTTCTTCTTCACTTTCTGCCATAAGGGTGGTGTCATCTACATATCTGAGGTTATTGATATTTCTCCTGGAAATCTTGATTCCAGCTTGTGTTTCATCCAGCCCAGCATTTCTCATGGTGTACTCTGCATGTAAGTTAAATAAGCAGGGTGACAGTGTACAGCCTTGACCTACTCCTTTCCCAATTTGGAACCAGTCTATTTTTCCATATCCAGTTCTAACTGTTGCTTTCTGACCTGCATACAGATTTCTCAGGTGGTCTGGTATTCCCATCTCTTGAAGAATTTTCCACAGTTTGTTGTGATGCACACAGTCAAAGCCTTTGGCATAATCAATAAAGCAGAAATAGATGTTTTTCTGGAACTCTCTTGCTTTTTCGATGATCCAGCACATGTTGGCAATTTGATCTCTGGTTCCTCCGCCTTTTCTAAATCCAGCTTGAGCATCTGGAAGTTCATGGTTCACATACTTTTGAAGCCTGGCTTGGAGAGTTTTGAGCATTAATTTGCTAGCATGTGAGATGAGTGCAATTGTGTGATAGTTTGAGCATTCTTTGGCATTGCCTTTCTTTGGGATTGGAATGAAAACTGACCTTTTCCAGTTCTGTGGCCACTGCTGAGTTTTCCAAATTTGCTGGCATATTGAGTGCAGCACTTTCACAGCATCATCTTTTAGGATTTGAAATTGCTCAACTGGAGTTCTATCACCTTTACTAGCTTTGTTCGTAGTGATGCTTCCTAAGGCCCACTTGACTTTGCATTCCAGGATATCTGGCTCTAGGTGAGTGATCACACCATCATGGTTAACCGTCATGAAGATCGGTTTTGTACAGTTCTTCTGTGTATTGTTGCTCCCTCTTCTTAATATCGTCTGCTTCTGTTAGGTCCATACAATTTCTGTCCTTTATTGTACTCATCTTTGCATGAAATGTCCCCTTGGTATCTCTGATTTTCTTGAAGAGATCTCTAGTCTTTCCCATTCTGTTGTTTTCCTCTATTTCTTTGCATTGATCACTGAGGAAGGCTTTATATCTCTCCTTGCTGTTCTTTGGAACTCTGCATTCAAATGGGTATATCTTTCCTTTTCTCCTTTGCTTTTTGCTTCTCTTTTTTTCACAGCTATTTGTAAGGCCTCCTCACCATTTTGCCTTTTTGCATTTCTTTTTCTTGGGGATGGTCTTGATCCCTGCATGGACCTCCAAAACATCAAAAAAAACATTGCAGTGATGACATCCAAATTTAAAATATCAAAGCTATGATATTTCCAGTAGTCATGTATGGATGTGAGAGTTGGACCAGAAAGAAAGCTGAGCATTGAGGAACTGATGCTTTTGAATTGCGGTGCTGGAGAAGACTTGAGAGTCTCTTGGAGTGCAAGTAGATCAAATCAGTCAATTCTAAAGGAAGTCAAACTTGAATATTCATTGGACGGACTGATGCTGAAACTGAAGCTCCAATACTTTGGTCACCTGATGCAAAGAGCCAACTCATTGGAAAAGACCCTGATGCTGGGCAGGATTGAAGGCAGGAGGAGAAAGGGGCCACAGACATGAGATGGCTAGATGGCATCACCGACTCACAGACACGAGCTTGGGCAAACTCTGAGAGGTAGTGAAGGACAGGGGAGCCTGGCAGGTGGGCTACAGTCCATGGGGTTGCAAATAGTCGGTCTTAGTGACTGAACAACAACAACAAATAATGCTATAGTGTCAGTGTAAAAAACTCAGTCGCATAAATCTCAGTGTTGAGATTAATATCATGACCAACATAAGTATGTTGAAGAGGATGGTAAAGTTCTGACTGCATTATATTCAAATTCACATAGCCACAGGACATAGTATCTGTAAATTTCACAGCACTGTGAAACTTCTCAAAAGGGAATAATAATAATTGATCAGATTGTTTCATAAATTAACTTTCTTCTTATGTAAACTTTAATTATTTGTGATACTTGGCAAGGATGATGCCTTCAAAGAAATTTCTAAGCATAAATAGTTAAGACAATATTTACTCACAACATAAAAACATGCTAATAATAATGATGACGAGTGCCATGTTTTAAATGGACTTCCCAGGTGGTTCAGTGATAAAATAATCCACCTGCCAATACAGGAAATGCAAGAGACTCGCATTTGATCCCTGGGTTGGGAAGATCCCCTGGAGTAGGAAATGGCAACCCACTCCAGTATTCTTGCCTGGAGAATCCTATGGACAGAAGAACCTGGCAGGCTTCAGTTCAAGGGGTCACAAAGAATTGGACTTGACTGAGCGACTAAGCACGCATGCCATTTTTTAACGTAGTCAAAATACACTTTATTTCAATCCATAGTATTTTCTCCTTTTTCCAATTATGTTCCCAAGAGATTAAGTAACTTTTTAGGTGGATTCAAATCTAGGCCTAATGCTAAAGTTCACAGTTTTTTAGAACACCTTGCTCCTATTATTCCCCAATAATAGAACTGAGTTTCTAGTGAGACTAGTATACTTACTAAGGTGATTATTCCTCTCCATACATTAGATAAAATAACAATGGCAGAAAAACCTATACACAAAGTTGTCGGTATTAGCACAAAACCTAGATTAGTTTATTCTTAAAGTCATTAAGTAGATTTATCTAAATCAAAATCGAGTTGTCAAGCTATCTGGGCCCCTGGAGCCCTGGGTATACCATCTCTAATATCATAGGACCTTTAGGAACTTGCTGACTGTGGCAGAAATTTTGGAAACACTTAACTACCCAGACAGTTTCCTAGACTGCACAGATGTCACAACCCCTTTTGGAGAGTTTCACGCTGGTGCGCATTTGGGGTTCAAGAACATATTTGTTGTCTGAAGTTCCACAGGATTTATAGTAGCCCGGACTTTGGAAGAGAAGGTGGAGGTGATAAAGTCAAGAACCCTGAGGTCCTGCTGCCAGCTTTGACACTCCTGTTATGTTGCCAATCAGTACTCCTTCAGCCTGACATAAAATGGCTGTGTTTTAACAGCCTCCTAATTTATGATTGGTATAATAAATAGAATTCGTTAGTTGACAGCAGCATTTGTATTAAAAAAAACAAGCCCTCTTTTATATAGTTTTGCAAACGATGGAAAAATTTAATTGTGTAATTTATCTTATTGACCATCTGTTCAGGTACGTTCACATTTGAAATTTTTTAATAGTAAATACACTAGACTACAAGATCCGTGGTTGGTCAAATCTTTGCTTCAAGAGCCGCGGGGCTGGAGCACTGACCGTTAAGTTCTACCTGAATATCCCACTTTTTGGAGGGTGGAGATACCTAACTCGTTGTTCGGGGATCGGCTGTATCCACTAATAAGCAGATGAAGAAACAGGTTTAAATGATTAAATGACTTTCCCAACATCTCGCAGCAGTTAGGAGGTAGAACAGTAATTCAAGCCCAGCTCATCAGCTCCTAACTTTAGAGCTGGGACACACTTAGTGGGATTTTAGCATCAGAGAGAGGGGGGCCGGAAAATGAGCTTTTCAAGCTTTGGAAAAAATACAGTAACCAACAGAGGTCAAATAAATAATCCTGGAATGTCTTTTAATCGAATATGTGCATTTTCACTAGAAAGAAAAATGGAATGTTTACATTTGTAAGAAAGCAAGTTTTTTTAGTTCATCATCCAAGATTTACCACCAAAAAGGCTGAGTTTGAGGCCAAAAGGCACACAGGCCAGGAGCGGCTGGCTCCAGGGTAGGTCGAGCATTTTGTTCTCAGTTTGGACACAAACCTCAGACCTACCCAGGATGTACATACCCCAGACTTGTCTGGTAAGTATCTCTATTGCTTTTACTTTTCTGGACCTAGGCCGGCAGGACTTTTTCTTCGTGGGTGCCAAGCACTCCTTGGGAAACTGTTAGTACCCAGGGAATTTCACTGTGCTCTCACCCCACCTTCCAGGATTCATCTAATGAGTAAAGCAACTGCAAATGGCTCAGAAGACATTTGCCTCTGACAGGAAGAAATATGGAGTTTTCTTGTATAGCTTCCCCAAAGCTCTAGAAATGCTGTGATTAACTTGGATTGCAAGACATCACAATATTTTATGTTCACCTTTGTGAAGTCTGCAATTGCCAAGCAACAGGTTCTGTTAGATCTCTCTCCAGGGCAAAGGCTTCTCATGAAAATATTTACAGTAAAACAAGCTGCACACTGAAGGGAAATAGAGAAATAGAGGAATGGAATCTGACAGAGATGTGTTGACAACCAAAAAAGAAAAAAGAAAAAAATCAACTGGGTCTTGATTTCTAGCCGTCCCTTTCTCCCTGGAGTTCTCACCTTTCTTTCCTACTAGGTCCTAAGCTCCCCGAGGGCAGGGCACTGGGCTTGTTTGTTGTTTCTCCAGCACCTAGTGCCATGGCTCACAGAGAGGGGTGGTTCCTAGAAGTCTGGAAATGGACCTTTGATTAAAGAATCTTGATGGTTAAAATCAGAATGGACTTACCCAAGCCAAGTAGCAAGTGCTAAGGTTGGCACACAGAGCCTCAGTCTCCAAGTACAGTGAGCTGTCCACTGTATAAACATGCTGCCTTGACTTAGGGGAGAAAGTAATTGGAGGGTTTTAAGGCTAGTTCATGCCAAAGCCTTTGACTGTGTGGATCACAATAAACTATGGAAAATTCTGAAAGAGATGGGAATCCCAGACCACCTGACCTGCCTCTTGAGAAACCTGTATGCAGGTCAGGAAGCAACAGTTAGAACTGGACATGGAACAACAGACTGGTTCCAAATAGGAAAAGGAGTACGTCAAGGTTGTATATTGTCACCCTGCTTATTTAACTTATATGCAGAGTACATCATGAGGAATGCTGGGCTGGAAGAAGCACAAGCTGGAATCAAGATTGCCGGGAGAAATATCAATAACCTCAGATATGCAGATGACACCACCCTTATGGCAGAAAGTGAAGAGGAACTCAAAAGCCTCTTGATGAAAGTGAAAGAGGAGAGTGAAAAGGTTGGCTTGAAGCTCAACATTCAGAAGACAAAGATCATGGCATCTGGTCCCATCACTTCATGGGAAATAGATGGAGAAACAGTGGAAACAGTGTCAGACTTCATTTTTTTGAGCTCCAAAATCACTGCGGATGCTGATTGCAGCCATGAAATTAAAAGACGCTTACTCCTTGGTAGGAAAGTTATGACCAACCTAGATAGTATAATAAAAAGCAGAGACATTACTTTGCCAATAAAGGTCTGGCTAGTCAAGGCTATGGTTTTTCCAGTGTTCATGTATGGATGTGAGAGTTGACTGTGAAGAAAGCTGATCGCTGAAGAATCGATGCTTTTGAACTGTGGTGCTGGAGAAGACTCTTGAGAATCCCTTGGACTGCAAGGAGATCCATCCAGTCCATTCTAAAGGAGATCAATCCTGGGTGTTCATTGGAAGGACTGATGCTAAAGCTGAAACTCCAATACTTTGGCCACCTCATGCAACGAGTTGACTCACTGGAAAAGAGTCTGATGCTGGGAGGGATTGGGGACAGGAGGAGAAGGGGACGACAGAGAATGAGATGGCTGGATGGCATCACTGACTCGATGGACATGAGTTTGAGTGAACTCTGGGAGTTGGTGATGGACAGGGAGGCCTGGCGTGCTGTGATTCATGGGGTCGCAAAGAGTCAGACACGACTGAGCGACTGAACTGAACTGACTGAAGGCTAGTTCGGGAGATGATTATGTGGAATGGATAGGGCTGCTAAATTTTTATTTGCTAAACCTGACAACCCTCAGAGTAGTGCGCATATGTGTATCATTTTTTTGACCCTGTAATGTGCAAGTCATGGCACGGAGGAGGTCCTCTGCTCCTCTTGTGAGGCTAGTCTGTGGCTGCATCTTGTGGTCTTGACTAAATATGCTGAGTTTCAGACTTCAAAGGGTAGAGGAGGACGTGACTCACTGTGCAGCTGAGAAGCAGATGCAGATGGACCAATAACAAGTAAAAGGTGTGTTTCATAACTGTTTTTGTGTGATCTCAGTTTGTTGGTAAATGAATGATGATGGTGATATGGACAAGATGTATTTAATAACCACCTCCATTGGGGAGACTTTGGTTGGAAGAAGTTTCCTTTTGCTAGAATTAGACATCCATATGTTGAATGCCATCGGAACATTTGCAACAGAAATTCGGAGTTTAAATCACTTTCACCATAGTTTTGGCAGGACCGGGAACACATTTTTTTTTTTTTTTCAGCTGTTCTTCCTGATGGGGGCTATAAATAGCTTTGGAGAAGTATATAATTATCTCAAAGTAGAAGCGAAAGATAAAAAGCGGCTTGAGATTTTAAAGGAACATTTAATAGTTATTATTATGTAACATTTATTAAGCAAGCTCACTGTGCTCATTATCTTTGCCAGGAAGAATCTTGGAATAAAAAGTCAATCCAAGACATGACATGTATAAATATACCAAAAGGTACATTAACATTATGCCAGAACAAAGGGTTGATTCAATAAAAAAGAAATGTTAGGTGAACAAAAAAGGCAACCAGATCAGTATAGTGTTGTGTGGAAATGCAGAAAACTTATATTTAGTAACATAGCTTTAAAATACTGACAGTTTAAAGCAAGATGTATAGCCACATAGAAACAGGTAACAATATGGTATATGCATGGGTAGTGCTGTGTTTTTGGCAGCTAGCTCAGCCTTTTGGAGAAGGAAATGGCAACCCACTCCAGTGTTCTTGCCTGGAGAATCCCAGGGATGGAGGAGCCTGGTCGGCTGCCGTCTATGGGGTTGCACAGAGTCGGACACGACTGAAGAGACTTAGCAGCAGCAGCAGCAGCCTTTTATGCATAAAGGGAGTTTACTTACTATGTTCAATGAATAAATACTAAAAGGTCTAAGTACTAAATAAAGATTCATTTTTGATTGGAGCAGGATAGGCATTATAAGGAATGATTTCAGTCACTGGCTCTTGGGTAAGACTGTGATTGCTGTTTAAAGCCTATAGAAAGTCCACAACCAAGTAATCATATTAATGACGCCCATCGTTTATTTGATGCCTGTTAAGTGAGGCAAGTACTATATTAATATATAACCTCTAATTATTTTTAAAAAGTATTTACTTGCTTAGCGAGCTTGCAACTAGCTGTACCGGGTCTTAGTTGCAACATGTGGAATCTAGTTCCTTGACTGGGAATCGAACCTGGGCTCCTTGCATTGAGAGTGTGGTGTCTTAGCAATTGAACCACCAGGGAAGCCTCTAATTCTTATAATAATTCTAGGAAATAGACATTATGTTAAATGAATTTAAGAGGCCACAGGATATATAAAGTGGAGATACAGGAATTCAACTCTTTGTCAGCGCCAAAACTCAGGCTTTTTTTCCTTACATTGTGGTGCTATCTATCCAACTTCTTACCTATGCATTCTTATTTCCTTCACCTTATTTCTCCTCCACTTATGAAGGATTTTCCTTTAGAACCTGATTGTCCCAGTCAACCTAATTTGGACTTCATGATTCCTCCTGTTGCCTCTGGTCCTGCCCTCAGCTTTTTCTCAAGTCTTCTATGATTTCCTGACTTTGGTGGTCTGCCTACATTCATCACACCTTCATTTTGGTAGATACTCGGTTCGGCATTACTAAGGCTGAGAACTCCTTGTGCTGATAATTTGCATAGGTGCCACCCCACAAGATGAATATCCTTATTATGGCCTGAAGTCATGTGTTTCTTGCAGACAAGCACAAAAATCCACAGATCCTTATGAAGCTTTATTGGCCTGTATATCCTCAGAGCACTTCCTAACACAGGGCAGAAATCCAGACAGGCCAAGCAGGCACAGAGCTCTTAGAGGCTGGGGCCAGCGGAAGTCTTTTGAGATCTAAATAGTCCAAACAATAAACAAAGAATGATTCTTTGCATTGGGGTTCTTCTTGGGAAGAGGTTCAGACATGGTAATCACTAGAGAGGCAGGTGAGATTTGGGTAGTGGAGAGGGACTCAGGCTGGTGAAGCTCCTATTCAGACTTTCAACCTACATCTGATACCTCCTTCCTCGGGAATGTTAGGTTGGCCAAGAGATCATGGAATGCCTAGAGGTATGTGGCTTTTGTCATGAGGTCCTGATGTCTCAGAAGCAGGGTTTCCTGAGTGTTTACACTCTTCTGCAGCCTGGGGACTCATCTGGGTGCTCTCGACTTAATTCCAGATTGGGGGCTGACACACACTAGTATTTTAAACCAGTAAAAGTTTAACATGAGAGTGAAAACGGCAGTCTTTCTGTACCCCCAGTAACATACTCAGCAATCAATTGCCAGATTATGAAAAAGTGGAAATCTAAGGCACAGATATGTTGAGGAAGTAGAATATGAAAATACCGTCAGTGTGTGACAGGTACAGGACTAATTTAAATAAAAGAATTTGGGAAATGACTGGCCCTTGAGAAATGGGATTTGCAGAAATGAGACCAGTGAGTAGAGTCTTCAGGAAGCTAATGGATAAAGAGCTGGCTATTAAAGATAGTGACAGACATTGTCTGAATTTGCACAGAAAATGGACCTTTGCCGCCCTCACATCTCTGCCCAAATCCTACACCGTGGGCTCTGTTTGTCTTCATCCCCAGAACCCAACTCACTCAGAGGCCTCCTGGCTCAATCCCCGTTACTTTGTTGTGAATGGCTTCCTTGATGCTGACTTTGGGGAACGCTTTCCTAGCAGGTAGGTTTGTTTCCTTCTTATACTGCAATTGAAATTCTTTATCTGTGGTTCCTCAGGCCTCCCTGGGCCATTGTCTCCCCTGATCCAACCATGACTGAATGTTATTATCCCAGCACCACAAATGTGACAAGAACATCAGTGCATGTATTCATTAAAGTAGTGCTAGGTTTTTTGACAACAAAGTCCTCAGAGCAGTAGTTTAACACAACAATAGTTTATTTCTTTTTCATATAACGATTCAATTTATACATTCCTGGTTTGGCTCCAAGTAATCATTCAGGAAGGAAGCCAAGATGATAGAAACTCTGCTATCTTCAGCCTGTGAATTCTAATGTGCCAATATCAGTAGATTGGATAAAGTTACCATGCCTGGACACCTGGGAGACTTTTAAGAGCCAAGCTTGGAGGTGGCATTCATTGCTTCTCCCCCATATCCCATTGGATAAAATTTTGGCCACATTGGATATACCTTCTTGCAATGGAGACTGAGAAATGTGGTCTATTCATGTACTCCTGATGAAGAAGATATAAGTTTTGGTGAAAACACAGTTTTTCTGTCTCAGTAGAGCGAACAATGACCTCTTCATTTCTGACCAGAATATCCTAAAAAGAAGAAACCCCTGAAGAACATTGGACTTCCCTTCCAGTTTGGTAGTGGCCTTGGATAGTTGCCCCACATACAGGTCCAGCTTCCTTAAGATTTCCCCTGATATAGTCTGGCCCCTAGATTTCCTTATGCTATTGATGAAATCTGTATGTAAGGCTGTGAAATTTAAGGGTGAGCTAGAATGAGTGACTATCTTGATATCCTGGCTGAGAAGAGAGACAAATGGATGAACAGTCCCACACTCATGACCAACCAGATTCCTCCTGAAGCACCATGCAGGATTTCTGGAAGAGTTTTGGGCCATGTCAGATCATCCTACCTGGCAGCAAGTGCCTCCCTCCATCACCTCTCACTTCTTTTTTTTTTTTTTTCACCTCTCACTTCTATGAGGGCATCAGACAATGTGTTGTTGGGTATAGGAAGGAGTTCTGGTTGTTGGTACATGTTTTATTTAAGAGCAAGGAGGACCTGAATGTTTCAGGAAGGCTTTCTGGAAACTTACACGATATTTTCATGATTTATTGTTGTTGTTTAGTTGCTAAGAGATGTCCAAGTCTTTGCGACCCCATGGACTGCAGCACGCTAGGCTTCCCTGTACTTCACCTGGAGTTTGCTGAAACTCATGTCCATTGCGTCAGTGATGCCATCCAACCATCTCATTCTTTATTGTCCCCCTTCTCCTCCTGCTCTCAATATTTCCCAGCATCAGCGTCTTTTCCAGTGAGTCAACTCTTCGCATCAGGTGGCCAGAGTATTGGAACTTCAACTTCAGCATCAGTCCCTCCAATGAATATTCAGACTTGATTTTCTTTAGGATTGACTGGTTTGATCTCCTTGCTATCTAAGGGACTCTCAAGAGTCTTCTCCAGCACCACAGTTTGAAAGCATGTACCCCATGAACAGTGTGTAAAGGCATGATTTATTAGTGTAGGCTACAAAATCAGTTGTCTATGCATGGAAAGTTGGCAAGCCAGCCATACATTCTTGTTGGCTGAAGACTGCAGATAAACTGTGTGAGTGAACAAAGTGTATCATTGCCGTGTGAAGGTGCAATCAGTGGGGATGTTTACAGCTGCATCCTAGAGAAACCAGCTAATTCTGTGAATATTCCCCTCCTTCTATTCAAAGGGCCCTTTACTCTGATGGGAAATGTCCATTCTGCTCTAGTAAGTGCAACTGCTGGTTTTTCTCTTCTCTCTTCCTGTAACTTGTGCTCTTCTCTCTCCTTCCATTTTCTATATTTCTTTTAATAATATGTTTTATTATTTTATGTTTTAATAATAATATGTTTTATTTTAATAATATATTTTAATATTTTAATAATATTTTAATAATTGAACTCTGGATGCTCATAGGACTGCGATGGCCTGGGCACAAACCCATAGAATGTAGTTGTAGGAAATCCTGTTTTCTGGATCTTGGGTGCATAGGCCTTGATGCTAAACTGCCCCAACTTTGTGCAAGTCTGAGTAAATACCCTTGATTCCCACTGAGGGATGGACACTGGGGAAGGGTTCCTGACCCATGAACATCTGTGTAGAAGATCACATAGAACCCATGGTGCTGGAGGTCAACCATGTGACATACAAGTGCAACATGTAAAACTGGATCATAAACATCCTCATGTGTTTATGACCTTAGGATTTGTGAAAACTCATGAATGAGATTCTCCTACCTTCCACCCATAGTTCTTAATTTTTCTATTTATGAATTTGACTATAATTTTAGGATCTGCTGCTTGTTCATAAATTCTTACTGTAACTTCTTGACTATGATTCATATTCTACCCCTGGAATCAAGGTTGCAAGTTTCTTCAGAAAAATATTTTACCTGGCCCAATATTTCCCCAAGATTCCTGTCAACCATCTAAGCCTTAATCTGCAGCTCTCTTGCTGGGACTTCCTGGGCCTCAGGAGCTGAAGATGGGCATATGTGACCATTTGAATAGATAGGACAAATCCTCAATGAAAGTTAGTGCCCTAAGTTGCCTATATCTCAGATTATTTTCCCCTAAATTACTCTACTGTAAATATTTAAGTGTATGTGGGATAAGCCCATTTAATTTATTAAAAGTACAGAACCCCAACTAAGACCTACTGGGACAGTCTGGTCCATATTTTTTCTTTATAGGATATACTCTCTTGTTCATTGTTTTCCATGACTATATCTTATATATTGGGTATATCCTAAGATATCTTAGATATTGGACAGAATGAGCTATATATTAATATCATCTTGGAGCATTCTACTTTGCACTAGTTACGTATCAGGGGCCTAGGAATTGAGAGTTAAGCAAAGCAGCTTCTTTAACAACTTAGAAGGCTTCCCACCCACTACCTCTCTTTCATTCCCTGGATTCCATGAACTCCCAAAGTCAGACATCATATCAAGACACCTCAGTAGCTGGCATTGCCTTAGTCTCAGACTTTAGTTTATGCACTTGAGTCTCAGATTAATGGCTTTCATTTTGGTCTCTACCTAGGAA
The DNA here is from genome assembly GCF_049115385.1 of Moschus berezovskii. Lineage (NCBI taxonomy): Eukaryota > Metazoa > Chordata > Mammalia > Artiodactyla > Moschidae > Moschus > Moschus berezovskii. Next base: position 59,067,688 of record NC_142469.1, read on the forward strand.
TAACATTAAACAACTGTGCTTTGAGCCACCAGTAATTTGCCTCTTGATTCAAGGCTCCATCCCAGTTGCTTCTTTCCATTTAAGTTAGTTGTTCCCTCTGTCAGTCAGTCCTGGAGTGCATGACAGCAGATAGTTGAGTGGGAACACATCCCAATTTTGTCTCCTGGGATGACTCCTCCCTGCCTTTTCTGGCAAGAACCTTAACTGACAGCAGAGCATTCCATCTTTTCCAGTCCTTGGTTTCATTTCATTGGATTTTTAGCCAACTCAGATTACAGGCCACAGGCAGAAATTGTTTCCATCAGCATATTCCGAATTTTCATTCCTTTGTGCTTTGAAATGGGCCAATTTCAGCTGAGCCTAAGTGAGGTTTTTCATTGCAGGACCTTACAGAAGGCCACAATAAGCAGCACTCTTAACTCTTTCCTTATCAAGTTTTTTAATTGGAAAACTTCAAGAGGCACATGGTCTCAATTCCAAGAAATAAGATTAAATATTTTACTCTACTCCTTACCAGGCATTATTAGCTTTCTTGCCCAAGACGGAAAGTCTGCTTTCTAGCCTACATTTGCCTATTCCATCTTTGTGTTTTTTAAGATTTATTTATTTATTTTTGGCTACACTGGGTCTTTGTTGCTGCACACGGACTTTCTATAGTGGTGGTGAATAGGAGCTACTCTTCGTTGTGTTGACCGGCTTCTCATTCTGGTGGCCTCTCGTTGCAGAGCACAGCAGAGCTCAGCAGTTGTGGCTTGAGGACTTAGTTGCTCTGAGGTATGTGGGATCCTCCCAGACCAGGGATTGAACCAGTGCCCCTTGCATTGGCAGGTAGATTCTTAACCACTAGACCACCAAGGAAGCCCCTATTTTATCCTTGTTTTCCTCATTTCTTATGCTTCCAGTTTCTTTCCTTTTTAATTTTTTAAAAATTGTGTGAGGACTCTTTCCATTTTAAGAGACAGAATACCACATGGTCTAGGGAACATGCTGTACTCTGGAGCCCAGAAGTGCATGGGCTAAAAGTAGGGGAAGAAGTGGGTGGTTCTCCAAGAGAGAAATTGGGGTACAGTGATTAAAATGATGGTCTGTGAGTATTGAGTTATTAAAAATCAACACATTTCCATTACATTTGGTTTCTCAGCTGAGCTGCTGAATGCTGCTGGAGATTATCACACAACCCTAAAGACTGGTGACATTTCAGGTTCATGTTCTTCAGTTTTATTTTGACTTCAGTCTTACTCAGGTAACTTTTCACAAAGTCAGTGAAGCTTAAATAATCTTCAGGGCTTCTCATTTGCCTGAGCCCTTTTCAAGGTTCCGGGTGAGACCTTAGTGGTGTATTTGCATGATCACATGTATTTGTACAATGTGCAAAAGTAAGATATTTTAATGATAATATTTCTGTATTCTTTCTCACTGACTCTAGGACTCCTGACTCCACTTTGACTTACCGCTATCACGTTGTTTTGTATTTTGGAAGGAAGTAGGCATTTTGGGATCCAAATTGAAATGGAGACACACTTTAATTTAGATTTAGTGAGATATACAGTTAAGTTAAGCCTGTACAATTAAGTTACTGCTAGCAAGCCTAGGGTAGGGGTGGCTTCCAGGAATACTCCCACTCCTCTCTGTGCTGACTCACACTCGACAATGACGTGAAAGTGCTGTGAAAATGCATGTTTTGGTGCCTAACACAGGCATTACGAGGAGTGGGGGAGAAACAGTGTTTGCAGTATTTGGAGCCAGAAGCTAATCTGTAGAAAGTTCTTCTAATCTTCACAAATGTAAAATTACAAGTAGAGAATTCAGCTCTCACTGAAATCTAGCAAAAAGAGAAGCTTTCTGTTGGGAACATATTAAATAATACAACTGAAAATTCAGCTCACATGTAAGTTTCTTTGGAGATGGGAATAATGTGAAGGAGAAGTTATCAGAATTCCTGTTTGCAAAGCAGAAACCTTTAGCAGTATTACAAATGCCAAGTGTCTGTGTTGAAATCTCAAGTTTTATACATTCCAAACATTAATATTAAAAAATAAAATTTGAGCAATGACCTCAGGATGACTGAATCATCCTCTTGCTATCCATTTGAAATGTATCCCCAATTCAATTTGGGACCCCTCTCATTTTATTTTATTTTGTTAGGTGAAAAGTGGAATATTTATTTCAAAATGCATTACTCTGACCATTGTTACATCTACATGCTCAGTTGCTAAATTGTGTTTGACTCTTTGCAGCCCCATGGTCTGTAGTCCACCAGGTTCCTCTGTCAATGGGATTTCCCAGGCAAGAATACTGGAGTGAGTTGCCATTTCCTCCTCCAGGGGATCTTCCTGGCTCAGAGATTGAACCTGTGTCTCCTGCACTCCTGCATTGCCAGTGGATTCTATACCACTAAACCATTTGGAAAGCTCCTCTCTATTAGTGAACCAAATAATACATAATTTGCCTTTTCTATTTATTGTGCTCTACATTGCCCATTTTTCCCTCTCACCATTTGTCTTTGCCTTGGCAGTTTGTAAGAGTTTTTCTAATGTACAGAAGATGTAGCCTTTGCATCAGTTTATCTTGGCTCTGGCTATTTGCTTTGGGTTATTTAAACCACTTGCTGACATTCCTGTCCTCCTGTGTTCTGTCTTCTCCCCCTTTTTCAGATCATGAGCATTTTTTAGGGTTCAGTTCAGTTCAGTTCAGTCGCTCAGTCGTGTCCGACTCTCCGCGACCCCATGAATCACAGCACGCCAGGCCTCCCTGTCCATCACCAACTCCCGGAGTACACTCAAACTCATGTCCACAGAGTCGGTGATGCCATCCAGCCATCTCATTCTCCGTCGTCCCCTTCTCCTCCCGCCCCCAACCTTTCCCAGCATCAGAGTCTTTTCCAGTGAGTCAACTCGTCTCATGAGGTGGCCAAAGTATTGCAGTTTCAGCTTTAGCATCAGTCCCTCCAATGAACATCCAGGATTGATCTCCTTTAGAATGGACTGGTTGGATCTCCTTGCAGTATAAGGGACTCTCAAGAGTCTTCTCCAACACCACAGTTCAAAAGCATCGATTCTTCGGCGATCAGCTTTCTTCACAGTCCAACTCTCAGTCTTCTGTAAACCTCTCCAACCCTATTTGTCAATGATAAATCCTTTGCAGTCTGTTCCCAAAGTGTAACTCTCTATACTTACTTTTCCTAATGCTATTTACAGTCATAATTCCTTGTTTATTGTTTGCCTTCTGCAACAGTGTAAACTTCATTGGGGTAGGGATTGTGTAACTGTTGTTTACTTCTGTGTGGCCAGAGTCATCACTTCTCTGCTCTCTTTGCTAATGGAACCCTGTTCTGGTGTCTGCCCTGTCTCTCCCCAACTCAGCCCATGTTCCCCGGTAGACCATGCGCACACCCCACCCTAAGAGTAGCCCTGACTGACCTCACGTCTATCTCCTTTGCCAATAAATTTTTCAAGATTGGGAATGTGTTACTTTTGAACCAGTGAGGCACCAGGAGAGATTTGATGGGAGTATTTACTTTGTCTTCTTGGGAACTTCCAGAACACAATCCTGTCTTCTTGTGGACATGTGATGTGTGGAAATCTGATTCTTTTGTAAGACTGAGGATGAAGTCAGTGCATGAAGCAGGGAAAGCCAAGAGAATCTCAGTGAAATGGAGCTGGTGTTCATAGATTATGTCACTCCTGAAACCCACACGACTGCCGGACTTCTAGTCATGCGTGCCGATACGTGTCTTTAGTTAAGTCATGGATTTTCTACTGCTTACAGCCAAATGCACTGTATCTAAGCATATGACCATTCTTAATACTCAACAAAAACTTACTGGCTCAAACAGAAAATTCTCACCCATATATGATACATGTGTTTTCCTTGGTATATAGTTTTTTTATATCCTTATATTTTTGTTTTGTTTAATTATAAGATAATGAGTATTCATTTTAATAGTCAAAGCAATGTAGACATATAGAAAAAAACCTTTACTTTCTTCTTTCTAATTATACCTTTCTGTGGTAACCAATGTTGACCATTAGTTATATGTACTTATATATTTTCTTCTATGATTATAGAAACTTATAAACGTCTATTATGTTTAGTTTTGTTTGCTTATTTATTCATTTTGTAAAATCTGGGGTCATACTATATACATTATTGTAGAATATCTTTGTTTATTAATTAACAGATCATGGCTGTTTTTACAGGTTTGTCTACATAGATAAAACTCAGTCTTCTTAATAATTGCATACCATCTCTTTGCATTTTTGCTCTGCTTAAATGTTTCTCATAGAGTTTTATTCAAATTATTTTCTTTAAGTCTGGGCGTTTAACTGTTTCCTCTTTTATTGGTCTACTTTAATTTTCCCTCTGAATTTGGAGCATTAGAAGAAAACAGTAATTGATGGGGATCACTTAGGGAAAGGTAAGTAAACTTCACAGCATTAAGACAATTAGTTTACCATTTGGAATTTTGTTTATTTAATTATTAAAAGACAGGTTGTCCTTTCTTCTGCATATAATTGGAAAATTGTTTTTCTCTGTGCCTTTTGTAAGAAACTACACCTGAGGAACAGCCCCAGGGAGACTTCAGCTACCACTATGAAGCAATGGTTTCATAAGGGATCCAGAAATTAGATAAAGGGGAGAAAGATCCAGTAAATAAGGACTATGCTCTTCTTTTGAGTTGAGTATTTAACTCTTAGGTATATTACTTTATTTATCATCACTGGGGGACACACCTCTTATTTTTTAATATTAATTCTTGCCAATTAGGGGTAGTTTAATTCCTTGTTAGTAGATATGCTCTAGTAAATGAGTTTATCATGTCAGTTATATGGCACTTCTCTCCACCTCCCTTGGAAGGTGAAAAAAGATATGGAAGAAGAGGAAACAGTGGTTTTAAACAGAGGGGAAACTAAAATGGCCTGACACAGTTATGCTCAAGGTGCCATGAAATCAGGATTTTCCCTGGTTTCCCTAATGAACAGTTCATTCTTGATAACAGCAAAACCTAATTTCAGAGAGAGAGAAAAAAGAGTCGAGAGAGAGAAGAAGGATGATATGAACTAAATTGGACAATATAATAAGGGCAAGACACAGGGAGTCAAAATATTTCCAAGCAGTTTTTATCAGCTTAACACCAAGGAGAGCCAAAGTGAACACCCTGTGGTAAATTAACCTATAAGCCAAAGAGATAAAGGCAGCTGTGGTTTCTGTGTAAGTTCAAAGCACAGATGAAAATTAGTTCCTCTGGGTATAGTCATTTTAGACCCAAGGAACACGGGTAATTTTCTGAGGTTAGAAATATTGCAAAAGTTGAAAGAATGATTTTTCCTGAGATAACCGGACTCAGCTTGTCTAAGTATTAAATGAGCCAAGGCTTAGGGGGAATCATTCCTGATCTATTCATAAAGTCATTGAAAACAGAAACAAATGAGCCAATAGATGAAAAAAGCAAGACCAAAAATCATTTTACTTTTATTCTTAGGATAGAAATGTCAACATATTTGTGTTTTCTTAGTTTTGATTTCCTTTTTATCACAATGAGTTGAGTTTTTATTTTATGAAATACCCTTTTTCCTGGATGGAATATGCTGATAGTCTTCTGTAGGTGGAGTGATAAAGAGGGAAACTTGAGAACAGAGGGAAATTCTCTCTCAATTGTACTAATAGCCTAGAATCTGTGATCCACTGGAGGTTAATAAAAACAAGTTACTAAGAAAGTACTCTGGGGTTCTTTTGGATCCTTTTTTTGACATAATCAGAATTTTCTATTCTGTAGCCAGTAGTATTTTAAAATGATGTTCCAGGTAATTTTAGTTTGCTCTTTGCATGATTTTATTATAGCATATAGGGGCCTATTTCTAGGAAGATTGCATTTTGAGCACCAATATCTACTTTTATTTAAAGGCTCCATGTTTACTGGCTTCAAAGCAGTGAACAGCATAAAATTTATCTTTAATAGCCTAAGCTTGATTTAATCAGGTAGCAAATAGCATGCCAGACTGCATAATCTGCAATTAGAAAAGAATTCTGGTATGCTCTGACCCTTCTCTTACCAGAGATACAAATTACCACAAGTTTCTGGTTAAATTTTATAGGTGAGCACAAGGTGAGAGGAATTTAGTGAAATTTTGGTGCAGATGGAGTAATTTATTTTTTGGCTTTACTGTGAGTCATGTAGGACCTTAGTTCCCTGGCCAGTAATTGAACCTGTGCCCTCTACGGTGGAAGCATGGAGTTTCAACCACTGGACCACCAGGGAAGTCCCTGGGGTCGTCCTTCTTACTTATTTAATTTGCATCACAATTTAGATTCAGTACAGTTCCAATCATGATGTTTTGGCAATGTTTAAAAGCATGGAAATTGAGATTAAAATACGTAGCTTGAATATTTTTATACCTTGAATATATTTATACCTGGTCTCCTTTAAAATTCATTTAGGTGACAATATGATCCACACAATTCAATAAGATAAAATAATTTAAGGGAGTATAAGGACAAGAAGGCTAAGGATGTAAGATGGAATTGGGAGTAAAGTGAGTACACAAAGTACATGTGCATGGCACAAACTCTAATCTGAGTTTTCTTACAGTCATTTCAAAGAGGGAAATATGATCATTTAGGAGAATCTCAGAGTCTACAACATAAGCAAAATTTGGTCTCAGTAGGAATAAAACTATTCCTGACATTGAGATCAGAAATCACTTTCAGTTTTTTTTCAAAGAGAAGACACTGGAGATCATTTTGAATAAATCCGTAATATTACCTAAACAGAAAGCATAGTTGCCTAGAAATTTCTAAAACTTTCTCGCTATTGGTCGAAAGCATCATTTAAGATCAAATTTCAGTCAGAACAATTGCTCAAGAGGGAGAATTATAAAGCTGGACATGTACCTTCCTTTCTTAGTCTGGCATATACTGGAGCTAGTGCTTACTGAGGGGAATTGATAGTGTACTGACCCTTTAGGAAGTCCTCCATAAAGAGTGCTCCTTTCCAAAGAACTTCTGAACGCTGTGAATTTGAAGTAATGTTCCCTAAGCTGAACCATGGCAATTTGTGTTTCATTAACTGCATTGCTAGGAGCCTTGGCTGGGTGTAGTGACAGCATCAGGAGAAACTGCCCAATCTCTTGGACACTAGCCTCACAGTTTATCATTATTTCTAAAACAAATGAGACTCAGCTTAAGATTCCCAGTAAATGGAGTGATAGCAACTGTACCTGCTTGCAGTTTTATTTTATCTTTTAGTTGATCTCTTTTTTTGAGGCTGGTTGCTTTTCTGTCTCTGCTACTGGATTGTGTAAGTTCCTTGAGGATAAGAACTGAAGAGTTTGCAGGTAAAGCACTCCAGTTCTGAACAGACTGTGGGGACTTGATCCCTGATGAACAAGTTAGTGTTTCCTGGGAAAATTTATTTATCTTTTTGAAATCATACATTCTCATCAGTAAGATGATGCTAATAATGTCAACTTTATAGAGTTGTGAAGATAAAAATGTAGTTAATGTATAGGGTTAGATATTATTGCTTTCCTTAGTTTTTATCCTTGTGGCATGAGAGCAGTGTGGTTTAATGGATATTATACCACCTTCAAAGGTCTATGGTTGGGTTTGCGTGTTCTTGAACAATTTACTTAATATTCCTATTACTCCAGTGTCCTCATCTCTAAAGTGGGAGTAATTGTGCTACCATCTAGAGTTGTATGGAGTTTGAAAGACAATGTGATCACATGTTACACATAGGTGTAACTTTCCTAATGTGTAAAGAATTCCTAAAACTGTAAATACCAGTAACCCCATAAAAGATTATTAAAAAGAGCAGTTGTAGAAAAAGAATAGGAATGTATATAAGCATATGAAAAAATGTTCATATGGTGGGATGTATGGAGAGAGTAGCATTGGAACATATACATTACCGTATATAAAATGGATAGCCAGTGAGAATTTGCTGTATGACATAGCAAGCTCAAACTGGTGCTCTGTGACAAACTAGAGGGGTGGGACGGGTGGGAGATGGGAGGGAGGTTCAAGAGGGAGAGGACATATGTATACCTATGGCTGATTCATGTTGATGTATGGCAGAAACCAGCACTAAACAATAAAAATTTTACAAGGATTATAAAAATAATTAATGGCATTTGGTCCCATCACTTCATGGGAAATAGATGGGGAAACAGTGGAAACAGTGTCAGACTTTATTTTTGGGGGCTCCAAAATCACTGTGGATGCTGATTGCAGCCATGAAATTAAAAGACGCTTACTCCTTGGAAGGAAAGTTATGACCAACCTAGATAGCATATTAAAAAGCAGAGACATTACTTTGCCAACCAAGGTCCGTCTAGTCAAGGCTATGGTTTTTCCCGTGATTTTGTATGGATGTGATTGTTGGACTGTGAAGAAAGCTGATCGCCGAAGAATTGATGCTTTTGAACTTTGTTGCTGGAGAAGACTCTTGACAGTCCCTTGGACTGCAAGGAGATCCAACCAGTCCATTCTGGAGGAGATCAGTCCTGGGTGTTCATTGGAAGGACTGATGCTAAAGCTGAAACTCCAATACTTTGGCCACCTCATGCGAAGAGTTGACTCACTGAAAAAGACTCTGATGCTGGGAGGGATTGGGGGCGGGAGGAGACGGGCACGACAGAGAATGAGATGGCTGAGTGGCATCACCGACTCGATGGAGGTGGGTTTGAGTGAACTCTGGGGTATGGTGATGGACAGGGAGGCCTGGCGTGCTGTGATTCATGGGGTCGCAAAGAGTCGGACACGACTGAGTGACTGAACTGAACTGAATTAAAAAAAATAATCTCTCTTCTCTCTCTTTAGTTGCTAAGTTGCGTCCAGCTTTTGCGACCACATAGACTGTAGTCTGCCAGGCTCCTCAGGCAAGAATACTGGAGTGGGTTGCAATTTCCTTCTCCAGGGGATCTTCCTGACCTAAGAAATGAACCTGGGTCTCCCGCATTGCGGGCAGATTCTTTACCAACTTGGCTATGGCATCCATATTGTGCTGTTGTGAAATCTCCAGAATACATTACTGTTAACTGAAAAAGCCAGGAGCAATGTTGTGCACATTCCAAGCTACCTTTTATCTAACAAAGATGAGAAAAGAGGAATATATTTTTGTGTTTATTTATATTTGAACGAAGATGTTTTAGAATAATTAAGAAACTAATTATTTTGATTAAATTTAATTAAATTAATTTTAATTATACTACTTGTAATGGATGAGTGGACAAGGTGAACAGGAATGGGGATGGAATTAAGATTTCTTGATACATTAGAAAAATTTTAAAACTTAATTTTTTTAGTGAAGTTTCAGATTCACAGCAAAATGGAATGGAAAGTACAGTGGTTTCCCATATACCAACTATCCCCACACACATGCATAGTCTCACTCACTGTCAACATTCACCGACAGAATGGTATAACTGATAAATCTATACTAACACATTATTATCACCAATAGTCCATAGCTTATATTATGGTTTTCTCTTTATATTGTACATTCTGTGGGTTTGGACAAATTTATGATGACTTACATTCACCATTTTAGGACAGAATAGTTTTACTGCCCTAAAAATCCCCTGTGCTCTACCTACTCATTTCTTTATTCTCAACTCCTGGCAAACACTGATATTTTTAACTATCTCCATAATTTCTTTTCCAAAAATGTCTTGTGGTTGGAATCATACAGTAAGCAGCCCCTTCAGCTTGATTTCTTCCACTTAGTAATCTGTGTTTAAGGTATCTCCATGTTATTTTCATGGCCTGATAGCCCTGACCAGGGATTGAACCCAGGCCCCACGCATTAGGAGCTTGGAGTCTTAGCCACTTCACCACCAGAAGTCCCTCAACAAATATTTTTTGAGAGCCCATTATGTGCCAGTTATGTTCTTGCCGTATGTAACACGTATATGAATAAAATATACAAATATCCCCTCCCCCCCATTACAGCTTGCATTCTCTTGCGGGAGAAACAGAAGATAAATAAGTAAATTATATAGTATCTTAGACGATAAGTCCATGCAAATAATAGAGCAGAGGAGAGTGAGGTGAGAGGTAAGTTTCTATTTTCAATAGGGAGGCCAGGCCTTATCATGGTGATGATGTTTGAATAGTGATATAGAAGAAGCAACGAAACTTGGCATGCTGATATCTGAGCAAGAGTGTTCCAGGCAGAAGAAAATATAAAAGCCCCAGGACTAGAATATGCCTGGCATGGCATGAGATTCCACAGTTTCATGAGAGGTGTGAGCAGAGAAGAGCATGGGAGAGTAAGTGGTCTGGGGGGTAGAAGTTCATATCTGTAGAGCCTCATAAGCCACTGTGAGGAGCTTTGATATTCACTGTAGGTAAGTTGAGAAGTTAGAGGATATCGAGCAGAGAGGTGATGTGATCTGACATACATTTTAAAAGAATCACCCTAGCTGCTGCGTTGATAACAGAATGGTATGGGCAGAAATATGGAATCAGGGAGGCTAGTTACAAGGCTATTGAAAAAATGTATGTAGATGATGGTTGTGGCTTGGACTAGAGGGTAGCAGAGGAGGGGTGAGACTCGGTCGCAATACGTACTTTGAAGATAGGCTCGACAGGACTTCCTGATCTGCTGATATGGGCTATAAAAGAATGTGAGGAATAAAAACCACTCCAAGGTTTTGGGCCAGGTGATTGGAAAAATACAGCATCAGTATTAAGATGGGGAAGAATGTGTGTGGGCAAATTTGGGGATGGAAATCAGGACTTTGATTTGGAGTGTGTTAAGAATGAGTCTATCAGACATGCTAACTATAGAGCTTAGATTAGTGTCCAAAATATTAATGCTACAGAATACTATATAAGTAATAACTATTATTATTAACAGAAATTTCCCCACTATAATTGCAGACTTTCAAGTACATCCTTATAGTTCTGTCCATTTATCCTGTTTTATTTGAATTAAGTTAGGTTTATAAAAGTTTAGAACTGATACGTCATCCTGGTGAATTTTTCTTTTATCATGTACTGACTTTTCACTCCTAATGATGATTTTCTCTTCAAACTCAGTTTCAAATTATTGTGAAATAAATCTACCACCTTTTTTGGTTATTTATCTGGTATATGTTTTTTACTACTTTACTTTCAATCTTTATTATTATAGTTTAGGTATATTCCTTATAAACTGCACACAGCCAGATTTTAAAGTTTCAAAATCCAATTTGAAGAATCTGCCATTTAAATGGAATTTTATTCCACTTTTATTTATAAAGTTACTAATATATTTAGTTTTGTTTATGTCACTTTTAAAATTTATTTAATAACAAAATAGTTTCTATTTACTATGTAGTTTTTGCATTTTTCCTTTTGCAAAATTGAACAAGTTCCTTACTATTTATTTTCTCTCTACTGGTTTGTGACTAATACATTTAATTTCTATTTTTTAATTGGGAACTTTACATTTTAAATAGTTCATGAACATTTAAATTTTAACATTTAATGAGAATAGTGTTTACTTTTCTCAGTAAGTAGGAATCATCTGCTGATACTGAGGTAGGAAGAAGAGCATTGGAGTTACGAGTAGAATAGAGTAAAATTGAAGCCACTGTGGAGAGAGGGAGTTAAATAGTGCATCATATTTGGAACGGCAGGTAGTATTAGGAGCCTGTCTGGGTGGATGGATGTGTTTATTATTTTAAAATTTTATTTATTTTAAATTTTATTTATTTATTTTTGGCTGGGTTGGGTCTTCATTGCTGCTTGGGCTTTTCTCTAGTTGTGGTGAGTGGGGGCTACTCTCTAGTTGCAGTGTGTGGGCTTCTCATTGCTCTGGCTTTACTTGTTGCAGAGCACAGGCTGAATAACCTGTGGATCATCCTGGAACAGGAATTGAACCTGCAACTTCTGCATTGGCAGGTAGATTCTTTACCACTGAGCCACTAAGGAAGCCCTGGACGTGAGTTTAAAGTGAAATCATTCTACTTTATGATTTTCATCAGCCAATATAAAGAATATAATGTTACAGTCAAATAGGTTTGAAGATTTTTTTCTAACAGCAGCAACAAAAGTATAAAAGGATAATAAATTTGAGTATTTTAAGACTCTAGTTGAAGTTATGGACCATTTAATAAATAATTTATTAATAATTTAATAAATAAGAAAGGAAAGGAAACAGACTGAAAGCAAGAAGATTGGTTAATGAAGTAGAGATCTCAGTGAGGCTGAGGGAGGAATATTTTACCTAGCCAGCTGAAAGGAGAGAAGTTTGTGGGATATTTGAATAATTGATTTTAGATGTATTGAAATTAGAGAGTTAAAAAGTTTCTAGAAGATAGCTAGACTGAAACCGCAGAGATGAGGGTTTAAAATGGACACTGAAGTCTTTCAGAATGATGCTAAAGCTCAGGGTAGACAGGAGAGCTATAAGCCAGGTGCCACTGTCTTTGGAAGGGCCATAATTAGGTGGTCTGTAGGGGACAGCAACAGAAAAGTGAGGAGAGGAAATGACCCTCATGTGACCAGCATTGTTTGTTTAGTTTCATTTATTAAAAGTGAAGGATTTATCTCCTGGAAGACAATGAAGAACAAGAAGGGCCTCAGTCCATTCAGTCAGGGTTTTGCTTAGACATAAAATCTGATTATTTTGAAAGTTGAGATTTTATTTGGATGTGATGGAATGCCTTTGGAGTGTCTTCAGCAGAAGAATAACATGATCCATTTCATATTTTAAAAGAATGACTTGGCTTCCTTGTGAAGTATCGATGGCAGTGGTTGAAAGTGGAAGTAGGAAGATGGTCTATTAGTGGAAGTGGACTAGAAGGTGGTTTGTACTTGGGGGACAGCTGTGGCAAGGTGGGAAGAAGTCAAATTCTGGAAAATTTTAATGTTTCGTTTCCTTTAGTGACCATATCAATTACTCACAGGACACCTATCAATATGGACTCAGTGGGAGGGCAAGCTTCTAGCCCAGAGTCCAAATATAAAAGTTGGTTCCAAAGAGGTAGACACTGGCAAGGCCTTATTCTGTTTGTCCAATTTCTGTCCAGCATCCCAATGCTTAGGCTGCAACTCATGAAATTTGGGGTAAGTGCTGAGTATGCCATAATCAGCACACAACAAGGATTAGTCATCCCAACCAATATGGTCTGAGAAATATGTAGCACTGTAGAATGTTCTCACTGGAAAGTTTTCATTTAAACTCATCCAACGCAAAGGTACTCCTGGGCAGGTGAACAAGGGGGCCCTTAGCCTTGGGCTCAGCAGTCAACTCCTATTCACTTTCATGCAACTTCTCCTCAGGACCAGAGTATGCTGAAGTCACCTTGTCGTCTCTCTTCTCAGCTTGAGCTTTCTGCTTTCCTTCTGGTGACCTTTCTCTTTTTGCTGGATCTCCTTAGGCTAGGCTCCCCTGGTGGCTCATCAGTAAACAAGCTGCTTGTCAATACAGGAGATGCAGGAGATGTGGGTTCGGTCCCTGGGTCTGAAAGATTCCCTGGAGAAGGGAATGGCTACCCACTCTAGTATTCCTGCCTGGAGAATCCCAAGCATAGAGTTGCCTGGTGGGCTATAATCCACTGGGTTGCAAAGTTGGATACAACTTAGTGACTAAACAGTAACAACTGAAGAGTATTCCACAACATCTTAGGCTGCTGCTGCTGCTGCTAAGTCACTTCAGTCGTGTCCGACTCTGTGTGACCCCATAGACGGCAGCCCACCAGGTTCTCCCGTCCCTGGGATTCTCCAGGCAAGAACACTGGAGTGGGTTGCCATTTCCTTCTCCAATGTGTGAAAGTGAAAAGTGAAAGTGAAGTCGCTCAGTCGTGTCCGACCTAGCTCTCTGCAAATGTTTTAACATAAAGTTAGGAAAAGGCAATGGCAAGCCGCTCCAGTACTCTTGCCTGGAAAATCCCATGGACGGAGGAGCTTGGTAGGCTGCAGTCCATGGGGTCGCTATGAGTCAGACATGACTGAGCGAATTCACTTTCACTTTTCACTTTCACACATTGGAGAAGGAAATGGCAACCTACTCCAGTGTTCTTGCCTGGAGAATCCCAGGGACGGGGGAGCCTGGTGGGCTGCCGTCTAGGGGGTCACACAGAGTTGGACATGACTGAAGTGACTTAGCAGCAGCAGCAGGCCGTTTTCTCTTATGTGATTTGTTTTTTCCCCCCACAAATAAAATCTAATATGAGATAGTTATAGCTGCCAAAAGACAGTACAGAATTGGAGTTGGCAGATTCAGGGAGGGAACCAGGGGTTGGTATGGAAACCCTGGTGGGAAGAAGGCTCCTGGAACTACTTGTTAAGGCACAGTGGGATGCAGCCAATGATGATAGTAGCTAATGAGTCATTTTCACCCACCAGGAGCATAGTAGTCCTCTCGTGAACCCCCAAGGGCTCCAGGGTTTACTTGACATTCTCCTTACTGAGGTTCAAAGGGCCTGGGTGCTGGTTACAGTGGGAACACAGTATTGCTGCTAACGAAACACAGCTACTCATTGCTCACTGTCTTTGCCCTCAAGCACTCAGAATCTGTTACTAACAGGTATTGTGATATCCCAAGTGGAAATTTGCAGAGAAATTCAGGTGGGAAGTAGATTGCACCAAAATGAGCTGTGGTTGTGCTGGGAGTCCCATGTTACTGAGAAGTGATGATGACCTTCGGGCTTGGAGCTGGTCTTAGGATTTGTGCACAGGGCCCTGAAGGAAAAGGACTGTCTAGAAAATTTTTGAATGTGGAAGAGCTGACAGGACTTGATGGTTTATTTATTTATTTAAGTACTTCATAAACTTTATTAAGTACGGGAAACCATAATACCATGTCTACTTATTCAGTGCCCTGAGTATTCCAGTCTTCATAATTTGTATTTAATTTGGGTCTCTGCCACTGACTTAAATATTTGCAATTCTGGAAAGAATCTTCTGCCTTTTAGGCTTTTGTTTGCCCAGTCTTCCTTCTTTTTAGCTTTGATAACAGAAAGGTTATATTCTTGGCGCCATACCATCTGTGCTTTAATTAATTTATTTATGCCTCTCAAGTTGCATGTTTTTATAGACACAGCCCTTCAAAGTCCTTGAGTCAGAGCAAAGAGCAAATAATTTCTTTTTATGGCCAAAAATAACAATAATGAATTATATTTTCTGAGCTGTTATTGTGGGCCAAGCACTGTGCAGGGAAGATCCTTTACATGCATTTAATATTCACAGTGTCCCTGTGAGGTGAGTGTACTAGGTATCTATTGCTATATAACAAATTGCTCTGAAACTTACCATCTTAAAACATAAATAAATATTTACTACCTCACACATAGTTTCTTTTTTATTTATTATTTTTTGATCCTCATGCATAGTTTCTGTTGGTCAGGAATGTGAGAGTGATTTAGCCAGGTTATTTTAGTTCAGAGTGTCTCTTTCAGTTGCAGCCTTATCTGAAGGTTTGATTGGAGCTGGAGGATCATTTTTCAAGGTGATTCACTCACAAGCTAGTAAGTTGGTACTGGCTGCTGGCAGGAAGCTTCAGTTCATTGCCTCCTGCTTGAGCATCCTCCTGACATGATGACTGGCTTCCTTTAAACTGACTGATCCAAAAGGGAGCAAACCTCCAAGGCAGAGGCTGCAATATCTTTTATGGCAGACTCAGGAGTCACACTCCATCATTTTAGTGGTATCTTATTGGTTGTGTAGGTCAGCCCTATTCATTTTCAATAGGGACTACGTAAGAACTTGAATGTCAGGAACAAGAATCAGCGTCTGACTAGTGCAGTGAGAATTCCAATCATTCCCATATTAAAAACAGAGCAACTATGGCTTGGAACGATTGCATAAGTTTTCTTTTTTCTTTTTTAAAAAAAATTATTTATTTTAATTGGAGGCTAATTACTTTACAGTATTGTAGTGGTTTTGTCATACATTGACATGAATCAGCCATGGGTGTACATGTGTTCCCCATCCTGAATCCCCCTCCCACCTCCCTCCCCATCCCATCCCTCTGGGTCATCCCAGTGCACCAGTCCTGAGCACCCTGTCTCATGCATCAAACAAACCACAATGAGGTACCATTTCAGCCAGTCAGAATGGCTACTATCCAAAAGTATACAAGTAATAAATGCTGGAGAGGGTGTGGAGAAAAGGGAACCCTCTTACACTGTTGGTGGGAATGCAAACTAGTACAGCCACTGTGGAGAACAGTGTGGAGATTCCTTAAAAAACTAGAAATAGAACTGCCATATGATCCAGAAATCCCACTTCTGGGCATACACACCAAGGAAACCAGAATTGAAAGAGACACGTGTACCCCAGTGTTCATCATAGCACTGTTTATAATAGCCAGGACATGGAAACAACCTAGATGTCCATCTGCAGACGAATGGATAAGAAAGCTGTGGTACATAATGGAATATTACTCAGCCATTAAAAAGAATACATTTGAATCAGTTCTAATGAGGTGGATGAAACTGGAGCCTGTTATATAGAGTGAAGTAATCCAGAAAGAAAAACACCAATACAGTATACTAATGCATATATATGGAATTTAGAAAAATGGTAACGATAACCCTACATGCGAGACAGCAAAAGAGACGATATATAGAACAGTCTTTTGGACTCTGTGGGAGAAGGTGAGGGTGGGATGATTTGAGAGAATAGCACTGAAATATGTATATTATCAAATGTAAAAGAGGCCTTGATGGTTTAGATGTAGTATTTGTGATAGAGCAAGAAGCCAAGAGAATATTAGATTTTGAATCTCTTTCAGCTTTATCTTTTACAATGTTTTACTTTTCTTCTCTTCTGTGAACTTTCTCTTATATTTTGTGAGATATTTATTTATGGGTTAATTAAGGTATGAGGTCTGGAAGAAACAGGGACTCATGCTTTTCCACTCGGATGTTTCTAGGAGTTTGCGAATCCTCTATTTTCTTGTTTAGAAAACTCACTTTGTAAGCCTTTTAAGATTAGCACATAACTTATAAAATAAAGAAGAAACCTTAGAGACTGATAGCTTTTCACCTACTGCTGACTTCTCATTGCAGTGCAAATGCCAAATGTGCCTTTCATCTTTCCCAGTAAAGTGAAATTGTATTTTGGGAACTCTGGTACAAGTTAAAGAGATTGAGGTTAGTATGATCTGGGCGTCCTAACTGAAGAGTAATTGAGATCATGTGATTTTTCTATTGCATGAACTTAGGAAACAATGAGAAACAGGAAAAACCTAGGAAATTTGTCAAATGGTATGAAATCTGGAATTTGAGGAAATGTAAAAATGTAGGTGGCTAGGATTGTTCTGTTTGGAGAAGGAACTGGCAACCCACTCCAGTATTCTTGCATAGAGAATCCCATGGACAGAGTAGCCTGGTGGGCTACAGTCTGTGGGGTCGTAAAAAGTCGGACATGACTGAGTGACTAACACACACACACATAGCATTGTTCTATCTGCTTTCATGAAGTTTAAAACTTTTCAAAATACTTCGTATGGACATTTTTTCCTGCTTCTCTATGTGATTATACCTCAAATCCAGGCTTTTTAGGACAGAATTTTTGGAAAGCTTGGGTAAACAAGGGGGATTTTCAGAAAAGACTTGGCTAGGGATTTGGCTAGAACTGAAAAACCTACAGCCCAAAAAACTACTGACTGTGTGAAATCCTTAATTTACTTAAATTCCTCTCATAAGGGTCTGTTGAAAATCTCCCTGAAGTCATTTGAATAAGAGTGAATAGTTATGACTTTGGAGCATATTGAATATCCATATGTTTAAAACTTCCAAGTAAAAGTCGTTGTACATGAGGATGCTTATAATAGAGCAGTGCAATTTTTGTAGTCTTTTAACACTGAAATAATTGAATGAACATCTGTAACAGCCCTTAATCTAAATTGGAGGTTGATGTCCTATGTGAATTATCTTTTTCAAGAAACCTGGGAATTAACTTAAGTATATGTACTCCTTTACAATTATAGAGCAGCTGCTTAAGCATACAACATGTTAAACATGAAAAGAGGTATTTTTTTTTTTAGGACTCATGAGAAGAATTATGGTCTTACATCCAAACACACTATACTATTTTGAAGCAGTTTAAAATTTCATCTAAAAATGATTTTGTTAGCTCACTGACTGGTAACTATCATTTGAAATGTCTTTGTTTTTTTACTGACCTCCAAAAATGCTCTCAATCAAAGCAGATTTTATTGTATTTAAGTCATTGAAAAGTAACTTTCTTGGTTAAATTAAAAAAGTATGATATAAAAATGACAGTATCTTATTGAGGTGGCAATAACCCAGGTGAAGAGCAAAAGTAGCTGTTTAAATCATGGGCAGGATTAAATGAAACAACATGAAAAAAATCCTTGGATGGTTGAAAATAGTTGTTAACACTATTATGTTGAAGCTCTCTTGATCCTTCTTGCTCAATTAAATGTCTTCTAAAATATTTGATTCATCTTCAGAAGAGAATATGAGATGTTTAAAAATGTTTCCTTTCAAAATTGCTTTTCATATTCCCAAATAAATTGAGCATAATTACTACTGTGATTATATTCTAAATATAATCACTATAATTTTATTCTTATTCATGTATTTATTCTTTGAGAAAGAATTACACTAAAGAATTGTGGTGGTTAATATTAATATATGAGAAATTAGTTGGTGGTTATTTAATCAAAAGGTGATTTTTTTGCTATGTAAAAGGTAATTCCTCCCACTCAATCATCTTGTTTTTTCCAAGGTTAGCTGATCTTTGTAACTGAGAGGTTGAATATTCAGAATGTGGATTAAGGATCTTTGTATAGCTTGTCCCTTTTTTTCCCTTGACTGGTGACATCATAGTGATGGTCCAGGCTTGACCACATATCCCAACCTAGAAATCAAACCTGTGCCATACTATGTTATGTTCAACACTTCCATTTAATAGATTAAATAACTGTAACTGACGTTTTCTTAAAACATTTAATGAACATTTATTCTGTGTAACATTTTTGTTTCAGACATTTTGATCTAATTTATTTCATTAAATGTTTACATTTGTGACTCAATAGGGGTGTGCCAACTTGTGAATTAGTACAGAGTGACTTCTGGACTAGTTTAATTTATAGATAACTCTTCCATTTATCCAGATATTTTTCAAAAAATTATGTTCTTTGAACACTAGTCCACAGAAGAGGAAAATAAAAGACCCCATCTGCTAGATCCTCATGTTTGAGACTATTCTGATCTGGACTTTCTTTTCCTGGATGGAGGTGGGCAGGACATTGATGGTTCCTGTAAAGCACCACTTGCTTTCTTGGACCTCTATTTTCAGTTAGTTAGTTTACTTTGGGACAATTGTAAAATGAGTTTCGAAGTTTTCCCTTCTTGCAGAAGCCTCCACTGAACAATTTTCCTTCTGAGCATTTGTACAAGAAGTGAGCAATATATGAGGATGTTTGACAAGTGAGTGATTACTCTTCATTGATTTACTTCTTCCTCTGCATCCAGTTGGAGGGATGAAGGTTCAGTGATGTTTGGCTCCATTATTAGTCTAACTTAGAAGTTTAGCTGTGCATACGTGCTCAGTTGTTTGCAGCCTGCCAGGCTCCTCTTTCCATGGAATTTTCCAGGCAAGAAATAGTAAAACTCAAAACATTTGCAAGCCATTTTGAATAGTTTAAAAATAATTGCTGATTCATGATAATTTTGAGCCAGAATGTATTCTGCATCCTGAATCTTATAAGGCTAGCATGGATTTTTTTTTCAAAGGGAAGAAAAAATAAAAAGTTTCTGTGAAAGAAAAGCCTTATTACACAGGCTGATATCAGTTTGACCCTTTGATCCCAACTAACATAATACACAGCTTCCCAGGTAGCGTAGTGGTAAAGAATCTGCCTGCCAATGCAGGAGACACAAGAGACACAGGTCCCATCACTGGGTCGGGAAGATCCCCTGGAGAAGGAAATGGCAACCCACTCCAATATTCTTGCCTGGAAAAATTCCATGACAGAGGAGATCTACATTCCATGGGGTCGCAAAGAGTCAGACACCACTGAGTGACTGATCATAGCATGCACGGCAAGGTAAGATAATAAAAAACATGAAAAATATCAAGGATCAAAACAAAACATGAACTGGCTCATCAAGGTCTAGTGCTCATGCCACTCACTCATCCAGTTCCTGGTGCCTCCTCCTGGTAAAGATGCTGATCAGCAGCTATTGCCTAGTGGTGGGGATAGGAGTGTGTGGCTAGAATATAATATATTATTATGGTAACCTCCATTTACAACTGCCTCAAAGTAAACTAATTAACTGCAAATGGGATTCAAGAAAGTAAATGATGCTCAGCACCAGAATATATTCTTCATATGGGCAAAGACTTCACTTTGTTTACTGCTATATTCCTAGTTCCCAGTCCTTCAATTTTATTCACTGAATGATTTAATGACTCTAAAGGTATGTAATTTGCATTCAGATGGACTCTATATTAATTATGGCAAACTATTTTGATTTCTATGAAACTCAATGTGCCTGTCCTTTATTTATTTTAAAAAATTTTAATTTTATCGGCAAACTGTTGATTTACAATGTTGTGTTAGTTTCAGGTGTATAGCAAAGTAATTCAGTTATCCATTTACATATATCCACTCTTTTATAGATTATTTTCTCTTATAGATCATGACAGGATATTAAGTAGATTTTCCTTAAGTAGAGTGGTATATCTTTATATATAGTTTCTTATATATAGTAGTGTGTGTGTGCTCATCCCAAGCTCCTGATTTATCCCTCCCTCCCCTGTTTCCCCTTTGGTAACCATAAGTTTATTTTTAATATCTGTAAAACTGTTTCTGTTTTGTAAATAAGTTCACTTGTATCATTTGAAAAAATAAGATTCCAAATACGAGTGATATCATCTGATATTTGTCTCTGCCTGTCTGACTTACTTCACTTAGTAGGATAATCTCTAGCTCTATCCTTGTTGCTACAAATTTCATTATTTTGTTATTTTTTATGATTGAATAACAAAGGTCCATCTAGTCAAGGCTATGGTTTTTCCAGTGGTCATGTATGGATGTGAGAGTTGGACTGTGAAGAAAGCTGATCGCCAAAGAATTGATGCTTTTGAACTGTGGTGTTGGAGAAGACTCTTGAGAGTCCCTTCGACTGCAAGGAGATCCAACCAGTCCATTCTAAAGGAGATCAGTCCTGGGTGTTCATTGGAAGGACTGATGCTAAAGCTGAAGCTCCAGTACTTTGGCCACCTCGTGCAACGAGTTGACTTCATTGTAAAATACCCTGATGCTGGGAGGGATTGGGGGCGGGAGGAGAAGGGGATGACAGAGGATGAGATGGCTGGATGGCATCACCGACTCGATGGACATGAGTTTGAGTGAACTCCGGGAGTTGGTGATGGACAGGGAGGCCTGGCCTGCTGCGATTCATGGGGTTGCAAAGAGTCGGACACGACTGAGCGACTGAACTGAATGGAACTAAACTGAATATTCCGTTGTAGATATACATATCACATCTTCTTTATCCATTCATCTGTCGATGGACATTTAGTTTGCTTCTGTGTCTTGGCTTCTGTAAATAGTGCTGCAATGAATATTGGGGTGCATATATCTTTTTGGATTGTAGCTTTCTCTAGATATATGCTCAGTCTCTATCTTTTAAAATGAGGATAATCATGCTTACCTTATAAGGTTGTGGTGAAGATGAAATGCTATGAGATAGAGTGCCTGGGGCAGTATCTGGGATTCAGTGGGTGTTGAACTGACAGAGAGACCTGCAGAGAAAGGGATGGCTGAAAAACAAACAGCTTAAACATCAGATGTTCCTGTTTTTCTAAGATGTAAGAAAAGGACTGGGTGCACTTTTGCTTCTTTGTTAACAGCAGGTTTCATATCTCTGGGAGGTTTTATGCAGTGTTTCTTCTAAAGGACTTCATTTATGGAATTTATAATGAATTCTAGAAATAAGTGTTTATAAAGGTAGAGGGGGATCAGTATTAGATTTAATTTGAAGGATTCTTTCCCTGGAAGCAGCGCTTCCAATCTTAGGTTCTGTCTGAGGTTCTTTAACTGTTCACAAAGCTCTATAAAATTTCACATCTGTCACTTTGAAACTGTGAAGAGGCAATGCCCAGTCAAAAAGTATATTGTTTTTGGTCTTGGACTGAGTGTGGCAGTTGGCATGACTGCATTGATTATGTGGTGTGTATCAGATGTCAAGTTAACATGCCTTTGATTAAAAATGGGGAAAAAAGTAATTTATAGAAGTTCAGTTTGGGGAGGGACAGGGAGGATGGTTTAATAGAAAAAAATAGAAGAACGAGAAAGTGGAAGTGTCGTAGGTTTGGCTTTTCTAGGTTACCCCAAAATCCATTCCAGTGATCTAAAATTTACCTCTTGTGATTCTCAAAGTCAACTGGTGAAAATCACCTGTGAGATTAACTGATTAACTATATATAACACTATCTCATTTCACCTTAAAAAAATATCCATCACCCATATTGACAGCTTCATTTGTTAGAGAATATCACCTAAAACACTCCTATCTTTTAGTCAAAGTTTAAAAATGTTTAGTCTCCCTGACTCAACAATATTATTTCTGAGTTAAAGTCTGTTGTATTTCCTTCAGAATCTTTCTTTTATCTCTGTATTCTAAATCGAGTGCCACCTATTCAGGAATACACTTTCTACACTTTGTAAAGAGAAGGTAATCCCTCAACCTCCCCCTGACCCCCTGCAATGATAGTAACAACTCTCTTATCACAGCTGGTGGTCTTATCTTCCCCATGGATCTTTGTGGTATTTCACAAAGCCCAAGGGAAACCCAGAACCCTCACCATTCTATGCTGTCTCTACTTTCTGCTGTGGAGTTCTTTAGGTTTATAACCCTTGCTTTTCTGAACAGCTTTGCCTCTTGTTTCCATGTTTGTATCCAGTTTCTAGACATATTTTTAAACTGGAGATCCCAGTTGGTGCTGTCTCCCTAGCCGGCACCCTTTGGCACCCAGTGAAGACCAGTATGCCCTCTATGATGTGCGACATCTCGCCCAAACCTGGCCTTTCTTCCTGTTTTAAATTCCATCGGTTTTGGATAAGTGTCCTTGCTTTGAGGGCAGCACTAATATCACTTTTTGCTGTCCCCTTCCTTTGGCGTATGGCTGGGGAACAGGATAATGAAGAAGCAGATGCTGGGTCATCGGAGATCTAAAAGCTGAAGATCTGCACTGAAGATCTGCAGGGCTGTGTTAGGCTTGCATTGGCCATAGAAACAAGTGGCACATCTATCAGACCTGCAGCTATTCTTGAAGTCCCTATCCCTGCCAATACCATACGACTTGTACAGATCAAAATCTTCTCCCAGTTGTTGGAGCTTTGTTCTCTCCACATGGGACTTTGCCTTCAAGAAATCCAACTCTTTTTGCAGGTTGATGTTACTGAGTGATCCATGCTCCCCAAACACGTACATGTACCCGAGTCTGCTTGCTAAACTGAACCATACAAAATGGTCATTTTCATAGATCAAAAATGGTCAAATAACTCTTACGATTTAACATAACATACCTGCTGTTTGTAAAGTGACGCGTGCGACTCTCTGTGGGAGCCATGAGAACTTGTGCTATTAAAAAAAAGCAAGTTTGAAAAAGGTTGAGTGGCTCCTTGAACCACCAGAACCCACCTTGGTTCTGACTTGAGCTTCTAAAACAGGCAGGAAATGGAGGGTAGATTGCCTTCAGTACAGATTTGACATTAAAAATGGGAACAGGTTATGGCTTCAGAAACATTGCTTCAGGACCCTGCCCTGACCAGGAAGAGAAAGACACAGATTTATCTACTTAAATATTTGAAACCTCTAGTGACTAAATGTGGGCTTCCCAGGTGGCATTAATGGTAAAAAACCTGCATGCCAGTGCAGGAGATGTAAGAAACACTGGTTCAATCTCTGAGTTGGGAAGATTCCCCTGGAGGAGGGCATGGCAACCCACTCGGTATTCTTGCCTGGAGAATTCCATGGACAAAGGAACCTGGTGGGTTATAGTCCATAAGGTTGCAAAGAGTCGGACATGACTGAAGCAACTTAGCAAGTGTAGCATAATCAAACCAGGCAAACTTGGAAAAGACATTTACAAAGAGTTATTATTTTAAAGAGAATACACAAGTTCGCAATAAAAAACACAATTACCTACTGGCCAGCAGGCACTTAAAATATATTTTACTTCTCTAATATTAATCAGAGAAATATAAAACCAAACTTTTTTTGGCCTGTTTTTGTTTTGAATCCTTTTATTTATTTTTTTCAGCCTTTATTGGTTATGAATGACATGATTGGTTATAAATGCAGGTATTTGAAGTATATAATTGATGAGTTTTGACATATGTATATGACTGTGAAGCAATATTTTAATAAAGAAAATGAAGATATCCAGTGAACATATCCAAAGTCTCCTCTTTGCAATTCCTCCTTAAACTTGAAAAACAAAACCAGTGTGCCAAAAATTAAAATACTGTTAAGAACTGGTGTTGGTGAGAGTGTCAGGGAAAAGGTTATTTTGTACACTATTAATGAGACTATAAATTGGTATAAACTTTTGGAGAAATATTTAACAAAGTTTTAAAATTATATGTCCTCTTTGACCCAGCAATTGCAATATAGAAATTTATGAAATAAATGGCATAAAAGTATAACAAGAATGTTCATTAAAATATTACTTTTAATATAAAAAAGAAACATAAAAACTAAGTGCATTTTTAAAATGGGTTGGTTAAATAAGGAAAATATATTTTGAAAAATATTTACATTAATGAAGATATAATGTATATAAACAGCAAAATATTTTAATAATATAATAAGTAAGTGAAACAAGATAAAGTACATTGTTTAAAAATGATTCAGTTTTCTAAAAATATCTATATATGTATAGTAAAAAATCTGGAAGATAAAAAGGAAAATATTAGTGGTTATTTCTTCGTGGAGACATTAAGGCTGATGTTTCATTCTTTAGAAATAGTTTCTGAATTGCATGGAAATTCTTTAAACTGAACATTTAGTATTTTATAATCTGAAAAGAGAAAACTATTTTCATTTTGAATGAGGTAATAGTCTTAATAGACAGCCTAGGGATTTGGGAAAAGCATTGCAATCTATGAACTGTTATTTTAGAATATTTGCATGGACTTATTCCTTTTGATTTCATTGCATAATAGTTCTGTTAGTGAATAACATGGTGTTGAATTACTTTGTTTCTCAAGACACAGATCTAATTACAAAGTTACTGACAACACAGTTATAACAAGCAGCTTATTTAGGCTAGGCAATTACACAATTAAAATGATTAGTTGCAATTATGCCTAAATTTCCAATTTAAGGTTTAATTTTCCTGTGATGTGTAGCATCAGTTCAGTTCAGTTCAGTCACTCAGTCGTGTCTGAATCTTTGTGACCCCATGAACTGCAGCATGCCAGGTCTCCCTGTCCATCACCAACTCCCGGAGTTTACCCAAACTCATGTCCATTGAGTCGGTGATGCCATCCAACCATCTCATCCTCTGTCGTCCCCTTCTCCTCCTGTCCTCAATCTTTCCCAACATCAGGTGGCCAAAGTATTGGAGTTTCAGCTTCAACATCAGTCCTTCCAATGAATACCCAGGACTGATCTCCTTTAGGATGGACTGGTTGGATCTCCTTGTAGCATCAGTACACATTAATATTTAACTTTCAGAAACTCCACTAAAGAACTTCCTATGGAATCTAAGAATACTTTACATAACTTCCAGTCAATGAATTAAGCCCATTTAAGTTGAATTTATGATTCTTTCAAATGGAACAATATATCACTCTCTTTCTGAGAATTTCTTCTACTGTAAATGTTTATGGATATGATGAATAAAATAATTGAATGCATAACTGAAATAAGGCACTTATTTTTCCAGGTTAAGCTATTAGGAAAATACCTACTAAAGACATTTGTATGATTTTGAATTACAGTATTCTCTCCAAAGTTCCTATCATCTTTAAATTAAAGTTGTGAGTCAGTCATGTCTGACTCTTTGTGACCCCATGGACTATAGCCTGCCAGGCTCCTCTGTCCATGAGATTCTCCAGGCAAGAACACTGGAGTGGGTAGCCATTCCCTTCTCTCCAGGGGATCTTCCCAACCCAGAGATCAAACTCAGGTCTCCTTCATTGCAGATAGATTCTTTACTGTCTGAGTCATGAGGAAGGCCCTTAAATTAAAAACAGAGGTAAAATATTGTCTTAATTTTAAAAAAGAGTTTTCAGTAGAAAATGTACCTACACACAGGAAAAAAGTTTTTTCTGAGACTGTCAGTAGGTTATTGCTTTTTTCTTCAAGGGAGGGGAGAGCTAAAGATATACACTGTAAGAATACATAGCTATCTACTTTAAATGGATGTGATCAGAAATAGTAGTGGTGACAGTCTCTAGGTCCATCCGCGTCTGTACAAATGACTGAATATTGTTCCTTTTTATGACCGAGTAATATTCTATTGTATATATGTACCACACTTTCTTATTCACTTCCCAGTTGATGGACATTTAGGTTGTTTCCACAGTGAAGAAAGAAAGGGAAAAACAAATGTATTTTAACACAAATATGTGGAATCTGAAAAACTGGTATAGATGATCTTATTTATAAACAAGGATTAGAGACACAGGCATAGAGAACAAGCATATGGATATCATGGATTCTCTTTTGCCTATGATGAGTACTACATTCTGGCTAATGAGCATTCAATAATAAAGTTGTTTTCTTTCTCTTCAGTCTTTGTGGAGAGGTTTTCTCAGTTAGGGAGAGATTTTGTTTTTAATTATATTTCCCAAATACTTGGAACACTCGACAGACTCGGGATCCAACAACCAGTCCTTTGCCCAGTCTCTGAGTAAATGACTATATCCTTCTTCCTACTGGCACAGGACAGCTGCTGAGTTTTACCCTGCTGTATAAAAGCCCCGAGGCAAATGAACATTGTGAAGGTTGAATGTGAAGCAGGAAAGAAGCGGGCAGGGCACAACAGTTAAAAGTAGCCATAGAACCAGCTGGGTCCAAGATGGTGGAATATTCAACTTCCAGCAGACCTTGAGCCTCATCATAAGTTCATCACAATATGTTAGGATGCTAAATGATACACCTACCAGTGCCATGACAGTTCTGAGTCTGACCATAAAAGGCCAAAAAGTGGGTGGTGGCCCAATTCCCGGAAATCCCCACCACTCCTCCCAGGCCATAAATACTAACTACCCCATATTTTGAAGCTCTCTCTTCCCTTCTGAGACGGCCCACACTCTTATCTGTGGGGTGTGTTTCTGTCTAAATAAATCTACTTCTTACCTATCACTTTGTCTCTCACTGAATAGTTTCTGTGATGAGACATCAAGAAATTCAAATTTACCAGCAACTAACGGGAAGGGAGGAAGACATGTGACTTGGAGAACAAAATTGAAATCTATATGACAGTAAGAAATACTGGAAGAAATTGGAGTTTGTGTTGAGAATTAGTCTTTTAGGGACAAATAAAAATTAAAAATAAGCTTAATTTTATTGGAAATAATTGAAGAAACTTCTCCCTCCTTCTTTATCTTACAACATTCACTTAAAAAATTTCTAAGTACTTTCTCCTGTCTTTGAAAAGTTTGTATATTTTTTTGGAGACTGTGTAGGGCTTTTTGTCAGCTTTATGATCCTGGAATATCTTTCTCAAGGTTTTGGGAGCCATCTCTTTGAAAGTAAACATCAAGTAGATAGCTTCTCCCCAGTTTCTGAGGGAGGGTAGGAGCCCAGCTGCAGTGGGCACCTTGCTCCAAGTTGCTCCTGTCATAAAAATATGAGAAATTTGTTTCTTCTTTGGATAACGTATTTTCTTTCTCTACTGGAAGAGGATTTCTAGGGTGGGAGATGATTTTGATTTTTAATTTTATTTCCCTGATGTTATCAAATATGACCTAGTTACCCACATATGGTGGACCCTGAGTAAATATTTTGAATTTTGTCTTTATAATTGCCAACTGTAGTCTACCTTAGAAATATCCTCACTGGTAATTCCCACACTTCTTAGATATCCAGGTTGCCAGCTTTCTAATAAACTATTTGTCTTATTCTGTAAAGTAATGAAGCCACTGCTAATAATCAACCCAAGGTCACATGGTGTTTAGAAAATTCTTATATTATGGATGTCATCTGTTTTTCTTCTACTCTAATGGTTGTATTTACTTCAATGATGTTGTAGCTGTGTGAATTTAAATGGAATTTTGAGAAGTAGGACAGTGGCAATAGTGAGAATTTAAATGGCTCTTTACTGCTTAGAAATTACATCAGTTTCAGGGTAAGATATGGATTTTGGCTTGTTTACATTCAATGAAGACTTATAGTACCCTGCTGCTGCTGCTGCTGCTAACTCACTTCAGTTGTGTCCGACTCTGTGTGACCCCATAGACAGCAGCCCACCAGGCTCCTCCGTTCATGGGATTTCCCAGGCAAGAGTATTGGAGTGGGGTGCCATTGCCTTCTCCGTATAGTACCCTAGCCCGACTCAAATATTATTTTATCAGTTCAGTTCAGTTATTTTATAGGTAGATAATTAAAAATGGTTTTAATTTGCATAATTAATCACATTTTAGTCTCCTCCCTCTACCCCAATGGCTCAGTTGCAAAGCATCTGCCTCCTTTGAGATGCAGGAGATTTGGGTTTGATTCCTGGGTCAGGAACATCCCCTGGAGAAGAAAATGGTAACCCACTCCAGTATTCTTGCCTGGGAAATCCCTTGGACAGAGGAGCCTGTCAGGCTATAGTCCAAGGGGTCACAAAGAGTCAAACACGATCACTACCACCCCTTTACCTAAGATAAATTATCAAGAACCTGAGCTTTTTTTTACAGGAGGAGGAAGTTGTGTGGTGATGCTAGGTTAATAATGAATAGTGACTAATCTTTCCTAGTAAGCTACCATGGTTAGAAGCAACAACAACTATTGTCCAGAAGCCCTTCTATTTGTTTTTAGAAAGCTGCTGCTAAGTCACTTCAGTCATGTCTGACTCTGTGCGACCCCATAGACAGCAGCCCACCAGGCTCCCCAGTCCCTGGGATTCTCCAGGCAAGAACACTGGAGTGGGTTGCCATTTCCTTCTCCAATGTGTGAAAGTGAAGTCGCTCAGTCGTGTCCGACCCTCAGCGACCCCATGGACTGCAGCCTTCCAGGCTCCTCCGTCCATGGGATTTTCCAGGCAAGAGTACTGGAGTGGGGTGCCATTGCCTTCTCTGTTTTAGAAAGCTAACTTTGACTGAACATAGTTCCTATGTCTTCTTTGCATTTCCTAAGCTTTCTGAGGTATAAAAAATCTTCTACTGCTGAAACTAGGCAAATGTCAAAGGAAAGTGGTGGAATGCCTGAGTAAATCAGAGCTTGATACATATAGAGAGAACCACTGTCAACTTCAGTGTTTGGGAGTCAATGGTTTTTAACATGGCCTCAGTAGCTTTTGAAGATCAACAGAAGACACTAAGTCTTATTCACTCACAGGCCAGAATGAGAGCATGCCAGGGACAATAGCCTCTTTACCTTTAGCTGTTATTTGGAGTCCTAATCATGTTTGGCTTATTATTGGACTCTCCTCTTTCAGATGACAGAAAGATGATCGCACCCTCCTGCCACAGAGTCCTGACTGTTCTTATTTGAGAACCTGTGTGAACTAGGCCAGTTTTCGTATAAAAGGACTCTAAGACACCTTTGTTATTATTGTCACCAAATGTTCAAAGTTTCCAAGTGAATAGTAGTCACTGGACTGGAACAGCAAATAACCACTAAGGAAATGTGAGTCTGATCTTAAAATGAACTGAGTTCCTGCTGTAAAGCTCAGAATGTAGTAAGGTGATGGCCAACAGAATTCCAATTATCCATGAGTATTTCATCCTATTTCTTACTCAGAGAAAGACATCAGTGCACTTTTTAGACAAATGGAGAAGGGTTAGAGAGGAATAGAAAACAAAGGAAAAAGTCCAGTCTGCTAGGAGAAATGTATTTGTGATTTCTACTTTTTCCCCCAGAGCCTTGAGTAACAAGAGTCTCTGTAATTTAAAGCTATTTCTGATTGCAGCAGATAATAGTTTTGCAAACCTAATTTACAGTTCCTTCCTATTGTTGCCATTGATACTGAAATCAAAGGTGGACTTCATCAGGGCCTTCTGACATGAATCGACATAGTATTGGAACAGATTTTGATATAAAAAGTAGCATGTTGTAATCACCTTCAGCTAAGTATTATAGGAACAGTTCTTTATCACTTTATTCACAGAATCTATCGATGGGCTCATTTCTTGGCTTGATGTATCATGCACGATTGTAAATGGACAGAATGAAAAGCAACCAGGTCATGAAGAACAAAGGTTCTTAGAAAGCTATTTAGCCTTCTTCATACTCATTATTTACATGTGCTTTTGTTTCTGAGCATGACTTTGTTTATACAGTGAAGAAAGAAGTCAAGGAAAATTTGAAATATCTACTGCTGCTGCTGCTGCGTCACTTCAGTCGTGTCCGACTCTGTGCGACCCCATAGACGGCAGCCCACCAGGCTCCCCCGTCCCTGGGATTCTCCAGGCAAGAACACTGGAGTGGGTTGCCATTTCCTTCTCCAATGCGTGAAAGTGAAAATGAAACTGAAGTCGCTCAGTCATATCCGACTCTTCATGACCCCATGGACTGCAGCCTGCAAGGCTCCTCTGTCCATGGGATTTTCCAGGCAAGAGTACTGGAGTGGGTTGCCATTGCCTTCTCTGGAAATATCTACTAGCCTTATTTAAATCTGATTAATGCCTTTGACTTTCATTTAAAATTGGAGACACTGAGATTTTATATTTCTGAATAAAAGCAGAATGTTCCATCAGTGACTTGGACTATAATCCTGAATGAGCAAAACATTTTGTATAAAAGGACAAATGTGATTAAGTAGTAATAATAATAGTTGTTGGAAATGGAGTTTTTCTGTGAAGATTATAAGAATTTTGCTATTATATCTGTCAATGAGGAGTTAGGCATTTCTTCTTGACCAGGTTTTCTTATTAAGTTAAACTTGGTTTTTAGAACCTGCTGATTATCCTGCTCACCTAAAGTATCTTTGTTGCATCTTTATAATTCACTTTTATTTGCCTTCCCCCATCTCTCCATGTTTGTTTTTAAAATGTAAATAACGTTTTCTAGAAATTAAATTCCTTTCTCTCATCACTAAAATAAAACAAACAAAAAATGCAAAATAAATGTACCAACGACACAAAAAACTTCACCGCAATTTCTGCTTTGTCTCTTGTTCTCTTAAGTTTAGCTCCTGTAAGGAAAGGTTGTCTGCCATGGAGAAGGAAGAATTCATAACACTTTGATTCTCAGTCATTTGGGGGGGGGGGTTACTGGTGGTCTGAGAAATCTTCACAGAGATGTATTTTATTTCTCTTACCTATTAGTGGCCATGATATGCATTTTAAAATTAATTTTAATTGGAGTATAGTTGCTTTACAATGTGTTAGTTTCTGTTGTACAGCAAAGTGAATCAGCTCTGTATACACATATATCCCCTCTTTTTTGGATTTCCTTCCTATTGATGAGGTCACCACAGAGCATTGCATAGACATAATATGAATTTTTTTCACTCAACATAAATCAAGTGATTTCTTATGATAGTCTCATTTAAAGTTACACCATTCTCCCTAGTCTCAGTGGGGATTTTGCTTGGCTGGTTTATTGGTTTTGGTGGAGATGAGGTTTCAAATAAGAAGACAGGGGACCCTCAGAAGACATCAAGAGGAGCTAGTGGTCTGGCCTCTGTTACAGGGCTCCTCTTATGAGTATTTCTTTGGTGAACTTATCAGAAAGTGGCCTTCAGCCTTAAAGGGTTAGAAGCCTGACTTGTCAGTACCCGCTAGAACAGGTTAATTTTTCAAGGGTAAATGTGTAGTAATCAAGTTCTGAACAGTAACATATAATCAAAAATTCCAGTTGATTGAGTTGTATAATAAATGACGAGGGCCACATATCACAGAATGTTCCTGTTGCCATGGCTTATACATTCTCTCATATACTCGAGGCAACTGCCTGGCAGGTACCTGATGTCTAGCAGAAATATAGTCAGCAGGAAAGGGCTGCTCTGTTG
Source organism: Moschus berezovskii (assembly GCF_049115385.1). NCBI lineage: Eukaryota > Metazoa > Chordata > Mammalia > Artiodactyla > Moschidae > Moschus > Moschus berezovskii. The sequence goes on from NC_142469.1 coordinate 59,099,776, forward strand.
GTGTTTCTGTACTCACCATGGTCTATCTCTAGCTCTCAGGAATAGGTTTGAGAAGAGCACTTTTTTAGGGGAAACAGGTACTTGTGCTAATCCCTGCAGCGGGACCTGGTTGGGGGTGGAAGAGCTTCATCAATACCTGCTCATCCAAATTTGGATAAAAATCTGGATAGGCCTCATAGATACATTCTGTCTCAGGTTACAAAGATGTAGCACTGGGTGTCTAGCCGATTCCAGCTCTGGTTTGTCTCTTAAGTCACACTGACAACTGGTCACAGCTGAAATCCTTGGGTCTTCTTTTCTATCCTCCCTTGTGTTTTCTTTCTCTGTTTTGTATTATCTCTCCTGTTTCCTGCATCCCATTTCTTTTTTTGTCTCTCCTGGTTTTTTTTTTTTCTCATTGTGGTAAAGTACATCCTTAAAGGACTTCTTAAGAATGGGTCGTGGGTGACAAATACTTTGATACCAAGCATATATTAAAAACATTTTTGAGGAGAACAAGATGGCAGAGGAGTTGGTAGATGTGGAGTACATCTCTCTCCACGGATACATCAGGAACACACCTTCAGACACAGAAGTGCATGCAGAACACCAGCTGAGAGCGGACAGGAGTCCCTGACCAGTGGAAAAAGAATATGTAGAACCACGCAAACTTGGTAGGATGAAGGAGCTAGTGGGGAAAACCTGCCCTTGGCACGTGGGGGAACTGAAGCAGGGGTCTGATCCCCACTTCGGGGCAATTGTCTGAATCAGAGGAGAAACATTTAAGGCTGACAGTGAAGCAGCTGGTCTGGGGCAGCCTAAATGGAATGAGAATCAGATAATCTTTGCTGCAGTCATACATACCCCAGACAGCGCAGTGGCTGGGAGCTGGAGTTTAGGGATTGTGGAGCAATCCCTGGGCAGGATGGCTGTTGACTGAGGAGAGACACAGAGAGATAGATCAAAGGGATATGAAGGAGGAGATTGTGGTGGGAAAAGCCTCCACGCATAGCGGGTGGAGCCATCACCATAGCCTCTCTCCCTGGACACACCAGCACTGGCAGCTGAACAATAGAGAGGCTGGCCCAGCAAACACCTGACGCACTGAACTGCAGAGTAGGTCCCCAGCCAGGGGGCCCCTCTATGTGCCTGATGCACTGAACTACAGAGAAGGACCCCAGGCCAGGAAGCCCTCCACGTGCCTGAATGGGTGGAGCTACAGAGAAAGATTGGCCAAAGAGGCCTTCTGATCACCAGCTACAAGAGGCTTGAAAAAAGACTCTGATAGGGCCATAATTCCCACAGCAGAGGCAGTCCTTGCCCCTGCACACTTGGTGTTGCCAGGGTCCCCGCAAGCCAAGCAGCTGTGCTGTTTTCACGCTCAGCTCTCACTGGGGCAGAGCTGCCACAGGCTGAAAAGTCTTGCATCTATGCGCGTAGGGTCACTTTGGTAGTGTCTGACTCTTTGTGATCCTGTAGACTGTGACCTGCCAGGCTTCTCTGTCAGGGAGGGGGATTCTCCAGGCAAGAATGCTGCAGCTGCTGCTAAGTCACTTCAGTCGTGTCCGACTCTGTGTGACCCCATAGACGGAAGCCCACCAGGCTCCCCCGTCCCTGGGATTCTCCAGTCAAGAACACTGGAGTGGGTTGCCATTTTCTTCTCCAATGTGTGAAAGTGAAAAGTGAAAGTGAAGTCGCTCTAGAAGGGTATGGCAACAAATATTGGCCAATATTTGTTGCCATACCCTTCTAGAGTATATTTCCTGCCGCCCTAGCCACCAACCCCCACTGAGTACCTGGTGCTGCCAGAACCCCTGTGACTCAAGCAGCTGCACCACCTCCATACCTGCTCTTCTCAGGGGCAAACCCAAGTTCTTCAGGGCAGCCTCAGGAACAAACTCCAGTGAACAACCCATATGCAGAGGTGGATATAAAACCACGATTGAAGCCCAGGGACAGTGTGACTAAGGAAGAAAACCTAAAACCCTCCCACCAGCTGTACAAGCTGCAGATTAAATCCACAAGACAGACTCTGTGTCTATGGAATATGTAAAAGGTCATTGAGAGCTCCCACAAAGGAAAACACACTAGCTCTGATAGCTGTGGACATTGGAGGCAAGAACACAGAGGAGAAGGAGCAGATTAGAATCTGAGCTGCCCCCACAGCAGGTCCAGAGATCAGCACAGTGTTGGAGGGCATCCTAGGGAGGTGAAGTGGACTGTGACTCCCAGTGAGGGAAAGGACTCTGACAGCAGTGACTCAAGAAAAACATTTATTATTCTTATGTAGATTCTTTTGGATTTTTTTCTTTTGTTTCCTTCCCCCACCTTCTGTTGTAGTTTTTTATTTTATTGGCACTATGAAATCTAAGCTTTTGAGCTTTTTTTTCCCCCCCTCATATCACATTTTTATTGTTGCTATAAACCTCTGCCTCTATGTTGGGTTTTTGCAGTTCTGGAGATATTTTTTTTTCTCTTTTTTTAGTTTCAATTTTTTAGACCTATTGTTATTTTTTCTACATTTATTCCTTTGTTTGCTTTTCCTACTGTTCTTTTACCGTTGCAGTTAATCTTTAACATATATAAATCTTCTTTATCTACTTCTGTTTAACTTTGCATATCTGCTCTTTCTTTTCTTTCTCACCTTTAGTCTCAACATATTTGTTAGTTTTATTTTCATTGCTTTATACCCCAATTGGCACCTTGCTTTAGTTTTGTTTTCCAGTTTGTGCTTTAGTTAGTGTTGTTCTGGTAGACATGATTTTTGGTTCCCTTTGTTTTCCAGGCCAATCTATTGTACTTTATTTTTGTTGGACTGTTTTGATTTTACTTATGGGTGTATATGTATATGTGTATATTCAATCACACTTTTTATTGTTGTTATAAACTTCTGCCTCTACATTGGGGCTTTGCAGTTCTGTGGAGTTTTCCTTTTTTTCCTTTTCTCTTTCTTCTTCCATTTTCTTTTCTCTTTTTTATAATTTTAATTTTTAATTTACATTAAAATTTTAATTAAATTAAATTTTAGTTTTTAATTTTCTTAAACCTGTTATATTTTTTCTACATTTATTGCTTTGTTTACTTTTCCTACTGTTCTTTTCCCCTTACAGTTAGTCTTTAATGTATAAAACTTCTTCATCTATCTCCATTTAACTTTGCATAGCTATTCTTTCTTTTCTTTCCTTTCAGCAGGAAAACACTCAGGCAGAACACTCTTTGACATAAATCAAAGCAAGATCCTCTATGACCCACCTCCTAGAGTAATGGAAATGAAAACAAAAGTAAACAAGTGTGATCTGATTAAACTTAAAAGCTTTTGCACAGCAAGGGAAATTATAAGCAAGGTGAAAAGACAATTCTCAGAATGGGAGAAAACAATAGCAAATGAAACAACTGACAAAGGATTAATTTCCAAAATATACGAGCAGCTCATACAACTCAATACCAGAAAAACAAATAACCCAATCAAAAACTGGGAAAAAGACCTAAACAGACATTTCTCCAAAGAAGACATACAGATGGCTAACAAACATATGAAAAGATGCTCAACATCACTCATTTATTAGAGAAATGCAAATCAAAACCAGACTGAGATATCACCTCACACCAGTCAGAATGGCCATTATCAAAAAGCCTATAAACAATAAATGCTGGACAGAGTGTGGAGAAAAGGGAACACTCTTGCACTGTTGGTGGGAATGTAAATTGATACAGCCACTATGGAAGACGGAATAGAGACTCCTTTAAAAACTAGGGGAAAAACCACCGTATGACCCAGCAATCCCACTCCTAGACATATACCCTGAGGAAAACAAAATCGAAAGAGACACATGTATCCCATTGTTCATTGCAGCACTATTTACAATGGCTAGAACATGGAAGCAACCTAGATGTCCATCAACAGATGAATGAATAAAGAAGCTGTGGTACATATACACAATGGAATATTACTCAGTCATGAAAAGGAATGCATTTGAGTCAGTTCTGATGAGGTGGATGAACCTAGAACCTATTATACAGCGTGGAGTCAGAAGGAGGAAGATAAATATCGTATTTGAACGCACATATACGGAATCTAGAAAAATGGTACTGAAGAATTTACTTACAGGGCAGCAATTAAGAAACAGAGTTAGGGAATAGACTTATGGACATGGGGAGAGGGGAGGGGAGGGTGAGATGTATGGAAAGAGTAACATGGAAACTTACATTACCAAATGTAAAATAGATAGCCAATGGGAATTTGCTGTGTGGCTCAGGAACCTCAAACAGGGGCTCTGTATCAACCTAGAGGGATGGGATGGGGAGGGAGATGGGAGGGAGGTTCAAAAGGGAGGGGATATATGTGTACCAATGGCTGATTCATGTTGAGGTGTTACAGAAAACAAAATTCTGTAAAGCAATTTTCCTTCAATAAAAAAATAAATTTAAAATAACATATTTATTCTACCCTCATACTTGATTGATGGCTTTGATTTGGTATAGCATTCTAGATAGTGAGTTATTTGCTTTCAAACTTTTGAAGGTGTTGATATATTATTGCTACTGGTGTTGCTGCTTAGAACTTAAAAACTCATTTTTTTTAATGTGATCTTTTTTCTTTCCTGCCTTCACAAAAAGTTATAGAATCTTCTGTCTTCATTTTTTCCCTAATTTTTTTTGTTTTCTATTTTAGACATAGTATTTTGTATCTCTTAATTCCATATTCCTACCTTGCCCTACACCTTCCCTCTTCCCACTTCTAACCACTAGATCATTTTCTATATCTGTGAGTCTGTTGCTATTTTACTGTATAAATTCATTTGTTTTATTGTTTTTATTCTACATATAAATGATATCACACAATATTTGTCTTTCTCTGACTTATTTCACTAAGCATAATATTCTCTAGCCCATTCACATTGCTGTAAATGGCAAAATTTCATTCTTTTTGAACCATTCTTGCATCCCAAGTCCACCTGATCAAAAACTGTGCTTCCATTTTCTTATCTGTTTCTATCTTATTGTTTTTTTATTATTTTGTCATTTTGCTCTACTCTATGGTGTAGATATCTTCTACATTTTCAATAGTGGCTAAAATTTTTCTGCTAGAATATTTTTAAATTTGAAGTTTTTTTTTTTCCTTTTCTTTTAAAATGTTCTCCTGTTCTTGTTTCATGAATGCAGCATCTTCTTTTATATTTCTGAGGTTTTCAATGATGGTTGCCTAGATTGTGTTTCCTCCTAGTTGTTTATGTCAGGTTGGTTGTTTTATCTCTTCCACTCTTGTTTGAGCTTTTGCCTAGATAATTAGTAGTTCTTGATTGTCTAGTCATGATTTATGATGAGGGAGTAAAAAGATGATTCGTGATTTTGAGTGCATGGATGCTGTTTTCATATTTGAACCTCAAATTTCACCCTGAGTGAGTCTGTTGTTAGGGAACTCTCTTAGGTAGTTCCTTTAAGAAAGTTGATTTCTCTGCCTGGACAGTGAATGCCTAGCTGCTGGAGTCTTTGGAAGCTGAATGAGATCAGGGGAAAGTGGGATCTGCGGTTAAATTTCAGTGGGTTCAAAGTTACTAAATCTGCCTATACTTAATGCACTTCATTCTGCCTCATGTCTTCAGCCTTTTTCTTTTTAAATAAAAATTAAAAACAAACAAACAACTAAGATCATGGCATCCAGTCCCATCACCTCATGGCAAATAATAGGGAAAAAAGTGGAAACAGTGACAGATTTTATTTTCTTGGGTTCCAAAATCATTGTGGACAGTAAATACAGCCATGAAATAAAAAAAACGCTTGCTCTTTGGAAGGAAAACCATGACAAACCTAGACAGCGTGTTAAAAAGCAGAGATATCACTTTGCCGACAAAGGTCTATATAGTCAAAGGCATGGTTTTTGCAGGAATCATCTATGAATGTGAGTTGAACCATAATGAAGGCAGTGCACCAAAGAACTGATGCTCTCAAACTGTGGTGCTGGAGAAGACTCTTGAGAGTCCCTCGGACAGCAAGGAGATCCAACCAGTCAATCCTAAAGGAGATCAACCCTGAATATTCATTGGGAGGAATGTTCTAGCCTCCTTTTCTTTAAACATTTAGTTACTGTAATTTTAGTAGAGTTTGGAGAAGGAGTGAAATAAGATGAACGCTTTCAATCTGCTGTCCTAATCTGGAATGTACAGGAAGATTTTCAGCCCATCTCTTTCACAAGAAGGCCTATTTTAAAGCTACATTTAATTTTAAGATTTAAAGAGAATAGTGGTTATTTGGTATAACATCCTAATTTTACAGATCAGGTAACTAAGGTGCAGAAACTTTATCATTTCCTGGCTCAAGTATCCCAGGTTCAGAGATAGAATTTGTATCGTATTTGTTTTATATTATTGAATGACAAATAGAGATGTGACAAAGAGAAAATATGAGATACAGGAATAAAATGAGGTATAAAATATGTAAATTTTAGGTATACCTGTTTAAGGGTTTTTTGTGACCTTTATCCTAAGGAAAATTTCTGTTCATGTGATAAAAGAGAAATACCCCTACTGATATAAATAATTGTATTGAAGTACTGTATCTAAGAGTAAATTTAGATATAATATAGCAATGGAAAGATACCTTGATTACTTTTTTCTTTTTCTTTTTTTTAAATTATATATATACATTTACACTTTTTAAAGTTACATTACTCTTTTTAAAGTTATTTTGCTCTGGAAGTCCAGGCTATTGAGTTGTTTTTGTGTGAAATTTTCCAGGTTTATAAGTGTGGCAATGAAAAGGAATGTAGAGAAAACTGGCAGCATACAGCCTTTGTGGGTGGTCGTATTTTAAAACAGATGGAAAACTAAATATTTAAAGTCATGTTTTCCAATGACATACAAACATTTCAGAGTAAGACAATTACATTTTGAAAATTATGATAAAAACATTCTTTCTAAGAATTTGAATAACTCTTTAGACAAATCTGTTTTTGAAAACCTTATAAAAATGTTCTGCAACACCGGATATTTTGTCATTTTGATGTTTCAATTTAACTTCCCTGAGAGACAGAGTTCTTTGTTCCTTTCTAAATTTATATAAACATCCTGCTGATACACACAATCAGATTCAGGGCTCTGGACATCATCAACACTAAATAAATATTGCCTGACTGACAGAAAACAGGTGACATGATGTAGAGATGTTTGAAAGGATTTTTAAAAAAAATAGCAAACTATTGAAAAAATTAACATATAGAGTTCTTAAGTAAAAACAGAAATTATGACTTGGGTATGTAAAGTTTTTCATTGTTGTTGTTGTTCTATTTTTGTATGTTAACTGTGTCCTGTCTACCAAACATATCTAGGGAGTTTTTCCTCTCAGTGCTCGGATTGCTCTGAGTCTGCTGTCACAGCTAAATAAATATAGTAAGAAGACATTTATTCACAATATGTCTGTGCAAATGACTGCCAGCAGTCTCAGTGACCGAGAGTGCATGTGTTTAGAATTGTCTTGAACAAGGAAAGGATTTCTCTCTGTGTAATTGTGAGCTGTAGCCAAGTTCATTTAAAACCTTTTACTGTTACCAGTTTTCAGGCCAAAAGTGCTTTCTGTTTCATCTAACATTCATTTGAAAAATGTCTGACTTATGTTGCACAAATGACAGCCCTATTAAAACTCTCTGGATATACATTAAAGAATTTCAGGAGAGCTGGCACAGAGCTGAGTCAGGGGGACCTGAATCCTTGAGGTTATACCTGTGGGAGGACATTCAAAACAATTACTGCCCTTCAGCTGGAGTCAGGCTTTGATTCTCTGTTCTAATCAGGCCTTTGATCTTTCCAACACCTAACTTGGTTCCCCCTGCAGGTGATTTCTTTGAAAAGGAATATCTAACTGTAACAATAGCTCCTCTACTTGTTCCAAAGTGTGCCACATAGATAGCACATGTGTCCAGAAAGATGTTAATAGGTATTCTGGGGAAGTAAAGAGTTTTAGCTAAAATCAGTTTGGACTGCTGCTGACTGAATGCCAGCTTGGAGGGTCACAGTCTCAGGACCTCTTTGTTCCTCTAGCCCTGGCTGGGGCAGCCAGCTTTACAGGACATCATCCTGATAGACCATCCAGTCTCTCCTGACACATGCAGTCGGGAAAGACCAGGGGGCTAACCCCTTATAGGGCCATGCTCAGGGCCAACAGGCAACAGGACCCAGAGGATAAGGGCTCTGTTCTCCCCCCTTCAGCACTGCTGAAGCTAATTCTACGTGGCTCTTCAGAGGCTTCCAGGGAGATCTAGCCCACTTTCCCACTGCAGTGGCTGGCTCCATCACATACCCTTGTATTGATTTCTTCCTTCACTGTTACTATTCCCATCCTCTGGTTCTCTGGGATCACTCCCCCAAGTTAAAGCCCTTGTCTCACAGATTCTGCTTTTGACAGGGGGAAAGGCAGGCTAGGGCAGTCATGATGTACGTTAGCTTATTGAAGTCTCCTGAGAGCTCCTGCCGTTAAAAAACAAACAAAACAAGCACACAAACAAGAAACAAAACTAAAGACTTGTTCAGCACTGTTTCCCAGTTTATAGCTGCTATTGTTCATTCGCTAAGTCATGTCCGACTCTTTGCAACTCCGTGGACTGCAGCACGCCAGGCTTCCCTGTCCTTCACTATCTCCCAGAGTTTTCTCAAATTCATGTCCATTAGGTCACTGATGTCATCCAACCATCTTATCCTATGTCGCCCCCTTCTTCTCCTATCCTCAATCTTTCCCAGCGTCAGGATCTTTTCAAATGAGTCAGTTGTTCATATCAGGTGGCCAAAGTATTGGAGCTGTGGAGTTAGAAAAACTTTTTGTTTTTTCTCACTCATCTTGTTATTGAACAGATCTTCAAAACCTGGACCAGGGTTGGCTTCATGGGTGTTAAGTGTCCTGTACAGTAGCATCTGGCCCTGTGCTTAGAAGAGCCCTGAGCCTGGTTTAAATCTCTGCTGCCAGCTTTTTGAAGTTCTCAGCAATTTATGAAAAAGGGGTTTCACATTTTTTGTTTTGCACTAGCATTGCAAATTATATAGCTGGTTCTGGCCTGAGCTAAGCTAGAAAGAAATTCAGACCTTTACAGTCCTGTAGTCCTTGAAGTTGAAAGAACCCTGCACTAAAACATGGGTCTTTAATCCTTTCTTTGCTGTTTTTTATTTTATGTAGGTAGATTAGTGATGGGCCTTCCTGGTCTTCAGTTTCGTAATGTCTGATAGATGAGACCAGGTGCTCTCAACCCTGGCTGCACATTAAAATGATCTGAGGAGCTTTGAGAAATATCAGGTCTGGATGGGACTGGGTCAGCAGTATTTGAAAGCTCACTCTGGTGGTTGGGATACTCAGCCAGTGTTGAGAACCCAGGACAGAATGATGCCTGAACTTCCACCCAGCTCTGATGCTATATGTATAAGATTAGATACAGGCTCAGACTTCACAAGCTTCCACAGTTCTCATTTTATAACACAGAATAAATTCCCATGAGAACATTGAAAGCTGTTTGAGGTACAGCAGAGTCTAGGGAGAAAAGTTTAAATTTTCACGTACGTGTGCTAAGTTGCTTCAGTAGTGTCCAACTCTTTGCAACCCTATGGACTGTAGCCCACCCAGCTCCGCTGTCCATGGGATTCTCCAGGCAAGAATTCTGATGTGGGTTGCCATGCCCTCCTACAGAGGATCTTTCCGACCCAGGGACTGAACTTGTGTTTCCTATGGCTCTTGCATTGCAGGTAGATTCTTTACTGCTGAGCCACTGGGGAAGCCCTTAAATTTTCATAGGATCTTATCATTGGATAGTGTCTTGGAAGGTTATAGTCCATTTTTACAACTAATATAAATAATATTTGTAATACTTCAGTTGCACAGACAGAAGCACAATAAAAACAGTTAAAGGAAAGGGAAGCAAAGTTCAGAAAAAAGAGGAAATGCAGATGGCTTTACTGTTAAGAACTACTCTAATATATTATGAAAACAAACAAGTAAGCAAGCAAATAAAACCAATTGTTGAGTCACTCTTCGTTTCAAGGACAGAAATATAGCTCCAGACAGAAGCATCCCCAGGACCATCTTGAGGTTTGCAGAACTTTGGAGGAATAGAATGTTCTTAACTGGGGAGAGAATAAGTCCAAATCAAGGAGAAAACCAAAGAAAAGAGGGAAACAATCGTATAAAAATGAATTAATTTGCTTCCTCTGTCTAAAATGTGGTAAAACTTGAATTGATATGCAAAATAGACTTATGAATAGTATTTGATGGATAGAAAATATGCATCTGAATTCTTTCCCAGATTTTTCTCTGCTAAATATAGAAGGAAACTAACTAATAATAATAATTTGCTGTCTGATGAAAGCTGGAGTTATTTTGTTGTTGTTTAGTTGCTAAGTCGTGTCTGACTTTTGCAACCCCCTGGACTGCAGCCCACCAGGTTCCTCTGTCCATGGGATTATCCCAGGAAGAATACTGGAGTGGGTTGCCATTTCCTTCTGGGAATCTTCACGACCCAGGAATTGAACCTGCATTTCCTGCATTGCCAAGTGGATTCTTTACCACTGAGCCTTCAGGGAAGCCCTGGAGTCATTTTAGAAACTAACTTATACATTATTAATATGTGTTTCATTGTGTTTTCCTCACATACCAATTATTTTTCTGGGGAGGAGGAAGTTAGTTGTCTGCCATTTTTCTGACAATGTGTTTGGCTGTTTTTTCCACCTGGGACCTCTGGACACTTGATGAGAAGAAAACCACTTTTATTTATTATCACCCATGAATGTTTATTTACTTAAGTGCAGAGTGCATCAGTGAGAGGTCCATAAAAATAAATCTCTATTTTCTTTTCTTTCAAACAATAATTATGTAAGACTAAACTCTGTGCCTTCACCAGCTGGTTTCCGCATTAAATGTGGTGCTGCAGGATGCGAGTGTTACTGTGCAGAGCACTGCATGCCCTGGGCTACCCGAGCTGTTTATTCTATCTTCTCAGTCTTTTTTACCTCAGAAATCTGAGTCTTCCTCTGGAAGTGCAATCAGGTCAGTGAATTAGATGGTATCAGCTGTAAACCTTGTGTCCTCTTTCTGCCTGCCAGATTTGGTAACAGGGTCTTCCTCTGTGCTCCTGCCTGCCTCTCGAGAATGTGTCAAGCTTTGGATGAGTCCATCACCCACACATACACTTTTTATTCAAAACCTAATGTTTGTTTGTTGCTGTGAAGGCTCAGGTGGGCTTTATTCAGTTTTGGTGAAAGAAATGAGATTGACAGTCCTAACTGTCCTGTGGACCAGGAGGATGGGCTCTTGTTCAGAAATTAAATAAATGAAAGAGGACAGAAAACAGCTTCAATTTTTATTTTTGTAAAATCTGACACAGAGGCTTCATTGATATTCTGTATACTCAGAGAATATGTCAGTGGAATGACATGCTGAAGCGATTACATTAAGTGGAGAGAAAATTATTCTGGAGGAATCTAGGAATATTTTGCTGATTCTTCACTCCATGACTTAGCTATATTTCAGTTCTACAGTTTTGTAAAACCAACAGTAAAAGAGTAGCGTATTACCACTTAAGATTAATATGCCATATCTTGCTTGAGCATATGTGTTATGCCTATCATTATTTTAAAAATATTTATAGTATTCATATGTATTTAATAGATGGAGAAATTGGGGTTCAGAAAGCTTAAACATTGTACCTGGAGTCACTTCATCTAGAACTCAGGTCTTTTTAATTAAGTATTTGCTAGGTTGATCACTGTGACTTTCAAGTAGTTTTATAGTCTGGGCCATTTTATTTTATATGTATCTTTTAAATTATATATTTATATTTATTAAAAATACATAAAGTCCCATAGAGAGATCCTTTTCTCTTTGATATCTATCTGTAGAAAACTATAATCTGCCTGCCTTATTGAGCACATTTTTGTTGATGAAATACTTAATGGAAACAATATAATAGTGAATTTTTCAGTGACCAATAAAGTATAAGTATAAAATTCATTTCTTTGAGTGTCTGTTGAAGTGAGTCTTACATGCACATGGTATACATTCCACTTTGTCATTAGTTCTCTTTGGAACTGATACAGTGTTTTTATAGCATAGGCCCTGATTTGAACTTGCAAACTGACATCTTTCCCTTATTTGAAGCTTAGCAATTCTTAAGACAGCAAAAGTGTTTCTTATACTTAGTAAGCTCAGCAGAACAATAAGAATTTTTTCCAGCCTTGGAATTTTATAGTAGGAACTACAATGACCAGCTTCTGAACTCACAATAACTTTGGTGTGCTTTAAATGGAGAATTATGTAACATGTACAGAAAACATGTTTTATTCTGTGTAACATGTAAAAACGTGTAAAAAATGAATTTTACACATAGGAAAAGGATGCATTTTAGTAGAGTGGCCATACACCAGTTTAGGGGTAATCATGAAATTAATAATAAGTGATATTTCCATAGGGATAATAAAAAGAAATACCCAGCTTTATATATATATTTATAGCTTATATAGTTTATATATACTGCTTATATATATATATTGTTTATATATATAAGATCTATTATGGTTTATTAATATTTTGGCACAGGAGTAGGCTAAGAAGACGATATTTTTTATGAAGTCCTTACCTGGATAGTCTCTGGGGTTCTAATCCAAATCCTACCCTTAACCCACACCTGTTAAATGTTAGTTGCCTTGCATATGTCAGATCCTGGGGCTCCATTTGGGTATCTGTTCTTGATCTCTTTGCTTTTTTACTTTTCTCTTTCTCTCCTTGGGGAATGGTCTTTTTCTCTTGGACTTGGGGCCTCTGAAACTTTGGTTCTCCTTCTGTCTCTATCACTGTGTTTTCACTGTGTTCTTTCCTCTTTCTCTCCTGGTTCTGCTTTGTAGCTGCTGCCCAGCTGAGCCCTCAGACCATTACTATTTCTTTTTCTCACTCCTTCAGCTGTCATTCATGCACTTGTCTTCAGCTTTCTCTTTTGCTTCTATATATAAAGCTTTTGAAATGGTTTTCAATGGATTTTCCTTTCTCAAATATTTCTTTTTCATTCCCTGTGGTCCAGTCTTGTTAAGGCTAAGTTAGAAACCAGTCATTATTGCTCTAAGGAAGGAAGGAGGAGATACTGTCTACAACTCAAATGTCTTTGTTCACCTTTTAATTTCAAATCTGACACTTAAAAAGCCATAGAGAGGCAATAGGTTTAAAAGCCAAGGAATTGTTTTTAAAAACCCAGATAAATCTGGAAAATTCAGGGTTTCCAAATGTATAGCCTAAGGGAACCTGCATGAGTCTCAGAAAAGTCCGCATTGAATACGAGAATGAATAGTAACAAAAATGAAGGCAGGTGGCCTAGGCAGTTGAGCCTGATCAAAACTACACTGGATTGAGTACACATTGTAATGATGCAGAGAAAGCAACTGAGAATCCCAAGGTCCCTAAGAGGCAGAGGACATAGAAGGGCTGGGAGGAACACAGTAGAACTTTCATAAGGATGAGACCTGTGGTGGTTAGAATGAGAATGAAGTAGTTGCACCATCCTGCAGCTGGAGGCCACGGCACCTGCAACAATGCCATAGTGATGCTCAGATGTCCACATGGGACAGTCTTAATTCAGTGGAGATCCATTAAAGACACCCAGGGACCTGGCGGGCCATGGCACAGTTCAGCGGACATAGGAAGACTCAGGAGGTGCCATAAGGACTGGGCATTCCTCCCCATCAAAGCCACATGGATATATATGGATTCTAGAATCCAGATGCAAAATTGGAAAGAGGAGGAAAGGAGAGCAATTAAGAGAGAGATAAATCTTTATACCTAGATTCTTATCCCAGTGAGGCTCTTTTAAAATCAGAAATGTCTACAATACATTTGATTAACAAGAGGAGATATGTTCCCCATCAGGAAACAAGTCCACCATCTACTAGGTGTAGTTGGGTGTGTGTACTTAGATTTGTGGTAAAGAGAAAAAGACTATATTCTTGCTTGTGTGGAGTTCACAGTTAGTTGGCACTATTTTCAAGTCATCTTTGTCTCTCTAGTAGTAAGGTCTTATTTGTTTAATGGGTATGACATCAGCATGCTAAACTCAATGTGTGCAACACTTAACTAATAATCTTCCTCAGCACTTACTATTCTTCCTAAATTCTCTAATTCTCTTAATTATACTTAAAAAAATTGAAGTATGGTTGATTTATAATATTATGTTAGTTTCAGGTATAAGGCAAATATATATAGATACATATTTTTTCAGATTATTTTCAAGTATAAGTTATATAACACATTGAATATATTAATAGTTCCTTGTGCTATTCAGTAAATCCTTATAACTTCAATTGACCTTCTTACACTCATAATTTATGTATTTTCTTTGAATTTTTCTTCCTTTGTCTGAGTTCCTCAGAGATAATCTCCAAGTGTCTCCCTGTGTTCCTTTCTCATTGCTACCACAATTGTTTAGAAAGCTGTGAATAAATGTAACATCATGATTTATCTTCAAATGATTTTATTTCCATCCCTATCTTAGAAAAGCTCAATGCATGCAGGGAATATTCCTGATTATTTAGTACAGCCCTCAAATTTCCTGATACCTTATTTTTTAGGTAACAAATTACCACAAACCCGAGTGACCTAAGAAAACAGATATTTAATGTCTTCCAGTTCTGGAGGTCAGAAGTCTAAAATCAAGGGGTTGGCAGGGCTGGGTTCCTTCATGGGAGAATCTGTTCCCTTTTCTTTTCAGAATGTAGAGGCCACCTGGGCCACCTGCATTTCTTGGCTTAAGGTCCCTTTCTCTCATCATTAAACCTCTTGCTTTCTTCGTAACATTTCTTTCTACTCACTCTGATCTCCTTATATCCCTTTATAAGGACCCTTGTGATTATACTATGCCCATTTGGATAATTCAGGATAATCTTTCAAAATCTTTACTTTGAATCACTTCTGCAGGGTCCCTTTGCTACATAAGGTAACAAACACATGTTTCAGGGTTTGGACATGGATGTCTTTTGGGGGCCCTTATTTTGTGTATCCCACACTCTGACCATTCTAAGCTGTCTTTCACTGCATCAACCTCTGCTGTAGCCAGAGCCTTCCAACTACCATTCCATGGATGGACCCTGTGCACTCTCATTTCAACACCTTTGCTCTTTACTTTTCCCATATCTGGAGTGAATGCTTTTACTTAATGACAGCAGCCACTGAAATTCTACTCGTCCTTTAGTTCTCAGCTTCCTTTCTCACTATCTCAACCCACTGTGGTTTTGTCTTCCCAACCTCTTGTAATTGTTACTTCATACATGTGTGAATGAAGGTGTTTTCTGTATTATATCTTGCATTTTTATTATAATTGTCGTGAAAAAATTTAATCAAGATATACAAAGGATAAAGCATTAAGTTTAGATATTAAGGGAAATGTAGACATATATAAAGGTGATTCCTGACCTAACAGAATTTATACTCCTGATAAGAAATAAAAAAAAGTTACTAAGCCAATGTGATGTGTTGGGAAAGAACATAGATGTTTTTTCATCATAACATCATGAATTGAATTATAGCTCTAACTTGGGGCAACCTATTTATCTCCACTGTAATTTAAGTCTTCTCATCTGTGAAATACAGATTTTTCACCATTAAGATTCAATATGAAAAAAACTATTTGTCAAATATCTGTTTCATAATATAAATTCAATAAATTTTCCTACGCAAGTTTTTAATACTTAAAAAAAAGTCTACAGGTGTTCAGAGGACAGAGAGACCATTCAGTCAGTCAGAGTAGGCTTTGTGGAGAAAATGGCTTTGTGGAGATTTGAGTTAGGTCTTGAAATCTGGATATAATTTACTTCTTGGAGATAGATAACACAATCCTGGACATGGGAATTTGGTTCCAAATGATGTATGCAAACAACCATTTGTGTGTGTGTGTTGGGGGGGCGGGGCGCAAGCACACTACTCTTCTGCAAGTAATGCTTAAAATATAGGCTGAAGAATTTGAAGGACTGGCTAAGGGTTCATCCTGTTGTCAAAAGAGAGTGATTTCATTTAGAAGCCTTTGTTTAGGGCTTCATAATTTTCTTACCTATGCTATTAAAAGCTCTATGATGATAGGAACCATATCTGTCTTGTGCATTTCACATCAGGACAGAGGTTGGCATGCAGTTAAGCACTCCAGAGATATCTATTGTATAAATAGATAAGCACAGGAAGATAAACATTACCATATAATTATTATTTTTTCCTCTAGTACAGAACAAAATTATCTGAAGACAGAGATACCTTGTATATCTTTTCCAAGCTTTCGCTCTTCCTAAAAACCAATAGTGAGGACTATAAATGTAAGGAGGTAAATTAAACAGATAAGCACAGGAAGATAAACATTACCATATAATTATTATTTTTTCCTCTAGTACAGAACAAAATTATCTGAAGACAGAGATACCTTGTATATCTTTTCTAAGCTTTCGCTCTTCCTAAAAACCAATAGTGAGGACTATAAATGTAAGGAGGTAAATTATCTATTGTGTTGGAAGCTGGAAATACCTACAAACATTTGAGTACTTTTAAAAATACAGTAAACAGAAATATCTTGTGTTTTAAATCTCAAAGTCGTTTCTGTGAAAAACTATTAGCTATTTATCTTTTTCATATGATTCTGAAACTTTGAGTGCTTTGAAAGTTTATGGTGATAGTTTTGTATATAGACTCGGGAGGATGGGTTTCATAAATAATTGAAAAGAATAAACAGATTCAATTTGCTGATGCTTTATGGTTTTAAACAATTTTATATTTTGCATAATTCATACTATCTCTCATCAAGTTTCTCTCTGCCCAGGAAGTCATAATGACTGTATGATGCATAAAATGCTTATTTCTTTGAAGACTGACTGCTGAGTTGATGAGGGAAAAAAACCCCACATCATGGACACTAGAGAAAAATCTGTTGAATATCAGAGCCTGAATTGGTTTCTGATATCCAAACTTTTGTTTGAGAACTTTGGGTCTTATAATCTGCTAATAAACTGAAACTTCTTTTCTACTTTTAAAATATACTTTCTAACCAGCATAAGGAAGCAAGTTTAATCATTAATAGGTAGATAACCATGGCAACACCATAGTTACACTGCTATAATCAGCATCATTTTCTATCTGAGCTAAGAATAGTATAACATGTTGAGAGTTTTTCTTTAAATATGATTTCTAAGACTGGAGGTTGGTAGATAAAAAGGTTTAAATGCCTCATACAATTGTTCAGGCAAAATTTTGCATTTTTTCACAGATAATGGAAGCAAGTTATTGAGATATCAATGGTATTTACATCAAATGTTACTTGGTATATTTCCCCCATATTCAGCTACATCTTAAAGGATATGTAAATTTTTAAATTAATAATGTTACTCAGGATTAGGGAAGTAGCCACTCAAGAAGTGGAATAAAAAGAAAGATGGTCATGGAATTTGGGAAATATAAAACCTATTTTTTTGACGTATGTGGCAAAGCCGGCATCTAGATGATTATCATGAGACTGATTCTTACCAGTGGAACATGAGAAGTTGTAAGTATCACCATTGAGACTGAGAGGATCAGAGCAGGTGTCTCCTTCTTTCTCTTATCACTTGTCAGTTGTCCAGATGGAGAGGACCTAGCAAAGGAAAGATGGTAGAGAGAAGTATATGTAGTTCTGGAATCATTCCATAAGACAGAGTCTACCACCTACCCTCACCATACTGTTACATGAGCAAGAAAGTTTGTGTTAAGCTGCTGAAATTTACATGTTGTTTGTGTCAAGGATTATCCTAAAACGAGGGATGGAAGACTTCAAAAGTCAAGGAAATTCCACCTCCTTCAGATTGTTCAGCCTTGGGAAGCAATACTGGCATGTGCATCAAAATATATTCACAGATTTCATCACTTTTTCCTTTGTTCAGTGAGCTGGGGCAGGGTCTGGCATATCCTCCCCCTTGCTGTCTCTTCATCTGTGCTTCTGAGGTGCCTTTTCTAACCAACAAAAGCCACACCGTATATCCTGCCTTGAATGCACAACAGAGAGCCAACTTGTTTGAAGTGACTTGTCAAAACCATCACAAGTGGACAAATTAAGAAGTTTAGCTAAGCTTCTGCTTAAAACCCATTAGCACTTTTTTTTTTGCCAGTAAATATAAAGTTGGTAAAATAACTTCATTAATTTTCTTATTTATAAGTGTTTGAGTCCCAGTATTTAATTTACTTTTTGTGTGGTGCAGAGATATTGATAAAATCTTAATGAAACCTAGATTATTTTTTATATGATTTCCTTTAATAGTATACTTAATATTCAAGAAGGAAAGAAATTGACAACTTCTAATTTAGAGTGAAAAAATATTTCTTTTTAACATTTGGTGTTTCTGAGTAAAACTTAGGGACATTTATTTTCACATAGGAATTTTTAAATTAGCCGAAAGATCTTTGTTTTACTTTTAAAATATTTCTTCAAGATATACAAAATGGGAAAGTCATACAATTTTCTGGATCTTGGATCATTTATTTTTATATATTTTATTCAAGTATAGTTGGTTGATAATGTGTTAATTTCTACTGTAGAGCAAAATGATTCTTTTTCATATTTTTGGAGATCATCTATTTTGAGCTTAAATTTAAAAAGAAAATATATTTTCAGCTTTCTCTTAAAAAGTTATCTATGACGGTGTTGCTGAGAATATTTGTAAGAAAGTCACCCATAGCAAAATGACATATTGGATGATTTAAAAGTAGCTTTTCTACACAAAAGCTATTTTCCCTCTAGTTTTGGGTTTGTGGCTTTCTGCTTGGTTCATAGTAAGAAGTATTGGCAGCTCCAAATCTAGGTATAAGACATGGGTGAATTCTATCCCTTGCAGAACTGAGAGTGACAGATAATCTTTGATCAAGTTTACTGAGAGGCGGAGAAGAGCAAGGAAAAGGCAGACAGAAAGATGTAAGAGTGTATGGGTGCTTCCTCTCATCTTTTAGTGCTTTAAATGATAGAATCTTTTAATTTAATCTTTGGTTTCTGTAACAAGCCCCAAATATGTCCAGTTTGAAGAACTTTTATTCCTTAAAAATTAATTACATATTGTTTTTAAGACCCCTGAGTAGTTTCTCATAACTACAACAACTGCCTAAGTGTAATAGAGAAAACTAAGCAAAAATAGTATTTTACTTTCTTTTCTCTTTCACTGTCCCAGAGGATTAGAAATTATTCCAGTTATCTCTTTATGTGTAAGGGAGCATCTTCCCCCTCCAACTTAGTGGGATAAGGAACAACCATCTTGTTTATCTTATACTTCCTAAGGGTCAGGAATTCACAGAAGGCATTGTCTTTGCTTTGGGACCTCAGCTGGGTTAACTGAAATGGCTGAGGCTGGAGACACATATCTGGTACATCACCAAGGAGGGCTCAAGGGCTGTGTCTGGGGAGCTGCTCCCTCCATGTAGCCTCTTCATGGTGTCCTTGGGGTAGCTGGACTTCTTACCTGATAAGTGAGAGCTCCCCAGGAAAGTTTCCAGCAAATCAGACTAAAGTGCCATGATTTCATGATTTATCCTCAGAAGTCACATGGTATCTCTTCCTACATCCTCTATTTGTCAAAGAAGCCACAGCCTACCACATTCAAGGGGAGGGGACATAGACCCCTCCTCTTGATTGGAGAAAGATGGAAGTATTTGTGGCCTTGTCTTAACATGGCCATGGGAGGAATAAATGCAGATGAAACTGACAATCCAACAGATATTTGTGTAGGTCTCTCAGTATTCTGAAGGCCAGGTGTTTGGATATCAAATTTTCTCCTTTGGACCACCCCTACCTTTCATACACCTATATTTTATATTCCTGAAAATGTAAATTTAATTTTTCCTGTGATTTTCTATTTCTGAGCTTCAGCAAACATATACAAAGTAATATTAAACATTGTTTCTTCTGTGTTTAACTAAGGGCTTCCCTGGTGGCTCAGACAGTAAAGAATATGCCTGCAATGCTGGAGACCCAGGTTTAATCCCTAGGTTGGGAAGATCCCCTGGAAAAGGGAATGGCAACCCACTCCAATATTCTTGCCTGGAGAGTCCCATGGACAGAGGAGCCAGACAGGCTACAATCCATGGGGTTGCAGAGAGTCAGACACAACCGAGAAACTAACACTTTCAACCTCTGTGTTTAACTGGTGACAAGTATCATTACTAAGACTAGAGAAAGTCTTGCTTGTGGAGTTGGATAGTGATACAGTATTCTTTCCCTGGAAGAAAGGGAATGCTATTGATCTAACTGGGGTAAATCTCAGTGTGTGATGTATTCCTTTGTATCAACTTACACAGAGCTCATTGTTTGCTCCCTAGGGTTTTCTATCATAGGGATTGGCTTCTCCTATATGGAAAGAATGATGCAGACTAAATGGTGGCATCCAACTTGCCTCAACCTTCAAGGCACTGACTTGATGTGCTTTTCCATTCACAACTGCCTTTGTCTTCTTTCGTTTTTGTACCTCCTGGTTTCTGTCTAGTCTTCAAGAAATATTCTCTAAGCCTGATCATTGGATATACCCTTCAAAGACTTCAGATTGACTCACTTTATCTGACTGTACTTGTACTTACAACCTTCTTTATGTATGTAACAAGTCAGCCAGCTCCTGAATCCTGGTGTTTCTCTGTTCTTTTGTCATAAACCATAACTTCTCCCTGCCTGAGGCTAACAGAGGCTCACCCTTCCCACAGTCCAGCGTGACAGTAAAGAACAGACTGCTAACCTATGGAGAAAAGCTTCCCATATGAATCCTGGCCAGATGGGAGGAAAAGTCAGAGTGGTGAAGGGAGTGGGGTTGACAAATCACACCCGTCAGTGTTAGTGCTTTCATGTTTTAGTTCTACTCTCTGATGGGGCCACACAGTCCTATGAGATAAGCACTAATTATCCAAAGAAAAATGTCCAGTCGTACTCTTTATTTGCTTGTGAAATAATCAGGGATTTTATTTGTTGGTTTAAATCAGTTTTACTTGTTACTGTAATTGTTTAATTAAATAATGTGGAAGCAATGAAATATGAATTGCCAAAAGAGACCTGTGGCTTTTTAGGAAAATAAATGCTTTATTGAGCAAAATCTTTGTAAAATTCTGTGTGAGAGAGATAAGTATAAAGGGTAGTAAAATAGCTATAATAATGTAGAAGGATCTTGCAGTAAGTTTGATACCTCATCTGAGATTTATCTTATCCTCAAAAAATAATAGCTATTATATAATGTATTTAAGGGTAAATAACCAGGTGGACAAACTAGTACATATTACATTCTTTTGTCTTTGGATTGACACTGGAAACAGAACTTGGGTGGGAGGGGAGAGATTGTGTTTCACTCTCAAGGCGCGCACGTACATACAAATGTGTCTCTATCAAACATCTAATTACCTTCTCAGGAGGCTGTGTTGATAGGCACAAGCTGTCAGATGGTGATAATTATATATCTGCTCAAATGATGTATTGTGGACCCAAGTTCTCATTTCAAGGGATTTTTATAATCTAAAATTGAACAACAAAAAAGTTTCACATGATACAGCCTCATTTCTGTAGCTAACTTTGTTCACCTACAGAACAGCCATGTGATTAAATGACATGCACAGAACAGGGAGGACTTGCCCAATCCCTCTACTTAAAATTGCAACCTTTATTCCATCCTTTGTCTGTGGTTCTCCCTACCTTCTTTCTTGCTCTTGTTTTCCCCCCATAAGAATTATCACATTCTTATAGATAATACACTATCCTTATTTATTTTATTGCTTTTCTTCCCCACAGCCTCAACTGTGAATTCATAGGAACAGAGATTTTTCATGTTTAACTATGCCATAGTTATGTCGTAGCATTAACAACAGTGGCCGACTACATATGGTAAATACATGCTCATGCATATATGCATACACAGGCACACATTTTTGAATAAAAAATTTATGAATGAATAATAAAACATGGATTGGTTATATGAGTAATTCTAGAACTTTCCCACCACAAAATAAAGCTTGCCTTGAAATCATCCCAGGATTAAATTAGATTATTTTGGATTAAGTTAGATTATAGATATGGAAACAAACACATCCACACACAAAATCAGGAAATAATCAGTGAGGAATGCTTATGTCCATAAGGATAACTTTGAAGATAATGCTAGATTCAAGAAACGGAAATCCAACTCAAAGCGGCTTAAACAATAGTACTTGTAACTTTATATAACAAGAGGTTCCAGGAGCAGTGTTGCTCCATACTGTCTAGTGTATGTGTGTGTTAAATTGCTTAGTCATGTCCAACTCTCTGAGACTCTGTGGACTGTAGCCCATCAGGCTCCTCTCTCCATAAGATTCTTCCAGGCAAGAATATTAGAGTAAGTTGCTATGACCTCCTCCAGGGAATCTTCCCAACCCAGGGATCAAACTTGAGTCTTTCCTGTCTTCTGCATTGGCAGGTGGGTTCTTTACTACTAGAGCCATCCGGGAAGCCCACTGTCTATTATGGGAGTCCAACAATGATATCATGGACCCAGATTCTCTGACTCTTTCTGTGCTTCTCTTCTTAAAAGAACCAGATTTGTTCTAAGGCTTTAGAGTAGCTACAACAATCCAGTCATTACAACCAAATACAACAATGTTCAGAAGAATAGAATATTTGCATCTATGGGTTTCCTTCTAAAAATTAGGAAACATTTCCTGGAAGTCCTCCAGCAAAGTTACTTTTATGTCTCATTGATCAGATCACATGCCTACAGTGCTCAGCAATCACTGGTGAGGAGAATAGGCTTCCCTAAGGTGTTCATGACCAAGATAATCACGATGGCATGATCACTCACCTGGAGCCAGACATCTTGGAATGTGAAGTCAAGTGGGCCTTAGAGAGCATCACTACAAACAAAGCTAGTGGAGGTGATGAAATTCCAATTGAGCTATTTCAAATCCTGAAAGATGATTCTGTGAAAGTGTTGCACTCAATATGCCAGCAAATTTGGAAAACTCAGCAGTGGCCACAGGACTGGAAAAGGTCAGTCTTCATTCCAGTCCCAGAGAAAGGGAATGCCAAAGAATGCTCAAACTACTACACAATTGCACTCATCTCCCACGCTAGTAAAGTCATGCTGAAAATTCTCCAAGCCAGGCTTCAGCAATATGTGAACCGTGAAATTCCAGATGTTCAAGCAGGTTTTAGAAAAGACAGAGGCACCAGAGATCAAATTGCCAACATCCGCTGGATCATGGAGAAAGCAAGAGAGTTCCAGAAAAACATCTAATTCTGCTTCATTGACTATGCCAAAGCCTTTGACTCTGTGGATCACAATAAACTGTGGAAAATTCTGAAAGAAATGGGAATACCAGACCACCTGACCTGCCTCTTGAGAAACCTGTATGCAGGTCAGGAAGCAACAGTCAGAACTGTACATGGAACAACAGACTGGTTCCAAATAGGAAAAGGAGTACGTCAAGGTTGTATAGTGTCACCCTGCTTATTTAACTTATATGCAGAGTACATCATGAGGAACGCTGGGCTGGAAGAAACACAAGCTAGAATCAAGATTGCTGGGAGAAATATCAATAACCTCAGATATGCAGATGACACCACCCTTATGGCAGAAAGAGGAACTCAAAAGCCTCTTGATGAAAGTGAAAGAGGAGAGTGAAAATGTTGACTTGAAGCTCAACATTCAGAAAATGAAGATCATGGCATCTGGTCCCATCACTTCATGGGAAATAGATGGGGAAATAGTGTCAGACTTTATTTTTTTGGGTTGAAATATCACTGTGGATGCTGATTGCAGCCATGAAATTAAAAGACGCTTACTCCTTGGAAGGAAAGTTATGACCAACCTAGATAGTATATTAAAAAGCAGAGGTATTACTTTGCCAACCAAGGTCTGTGTAGTCAAGGCTATGGTTTTTCCCGTGGTCATGTATGGATGTGAGAGGTGGACTGTGAAGAAAGCTGATCGCCAAAGAATTGATGCTTTTGAACTGTGGTGCTGGAGAAGACTCTTGAGAATCCCTTGGACTGCAAGGAGATCCAACCAGTCCATCCTAAAGGAGATCAATCCTGGGTGTTCATTGGAAGGACTGATGCTAAAGCTGAAACTCCAATAGTTTGGCCACCTCATGCGACAAGTTGACTCAATGGAAAAGACTTTGATGCTGGGAGTGATTGGGGGCGGGAGGAGACGGGGACAACAGAGAACGAGATGGCTGGATGGCATCACCGACTTGATGGACATGAGTTTTTGTGAACTCTGGGAGTTGGTGATGGACAGGGAGGCCCGGCGTTCTGTGATACATGGGGTTGCAAAGAGTCTGACACGACTGAGCGACTGTACTGAACTGAACTGAAATGAACTGAACTGAACTGATGGTGACCAATGAAGACTCACCCTCTGTCCTGTCCTAAAGCACACTGTTATTAGAAGGAGGGAAACTGGAATAAACAGATTTCAGGGGGAGGGGAAGATGGGAGGGAGCAGAAATAAGTGCTTGATAATGTCTGCTACAACACTAAATGCTTTTGTACATGAAGTTAAAGCTAAATATTTGTAGGCTTCTTTGAAGTAGGTAGTTTAAAACATTATAAAACCAACCTCTTTAATGGCTTTATATTTTTCCTTATAACTTAACCAACTAATTCCCTTTGTCAGAAGGGATATTTGTCTATTTCATCATTCTTCTATTTTGTTTCAGTTTTAAAAATTATCCTTTTGTTTAAATTCAAGTAAAATATTTCTTAAAGTATTACATATATTAAAAACTTTATATATATATCTATCCATATCTATTATTTTATATGTATTTATACATAAATAAATATCTGGAATGAAGCTCATTTAATGTTATTGAGAGTTATTTTTAGTTGTTTACATTTTGTATATATTTTTTGCTACGATTTCTGTACTTTTTAGAGAGTTTCAATATTTTGGAATGAGAATGCTCATTTTTATTAAAATAATAGCATTGCTCTAAAAAGTAAAAAATAGACAAGTAGATGTATAATATTGTAAAAGTGTTTCTGTATTGTTAAATCCAATAAGCAAATTGTAAAAAAATATAATCCTATTTTATAAATAGATAGTAAAAAGAGAGGGAAAACTATGTTATTAGAGAAATAGAAAAATTCTAGAGATCTATACATATTAACAGATAACTTCTGGGAATGATGCTGGCTTAATTTCTGTATTGTCTGAATGATTCTTCAATGATTGTATAATTCATTTATAAGTATTAAGTATAATAAATATATATTAATAAGCAATCCCATCCCCAATAATTAGTCCCTTTTGTTGGGTTACTGTCCCAAAGCTGCAAATCCTTATTTCCTGCTGCCTCTGCAAGGGCCATAGTCAGTCTGTCACTTTCTGCTGCTCAACACAGCCCCCGATTGTCTAATCACTCTGCCTAAGGTTACAAAGGTAACAGGTGCCTTCCCACTTGTGGTAAGTGCTCATGCTGTTTATTGCTGCTGATGCCAGTTCAATGAGAGGTCAATGATGTGACTCTGGCTTTCACGTTTAGATTCCCCACTCGGCCCTCCTTGAGATCTAACAGGAGTTACCTTGGCAAGAGCCTAACCCTGAGCACACACCAAATGGTGACCCTGAACCACTGCTATAAAATTAATGATAAAATGATTCCTTCTCTTCTAGTACCTTAGGGGCATCATAGGTAAGGCCAGCTCTGTGCAGGCAGTTGGAATTTCTTTATAGCTGAGCACATCAGATTTTAAGACTCAGAAAGGTTGGTTTTTAGGTATTTGTTTCCTACTAGATTTTGAGTCCAGTTCTTGACACTGTCAACTTTACTTCTCCTTTGTTGGTTTAGGAGATTAACTTTTCAACAGAAGATCTCTTTCTGAATGCTTAAACATATTAGACTTGAGAATTAATAGAGTGTTAGCTTTAGGAGTACTTGGCATGCATTTTTAACTTCCCACTGTAATATCCATGAAATGTGCGAAAAGACAAAATAAAGCATACCCCACCACTGAGACAGTTTCAGGCAACTTCTTGCCATATTTTGGTGGCATTTCATTAAGATAAAAAGATGAGGAAACAGCATTTAGAATTACTGGCTTTCACGAAACAGAGTATTAAAAAAGCTTTGCCATGAAAATAGCAATTGATCCCACTAGAACAAACATAATGGGCTGCCATAACAAAATGCCACAAGCTGGGAGGCTTAAGACAAAGTAAATTTATTTTTTTCACAGTTCTAGAGAATAGAAGTCTCAAATCACAGTGTTGGCAAGACTGTGCTCCCTCTGAACTTTCCGGGGAGGAATTCTCCTTTCCCTCTTGCTAACTTCTGTTAGCTTCCAGTAATCCTGGGTGTTCATTGTTTGTAGATGCATCACTCCAGCTTCTGCACGTAACCTTCTGTCTTCATGTAGCTTTCTTCCCTGCATCTGTATCTCTGTGTGTCCTTTTCTTCTCATAAGGACAGCAGTGATTGGACTTAGGGCCAACACTTCTCGAATATGCCCTCCTAAATTGGCCAGCTTTTGTTAAGTAAAACAGTGATGGCAAACCAGCCCTGAGATCTCAGTGAACTACAATAGTAAAGATTTATCTGTGGCTTGTATTGAATGTCAACTGTAGATCGACAAGGCTTTCCTTCATGTATCTCCTTCATTCTTGGATTCAGGATGAAAAAGCAGCTGTGGTGTGGGACATTGTTATGTGTTGAATTATGTCTCTTCAAATTCATATGTTGACATCTTAACCCTGAATTCTTCAGAGTGACCTTATTTGGAAACAGGGACATTGCAGATGTAATTAGGTAAGATGAGATCATTAGCATGTGCCCTAATCCAATGTGATTGAGTCCTTATAAAAGGGAAATTTGGACATAGAGACTGACATGCACAGAGAGAAAAGTGATATGAAACAAGAAGACAGCCATCTATCATCCAGCGAGAGACACCTGGAACAGATCCTTCTCTCACACCCTGCCAACACCTTGACTTTGGCCTTCTAGACTTCAGAACTGTCGGACAAGAAATTCTGTTAAGCAGCTCCTCCCTGCCCCTCCCCCCATTTTTGGCACCCTGTAATGACACCCCTAGGAAACTAATACAGTCACACCAATCTCATGGAAGAAGGAAAAGTATGTATGAGGAAGCATGCAGTGACTTTTAAAGCTTCTGCTTGTAACTAACTGACATAAATTCCTCTCACATTGTTTTGGTCAAAGGAATGGAGTGACTGACAATGAGGTGACTTGAATTGGAGTCTGGAGGAACACTGTGAATGCAGGGATCTCCTAAGTGCTGGGGCAACAGGCACGATGGGGCCTGGACTGAAAAGTAAAGTGAGATTTTCCAGTCTTCTGGGGCTTCAGTAGACAAAGCTCTGCTGGAGGAATGGGGCTGTCATAAACACAGATTTGGCCTCAGCCATTTGACAATAAGATGAACTGAGTTGGATCTAAAACTCCATCCATCTTGAGTCAACTCAGTTCTGAGAGCCTGGGGGTCAACCTCACTTCATTTACTGGACAGAGGAAAGGCAAGCCTTCTTGGAAGAATGTAGGTAGGGATAATACTGACTTCAATTTCTACTATCCTGTTAAATGCAAATGTCTGGAATTAAAAAAGATAGGGAAAGACATGCAATGAAGCAGGAAAATGTAATTACTCAGATATTAGGTTTGGTACCAGGCAGAGTTTTTCTGTTGTGATCTTTTAGGGCAGAAAATTTTTGGCATCTGTGTTAACTTGCTGTCCTTGCAGACAACTGTGATTGTGCCCTGCCCTCCGTAGAACATGAGGCCTATGTTCAATATACAGTAGGACAAGGGAAAATAATATACATTTAAAATTTCAAAGGATACTTATGCTTCTAATTATATGATTTGTAATGGTCAGAACCAAAAGAAAAGTGAACCCTTTAGTGTCTTCCATACCTATCAATTTATTTGTCCAGCAAATATATACGAAGCACTGTGCTAAAGTGTTAGAAATCTGGGAATGAATAAGATAGACTTATGTCCCAGTGGAATCTAGGGCAGGATATAGGCAGAAATAGTGATTAGATAATGAAATCGAAGGCCAAAGGCTGTTAGGATAAAAAAATAAATTACACAACTTGAACTTTCCTGGTGGCCCAGTGGTTAAGAAGGCATGCTTCGAATGCAGGAGACACAGGTTCAGTTCCTGGTCAGGGAGCTAATATACCATGTGCCAAGCTGTGTGGCCAAAAATTGAAATTATTTTTTTTTTAAAAGTACAGGTCTCTATCATCCAGAATGGTATTTCTGGATTTCTGTGCTGTAACAAGGGTGGAGTCTCCCTTTTGTGAGTGGCCATTTCAGTCCTTTGCCTCAGGGGCTGAGGCCTCTGCCTCTTCTTATAAAGTTGCTTTCATTTATGAAAATGGATTCTTAGGAAAAATTTCTCCATCAAATTCAGTTATTTCAGCTGGAGAACCCCCTTTCTGCATAGAAGCTTCCTTCAAGAAGCCGTGTGAGGATCCACGCTCCTCAGTGTTCAGACATCAGAGACCTTGGCTAGCCATGTTACCCTCTTGATTAAGTCCAAGTGGAATTTGTTTCTATTAACCGTTCTTCCTTCTCCTTTCTGCTCCTCCTCTTTTAGGAAGTCTCTGTGGCATCTAACTGTTTATTCTGCTTCTTACGTTAGTGTCTTTACACCTCTCAACAATAATGATAATAATGACAATAGAGAGTAGTAAGATTGCTACCATATGCAGACGTTTATCTAAAGACTTCTTTTTTAAAGACTTTTCTTGTACTCACTCATTTTATCCTCATATCACCTACTTTGTTATTATTTTTGTCATAATACTATATTTTGTTATAATAATTATATTTTGGTATAATATATTGTTTATTCTTCACTGGTATAATGCTTCTTTGTTATTTTTGTTATAATAACATATTACTTATTATAATATTCTCCTCATTATTGATCTATTCTGGCCTTCAAAATCTCATATTTCCTTTAATATCTGCATCTGTTTCCTCAGATCTTAATCTTTCTCCTGAGGAAATTTCTTTCTTCCTCCAGTTTAATCAGTCTGTCTTCCTTGATTTGTTTTCATTCTTCCACAGCCCTTTTCCTGAGTATAATACTGAATCAACTTGTTTTTTTAATCGCTCTCAATTCCTTTTTGATTCCTGAGCAAACTTGATTTCTAGAAGCAGAATGTTCCAAGCACAGGGTTTTTAAATTGCCATCTCTGTTTCTGCAATATTTCTTTGAGCCCAAGAAGGTAGCATGTGTCTCTGTATTAAAGGCCACATTCTTCCTTTTTTATTTATTAATGAAATATACCATTCTTCCATGAATTTAGCCACAATTTGAGAATTGTATAGTTTTTAAGCAGTTTAAAAACTTAGGTAATTAACAATCGAGCCATCCTGAGGTCACAGCAGGGGAAACTTTCAAGACCCTGTGGATAAGCCACATTTAGCTCAGCTCAGCTCCCCCACCATTTTCAACTTGTCATGAGTGAAGTTCAGAATAGCATAAAACATTACAGAATTTGGAGAAATCTATCTCACTAATGACCTAGGCCTCATCTGAACAATTTAAAGCTAAAAATTCACACCCTATGTTTCTGTAGTTCCTATAGACATAGTTACAATTTAAGATTTGATCTAGTTGGCAAAACAAAACAACAAACAATAGAAAACCTAAGCAAAAGCACCAAATAATTTACATGACCCCCAAATATCTAAAATGCCTCACATGAAAAAACTATTTTTCTGTAATCAAATCCTCTCACTACTGTTCGTGAGGCCCATCGGCTTTTGCTGAGGTTCCAGTTGCACTCATTGTCTAGCCTGGCACCTGTGTAATTTTCACGGTTAAGATAGCAGTGTTCAGCCTGAGGCATGCACCTTTGCTGATTCTGGGACAGCCTAGGAATCACACTTATGCTGAGACCAAGGCACCGTGTGCCTTTGTTGAGGCAGAATGGAATTTTCCTGATGCCTGTGAAGATGTACAAAATAGCCATTTACCTATGAACAAAGTTTAAAGAAGCTTCTGTGCATGTCAATGAAAAACTGCATTTGTGCAGCTTTAATTACTCCCTTTCCTAACCTTCCCCTTCATGCTTCAACTATTTGAGTTTCCCTGTGTCATACAGCAAGTTTCAACTTGTTTGCTGGCAGAAATTCCTCAGTGTTTGTGTCTTAATCTCTTTTTATAAGTTCATCAGCAGTATTGCATTAGGACCCACCCCAATAACCTCATTTAATCTTAATTACCTTTTAAAGAGCCTATCAATGAGTAAAGTCACATTCTGAAATACTGGGGGTTAGGATTTCAATATATGTTCAAATTTGAGGGGACACTATTTAGTCCATAGAAGAGATTAATTCATTTGTTCAACAAATATTAATTGAAAGCTTACTAAGTGTCTCTTTGTGTGAGATTCTGCAGAAAGATTAAGTAGCATATTTACGATCAAGCAGCTGATTACTGGTAGAAACACTGGCGTCAAAGGATGTTCTCTTAACTACTCTAATGTCTTTTAATAGCAAAAATCAGAAAATGAACTAATAAGTAGACTGTTATATAATCTTTTGTTGGAATACTATGCAGCTTAAAAAGGCTGAGTAGGAAGATAAGAAATACGGGAAAATGCTTTTGGCAGAAACAGAAGTGCTGGTTATTTATATCTCTACATTAAGACTGCATCTCTGTACAACTGCATAGAAAATAAAAGCCTGAAAAGAAATATATCAAAATACTAATAGTAGTTTTAGTAGAGCAATAAGAATTATCAGAGTTTTGGGGTTTTTGGTTTTTTACTTTCAAAATTTTCTGTAGTATAACGTACTTTTCTAAAATTTTCTGAGATTAACTAATGAAAGGTGATTATTCTTGATTGGAAAAGACTCTGATGTTGGGAAAGATTGAAGGCAGGAGGAGAAGGGGACGACAGAGGATGAGATGGTTGGATGGCATCACCAACTCTATGGAAATGAGTTTGAGCAAGCTCTGGCAGTTGGTGTTGGATAGGGAAGACTGGCGTGCTGCAGTCAGACACTGAGTGACTGAACTATAAGACTCAAAAGACTGAATAATTTTGACAGGGTAAATTCTCTTTTTGGCCATGTTGGTTAATCAAGGAACTATGAATATTAGAATTGGAATATGAATACGAGGACAGTAACTTAATGATATTAACCATAGCCCATTTTATGAGCCAATGTAAGAATCACTGCCCTTAGTATCGAAGTGATCTAATGATATTGTCAACCCAAAATTCATTTATTTCATTCTTCAGCTCTATTTAAACACACATTATAGCCTTAATATATCTGGAAAGTATCTGGTATTTAAAAAAATTATTATTTATATTTCTTTTAGTCATAGAAATTTAATGAAGTCTTTGGGAGTTTATAGGATGGTTAAATGGAAAAAATGGATGTATTTTATAACTCTGATCAATTTATTCATGTGGTTCTCCTGTAATGGCTAATTAATCTTACTTTGGCAGTCTAGTTACAAAGCATATACCTTTCCAAACATTAACTATCCTCATTATCCTTCTCTAGGCCTTTTCCGATTAAATTACTATCTGTTACAGTAATGTGAAAAAAAAAATTAAACAAATTATTTACCATCAGAAGCATATACAATGTTCTGACCCCCACATATTTTCCATAGCAAGATAGTCAATGCATTGGGCTAAATTTCAGAATTCCCGATGATAGCACAGCCTGGTCCTTTACCTGTAACCACTCACCGGTCTTTACTCACATACTCAACAGAGGGCTCATTTTAAGTATTCACTTTGAATAAGAAATCTTTTAGGACACTAATATAACTAAGAGAAAGGAAAATAGACATCTTTCAAATGAGTGATTGGTCATGTGGCCTACCACGAGGAATAGCACAAAAGTGCTTTTTCCCTCCAACAAAAATTCCCTTTACTGAAACCCAAAATCTTTCTATTAATGATTATTAAATAATCATTTGAGGCCTCCCAGGTACCTCACTGGTAAAGAATCTACCCGCCAGTGCAGGAGATTTAGGAGACAAGTTTGATCCTTGGGTCAGGAAGATCCTCTGAAGTAGGAAATGGCAACCTGCTCCAGTATTCTTGCCTGGAAAATTCTATGGACAGAGGAGCTTGGTGGACTGCAGTTCATGAGGTCACAAAGAGTTGGACAGGACTGCATAATAATAATCCTTTGGGACTTGAAAGTAGTCACAGATAAGACTCTGTGGCTCTAATGTGAAAGAATTGTTAAAAGTCTTCTGTTTAACATTAAAGAGACAACATGCATACCCAAGAAAGGTAGAGAGATGGATGAGCTGATGAACATGGAAGAGGAAAGACGAATGATCCTGATACGATCTGAATTTGTGTCCTACCAAATTCATATGTTGGAATTCTAACCCCCCACAATGTGGGGTATTAGGAGTTAGAGCCCTGGACCCCTCACGAATGGGATGAGTGCCCTTTCAAAAGAGACCCTGGAGAGCTCTCTAGCACTGTCCTCACCTTGGGAGGAGGATACAAGGATACAAGGAGAAGAAAGCAGTGTGCAGTCTGGAAGAGGACCCTCATTAGAACCTGACCACACTGGCATCCTCATCTCAGAGTTTCAGCCTTCAGAACTGTGAAAAATAAATTTATGTTGTTTATTTGTCAGCCATTCTATGCTTTTCTGTGATAGTAGCCCAGACTGACCTAAACAGATCCTGACTTAACCAGAGTGCCTGGTGGTGTTGTAGCCACGCGTTCCAGGAAACAAACTCACTCAGAAGGACAATGCAGATAGTGGAGTGCAGTTTATTACACCGGCGGACCCAAGGCAGAGTCTCCTCTTAGCCAAGGACCCTGACCACCATTTGTGAAAATCTTTTATACCCTATGTGTACATTGAACCCACCACCCAATTTCCTTGAAACTTACATAAAACAAAGGAAGGGTAAATACAATCACAATAACCCCATCATTCACGTGTTAGGTGTTCAAACAGTTAATAATCAATAAGCTTGTAATTACATTCCGATAGACACGGAAAGAATTTAAGACCTGTCCGGAGGCAGGGGTGATTAGAATATGCTTTCTCTTAGGTGATGAGCAACCTGGATGTGTTCTTCAAGATTCCCCTATCTAGAGGGGGTCTTATCTTTCTATTGTAGTTTCCATAGGCACTAAGCACAGAGTTCAGAGTCTGTTGGAGAGGTGGCCGAGCATGATCAGCATGAACAGGCCTAAGATGGAGTCCAGGCCTTATGAATTCCCTCTTCAGCGGTAAGCGTATCTCCCAACATGGGTATACTTGGAAGAGTGAGGGAGGAGTGGGGAGGGAGAGATTTGTGCTTTGCAATGTAACTCTTTGCCAAATGGGAAGAATGACAATGTTACAACATCACCTCAAAAGCTAAAATCAATTTCTCTGATTTTTAAAGTGATGCCTACTGCAGCCATGAAATTAAAAGACGCTTACTCCTTGGAAAGAAAGTTATGACCAACCTTGATAGTATATTAAAAAGCAGAGACATTACTTTGCCAACAAAGGTCCATCTAGTCAGGGCTATGGTTTTTTCCGTGGTCATGTATGGATGTGAGAGTTGGACTGTGAGGAAAGCTATTGCCGAAGAATTGATGCTTTTGAACTGTGGTGTTGGAGAAGACTCTTGAGAGTCCCTTGTACTGCAAGGAGATCCAACCAGTCCATTCTAAAGGAGATCAATCCTGGGTGTTCATTGGAAGGACTGATGCTAAAGCTGAAACTCCAATACTTTGGCCACCTCATGCGACGAGTTGACTCACTGGAAAAGACTCTGATGCTGGGAAAGGTTGGGGGCGGCAGGAGAAGGGGACGACAGAGAATGAGATGGCTGGATGGCATCACCAACTCGATGGACATGAGTTTGAGTGAACTCTGGGAGTTGGTGATGGACAGGGAGGCCTGGTGTGTTGTGATTCATGGGGTCGCAAAGTGTCGGACACGACTGAGTGACTGAACTGAACCGAACTGAACTGGGAGGGCTGTCTGCTGTCTGTGAAGGGTGGAGGTAATCTGATAGAAGAAACCATCTGTGTAGGCTTTGATCATGATTAACACTGTGCCAGTTGGGCCAATTTCAGAAAGTAAGGTGAGTAGTGAAGTCGTTCAGTCGTGTCCGACTCCTTGCGACCCCATGGACTGTAGCCTACCAGGCTCCTCCGTCCATGGAATTTTCCAGGCAAGAGTACTGGAGTGGGCTGCCATTTCCTTCTCCAGAGGATCATCCCAACCCAGGGAAAGAACCCGGGTCTCCTGCATTGCAGGCAGACGCTTTACTGTCTGAACCACCAGGGGGGCGAGCCACCAGGGAAGCCCCCATTGGTAGTTTTAAAGAAGACAGCATCAAGACTTCTCTGGTGGTCCAGTGGTTAAGACTCTATACTTCCACTGCTAGTGGAGGGGGTTCAATCCCTGGTCAGGGAACTAAGATCCTGCGTGCTGTATGGCCACCCCCTTAATGTCTTAGTTATATAAAAAAGAGAGAATAGCATAGGTCTTAACCTCAGTGCCCTCTAGATTCACTTTTCATCTTTGACCTTCATTCACATCATCAATTCTGTTTCTGATATAATGCAGTAATTATGTGTCTCCTCCAGGAGGATGTTGAGTTTATACTGGAGAATTTCAGAAAGAGGAAGCCATCAAAAATTGATGATCAAGTCTGAGTATGGGGGTTGTATGGGGAGGGGGATAAAAGCAGAGCAAATTATGGCTGTGACAGTTATTGTGTGAATGGAAGTGCAAGTTTTCCTTTTCTCTCTACTTAAATTGAGGATGTTATGTAGTGAATTTTAGTCAGTTGAAGAGTCAGAATGGATGACAATAGCCAGACCAATGTGTTTCTTTCTGTCCTGCCTGGATGACTTGGGGCAATTCTTTTTTTTTTTTTACAGTTCATAACTTTTATAAATAAAATAAATTAAATGTACAGTGAATAAGTTCTCTGAAATATTTCAATATTTCTGCAGGTTTAGTAACATTGTAAAATACATTTCAACTAAAATTCACAAATCTAAAAACCTGTTAGGCATTTTTAGGCGTTTTAAGTTGGAAATGAAGACCAATGTTACATCGTAATATGCCAATTACAAATAGTACTTCAAATAGCAAATACTACAGTTTGTCCCAAACTTTAAAAACTATTCATGAACTCAACACTGAAGTATTGATGGCTATGAGAATTGTTTCCTAGCCTTTTTGAAAATTTCAACCCATTTACGTTTAAGGTAATTATTGATAAGTACGATCCCATAGCCATTTTCTTTATTGCTTTGGGTTCAAGTTTATACACTCTTTCTGTGTTTCCTGTCTATAGAAGATCCTTTAGCATTTGTTGGAGAACTGGTTTGGTGATGCTGAATTCCCTCAGCTTTTGCTTGTCTGTAAAGCTTTTGATTTCTCCTTCATATATGAATGAGAACCTTGCTGGGTATAGTAATCTGGGCTGTAGGGTATTTTCTTTCATCACTTTATGTCTTGCCACTCCCTTCTGGCCTGAAGAGTTTCTGTTGAAAGATCAGCTGTTATCCTTATGGGAATCCCCTTATGTGTTACTTGCTGCTTTTCCCTTGCTGCTTTTAATATTTGTTCTTTGTCTTTGATCTTTGTTAATTTGATTAATATGTGTCTTGGAGTATTTCGCCTTGGGTTTATCCTGTTGGGGACTCTCTGGGTTTCTTGGACTTGGGTGATTATTTCTTTCCCTATTTTAGGGAAGTTTTCAACTATTATCTCCTCAAGTATTCTCTCATGGTCTTTCTTTTTGTCTTCTTCTTCTGGGACTCCTATGATTCGAATGTTGGAGCGTTTAACATTGTCCCAGAGGTCTCTAATATTGTCCTCATTTCTTTTAATTCGTTTTTCTTTTTTCCTCTCTGTTTCATTTATTTCTACAATTCTATCTTCTAGTTCGCTTATCCTGTCTTCTGTCTCTGTTATTCTACTGTTTGTTCCCTCCAGAGTGTTTCTGATCTCATCTATTGCATTATTCATTGTATATTGACTCTTTTTTATTTCTTCTAAGTCCTTATTAAATCTTTCTTCCATCTTCTCAATCCTTTTCTCCAGGTTATTTATCTGTAACTCCATTTTGCTTTCAAGATTTTGAATCATTTTTACCATCAAAATTTGAAATTCTTTATCAGGTAAATTCCCTATATCTTCTTCTTTTGTTTGTGTTGGTGGGCAATTATCTTGTTCCTTTACTTGCTGGGTATTTCTCTTCCTCTTCATCTTGCTTATATTGCTTTGCTTGGGGTGGCCTTTCCCTCTTCTTGCAGTTTGTGGAGTTCTCTTTATTATGTCGTTTCTTCGCTGTGTGTGGGGTTGGACGGGTGACTTGTCCGGGTTCCCTGGTTAGGGAAGCATGTGTCGGTGTTCTGGTGGGTGGAGCTGGATTTCTTCTCTCTCCTTTAGAAGACAATGGGCTGCTTTTCTGGGAGCCTGATGTCCTCTGCCAGTATTCAGAAGTTGTTTTGTGGACTTTACTCCGCATTCAAATGTTCTTTTGATGAATTTGTGGGGGAGAGGGTGGTCTCGCCGTCTTATCCCTCCGCCATCTTGTTTCTTCCTCCCCAGAACACTGGATTCTTATATTCCACTTGGTCGTGGAGTATCTCTTCCCAGCTGCTCCAGCAAGGTGCAGCCACTGTACCTTACCTTGGACGAGGGGTATCTCCTCAAGGCCGCCCCTCCTGCTTTGAATGTGGATCAGCTCCTCTCGGCCCTCTGGTGCCCAAGCACCCACAGCTCCTCTCAGCCACCACCCTAACCCTGGGTGCGGGGCAGCTCCTCTCAGCCATGATTCTGCACGTGGTCGGTTGCGCCGGAGCCGGGCGTCCCTCGCGTCTGCGCCGCCGGAGCCGGGCGTCCCTCGCGTCTGCGCCGCCGGAGCCGGGCGTCCCTCGCGTCTGCGCTGCCGGAGCAGGGCGTCCCTCGCGTCTGCGCCGCCGGAGCCCGGCGTCTCTCGCGTCTGACTTGGGGCAATTCTTTAACCTACCAGCTTTCTTTCAGTGACAGAGTATTATATATTTTGTGCTTGAAGATTGAATTAGATGACATGGATAGGACATTTAACCTTGCACCAGTTGGCCCAATTTAGAGAGAAACATGACTATGGAAGAAGGATGAGAGAGCGATTTGAAATTGTTGACTTTTGATGGAGGAAGACGGTCACAAGCCAAGGAATGTGAGTGGACTCTAAAAGAAAAAAGAAAGTGAAGTCGCTCAGTCGTGTTGGACTCTTTGTGACCCCATGGACTATAGACTACCAGGTTCCACTGTCCATGGGATTTTCTAGGCAAGAATACTGGAGTGGGTTGCCATTTCCTTCTCCAGGAGTTCTTCCTGACCCAGGGATTGAACCCAGGTCTCCTGCATTGTAGGCAGACGCTTTACCATCTGAGCCACCAGGGACTCTCCGTTCCGTTCAGTCGCTCAGTCGTGTCCGACTCTTTGCGACCCCGTGGACTGTAGCCTACCAGGCTTCTCCGTCCATGGGATTCTCCAGGCAAGAATACTGGAGTGGGTTACCATTTCCTTCTCCAGGGGATCTTCCCGACCCAGGGATCGAACCCGGGTCTCCCGCATTGGAGGCAGACGCTTTAACCTCTGAGCCACCAGGGAAGCCCCACCAGGGACTCTAGAAGCTGAAAAAAGCAAGGAGGCATATGCTTCCTTAGAAAAAAGACCTTCCTCCAAAAAAGACCTTGGCCTTACAGATGATTTTTAAGCCCAGTGAGAACTGTGTTGGACTTCTCACCTACCTGGAAAAGAACAATCTACATCTACACTCTCCATGGAGAAACATGGACATTTATACATAGGCCAAGGGCAGTTATTCAAACTAAGTGCCTCAGGAGCACAGGAGAAGGGAAAACAGCTGGGGATTTATGGAAGGGTTTTGGAAAAGGTAAATAATACAGACCGTGACACATTTTAACAGAGGAAGAAGCAAGATGAAAATTTGTCTGAGGAGGAGCACAGTGGAAGCTTGAAAGGGTACTGCATGTTCACCAGCGGGAGTGCCCATCCCAGAGGACTGGAGCAGAGCTCTTGGGGTAGGAGGAGAGAAAGAGTAGACAACTCTGCATCTGTGAGCCTGGACGGAGAGGCTGTGTTGCTCACAAGAAGGTGCATAGCTTTGGGAGGAAGGAGACTGTAGTTGAACTCTTGAGGTTGAACTCTCAAAAGATAACCAGCGGAAGTAGCTGCAATTCAGTTCCACTCACGTGCACCTCTGCCATCTGAGTGGGCACTGACAGGAGCCCTTTCTGGCACTAATGGTCTCAGAGGATTCATCCCCTCCTATAAGTGACTCCTGCCTCTGGGCACTTTGAGAAAATAGAACAGGAAAACACTGATTTGACTATTTCTCTAAAACCTCTGAACTGTTGTACTTCCAAGGATATATTTGAAATATTCCTTTATTTACCCCTTACCTGACACACATTTTCCTCACAAGAGTTGCATGTACTTATCTGACTTCTCAGTGCAGTGCTACCAGCTGGGGCTGGGTGGACAGTCTGCAAGGCCTGCAGAGTGAGAAGATGCAATTCACACCAGACTGATTCCCAGAGGGGAATTTTGGTACTTAATCCAATGTCCTGTGAGATCCAGGCTCCCATTTAGCCCACTCAGACATTTCTATTTTTTTTTTTTCTCGTGCCAATTCCTAGTGAAACTTGCAAAGCCAAGCCATCCATGCTAACTAAGGCTATGAATCCTGTCAGTGAGCCTACAGATTGAAGAAAAAACCTGAAATTTAGACTCAGGTTGAAAACAGTTGTGAAGGACTTTATATTTGAGATATACTAAGCTGTTTTATAGAACAAGATTGTTATTTTCCTCTGGCCCTGTCTTGAGAAGCTGGAAATATTTGGGAAGAAGAGTTTGATTGTTTGAATAAATGAAGTGATTACTTGCATTTTGGGTGCAAATTTGCAGAGTTTGCAGCATCCCAGCCTCCCCAGACAACTACACTCCAACTGAGCCTGTGAAACTCCTCTTCTTGATTTTCCCTGGACCTCACATCCTCATCATAGCCAACACCTCTTCCTGGAGACAGCCTGATGTCTATAACATATTACCCTTTGATGAATTTACCCACTGATGCAATAGACCCTGTAGGAGGTGGGTGCAACTAGGGGGATCTAGGTGGGATATGGTTGGCTACAAGCTCTGGAAATTGATTAATAAATAAATCAAAACCCTTTTCTTTTTCTAAAACAGAGTTCCTAAAAATGTGGTCTTTCCCAGAACTGCCTTAGAATCTCCTGGTGAATGATTGTTAAATACAGATTCCTGGTCTTACCAGACACACTGAATTTCCAGAGGATGGTGATCTGGAACTACATCGTTAGACAGCATCTGAGGCAATATTGTTGGGCACCTGTCTTTGAAAATTTTGCTAAAGCGAAAGAGCAAAATAATAAACCATCTCCTCTCTCGGGCTTCCCTGGTGGGTCAGATAATAAAGAATCTGCCTGTAGTATAGGAGACCTAG
This sequence comes from Moschus berezovskii, assembly GCF_049115385.1. Lineage (NCBI taxonomy): Eukaryota > Metazoa > Chordata > Mammalia > Artiodactyla > Moschidae > Moschus > Moschus berezovskii. The sequence continues at coordinate 59,139,242 of NC_142469.1, forward strand.
GTTCAATCCCAGAGTCTGGAAGATCCCCTGGAGAAGGGAATGGCTCCCCACTCCAGTATTCTTGCCTGGAGACTTCCACGGACAGAGAAGCCTGGTGGACTACAGTCCACAGGGTTACAAAAAGTCGGACACTACTGAGCGACTAACACACACACACTTCTCTCTCTCAGATTGCCTTGTAGTGAACTTTTTTTTTTCCACCAAAGTTGCCTTAGAAGGTGCACCTTAGTCCTTTGGGGCTGCTATAACAGAATATTATAGACTTTATAAGCTATAGAAATGCATTTCTCACAGTTTTGGAGGTTGGGAAGTTCAAGATTAAGGTACTGGCAAGTTCAGTTTCTAGTGAATACAAGCTTCCTAGCTCACAGAGAGGTGGCTTCTCGCTTTGCCTCACCGGAAGGAGGGCCATGGGAACTCCCTGGGGTCTCTGACTCTCATTTATGAGGCCTCTATCCTCATGGCATAATCACCTCCCCAAAGGACCCACTTTCAAATGCCATCATACTTGGGATTGTATTTTAAAATGAATTTGGGATGGACACACCCTTTCAGTTTACAGCAGTGTGTGTGTGTATACGTGTTGTGTGTGTGTATACGTGTGTGTGTGTGTGTGTGTGTGTGTATGAGAGAGAGAGAGAACATGGAGGAGGTAGAACGGGTAGGCAGCAGGATAGAAGCAAGAAAGTTTGATAAAAAAGGATAAAATTCAAAATTTCTCACTCTTTATATCTTAACATCTGAGATCTTCCCCTGGGAGTTCAATATGTAGATTCTACCATAGGTATTCACAATTTTCATGTGTCTAATTCATGGAGAGAAATTTACTGAAGGCTGAACAGATCAGGAAGACATCTATAGTCAACCAAAAAGTATTATATTTGTTTCAGGCCAAATTTAGAGCTTAGATGATTGATTGTATGTGCTCTGTATATCAGAACTCTCTGTATATTTGTCATTGTTGTTTAGTGGCTAATCATGTCTGACTCTCTTGCGACCTCATGTACTGTAGCCCACTAGGCTCCCCTGTCCATAGGATTTCCCAGACAAGAATACTCGAGTGGGTTGCCATTTCCTTTTCCAGGGGATCTTCCCAACCCAGAGGTTGAACCCACATCTATAGGGTTCATTGTCAGGCAGAGTCTTTACCACTGAGCCAGCAGGGAAGCCCTCTGTGTATTTGCAGTATAGTGATACTCTTTTTATTTATCTGTGTATCAACTCAATATTTATCACATTGTAAATGATAGAAGTTCAAGAAATATTTAGTGAGTGCTTGTTCTTTGCTCTGTTTGCCATTTATTTGATGCTGAGTGGTTGATCATGAATATAGCCTCAGTTCTGTTGCTGAAGAGATGGTGTGGTTATGGAAGGGTCTCAAACTAGGGAGCTTTTAAAATTGTAGCACAGTAATGGATATACAACCAACAACAAAAGTTTGGATCTTTAGCTTTGTCCTAAAGAAAAAATATGATTCCCATTATAATATATGTTCCTAAAAAGCAACTAATAAAAAGCAGGGGGTTTAGACAGACTGTGCTGAATTGATGAAAACTCCTGTGGATACTAGGGCAGGGCTATATTGCTGGATGCCGAGGCAGCACAAGGCAAAATGGTGTTTTTCAGAAGATGAAAGAAAGGAAGACAGACAGCTCTCAAGAATGCAGTTTCCATCTCCCTTGGGTAAACATAGATGACAAACAGAACTAAACAGACAAATATTGTGCAGAGGATATGCACTGTAGATACTGTCTGCATAGGTAATCTTCCTTTTAACTGTTCACTCTAGATAACAAGCAAACCTTTACCTAGCATTGCTTTTCCACTGATTCTTGGAGAAAAGCTGAAAAATGAAAATTCTGCTTCAAGGATATATAGGCAACTAGCTTGTGAAAATAACACCAAGTACTTACAATCATTAAATAAGAGAAAAAGGACACTATCTGTTTTCTGACCTTAGACAATTTACTTAGCTTCCTTTTAAACCTGATTTTACATATTTGCAAAAATGGGAAGAATAACATCTAAAGAGATTTTATAATTATTAAATAAAAAGTATATAAAGTATTTAACATGAAATGCTCAATGAATGGGAGCTATTTATATTAAATGGAACAAGATGGAATGACTAATATTAATCAGAAATAACTTTTTGAAATATGGCTCTGAAAATAAGAATGGGGGGTGTTGAGTCTAAAGCTGGATTTATTTTGACAACACTAGATATTTCCACTGAGCTTGTGCAACTGTCAATTGCCTTCTCTTCCTGCTAACACACAATATTTTCAGTGCTGAGATAGATTTTAAAAATGGTTCAGAGAAGGTACTTGGCTATCTTTCTGAAGTTACTATAATAATCCCCATAACCCCTCAAGCCAGCAATGTTCTTTTACCTGAGTAAATTGATTTAGTGAGTCATCTGCAATTTCTCTACAGTAAGTGGCACAGAAATTTTGATGGATATATTTTATAGAAAAAATTATACTTAGGGAAATGATTTTTCCCTCATAGATATACAATTTGTAACCAAATTTCAGACTATGCTTAGAGTTTTACAATTGCTATGAATCAGTTAAGCCAGTAAAGATGAAGATGTGAATGGGGTTTATCTTTTGATTTAAATCTTGGTGCTTTTTCAAATAAATAAAAGAGGAAAAATATTTTAAGGCTTTATAAGTCATTATATAATCCTTATGTATTATGGTTTGGATAGTCTTAATTCAGTTAAATGAACCCACGTGTGTGTTGCATTGGCAAAGGTATAAGAATAAGATACAATTCCTACAATTCCTTATCTAAAGGAAGGGAAATAATGATATAAATAATATGTTTAGTTTAGTAAAAACCAAATGAGGTGTACAAAGTGCTATGTGTGAAGTACACAGCTCTAAGGTGCTCAGAGTGGAGGGAAAGCTCCATTTGGCCTGGGCTTTAAAGGATTTGTTGCTCAAAAGGATTTGTATTCTAGATATACAGGAATGGCATAAACAAAGTGAGAGAGAGAGAGAAAATACATGTCAGACTAAGGGAACAACAACAACAAAAAAACCCAGCCAATTTTGGCTGGTGCAAGGGTCAGTGGAAATCATAGGTAATGAGCCATATGGTAGGCTAGTACCATATGAAACATCATATCCCTAAGAAATGTAAGAAAATTAATTGTTACACTGAGAGATAATTCTGATGGAAAATTGCTTCTATGAACAGTGGTGGTGACAGTTAACAGATTGAGAACAACTACTCAATGGAAAATAGTTGCTTTAGTCAACAGAAAAGCGATTATTTCTAAACAGAAGACTGATATGATCAAGAAATTAGAAGACTCTAGCAACTTACTAGACCAGAGAAAATAACGGCCAATATCTAGTAAAGCAGGGAAGTTGAACTGAACTTTGGCCGCCCACTTCAGTCCATGCTAAAATGACAGTGAAGAGATTTTAGCTTTTCAACCTAAAAGGACAAAGGAAATGGAGAGGAGCCAACTGCAAAAATCTGGGAGCTGGCAAAGTAGGTGGATGGTCAATAACTTAATTAGCAGACCTGAGAAATATAAAGATCTAGAAAATAACTCGAGTTATACTACAGAGTTCTCAGTGGTGGAGGAATGTGTGGCATGGTGTGCCTGTGGGAGTGCAGGTGAATTGGGGGCTATAAACAGAAGGGAGTTTGTGATGGACAGGGAAGCCTGATGTGCTACAGTCCATGGGGTGGCAAAGAGTCAGACACGACTGAGCGACTGAACTGAATTGAACTGAAACAGAAGAGTTAATTGAAAGTTTGTGGAGGCAGAAGACAATCCTGTAGAGGAGGCAAAACTTTTACCTCTCCCATCTTAGGCTTTCAGCTGGAACTCTTTGACAAGAGAAAGACAGCAGTTTATTACTGCAGGCTGTACACATCAGCAAGAGAAATCTAAACCCAAAATAATATTTCAAAATGGTTATTTAGAAGCCCAGCCTATACAGCATCTTCAGCAAAGGACAGTATGTTTGTAGAGAAATGTTGCAACAGAGGAAGGCAGTTTTAGGCCTTCAAGGCCAGCAAAATGTCACAGGGTAAGTATATGGGAGGAAACTAATGGAGTAAAATTTGCTTGCAGATTCCTCTGGTGCCATCTCTGGGCTGATAAGAGTCTGTCTTTAGTAAAAGGAGAATTTATTTCCTGCCTTTAGGCAGAAAATGGGGAACTTTTCCGGGGTTTTCTGCTTATTGATTGCTTTCAGTTCAAAATAATTTTTATGTCAAAGAGGCATATTTTGAAGTGACATATCCTGGTTTCCTTCAGCTTCTCTGTTCATTTTTCTATTGCATAAAGCCAAAACAATATCCTCTTTTAACCAGGCAGAAAATCAGAGATTTATTCTCTAAGGATTGTAAACTGTAGGGTCTTTGGACTCCAGAATACCAGGTAAATTTGAAGGCAAGATTATTGTATGAAAACAGGGGCGTTAAGTGAAAAATTTCCTCTGAATCTGAGACAAGCCCTCTCACTTACCATATTGCTGGTAGCCAGAGCTTCCCTGGTGGCTCAGATGGTAAAGAATCCACCTGCAATGCAGAAGATCTGGATTCAGTCCCTGTTGGGACGATGCCTTGGAGAAGGGGATGGCAACTCACTTTAGTATTCTTGCCTGGAGAATCCCAATGGACAGAGGAGCCTGGCAGGCTACAGTCCATGGGATTGCAAGGAGTTAAACATGACTGAGTGACTAAGCACACAACAGCATAGGTTTATACCATCCAAAAAGGCAGTGCAGTCTTTTCCCTGGGGATTCTGATCAGTCAAGAAGAAAAGTTTTATAGAAATGAGTATCAGATATTTCTCCCAAAATCTAATCTGGCTCTTTGAGATTACCATTTATTCAAACTCCTCATTGAAAACCCCAACTATTCATTTAAGACTTTTAAATAGCCTCAGTGAGCTATCCTGAAATATAAGCTGACACCTCTGAATGGAAGATAGAGACTGAAACAAAACACAGAGAACCTGACTATGCAGGGGGTTGAAAACCTCAAAGAAATTAATCCTTAATATCCTCTGAGAGACAAAAATAGATTGCATCCATGAAGCAGGATCATGAAATGGAACAGAAAAAAAAATTACTGAAAATTAAAAATATGGTAACAAAAATGAAAGAAACTAACAATGTTTGGAAGTAAAAATTAAGAAAATCTCCTAGAATACAGAGGAAACGAGAAATAGTCCTGGCAACTTAACATCGAAGTATCAGAAAATTCAGAAAGACAAAACAGAGCAAGTTAAGGGGAACAATTTTCAATTGCATATGTATTTCAATAGTATATATATTTCAATTGTATAATATATATTTGTATATATATAAATCTCACTAGTAAAGGACATAAGTTTCCAATGGAAAGGGCTCTCTGAATTGAAAGTCACTCAATCGTACCTGACTCTGCAACTCCATAGACTATTGTCTACCAGGTTCCTCTGTCCATGGAATTCTCCAGGCAATAATACTGGAGTGGATTGCCATTCCCTTCTCTAGGAGATCTTCCCAACTCAAGGATCCAACCCAGGTCTCCTGCCTCTTGATCGTCTGAGCCACCAGGTAAGTAAAGGACATAAGCTTTCAATAGAAAGGGCTCTCTGAATTGAGTTCTCAGCAAAATGGATAAAAATAGACTCACACTAAAGCACATATGTGTGAAAATTCAGAATACTGGAGATTAAAGAAAGATACTACAAGCTTTTGTATTATTTTACATACAAAAATAAATAGTATAACGCATATATATGGAATTTAGAAAGATGCAAATGATAACCCTGTATACGAGACAGCAAAAGAGACACAGATGTATAGAACAGTCTTTGGGACTCTGTGGGAGAGGGTGAGGGTGGGATGGTTTGGGAGAATGGCATTGAAACATGTATATTATCATATGTGAAACGAATCGCCAGTTCAGGGTCGATGAATGTTACAGGATGCTCTGGGCTGGTATGCGGGGATGACCCAGAGGGAGGATAAGGGGAGGAGGGAGGTGGGAGGGGGTTTCGGGAGGGGGAACTCATGTACACCCAGGGCGGATTCATGTCAATGTATGGCAAAACCAACCAATATAATATTGTAAAATAATTAGCCTCCAATAAAAATAAAAATTAAAATAAATAAATAGTAATAGTAGGAGAAGGAGGTTCATACAAAGAGAACCAAGAATAGGCAAAAGCAATAGTGAAGACTAGAAGATACTATTTTCTAACCTGAAAAACAACATCTACACAAAGTCTCAATCAAATGTGAGGGTAAAATTTTAAAAGTTTCAAAACTTCACCTTTTCTCAGGATGTGGCATCAGCAGAATGAGAAGGTATAGCTAGAATGAAGACATGGGGTCCAGAAAACAGAGACTCAGCTCAGGAGTTGGGAGAAGGGGATCATCAGGATGCTGGTGATGGGATATCTTAATATGGCAGCATTGCGGTTGGCCTGACGTGGGGGTGAGGCATGCGAGACAGTCTTCATGGAGCTGAATCTGATATTCCAATAAGAGATGTCATGAAGATGAAATCGAAAGGACACTTGAGCTGTTTGAATGTACTGAGAAGGTACTGACACAATAGGGAAGAATGTGTGGTTGAATTCATGATAGAAAATCAGGCCAATGAAACTCTGGCAAAAACAAATTGTTCAGTAGAGAAAGACATCCTATTATGCTACATGGATCAATAAAAGCATTTGCTTAGTCATAGCAATGTCAACATTGATCCAGTCAAAATTATAATATATTTATATTTGAAGAATGAGGACTGCAAAGTGTGTGGTGGGAGCTGGCAAGAGGGAGAGTTAAATCTTCCTATTCTGTTGTGAGAAATCAATAGTCAATGCCTAACGTTAAAAACAGGAGCAGCAGACACATGTTATTTGGAAGTAAGGATGCACATATGGTTAAAGAATCATTTAAAAGAGCAGGAGAGAGCTGGCTCTTGGGATGAGGAAAACAAAGTGGGAGGGTCTAAAATTACATAAGAGGGTGAGGTGATGAAGGAGCAGTGAAGAAAGGAGATTTAGGACTAAATGAGAGAGAGATATATAAAATTAAATTTGTAGGACTGGGCAATTGATTGGATTATAAAAAGAGTAGGAAAAGGATGACAGGTGTTTCAGGCAGGGTAACTGAGAAGACAATGAAATCATTAACAGGATTAGGAAATCCAAAGAAGACATAGGTGATGGTGGGGTGGATGGGGGGAGAAAATTGAATAGAATTGTCATGGCTCAGAAATGTGAAAAGCCTGATTCTGCCACTTTGCCTGTATGATCATTGGCAGGATTACCTAACCTCCATGGATTACAGAGACTTTACCTACAAAATAGGAGAGACAGAGGAGCATAGTGGTAAAGAACCCAGACACTGGAACTGGAGTGCCCAAGTTTGAATGCCCCATTCTTTATCCCATTTACTATCCACGTGGTTTGGGCCATTTACTTAACTTATGCCTGCCTCAGTTTCCTCATCTGTAAAATGGAGATAATAGTATTTGCATTATGTATTTGTTTGCAGAATTAAATGGGTTGACACATGAAACACTTGGAACAAAATCAAGTCCTATATATGAACTTACTACTTTTATTATAAGTAAACTCTGATGTCCATTCCACATATGCCTTTTTATGAATATACAATAGGATGGTTTGTATTTGAGATTCCAGTGGAATATTCAGGGGAAGGAATAGGATAAACAGTTATAAATATTCTTCTATTATTTATGAGCGGAATCAGGATGATAAAAATGTGCAAGTTATTTGACTATAGGTGATTGTTGACATTGGGAGAGTGAATTACATTAAGGATAGGAGAAAAAAATACTGATAATATAAAATAAAATCCCTGATTGAACATAAATTACAAATGAAGTACATTTGAAAACTAGGAAAGAGGGTGTGCAGAAGCATCAGTGGATTTTCTCCTAGTAGACATCAGGTAGTACAAACAGATCAAGGCAAGAATTTGAGCCTTGGACCTGAACGGACCAGGGTTTATCTTGATTCTCAAGCCATGTAAATTGGGGCGATATATTTACTTTATCTAAACACACTCTACTTCAGTTGGGAAATGCATTAAAGTTTTGTATGAAATAAATCTGATCATATGGACCACAGCCCTGTCTAACTGAATGAAACTAAGCCATGCCGTGTGGGGCCACCCAAGACAAACGGGTCATGGTGGAGAGGTCTGACAGCATGTGGTCCGCTGGAGAAGGGAATGGCAAACCACTTCAGTATACTTGCCTTGAGAACCCCATGAACAGTATCAAAAGGCAAAATGATAGGATACTGAATGAGGAATTCCCCAGGTTGGTAGGTGCCCAGTATGCTACTAGAGATCAGTGGAGAAATAACTCCAGAAACAATGAAGGGATGGAGCCCAAGCGAAACAAATACCCAGTTGTGGATGTGACTGGTGATAGAAGCAAGGTCCGATGCTGTGAAGAGCAATATTGCATAGGAACCTGGAATGTTAGGTCCATGAATCAAGGTAAATTGGAAGTGGTCAAACAGGAGATGACAAGAGTGAACGTCGACATTCTAGGAATCAGCGAACTAAAATGGACTGGAATGTGTGAATTTCACTCAGAGGACCATTATATCTACTACTGTGGGCAGGAATCCCTTAGAAGAAATGGAGTAGCCATCATGGTCAACAAAAGAGTCCAAAATGCAATATTTGGATCCAATCTTAAAAACGACAGAATGATTTCTGTTCGTTTCCAAGGCAAACCATTCAATATTACAGTAATCCAACTCTATGCCCCAACCAGTAATGCTGAAGAAGCCGAAGTTGAACGGTTCTATGAAGACCTACAGGACCTTTAAGAACTAACACCCAAAAAAGATGTCCTTTTCATTATAGGGGACTGGAATGCAACAGTAGGAAGTCAAGAAACACCTGGAGTAACAGGAAAATTTGGCCTTGGAGCATGGAATGAAGCAGGGCAAAGGCTAATAGAGTTTTGCCAAGAGAATGCACTGGTCATAGCAAACACCCTCTTCCAACAACACAAGAGAAGACTCTACACATGGACATCACCAGATGGTCAACACCGAAAACAGATTGATTACATTCTTTGCAGTCAAAGATGGAGAAGCTCTATACAGTTAGCAAAAACAAGACCAGGAGCTGACTGTGGCTCAGATCATGAACTCCTTATTGTCAAATTCAGACTTAAATTGAAGAAAGTGGGGAAAACCACTAGACCATTCAGATATGACCTAAATAAAATCCCTTATGATTATACAGTGGAAGTAAGAAATAGATTTAAGGGACTAGATTTGATAGATAGAGTGCCTGATGAACTCTGGACGGAGGTTCGTGACATTGTACAGGAGACAGGGACCAAGACCATGGAAAAAGAAATGCAAAAAAGCAAAATGGCTGTCTGAGGAGGCCTTACAAATAGCTGTGAAAAGAAGAGAAGCGAAAAGCAAAGGAGAAAAGGAAAGATATAAGCATCTGAATGCAGAGTTCCAAAGAATAGCAAGGAGAGATAAGAAAGCCTTCCTCAGTGATCAATGCAAAGAAATACAGGAAAACAACAAGACAGGAAAAACAAGAGATCTCTTCAAGAAAACTAGAGATATCAAGGGAACATTTCATGCAAAGATGGGCTCAATAAAGGACAGAAATGGTATGGACCTAAGAGAAGCAGAAGATATTAAGAAGAGGTGGCAAGAATACACCGAAGAACTGTACAAAAAAGATCTTCACGACAAAGATAATGGCGATGGCGTGATCACTCACCTGGAGCCAGACATCTTGGAATATGAAGTCAAGTGGGCCTTAGAGAGCATCACTACGAACAAAGCTAGTGGAGGTGATGGAATTCCAATTGAGCTATTTCAAATCCTGAAAGATGATGCTGTGAAAGTGTTGCACTCACTATGCCAGCGAATTTGGAAAACTCAGCAGTGGCCACAGGACTGGAAAAGGTCAGTCTACATTCCAATCCCAAAGAAAGGCAATGCCAAGGAATGCTCAAACTACTGCACAATTGCACTCATCTCCCATGCTAGTAAAGTCATGCTCAAAATTCTCCAAGCCAGGCTTCAGCAATATGTGTACCGTGAACTCCCAGATGTTCAAGCAGGTTTTAGAAAAGGCAGAGGCACCAGAGATCAAATTGCCAACATCCGCTGGATCATGGAGAAAGCAAGAGAGTTCCAGAAAAACATCTATTTCTGCTTCATTGACTATGCCAAAGCCTTTGACTGTGTGGATCACAATAAACTGTGGAACATTCTGATAGAGATGGGAATACCAAACCACCTGACCTGCCTCTTGAGAAACCTGTATGCAGGTCAGGAAGCAACAGTCAGAACTGTACATGGAACAACAGACTGGTTCCAAATCGGGAAAGGAGTACGTCAAGGTTGTATAGTGTCACCCTGCTTATTTAACTTATATGCAGAGTACATCATGAGAAACGCTGGGCTGGAAGAAGCACAAGCTGGAATCAAGATTGCCAGGAGAAATATCAATCACCTCAGATATGCAGATGACACCACCCTTATGGCAGAAACTGAAGAGGAACTCAAAAGCCTCTTGATGAAAGTCAAGAGGAGAGTGAAAAGGTTGGCTTGAAGCTCAACATTCAGAAAACTAAGATCATGGCATCTGGTCCCATCACTTCATGGGAAATAGATGGGGAAACAGTGGAAACAATGTCAGACTTTATTTTTTTGGGCTCCAAAATCACTGCGGTTGCTGATTGCAGCCATGAAATTAAAGACGCTTACTCCTTGGAAGGAAAGTTATGACCAACCTAGATAGCATATTAAAAAGCAGAGACATTACTTTGCCAACAAAGGTCCATCTAGTCAAGGTTATGGTTTTTCCCGTGGTCATGTATGGGTGTGAGAGTTGGACTGTGAAGAAAGCTGATTGCCGAAGAATTGATGCTTTTGAACTGTGGTGCTGGAGAAAACTCTTGAGAGTCCCTTGGACTGCAAGGAGATCCAACCAGTCCATTCTAAAGGAGATCAATCCTGGGTGTTCATTGGAAGGACTGATGCTGAAGCTGAAACTCCAATACTTTGGCCACCTCATGAGATGAGTTGACTCACTGGACAAGAATCTTGTGCTAGGAGGGATTGGGGGTGGGAGGAGAAGGGGACGACAGAGAATGAGATGGCTGGATGGCATCACCGACTCGATGGAGGTGGGTTTGAGTTTACTCCGGGAGTTGGTGATGGACAGGGAGGCCTGGCGTGCTGTGATTCATGGAGTCGCAAAGAGTCAGACACGACTGAGCGACTGAACTGAACTGATGAAATAAGTTGCATGTTATGGCAGGCGATGGGGGAAGTCACTCAGTCATGTCTGACTCTTTGCGACCCTATGGACTATACAGTTCATTTAATTCTCCAGGCCATAATACTGGAGTGGGTAGCCTTTCCCTTCTCCAGGGGATCTTCCCAACCAAGGGATTGAACCCAGGTCTCCCTCATTGTGGGCAGATTCCTTACCAGCTGAGCCACAAGGGAAACCCAAGTATCCTGGAGTGGGTAGCCTGTTCCTTCTCCAACAGATCTTCCCAACCCAGGAATTGAACCGGGGTCTCCTGCACTGCAGGCAGATTCTTTACCAACTGAACTATCATGGAAGCCCACATGTTATGAGGGATGTGCCTAACATAGTGCATATCAAAGAATATACATTGGAATGCTGTACACATACAGTGTTGCACACATAGTGGGGGTTATTTATGCCAGTAGCCTGCGTATACCTAAGGCATCTATGTCCATGCCAACCGAAAGCCAAGCTGTTTCCTTCCCTCTGTCAATTTCTTTCCTAGGCTTCTTCTTCCCTCATTTGGGTCCTCTCTCTGGGGGTCTCTGTACAGGCATAACTTTCTAATAAGTGTCATTATTCTGTTGTCTGTTCTACAAATAAAGTGAACAAGTAACTTCGTTCACAGAACCCATGACCATGTACAGTGTAACATCTACAAGTGGGCATAGTGGTTTGCATCTGCACACTGAATTAATACTGTCATTGCACTTAATGTTGTCAATGTAATTAATATTGTCATTGTACTCTCACGGTAGATCTGAGAGTCCTCTGGTGGCTTCCCAGGTGGTGTTAGTGATAAAGAATGTGCCAATGCAGGTAACAGGTTCAGGTTTGATCCCTAGGTTGGGAAGATCCCCTGGAAGAGGGCATAGCAACCCACTCCAGTATTCTTGCCTGGAGAATCCCATGGACAGAGAAGCCTGACAAGCTACTGTCCATAAGGTCTCAAAGAGTCAGACACGACTGAAGCAACTTAGCAAGCACACACATGTACACACTGATTTATACAATAATGAAGGAAATTCAAATCCTAGAAAAATGATAGATTGACCTGACTGTAAACTTCCAGTAATAAGAGTACAGAAAACAGTCAGGTGTGATAGGTAGGAAATGAAATAACTAGGTTGTAAAATGAAAGAGTAAAAGTAGTAGTCCAATTTATGCTTGTTTTATTGAATACCCAATCTCTTTGTAATCCAAATCATTGATCTATGTGCTTGAGGAAAGCAGAACAAAATGAAAATTAAACAAAATAGAAATAGAACAGAGTTCTTGAGCTTGATTGAAACAGGGCTAACTAACCACAGGTTAAGACTTATAGTATAGATTTTCACGCATATATTTATGGTCACAAAATAATCAATGTCTCAACCTTTCCTTCCTATTTAAGCACTTTTAACTTCTTATAATTTTTTTATAATATTTCAGCATTAAAAATAAATAGGCAAGAAATCAAACACAACACACAGAATACCTATTACACCCTCCATAGTGTATGTGCAATCATGACCCTTGGGCTTCCCAGGTGGTGCAGTGGTAAAGAATCCACCTGCCAGTACAGGAGACACAGTTTCAATCCCTGGTCCAGGAAGATCCTCTGGAGAAGAAAATGGCAATGCACTCCAGATTTCTTGCCAGGAGAACACCATGGACAGAGAAGCCTAGCAGGCTACAGTCCATGTGATTGCAAAGAGTCAGACACAACTGAGCACACACACAATCATAACCCTGGGTTTTTTAATTGTGTCTTTGCAGAAGTGAAAGAAAAAATGGAAATCCTTCATGTTCTACAAGATGTGTCATGTTAGATGGGCCAATCTTAGATCAAGAGAGATGCAGAAAAGAAATACTCAAAGTTCTTTCATTGCTTATCAAAAACTGAGTTCTGCACATGTCAGCTTCCGGTAACCATACCACCATAACAATGGATTTATGCTCCATTTTACACTATAGGCTTAATGCTGTAGGCATTCAGTTGCTGATCAGAGTTAAACCAGTGTGTGTATGTGTGCACGCGCATGTGTGCACTCAGTCATGTCTGACTCTATTGCGACCCCATGGATTATAGCTTGCCAGACACTTCTGTCCATGGAATTCTCCAGGCAAGAACACTGGAGTGGGTTGCTATTTTCTCCTCCAGGAATCTTCCTGACCCAGGGAGCAAACCTGAGTCTTCTGCACCTTCTGCATTGGCAGATGGATTCTTTACCACTGTGCCACCTAGGAAGCCCGAGTTAAACAAATACTCAGCAGTAGTGAATGATTCTTAAGATTTTGTGTGGGGAAGAGATGTGGCTCAGTCCGAGCTAGTCAGCAGGTGAGAGTCGCTTCCAGTGATAGACAATATTTTGGTTATTATGCAGAGTTTCTTGTTGCAAGTAATAGATTGCTTAGATACAGCAAGACATGGGCAGCATAGGGAGGGCCTGGCTTCGCAGGTAGAGAATTTGTGTGTGCTATATGTCTTTGGCCAGTGCTTCATCAGTTCCTTCATCTGTAAAATGAGGATAATAACACTTTGCAAGGTTCTTATGAAGGCTGAATGATTAAACATAAAAATAATATGACCACCTCAGGGTCTGGCACATATTTAGAGCTCAATAAATTTTAGTTAGTTAATTTCTCTCTGAGTGGAAAATGGTCTTAGATAAATGACTGCAAAACTGATCTTCATCTACCTAGAAATAAGAGAGGGGTTTACCCTGTGATCACATCAACCTTTTTCCATTTTTTTTTTTTTTTTTGTGGCCAGAGAGGTAAATGTCTGTTGGCCCCGTTAGCTTGAAACTGCACATTTTTTCTTTTAGTGGGGTTAGGCTAAGAATGACAGTCTTAGGCAAATGCCAGACACTTGTGGTTGCTCAATTGATATTAATTAATCCTCACTAGCAGCAATTTGGCAACAGATCTTGATGCCTGTGACCTTTCATGCTGGATCGAATTATTCGCCAATGTTTCCTTTTCTCAGCCAAACCCTTCAGAACCTTCTTAGGCTGTTGGCAGAATTCCATGAGCAGGACAGTTTCCTGAGAAGCCTGAAGTTGGCAACTTAAAAGTGTTATTGCTAAATAAGTAGAATGTGAGACATTACATATCCAATTTTGGTGATGGAAGGTACCCAAGTAATTGTGGTAAATATACAAAAATTCCCCGTCTGAGCTCTGTGGAAGCTCAAGAGAAAGGATTCAGGAGATAGACTCCTACCTGCAGTCTTTCACAAGCCCTGTGGTTATGCAGCACGTCCACTCACCACGACAAGGGATACTGCTGGGAAAACAACTGCTCCTCTCAGAGGATAAGCAGCTTAAGTTTGGTGCCTTGGGTAGCTCCAGGGTTTGATTAGTTTTAGTTCTTTTTTCTCCTGCTGTTTATGAAAAGGTGTTTTATTATGTGATTTTATGCTGTGTTTGCAATGAAGGCAGTAAAAGTCCCAAAGCTGAAACAAAGAGGTGACCCATCTAGCCCTACCTGGGTCTCTTTCTGCCTGAGATGACAGTGCCCAGGCACCAACTGTGACAAGGAAGGGACGTGTGATGTTCAGATGATCATCTTGTACACCCTCAAACTGTAGTTTCTTGTAGAAAGGGTTGAATGCAATTTAAAATTCTACTGTAAAGGTGATTTTCAAGAACTTGGTAATAGGAGTTATTTTATTATTGGAGATTACAACTGCTATTACTTTGCTGTTGTTCAGTCATTATGTCGTGTCTAACTCTTTGGGATCCCACGGATTGCAGTCTGCCAGGATTTCCTGTCCTTCACTGTCTCCTGGAGTTTGCTCAAACTCATGTCCATTGAGTCAGTGATGCTATCAAACCATCACATCCTCTGCCACCCTCTTTTTCTTTTGTCCCCAATCTTTACCAGCATTTCCCCAGTCTTATCTAATGAGTCAGCTCTTAACATCAGATGGCCAAAGTATTGGAGTTTCAGCATCAGTCCTTCCAATGAATATTCAGGGTTGATTTCCTTTAGGATTGACTGGTTTAATTTCCTTGCTGTCCAAGGAACCCAAGAGTCTTCTCCAACACCACAGTTTGAAAGTATCAATTCTACTATTAATGCTTTTTCTTTCCTGAAACTTCACAACATTGTCACAATGTGTTGAAATGGTCAGTTTACTTTACTCTCTCCTCCACTATATTTTAAGATTTTTTTCATTGCATCTCAATCACCTGGAACTGTAATAGGTGTTTGAACAGAGTAAACTATTCAATAAAGATTTGCTAAATGAGTGAATGACAAGGTCCTTATGAAAGTAGTGGGATGCAGATGATAGTGATGTAGCCAAATATTTACAGACCTGCTCTGGTGAAAAGTAGTATTATTTGTGTATGCTTTCCCAACCTCCAATCTGCTGTTAGTTAACACCAACTTTAGGCTTCCCAGGTGGCTCAGCAGTAAAGAATCCACCTCCAATGCAGAAGACACAGAGACTCAGGTTCAATCCCTGGGTTAGGAAGATCTCCTGGAGGAGGAAATGGCAATGTGCTCTAGTATTCTTGCCTGGAGAATCCCACTGACAGAGGAGCCTGGTGGGCTATACAGTCTATTGAGTCACAAAGAGTCAGGCAAAGCTGAGCATGTAGGCAGCAGCATCCTTCAGATAAAATGAGTTTCTCAAGGAAGTCTTTTTTTCATGCAATTTACCTTTTAAACTTTTGAAGTGCATAGGCCATGGTTGTTTTTGCCTAATATTCTATTCCTGGCACCCAGCACAGTGCCTGGCATGCTACAGACATATAACAAAAATTTGTTGAAAAATTACTCTCTGCTCTGATGGCACTTCTTTTCTCTACCTATGATCAAATTTCTAGGCATTCACTGCATTTAATTTAGAACACTTCAGTGATCTTCTTGCTGGACTTCATTCATCCAGCCACTCCATACTAGAATGGTCTAGACACTGCTGCCAAAATAATTTTTACAAAGCTGTGCTCAGGCTGTAAACGTCCACAAATTGTTTTCAAATTACTCCTGTTTATTCACTTGTAAGGAACTGAAGGGCTTCCCAGATGGTTCAGTGGTAAAGAATCCACCTGCCAATGCAGGAGACATGAGTTCCCTGAATCTGGAAGATCCCCTGGAGAAGGAAATGGCAACCCACTCTAGTATTCTTGCCTGGAAAATCCATGGACATAGGAGCCTGGCGGGATGCAGTCTATGGGGATGAGAGGGTAACAGGCAGGAAGGCCAGGGGTCTCCAAATGGAGGAAACAGGCTGCAAATGTCAGACATTTTTAATCTCTCTCTTAAGAGGCAGGAGGAAACAAACAAGTGTTAGATTTTCCCCCCGTCTCTATACAAATTTAAAAGGAGGTTTCTCTTAAAATTCTTTGTTGCCATGATGACACCTGGCTCCACCTGAACTTATCTTTTCTCAGACCTTGAGCTAACCAATGCGTATTTCCTATGGAAATGTTTTTCTTGAGCTATGTTAATGAACTGTGCATTTACCGTAGACTCTGCCTTTCTTCAAGTCAGTTCCACTTAGGATTCAGAACCAATAAGGGCTCAACCTGTATGCTTTACTCATACATTGTTCTCCTAATCTATGTTAATGAAACTATATATTTACTAGGAAACCTTTCTTCAAGATTCATATCCATCGTTTTATGGCCTGGGGTGAGTCATCTGGTGCCAATGTTATCTCAAAATGCATGTTGTGGGTGAGGGGCCTGATGCCACTCTGAGTTTTGGGACATCTCCTTTCTCTATTTAACAGCTTGCTGATAGGTTTATAACATACTGCTAAAGGCTAGTGGCGGGGGGGTGGGTTGGCACTCTTTCTGCCCCCTTCTGATGTCTATGTCAGAAGCTTTCTCTATCTCTTTTAGACTTTAATAAAACTTTATCACACAAAATCTCTGAATGACCAAGCCTCGTCACTAGCCCCAGATTGAATTCCTCTCCTCTGGAGGCCAAGAATCCCAGCATCTTTCATGACTCAGCAACAACCTTTCAGGGTCACAAAAGAGTCAGAAAAGACTCAGTGACTAAACAACAATTCACTTGTAAACAGACACTTCTAAGCTTTATACCAGTTGCCCTCCACTATCTTTTTGAAATCTCATTTCTCTATAGAAGTTGTTTGTACTACTCAAGCCATTTTTTTTTTTTTTGCTTTGTCTTTAAGTGAAGGCATATTTCTCTAGGGTTATGCCCAGCTTCTTGTCTTTTAGGTCTTCAGTAACATTTATATTGCATATACCATGTGTCTTACATGTATGAAAAATACTCAGAAATATTTTAGCTGCTTGGAAGATGAGCTTTCAATATTCAACAGCAAGTAACATGAGCAAGTGAATCATACATAGAAAGAGACTTGAAGTATTCAGTAATATGAATAAAACTGTAAAATAAGCTGATCACAGGAATAGAAGGAGAACTTTCTGTGACTCCAGCAGGAAAAAGGGGAGAGAAGGAGCAGAAAGCGGGATTCTCCCCCTCCCCACTGATGCTATGTCATTGCTGCCTTATTGATTCTCTTTCTGAGCTGGAGAAGGGGAAACGGGAGTGTGAGACTTGGAAGTGAGTGGGAGCATATGGGGGTGGTGGTGGTGATAAGTAAGTAAAGGTTGGTAAGCAGTGTTGGCAGCAGCATCAGTTGGCTGCTGGAAGTCAAGGCCCGGAGCCTGATAAGAATAGCCAACTATAGTAGAAAAAAATGCAGCCTTGGGAAGTCTTGGAACATCTCTCAGTCAGACTATCTTGCTAAAACTAAGTTGCCACTCAAAATGTGTGATGCAATCCATAGTTTATAACATTTTTTGCCTTTTTTGTTATGTTAGTTTGCCTCCAAAGATGATGATTATTTCTTAAGTCTATTAGATGAGGAGGTACACATTTTATTCTCTAGAGACTCTCCGTGTGCTATTGGCCTACAAAATCAACTATTTGGGTAGTTTTTCTTTCTCAAAGGAAACTATAAATGCTAATGGAGTTTGTTGATTTTATGATGAATGTCAAAGAAGATACAATATTGAACCACGAAAACCCCCAGAGTGATTGTTTACAAATGCAGCTATCATGGATGAGAAAATACTCATTATCATGAAGTTTTTAATTTCCAAATCTTAAAAAAAAAAATCTATGGAATAGATTTAGTGAACTGTATGACAAACTTATTACACCAGATCAAATTCTTTTGTGATTTTTGTGGGTGGTTCCTGAAACTATGTCTGAGTTTGGGACAAAAATGAAGAATGTCCTTCACTTTCAAACCAGAAGTAGTGAAGCATTTCTGTAAGTAGGATTGGGAACTTATATAGAAAGCCTTTCATTAAAGATTAATATGAATTTTTGCAAGGACAGCAAATTCTGTCAATAAGGAGACTACCTGCAATGCGGGAGACCTGGGTTTGATTCCTGGGTCAGGAAGATCCTCTGGAGAAGGAAATGGCAACCCACTCCAGTATTCTTGCCTGGGGAATCCCATGGATAGAGGAGCCTGGCGGGCTATAGTCCATGAGGTCTCAAAGAGTCGGACATGACTGAGCGACTAAACCATCACCACCAAGTTATTGTATGGGAATTTGATAATCTTTGCTATGAGGAGTACAGAATAAATGCTAAATAGACTCTTCCTAAATTCTTAAAATTTCAGGGAAAATAAAGCCAAATTTCTGTAGATTCAAAATACCACCAGAGTAAGGTCAAAAAGCAAGAAAACAAACAAAAAGATCAATTTAAAACTGCTTAGTGGGGACTTTTAATTTAAAATAACTTTCATTTTTAAAACTGTAATGTGTACCAGTTATTTTTTTCCCAAAGAAATATGGATTTATGTTCCCCTTATCTCTTTTCATTTAATAAATAGCAATTACTAATTCTAACAAAATAAAATATTTCCTCCATTTTGAAGTATAGTGTTTCTTATCAAATTAAATTGCCAGTTCCATTTGTAAGCAACTTTTGTTCTGAGCTGTTACAGCTGTGTACTCCAAGAGTGTACAATTGGTTTTTCTCTTTAAATTCAGTATAACCAACCAATTATTAAATTATGTTTCTCCATTATGTCTTTCATCCTTTACTTCTAATCTGTGTCTTTATATGAAAATGGAATTTCTTGTAGACAACAAATACTGGATCTCGAACTTCATTTTTTTTACCCTCTTATAGTTGCTGCATTCAATTGGTACTTATATCACTCATATTTAAAATGATTATTGATACAGTTTAATATCTTGCACGTCTGTAACCATTTTCTGTCAGCTGCTGTATGAACAGGTCATCCAAGATTGCTGTTCTCTTGCTCTCTGTACATCCCCAGCTTCACCTACACTCTACTCATGTGACTGATCTTCTCACATACCTGCTCCCTGCCTCAGCTAATTCTTTTTTTTTTAATGTACAATTCATTGGCTTTTTATTTATTTATTTAAAAATTTTTTAATTAGTTAATTAATTTATTTTTAAATTTTTATTTTTATTGGAGGCTAAAAGCTGAAACTGCAATACTTTGGCCACCTCATGCGACGAGTTGACTCACTGGAAAAGACTCTGATGCTGGGAAAGGTTGGGGGCGGGAGGACAAGGGGACGACCGAGAATGAGATGGCTGGATGGCATCACCGACTCTGTGGACATGAGTTTGAGTGAACTCTGGGAGTTGGTGATGGACAGGGAGGCCTGGCGTGCTGTGATTCATGGGGTCACAGAGAGTCGGACACGACTGAGCGACTGAACTGAACTGAACTGAATTATTTTACAATATTATATTGGTTGGTTTTGCCATACATTGACATGAATCCGCCCCATTTGTACATGAGTTCCCCCTCCCGAACCCCCCTCCCACCTCCCTTCTCCCCTTATCCTCCCTCTGGGTCATCCCCGCATACCAGCCCCGAGCATCCTGTAACATGTATCAACCCTGAACTGGCGATTCGTTTCACATATGATAATATACATGTTTCAATGCCATTCTCCCAAACCATGCCACCTTCACCCTCTCCCACAGAGTCCCAAAGACTGTTCTATACATCTGTGTCTCTTTTGCTGTCTCCTATACAGGGTTATCATTTGCATCTTTCTAAATTCCATATATGGGCTTCCCTGGTGGCTCAGAGGTTAAAGCGTCTGCCTCCAATGCGGGAGACCTGGGTTCGATCCCTGGGTTGGGAAGATCCCCTGGAGAAGGAAATGGTAACCCACTCCAGTATTCTTGCCTGGAGAATCCCATGGACGGAGAAGCCTGGAAGGCTACAGTCCACGGAGTCGCAAAGAGTCGGACACGACTGAGCGATTGAATGGAACGGAACGGAAATTCCATATATATGCGTTAGTATATTGTATTGGTGTTTTTCTTTCTGGCTTACTTCACTCTGTATAATTCACTCAGTTAATTCTTGTTCTAATCTTTAGAACAGAGCATCACTGACTTTCCTACTACTTGTGCCCTTCCCCCCCTCCTAGCTGGTGATTGTTTTCATCTTTAGAGCAGAATTTCTCCACCAGAATAGCTAATCAAAGGGGTGGTAAGGGGCATCCCCCTCTGTTAGTTTCCCTGGTAACTGATGAGCCAACCAGATATCAATTCCCCTATAGCGATAACCTTCCACTCCATCCTCCCAGGGAGCCGAGGCTGCTGCTTTGTTTGTCCTACCTGTTGTCTGCTGCACGAGGAGGTGGAGTGTTGCTCCAGGATCTTGCTCCAGAAAGGTAAGCTCCACCTATCCATGAAATCACTGATATCTCTGTTGCTGACTCCAGGCTTTTTCTTTCGTCTTGAAACTGGGCAAGCATAGGGCTTGCAGGCCTGCAGGGTACATACAGTCCAACAGCTGGTGGAGCCAACCAAGAGCACCAAGCTGGGAAATGAGGGTGGGGAATGGAAAGTTGTGGTGGCTCTCTGTTAATGTATGGAGACGAAAAGTTATGAGTGTAATTCTAGGGTGGGTGTCCACTAATATAGGGCCCAAGAATTCCAGGGTGTAAGGTAGTTCAGTTCAGTTCAGTTCAGTCGCTCAGTCGTGTCCGACTCTCCGCGACCCCATGAATCACAGCACGCCAGGCCCCCCTGTCCATCACCAACTCCCGGAGGACACTCAAACTCATGTCCACAGAGTCGGTGATGCCATCCAGCCATCTCATTCTCCATCGTCCCCTTCTCCTCCCGCCCCCAACCTTTCCCAGCATCAGAGTCTTTTCCAGTGAGTCAACTCGTCGCATGAGGTGGCCAAAGTATTGCAGTTTCAGCTTTAGCATCAGTCCCTCCAATGAACATCCAGGATTGATCTCCTTTAGAATGGACTGGTTGGATCTCCTTGCAGTATAAGGGACTCTCAAGAGTCTTCTCCAACACCACAGTTCAAAAGCATCGATTCTTCGGCGCTCAGTTTTCTTCACAGTCCAACTCTCACATCCATACATGACCACGGGAAAAACCATTGCCTTGACTAGACGGACCTTGGTTGGCAAAGTAATGTCTCTGCTTTTTAATATACTATCAAGGTTGGTCATAACTTTCCTTCCAAGGAGTAAGCGTCTTTTAATTTCATGGCTACAATCAGCATCTGCAGTGATTTTGGAGCCCAAAAAAATAAAGTCTGACACTGTTTCCACTGTTTTTCCATCTATTTCCCATGAAGTGATGGGACCAGATGCCATGATCTTCGTTTTCTGAATGTTGAGCTTCAAGCCTACCTTTTCACTCTCCTCTTTCACTTTCATCAAGAGGCTTTTGAGTTCCTCTTCACTTTCTGCCATAAGGGTAGTGTCATCTGCATATCTGAGGTTATTGATATTTCTCCCAGCAATCTTGATTCCAGCTTGTGCTTCTTCCAGCCCAGCGTTCCTCATGATGTACTCTGCATATAAGTTAAATAAGCAAGGTGACAATATACAACCTTGACGTACACCTTTTCCTATTTGGAACCAGTCTGTTGTTCCATGTCCAGTTCTAACTGTTGCTTCCTGACCTGCATATAGGTTTCTCAAGAGGCAGGTCAGGTGGTCTGGGATTCCCATCTCTTTCAGAATGTTCCACAGTTTATTGTGATCCACACAGTCAAAGGCTTTGGCATAGTCAATGAAGCAAAAATAGATGTTTTTCTGAAACTCTCTTGCTTTCTCCATGATCCAGCGGATGTTGGCAATTTGATCTCTGGTGCCTCTGCCTTTTCTAAAACCTGCTTGAACATCTAGGAGTTCACGGTTTACATACTGCTGAAGCCTGGCTTGGAGAATTTTGAGCATGACTTTGCTAGCGTGTGAGATGAGTGCAATTGTGCGGTAGTTTGAGCATTCTTTGGCATTGCCTTTCTTTGGGATTGGAAGGAAGGTGTAAGGTAGAGACAGCCCAATAACGTTAAATAAGAAAACCCAGACGCCAAATAGATAATGTAACAGGCTTTACTGGCTGCGCACTCCGGGGCGGAATCCCCGAACCTAACAGAGCAAGGTTGGGAAGCCAGCACTGAACAAAGGCAGAGAGCGACTTATATAGCTTCTCAGTAAGGAGCAGAGTATATTCTTCCGAAAAAAGGCGAGGTCAGGAGTGGCGGTCTCTCATAGGTCAGCTAGTTGAGGTGGCGAGACTGGGTTGGTCGCTCTGGAGGTTAGGAGGGAGGGTTGATTTTGGTTTAGAGCTGTTGCGTCAGAGACGCTTCAGTGGTTTGGCAGGACTTTTTCCCGCCGGCGGGAAATGAAGAGGAGAAGAAGCCAAGATGGCCACCGGGGAGGAGAAGCCAAGATGGCCACCGTGATCCCAAAAGTTGCTGTGGTAATTTTGGGGTGGCTGTCCCCTACTATCTGGGGCCCTGTGGTGGCTGTCCTTGACTAATGGAGCATGCCAAGAGAGTACAGATAACTCATAGACACCACCACCCACCTGACCCGAACTCCCAAGGTTTCTGCTGAGATATTGGCTACCATTATGGTGGGAAGAAAGAAGTTAGATGATAAGGCAATGGGCACAGTTGTAGGCTGACCATTGCTTTTTTTGGTTTGTTTTCTTTAATATTTATTTATTTGGCTGTGCTGGTGGGTCTTAGTTGCCACATTTAGGATCTTTAGTTGTGGCATGCCATTGTTTTTTCTTTTTAATTTTTTCCTGCATTATTTATATTTTAAATTTATTTTTGTCTGTGCTGGGCCTTTGTTGCTGTGTGCTTTCTTGGGTTGTGGTGAGCAGGGGCTATGTTCTAGTTGCGGTGCACTGGTTTCTCATTCCGATGGCTTCTCTTGTTGCAGAGCATGGGATCTAGGGTTCACGGGCTTCAGTAGTTGTGGCATGCCAGGCTTAGTTGCCTTGCAGCATGTGGGATTTTGATGGACCAGGGATTGAACCCACTGGAACACCGGAGAAGTCTGCTATTGCTTTTTGTATGAAGAAAGGCCACAGAGGCTGAGCTAACTGCTGAGGTGCTGCTGCTGCTAAGTCACTTCAGTCGTGTCCAACTCTGTGCGACCCCAGAGATGGCAGCTCACCAGGCTCCCCCGTCCCTGGGATTCTCCAGGCAAGAACACTGGAGTGGGTTGCCATTTCCTTCTCCAATGTGTGAAAGTGAAGTCGCTCAGTCGTGTCCGACCCTTAGCGACCCCACGGACTGCAGCCTACCAGGCTCCTCCATCCATGGGATTTTCTAGGCAAGAGTACTGGAGTGGCTTGCCGTTGCCTTCTCCGACTGCTGAGGTGAGGGTAAATTCAATGTTGATTCCAGTTCCTCTGAAAGTGAGGCATGTGAATATAAGTGAATAATACATATTATTGTCTTACTGTTGTTTAAACTGACTTGGCTATTTAGAAGTTGAAAAAAATCACTGAAAATGGCCAAGATGGGAGTCTTTGACACTCTGAAACAGGTTTTTGCATATGCCTTAGAGGAAGTTAGTTTTCTAGAAGGAACTGGTATTTCTCTTTCTGCGCCTTTGAGATGTAAATGATCTCCGTGGACTCTCAAACTATAACCACCTGTGATCCCTGAGAGTGGAGAAAAAAGAGCCCTTTTAAACTCCAGCAGGAAACCTGCGCCATTTCTGTGTGTATAAGATCTAAGAAGAGAATTGACTATCTGGGTCATTTCAAATAGGATAAAATATTGGCGTATTAATTGCTGTGTGACTGTGTGGATCACCATAAACTGTGGAAAATTCTGAAAGAGATGGGAATCCCAGACCACCTGACCTGCCTTTTGAGAAACCTGTATGCAGGTCAGGAAGCAACAGTCAGAACTGTACATGGAACAACAGACTGGTTCCAAATAGGAAAAGGAGTACGTCAAGGCTGTATATTGTCACCTTGCTTATTTAACTTATATGCAGAGTACATCATGAGGAACGCTGGGCTGGAAGAAGCACAAGCTGGAATCAAGATTGCTGGGAGAAATATCAATAATCTCAGATATGCAGATGACACTACCCTTATGGCAGAAAGTGAAGAGAAACTCAAAAGCCTCTTGATGAAAGTGAAAGAGGAGAGTGAAAAGGTAGGCTTGAAGCTCAACATTCAGAAAACGAAGATCATGGCATCTGGTCCCATCACTTCATGGGAAATAGATGGAAAAACAGTGGAAACAGTGTCAGACTTATTTTTTTGGGCTCCAAAATCACTGCAGATGCTGATTGTAGCCATGAAATTAAAAGACGCTTACTCCTTGGAAGGAAAGTTATGACCAACCTTGATAATTTATTAAAAAGCAGAGACATTACTTTGCCAACCAAGGTCCATCTAGTCAAGGCTATGGTTTTTCCCGTGGTCATGTATGGATGTGAGAGTTGGACTGTGAAGAAAGCTGATCGCCGAAGAATTGATGCTTCTGAACTGTGGTGTTGGAGAAGACTCTTGAGAGTCCCTTGTACCGCAAGGAGATCCAACCAGTCCATTCTAAAGGAGATGGATCCTGGGTGTTCATTGGAAGGACTGATGCTAAAGCTGAAACTCCAATACTTTGGCCACCTCATGCGACGAGTTGACTCACTGGAAAAGACTCTGATGCTGGGAAAGGTTGAGGGCGGGAGGAGAAGGGGACGACCGAGAATGAGATGGCTGGATGGCATCGCCGACTCTGTGGACATGAGTTTGAGTGAACTCTGGGAGTTGGTGATGGACAGGGAGACCTGGCGTGCTGTGATTCATGGGGTCGCGGAGAGTCGGACACGACTGAGCGACTGAACTGAACTGATGCTAAGTTGTGTCCGACTCTGCAACCCCATGGAGTATAGCCTGCCAGGCTCCTCTATCCATGGAATTTTCCAAGCAAGAAGATTGGTGTGGGATTCCATTTCCCACTCCAGGAGATCTTCCCAATCCAGGGATGAAATCTGCATCTTCTGCATTGGCAGGAGTCTTTATCTTTGAGCCAGCTGGGAAGCCCATTAATTGCTGGGCAAGTCTAAGTTTATCTACATTTGTTTTCTTAGGAGAAAAAGACTATAAGTTTTCAGTTAAGGAAATGCTTTTGTGACAAATAGTTTACAATTACTTGCTTCTTGGTTTTTGCCAGAGATTAAGGTTTTTAAGGGTTAAGATTATAATTGGTCATAATTCTATTTATTATAGCCAAGTTTCTTTAATAATTACATTGTAATCAGTTGTTTAGCCATGTATTTAAATGTCTTCTGTCATTTATAGTTATTGTACTTTGATACTTTTGCAAAAGTGCTTTATGTTCAAGAAAATTCACAGGGAGGACTGTTTGACAAGGCCTGACTGTTTTTACAGGCCTCTGATAAATTTCAGATCATGCTACCAAACAGGGAAAGAAATGAAAGAATCCTGATGGAAAACCTGATGGCTCCATAAAACTTTCACGAAAGAATTGTTTACTGAGTGAACTGGTAAATATGGTTATAATGTTTATGGGTGTTGTCTGGAATGTCTGGTTTTCATCTGTGTTTTTCAGGAGAAATCCTTCCCCTCAAGTTAGTTATGACTTACAGCAATTGGGTGAACTATGTACATGTGGGTAGAATTGAAACATTTTTCATCTCTAACTGGTGCCTTGAGATTGCTGGGTTCCTAGTAGCCTTACCATGTAAATGGGAAAAAAACTGTCTCCTGGCATGTGCAGGAGTCCTGATATTTGGGGGACCTCTAGAAGAGATAAATCCACCAAGGTGGGTCCTGAGGGCAGGCCTTTGGTAGGGCTTTTTCAGTCTCGAGAGGCCTTGTGGGAATTCAGTCTGAGACTCCTTGTGAGGAGTTTGGAGGAGCCTGTGTAGTCAATTGGCCAGACTTAATTTGCAAATAAATTAGTCTTGGTTTGGCTTTGTTTGGAGATGAGGGTAATTTTAGAGAGAAAAATACTACGTTTCAATGGATATTAAATTCTAGTTCTGCTAATTAAGGTCTATATTTATGTTGTATTAGCCATACTTTTGCCCTGATGCTCAGGATGGAAAAGAATTCTCTGGTGAAGTTGTCACAGAGTATAGTTACCCATGATGTGTAACATTGTTTTCTTTAAATATGTTGCTAAAAGCACAGATACAATGGTTGCATAACAATTTGGTATAAATGATAAAATGTATAGCTTCTAAAATGTTTCACCATCAATATATTTCTGAGCTTGTTCAGGGTGTGGTATCTCAGAATGTGGTTACTGCTTGTGGTCATGATCTCCCCTGTGCTGTAGCTGTTAGATGTCTTACATTTGTTGTCCCTAGCCTGGGCAACAAAACGGCCTCACTGTGAAATGAGTCTAATCACCAGGCCTACAGTAAGACTTCGTTGCCATCATCCTCTGAACTTCATGAAAAATTGGCCAGGCTAATGTAAATATGTAGGGATGGCTGACAATGGGGAGAAAGACTTCCTGTCGTGCATGCTATTACGTCAGAAGAATACCTGCAGGTTAATGTTTCCATACAACCCATCATATCCTTTGCCAGGGTGACTGCCCATGAGCCCCCTGGGCTATACTCTGGAGTGGAATAGGCTTGCTTCTGGACACAGAAGTCTAACTAGTGGGATCAATTGATTTTGTTTAGAAAGGCCTTGTGGGTCCATCCCTAATGGCACTCAGCATAACATGGAGTGGCAGACCTGTACTGTGGCTGACTCCTGGCACTAGAATGTTTCGCTTAGAGCCAGGGCCTATCCGTCCCGATGGAGGTGGTTCTGGGTTTCCAAAAAACCAGGGGTGGCTTTACTTTCCTTATAACTGGGCAGGATGCTGCTACCATTAACTCCATCTCTGTTGACCTGGTAAGCCCTTGGCTCCAAAATTTGCCTGCATTCTGGCAAATGACTGTTCAGAGCATACTAGGTATCTCATTCTTGATACTCTTTGACTGCTGCTATTTTGTATTGTACTTCTGGCATATGGTTGCATTGCCATCCTGTGTCACTGACCACAGGGATCTCATGGAAGACGGGTGGGCCAAGATTGTAAGGGTTGTGCGGGCTCTGTAGGGGTGGAGTGTATGATCAGGCCACCCAAGATGGCTATTCTCTTGCTCTTTGTTCATCCTCTGCTTGACCAGTGCCCCCTTCACCTACACCCTACTCACCTGACTGAACATCCTAAGTACTCCTCCCATCCCAGCCTCAGCTGGTGATTGCTCTGATTCTTAGATCAGAATATCTGTCCCAGGATAGCTTATCAAAGGGGCAGTGAGGGGCCTGCTAATTTTCCTGGTAGCCAACAAGCCAACCTGATGTCAATTCTCCTTTAACTGGGAACCTTCCCCTCCCACTGGGAGTGAGACTGCCCACATGTCCTGCCCACTTGCTCTGCACAGTGCAGTGTTGCTTCAGGACCTTGCTTCAGACCTGGAAGCTCCCACATCCATTAAACCATTGATGTTTCTGTTGCTAACTTTTGGCTCTTTCATTGGTCTTGAAGCTGGGCAAGAACAGGGCTTGTAGGCCTGTAATGTGCAACAGGGGAAATAAAGGCCCTGCTTTTTATTTCTGTCTTCCACTCTTTTTTGCCTTCTCCAGTTTTAATTGAACATTGTATATGATTCTTTTTGCATTCATCTTAGCATATAAATTATACTTGTTTTTAGTCATTGCCCTAGAATTTGCAAAACACACTTATAATACAACTAATATAAATCTGCTTTCAAAAAATGCTACTATACTTCATGGGTAGTATATGTACCTTATAGTAGTATACCCAACTCCTCCCTTCCATTCCTTATATCATAGCTGTCATTTATTTCACTTAGCCATAAGCTGTAATCACTGATTGCATCACTGTTATCATTATTTTGAACAAATTTATTAGGTCAATTAAAAATTAGAAATAAAAGGTCTTATTTCACCTTTGTGCTAAGTTGCTTCAATCATGTCTGACTCTGTGTGAACCTATGGACTGCAGCCTGCCAAGTTCCTCTGTCCATGCAATTCTCTAGGCAAGAATACAGGAGGGGATTGCCATGCATTTCACCTTTACTTATTCCTTATCTGATTCTTTCTTTTTATGCAGGTTTGAGTTTTTAACCTATGAGTTTCAGACTTTTATGTCTGAAAAATTTTAATATTACTATTTATGTTATTGGCAACAATAACATAACAAAAAGTTTGCTTGTCTGAAATGTCTGTTTCTCCATTTTTCAAGGATAATTTTGCTGGATTCAATTTTCCAGGTCAGTGTTCCTTTTCTGAGCACTCTAAATATTATACTTCACTATTTTCTTGTATACATGGTTTCTGAAGAGAATTGTGATGACTTTCTTATACTTGCTTCTCCATGTATTAGGTAGTTTTGTTTCCTCTGAGATTTTCAAAATTTTCTCTTTGCCTTTGGTTTCCTGATGTCTGAATATGATATAGACAGGTGTAGCTTTTTTTTTTATCTATCCTATTTGCACATCTTGAGGTTTCTGTATCTATCACTTTGTCTGTCATTAATTTTAGAGAATTCTCAGCCATTTTTAAACTAGAGAATATTAGAGGGAAAATATCTTAAAACTTACCAGTCAGAAAAGATACTCTATGAACAAAGAATGACAATTAGATAGGAAATTTCTTACTCAAAAATAGGCACTTGAATACAATAATATGACATTTAAAGTACTGATAGAAACACTTTTAATAAGAAATTCTATACCTAGATAAACTATAATTTAAAAGTGAGGTCACAATAAAAGTATTTTCAGAGAAAGACGGAGAGAGCCTACTAGTATATTCTTTTTAAAAGAGCTAAAGGATATAGTTTAAAAGAGCTAAAGGATATAGTAGTAAGAAAAAGAATCCAGAAGGAATTCTGGATTCTGCCAAAAGAAAATTAGCTAATTTATATTTGTTAGTATGGTGGACTGTATATCCTGAAGAATCTCCCTCAATAGAATACAGACATTCTAAATATATGTGATACTTAATTCATTTAAGTCCATAGTTCAAAAGATCAAACATTTAGAAGTTGAGATCATAGTTGTGAGTGATCACAGATACTCTGACTGCCCTGAGAGTGTTTATTAATGAATTTGGATCTATGGTTTACTGGAATTAGACACAAGACACAGGAGTGAGCTGGGAATGTTATCTTTCTCTCTCCTCATTCATCTAATAATCTTATGGTATATGACATTATTGTTCCCAGTTTTTCACCTCTTTCTTTATCTATACCTTTTGCCATGTTGTAACTGAATGAGAGGCAATGACCATTGTGGCAAACTTTTGGCATGAAAATAATGATCTGTTTATGAATCAAGTAATATTCTAGCAAGCTGTCAATATATTTCATTCTCAAGGACACTCTGATCTACTAGCTCACTAAACATCCCTATTAGTCAGAATATTCTGACCACCACTAGGTGCCTAAGTCTTTTTTTATTTGAAATATCCCTATTTGGCAGCAAAGTGCTAAAATTTGGTCTCTGCTATTTTGAAATCTCTATTGTAATGAGGGAACCCATCTCAATGGTGGTATCCCAAAGGTCACTAGTGCCTAAAGAAGAGAACAAGCACAGATATTTTTAAGGATATCCTCATTAATATTTTCCTCAATGCCCTAGTAAAGGGAATATCTTCTGGGTCTTCTCACAGATATAATTGGTGTGTGTCACTGTGCAGATAGTTGTCATTGTTCAGTTGCTAAGTCATATCCAATTTTGCAACCCCATGGACTACAGCATGCCAGGCTTCCCTGTCTTTAACTATCTTCCTGGGGTTTGCTCAGATTCATGTCTATTGAATCAGTGATGTTATCCAATTGTCTCATCCTCTGTTTCCCCCTTCTCCTCCTTCCCTCAATCTTTCTGAGCATCAGGTTTTTTCTAATGACTCATCAGTCCTTCCAATGTGAATATTCAGGGTTGATTTCCTTTAAGATTGACTAATTTGATATCTTTGCAGTTCAAGGGACTCTTAAGAGTCTTCTCCAGCACCACAAATCAAAAATATAAATATTTTGGCATTCAACTTTCCTTATGGTCCAGTTCTCACATGACTACTGGAAAAATTATAGCTTGACTATATGGACCTTTATTGGCAAATAATGTCTCTGCATTTTAATATACTGTCTAGTTTGTCATAGCTTTCTTTCCAAGAAGCAAGCATCTTAATATCATGGTTGCAGTCACTGTCCACAGTGACAGCGATTTTGGAGCCCAAGAAAATTAAGTCTGTTTCCACTTCTTTCCCATCTATTTGCCATGAAGTGATGGGACTGAATGCTATGATCTTAATTTTTTAAATGTTGAGTTTTAAGCCAGATTTTTCACTCTCCTCTTTCACCCTCATCAAGAGGCTCTTTAGTCCCTCTTTACTTTCTGCATGAGAGTGGTATCATCTGCATATCTGAGGTTGTTGATATTTCTCCTGGCAGTCTTGATTCCAGTTTGTGATTCATCCAGCCTGGCATCTTGCATGATGTACTCTGCAAATAAATTAAATAAGCAAGGTGACAGTATCAGCCTTGACATACTTGTTTCCCAATTTGGAACCAGTCCATTGTTCCATGTCCAATTCTAACTGCTTCCTCTTGACCTGCATACAGGTTTCTCAGGAGACAGGTAAGGTAGTCTGGTATTCCCATCTCTTTAAACCAACCAATATAATATTGTAAAATAAAAAATAAATAAATTAAAAAAAAAAGAATTTTCCACAATTTGTTGTGATCTTCACAGTTAAAGGCTTTAGTGATGTAGATGAAGCACAAGTATACATTTTTCTGGAATTCCCTTGCTTTCTCTATGATCCAACTGATGTTGGTGCGTTGATCTCTGGTTCCTCTGCCTTTTCTAAATCCAGCTTGTACATCTGGAAGTTCTCAGTTCATGTACTGTTGAAACCTAGCTTGAAGGATTTTGAGCATTACTTAGCTAGCGTATGAAATGAGCAGAATTGTATGGTAGTTTGAACATTCTTTGGCATTGCCTTGCTTTGGGATTGGAATGAAAACTTATACAGGATAAATCCATTCTAATGGTTCTGTCTTCCTAAATAAATCTTTGTATTCCTTTCTCTACATTAGTGCCAGGAAAACATTGGCATTTCAACCTCATTAAGCATAGACCACCATGAAGTTCAAGTTTCAGCCAACTATTTACACTGTTAGAACACGTCCTAGCTGTAAAGACTGACATTAATTTCAATATCTCTAGTAAGTGCATCCATATCAAAGAATTTAGCCTGGTATAGTAGTATAATTTCTCCTCCTTAATACAACAGCTTTTATACATATTGCCCAGAGTTTTCTAGTACGCATTAGCAAAATAGTGCAATCCTTTTGGTATTTAAGCTACTTCCTCTCTAATCACACCTCTATTTGACCCTCTGGAGCAAGCTCAAATTTGACCCTGGTTATGGCTCTTGTGGTAAAGGAATAGTTAGAGCACATTCTGAGCAGAGCAGGCATTCCCGAGTAAAACATCTGTCTATGGTGAAGTTATTATAGGATTTACAAGCAGAGGAAGGGGATTCTTACAAGGGAGAGCAAGAACATTTTCTTGATGAGGAAGGCTAAGATTGACTCAGGGTTTGAAGATTCTCATTTTATCCAAATCAGATACTCATATTCTCAGTTTCACAGACCCATTTCTTGCCAAACAGCACCCTAAAGTTTTCCTGAGAAACTTAGCAAGGCTGCAAATAAACTCTCTGTATATTTTCAGTCCACCTATTAAATTTTGCTTGCAATTTAGTTTAACAATTATTTGTATTAAATTTTTCCAGTTCAGTTACTGGTATAGTGTCTGTCTCCTGACCAGTTTCTGACAGGCACCAAACATGAACTGCAGAAAAGTTTGCTCAAACATTGACTTAAAGATAATGCTATTGTCCAATTAGAAGAGCAACACTGTAGTAGCAATGATGATAAACAATATTGACTGATAAAATAATAGATTTTATTGAGTCCGTTTGAGTCCTTACATGAAGCAAGTGACAAGCTCAACTCAAGTCACAGTCTGAGGACCAAAGAGTGAATTTCTGGAAATCATGGGTCAGATAATTGCTGGAAAAATGTCTTTATCTTCTAGTCTCATCTTTGGGCACAACCTAACATCAAGGCAGTTGGCAAAGAAGAAAAGTAGTTTGGAGAGTTCAGATCCAGCATCATAAAGCAGGGAAGACAGGTGGGTTTGCTTCTGAGAGGCAACAAGATAAGGGTTCAAAACCTCAACTGGTACAGATAAGCAGCTTGAAATTGAAATAAAGAAATCAATTTCTCACTGAAAAAAAGCATAGATTGCTCTGTGATTCATAAGGAGAGCTTTAACTTTTGTGTAGAAGGGATAAAAAAGAAATTAATGATTTAACCACTCAATTTTATAGTCATTTCTATGTATAAAAATTATACCCTTAAAATAGAGATTGTGTGGAGCACCACTGTATGGAATTTCAGGGAGGGAAATTTTGTTTTTTTAGTTTTCCAGTGAATCTTCTTGTCTTTGGCATGTCTGGATTATACAGTATTTATATTAATACACTGTATTCAAGTTAAAATTCATAACCTAAGGAGAGATTAAGTCAGGTTTCATTAATCGTTAGCCAGCAATTTGCTGTTTCTTAATTGGGTAAATATATTGATGCCTTTGGCTCTTTGTTTCATTATCTGTGAAATGTAAGTTTTGAGGTTTATTATGATTCCACACCGATGCAAGTACTTCACAGGGTGTCTTCACTTTGCCCTGGAATTTAGAAGAGGTGTCTATAAGAAGTCAGAGCTACATTTCCAGTTACCTGTTTTGCCAGTCAAATGGTAAAGAGGAGGAGGAAAAAAACCTTTTAAATGACCCCATCAGAAGCTTTTAATGCTAAGAATACACAGATGCACCAGTGTTTTGGGGTTTTATGGTAATAGGTCAGGTTTTCATGTGTGGGGATTTTTCAATTTCTCATTTTAAGATGTTATGAAAAATGTTACTATAGCAGAAGTGGAGAGTATTTAGCTCCTTAAAAGAAGCAGTGAAATACTAAATTTCTTTTTTTAGGTTTCAGATTTAGCTGTAGCACTCATGAATTTCTAAGGTTTCAAACTTGACTATTTCCACATCCATATTCATGATGCTGTTTTTATCCCTAAGTGCTATCCACTAGGTTTATTTTAGATGATCTTGTTAATACCCTGACAAGCAGTGAACCTCTTATCTTTAGGACTCAGAAATGTGAAATAAAGATTTTGTGGGGAGGGTAACAGAAAGAGGATACGGGGGAAAACCCTTCTGTTATTGCTCAAATATCAACATGAAAGTATTTCAGTGGTTGGAAATTAGTCTGAAATTTAATAAAACAGAAAAAATATATAAAACAATCTATTGATTGAGACAGAATATTTAATTCACTATATTAAATCAATTTCAAAGTAGTAGAATACTAAACTACATTAGAGATGTATTTCTCAAAGATCTAAGTATTTAAAGGGATGCATTTGACTCTATTTAAGAAGAAATAAACCTGATATCACTGAAGTATTGGTAACTATGCCTTTTGATCCAGGACATTAATTTCAATTAGTATATCTGCCATTTTGTCTAAGGAAAAACATTTTCATGAAATGATAAAAATATAATAACATAAAAAGTAGACATTGCTGATTTTTAGTGTAAAATCTTTAGCTACAATAATGATTCAACCTTGAGTTGAACCTACTTCACTAATTTAATCTCTATTTCTGATGCCTAGTCTTTTTTTTTTTTCTTTGAAAATGCTGGAGTCTCTGGTAGATGTGTATGTTGCTGTAAGAAAGAGAAGGAAAGAGAGATATGCTTTTAAAAATTGATCATCATGTGTAAAATGATTTCTTTTTGCAATCCAGCAACTTTAGTAACATACTTTTTGAAAAGTATTTTCAAATATATCTAATAATAAAATGTCAATTAGGGGTCATGTCATCAAATTGCTCATTAAACTGTGAAAATTTGTTGGGACCTTTGTTTGGACCACTGTTCCACTTTATGTTTGACAGAATGGATGACATATGTAACTTGTCAGTATTTAATGTGTGTTTGGGACCTATTTTGCTGGGCATTTTATAAAGGCAAATTTCTAAGCACGGCTGGTTCCATTTTGAGATCAAAATTTGAGACTGAAATTTTAGAGCTCTTGAGAAAATAAATGAGAAGTGAAAAACTGTAGAGAATTCTCATTTTAATATTTGTCGTTTGAAGTATGCATTTTTCTTACACTGTGAATAAAAACATTCCCACATTTATACTGCTGATCCTTTACTCCATGAGCCAAAAGAATTGCATTAAAAAGAGGGTTTTTATTGTAGCCACCAGAAACACTGAAGTGACAATAATATCTGTATTTTAGATCAGAATGTATCACTAGCAAAATGAATTCGCATGACTAAAAATCAAATGAATCTTATTTCTACCCCCTTACCACTTTCAGAGGACTTATTTCATTTTATTGTTTTTGCTTATTTAATTTTCTGCCTCTGACAGTATAAGCTAAGGGCAGGGTCTATATACACTTTTATTTTACACTGTTTTCACAGTATTTAGTATAAGGTTTGGCTCATGGTAAATTGTTAATATGTACTTGTTGAGCATATGTCTGGGGAATAAATAAATGAATAATGCTGTGATTGCAGTTGCTTAAGCAATGCTCTACTAAAAGGAGGGCAAAATTTTTACATAAGAGAACTATAGTCTACAGTAAGAATGATCAAAAGATCAGTTCTTGACAAAGGATCAGTGGCTGAGCTGGCAATAGTCAACGTACTGGGAAATTCTAAAGTTTAGTCATTTGTTAATCATCTTTTGAAAAGCATGTATTGAACACCTATTATGTACTAAGGCCTGGAATGGCCATAATACCCAACAGTAGTATCCAACATGACTCAACTCCCACTTCCCTTTCTGATGGTGGTTTACAGCTTGTGTGTTTTCTTCATTTTTTTTTTTTTGTCACAAACATGATATTTAGTGTCAGGAGTCAGAAACTCTAGACATCTTTCAGTTTGTAGGACAATCCTTCAGTAAAGAATTGTGCAAGTTTCCACAGGATTTTAAAATATTTTACCATACATTCACATATCATATTTCATTTGATATGATACCATTGATTTTTAAGATATATGATTATGTATAACGGAGAAAGGTGAAAATGCTATTATGACAAGTACCTTTACTCTAGTTCTATATGAAACATAGGTCACTCTCCATAGCTCTTGTATCTTTGAGATTTCTTTTACCTATTCTGTTCAGTTCAGTTCAGTTGCTCAGTCATGTCCGACTCTTTGTGACCCCATGAATCACAGCACGCCAGGCCTCCCTGTCCATCACCAACTCCCGGAGTTCACTCAGACTCATGTCCATCGAGTCGGTGATGCCATCCAGCCATCTCATTCTCTGTCGTCCCCTTCTCCTCCTGCCCGCAATCCCTCCCAGCATCAGAGTCTTTTCCAGTGAGTCAACTCGTCGCATGAGGTGGCCAAAATATTGGAGTTTCAGCTTTAGCATCAGTCCTTCCAATGAACACCCAGGATTGATCTCCTTTAGAATGGACTGGTTGGATCTCCTTGCAGTCCAAGGGACTCTCAAGAGTCTTCTCCAGCACCACAGTTCAGAAGCATCAGCTCTTCAGCGATCAACTTTCTTCACAGTCCAACTCTCACATCCATACATGACCACGGGAAAAACGATAGCCTTGACTAGACGGACCTTGGTTGACAAAGTAATGTCTCTGCTTTTTAATATACTATCTAGGTTGGTCATAAGTTTCCTTCCAAGGAGTAAGCCTCTTTTAATTTCATGGCTGCAATCAGCATCCGCAGTGATTTTGGAGCCCAAAAAAATAAAGTCTGACACTGTTTCCACTGTTTCTCCATCTATTTCCCATGAAGTGATGGGACCAGATGCCATGATCTTTGTCTTCTGAATGTTGACCTTCAAGCCAACCTTTTCACTCTCCTCTTTCACTTTCATCAAGAGGCTTTTGAGTTCCTCTTCACTTTCTGCCATAAGGGTGGTGTCATCTGCATATCTGAGATTATTGATATCTCGGGACCTACAAATTCTCCTGACATCTGTTGCATTGGGTGATAAGAAATCTTGCATTTGTTTCATTAACTACATGTAAGCCACTATCTTCTTATGGCATCTACTTTCCTTAAGGAATGTATGCTTCTTTCTTAAAGGAGTAAGCAATTTAGATGTACCTTTGGAAAAAATTTAATATGATGATCATGATTCCAATGATTAGTATTTTAAAATTTCAAAATGATGCCCAGCTGCACTGTTTCCATGCCTTTGAATACTTGTTTCAATGTTGAATCATAGCATGATCTTTTAAAAGGAATTGTTACGTAGTAATTAAACTCAGAACAGGAAATACCCACAAAGCGGATAATACAGTTCAGTGATGACATGATGAGCAGGTGATTGAGTTTGCTGATCTTGACTGCCTCCCAGTTGAAAGAGACTGTAAGAAGCCCTTGACTGTAAGATAAATTTCCTAATTTCAAAGAGATTAAAATGTGAGGGGAAAATATTACCCAGGACAATAGGTGAAAGATTTGTTTTTGTAGTTATGAGTAAAGAGCCTAAATCCATTTTATTTCTGTATGGATTTATGTATTGCATTCTTTTCCAAGAATGCAAATTGTGTGTAAATCTCAGTTAGACTGTTCTTTGCTTTGTTCAGAACATGCCAAGAGTTGTTCATCATTTTGGAAGGTCAAGTCGCTGATGGAAGGGATATTTGTGGTATTAGAGGCTCTTAAATCACACACCTATAACTGTCAGCATTGAGTCAGTACATTCAATGGAATTCTTTACATTGCAAGTATCTGAATAAGTCAAATTTTGTCCTGTGCAAGAATTTTTATATTGACATAGAACCTCCTTAATTATAAGTAATTTCCCTTTATTACTCCATATGCTAAAGTGAAGGTATTTTGTTGATTTCTTTTGAACATAGCTTACTGCTTTATTATATTTATAGTGGCACAAAAATATAATTTCAAATGACTATAACCATAGTACATATTTTGATTTGTACATATTTGATAGCTTAAATAATACTTGAAATTCACTGACATTCTTCATGCAGATACAGCCACATGTTTTTCTAAGGTCTATAAACTTTTAATCTGATCTTATTCATATTAGAATTTTCACACATCCTTAAAGAGTTAACTAAGCTCTGGGAATTTTTTTCTAAAAGAACTGGGCTTTTTTTTTTTAAATAAGGAATTACCCCCAAAGCAGCTGTTCTTAATAACTGATAGGATACTGATAGCTTATTATTTTTATTTTTTTTTCATTGATTGAAGTTACTGATAGCTTTTGATACAGTTCTTTCTGTTAAGAGTAAAAGCAAAAAGTCACTTGGGCATTCAGACCACCCTTTAAAGACTGACTATATCCTTGAAACAGAACTCATTTGAAGGCATTTTCAGTCAGCTATTTCCATTTTAATAGTCAGATGATGATTGTAGCCTTTAAACTTAAAATCTTCAGATTTGAAGTCATTAATTATCTCAATGTTTTGAAGACTGTGAAATTAAGAAAAGATCTAATTACCTTTTACTGGTTCATTGTGATGTGTGAGATCATATAAGTGATGCTGAAAGGCCCCTTGGGATGATGTCTCCTGTCACCTGATGAAGTTCACTGCTTACCAAAGAACTGGCTACTGGCATGACACAAGTGCCAATGAAGGGAGCATTTTTTGGGGGTGGGGAAATTCTAAGCACAACCTAATGATTCCCTGCTTATTTAACTTATATGCAGAGTACATTATGAGGAACGCTGGGCTGGAAGAAGCACAAGCTGGAATCAAGATTGCTGGGAGAAATATCAATAACCTCAGATATGCAGATGACACCACCCTTATGGCAGAAAGTGAAGAGGAACTCAAAAGCCTCTTGATGAAAGTGAAAGAGGAGAGTGAAAAGGTTGGCTTGAAGCTCAACATTCAGAAAACAAAGATCATGGCATCTGGTCCCATCACTTCATGGGAAATAGATGGGGAAACAATGGAAACAGTGTCAGACTTTATTTTTTTGGGCTCCAAAATCACTGCGGATGCTGATTGCAGCCATGAAATTAAAAGATGCTTACTCCTTGGAAGGAAACTTATGACCAACCTAGATAGTATATTAAAAAGCAGAGATATTACTTTGCCAACCAAGGTCCGTCTAGTCAAGGCTATCGTTTTTCCCGTGGTCACGTATGGATGTGAGAGTTGGACTGTGAAGAAAGCTGATCACCAAAGAATTGATGCTTTTGAACTGTGGTGCTGGAGAAGACTCTTGAGAGTCCCTTGGACTGCAAGGAGATCCAACCAGTCCATTCTAAAGGAGATCAATCCTGGGTGTTCATTGGAAGGACTGATGCTGAAGCTAAAACTCCAATACTTTGGCCACTTCATGCGTCAAGTTGACTCACTGGAAAAGACTCTGATGCTGGGAGGGA
The DNA here is from genome assembly GCF_049115385.1 of Moschus berezovskii. Lineage (NCBI taxonomy): Eukaryota > Metazoa > Chordata > Mammalia > Artiodactyla > Moschidae > Moschus > Moschus berezovskii. Next base: position 59,178,315 of record NC_142469.1, read on the forward strand.
TTGCGGGCAGGAGGAGATGGGGACGACAGAGAATGAGATGGCTGGATGGTATCACCGACTCAATGGACATGAGTTTGAGTGAACTCCGGGAGTTGGTGATGGACAGGGAGGCCTGGCGTGCTTTGATTCATGGGGTTGCAAAGAGTCGGACACAACTGAGTGACTGAACTGAACTGAACTGAATGATTCTTTTGTCATTGGGGTTAGTTTTGCTTATATCAGTAACCTTTGGCAGTTGGTCTACTTCTTGACCATGAATAATCTGGTTCATCTCTTTGCATTTTGTCCAGTGTCTCTACTGAAAAGCTTGTTTCCAAGCTGCTTCTGCTGGAGAATCCAAGACTGTTAAAAAAGGTTTTGGGATTCCTTGGCATAGTTGGATTTACTCCCTTGGAAGACAGTTCTTTAGCATGTGTGGATGCCTTGATTCGCTCAGTCGTGCCTGACTTTTTGTGACCCCCATTGACTGTAGTCCTCTCAGCTTCTCTGTCCATGGGGATTCTCCAGGCAAGAATATTGGAGTGGGTTGCCATTCCCTTCTCCAGGGGGTCTTCCCAACCCAAGAATTGAACTGGGGTCTCCTACATTACAGGCGGATTCTTTATCAGCTTAGCCACCAGGGAAGCCCTGTGTGTCTTATGTAGGCTGTGTTAACTATGGGTTTCATATCAGGATAGTAAAGGGACTAGACGTAGTTCTCAATAGAAGGAGCTGGTCAGATAGGTCAAGAATCCCTGAACAGAAATATGCTCTTCCTTCTCTCAGGTAGCTAATAGTGTCATTGAAGAGGTGGAAATAAATAATTTCAGCAAAATGGAAAAAATTTCATGATAATGGTCATCACATGGTGGTTATAAAAGCATGCTGGAGGGCACCTGGGAGTCAGGGCTTCCTTTGGCAGGGGATTTCTGAGTTGACGTGAAGAGAATTGGAATTAGCCAAGTGAATGGAAGTCATTCCAGGCAGATGAGCAAAACTGTGGGGAGGTGAATCCAAAGACAGAATCTCTTTTTTTTACAGAGTCCTTAAAAGTGAATCTAGACATCTTTTGAAGTCTAAACCCCCATTCTTCCACCCCCACTACCCATGCCTATAGTATAAATCTATCGAAAGGAGAATGAGAGGGGATATTGGTGAATACAAGTTTATTACAGTTTGTGAATTTGTTTATTAGGAGTAGGGTGGGTATTTAAAATATTTGAAAATAATTATGACATCAGGTCCCAGCAACCAAAAAGAACTGCCAGATATAGTATCAGAGCAGTCTTCTGGGGACACTCTGTGAGACGGTCATGCACTGTGTGGTCTCTGACAACCTTTTGTTTGTCTCTTTAGGTTCACTACCAACCTGACCCTCAGGCTGAGAAGGCTCTCTTGCCCTTTGGCTTCCTGTTGGTTCAGCTAATGGAGGCACCAGGGGATGTCAGGGGTCTTTACTCCAGACCCTGGCTCGTTCCATGCTGTATCAAGATTTGGCAGTGTCTGCTGTGATCCATCTAAGACCACAGGTCCTGTAGGGTGACTGTATCCTGTAGCAATAGCTTTGCTTATTTGTGACAACTCTTCCCTCTTCTTATTTGTTCAGATTTAGGGGAGGTGATAGCTTTCTAATCTTGATGATTCTGGGGTCCTGCCCCATCACTTTTTGGTTTCCCTTAACTCTTTCTACATCTCAGTCAGTGGTCTCTTCATTGAACCTTTCAGTGATCCATTTAAGGCTGCCATCTGTGTCCCTTGAAGAACTGTGTGTGTGTGTTTCCAGGAGATGATGTGGAGGCAAGAGAATACATGAGGAGTTTTATGGTGGTGGCTAATAACCAACGGATACAAAGTATTTCTATTTCAAAAGTTTGCATGGCCAGACTGGTGAGTGCCTATTGAATATCAGAAATGGGTAGAATAGATACTACATACTTAGCAGAGCAGAAGCTTATACAAAAGAGAGTAGGGCTTATCTGCTTCCTTAAATGCAGAGTCAGAACTTAGGGATAGTACAGATATCAAAATACAGGAAATAAAGTCCAGGACTGAAAATGGTATAGGTAAAAGCATTTTTTTTTTTCTGTATATAGACTTGAAACCTGAACTACTATTTCCAGGCCTCTGTACCTTGAATAAGTGACTACATGTATAGCCTTCAGACAAGAGATTAGAGGTTATTCTCTAGAAATTGAACAAGAACTGCTTGGGATTTAGAGCAAATGCAGGTTGTAATTGAAAGGCTTCATTTAAGGATGACTTAGATCTACTGTCTTATCCCACATGGCCTATATTGCGTGTATCTCCAGTTAGGAGATTGAAACCCTTTCTCTGGAGAACTGAAGAGTTCTGGGGGAAAGTCCTTCACATATTGAGCTGCATATGGAATAGGAAGTCTAAAAATTCCCCGTTACACTTATGGTTCCCATCCTGTCACCCCAAACCAAAACATGTCAGTTGACACATCTCATTCACACATAGGAAGCTACCAGTTAGCTTTTTAAACATTCATCTTTAATATGTATTGTCAACCAAAGATATCTAAGCATGAGTAAAGACACCTAAATTAAAAAGAAAGTCCCATCAACAAAATGAAAAGACAGCCCACAGAATGGGGGAAATATTTGCAAATAAAGAGACTGAAAAGGGATTAATCTCCAAAATACACAAACAGCTCATGCAGCTCTATGTCAGAAAAACAAACAATCCAATTGAAAAATGGGCAGAAGATCTAACTAGACATTTCTCCAAAGAAAACATACAGTTGGCCAAAAAGCACTTGAAAAGATGCCTAATGTCACTAATTTTTGGAGAAATGCAAATAAAAACTATAATGAGGTATTACCTAACACCAGTCAGAATGGCCATTATAAAAAAGTCTACAAACAATAATTGTTAGAGAAGGTGTGTAGAAAAGGGAGCTCTCCTGCACTGTTGGTGGAAATGTAAATTGGAATAGCCACTATGGAGAACAGTATGGAGGTTCCTTAAAAAAGTTAGAACCTCATATGATCCAGCAATCCTACTCCTGGGCATATACCTGGAGAAAATTGTAATTAGAAAAGATTCATGCACCCCGGTATTCATTGCAGCACTATTTAAAATAGCCAAGACATGGAAAAAACCTACCTGTCCATTGATAGAGGAGTGGATAAAGATGTGGTGCATATATATAAGGGAATATTACTTAGCCATAGAATGAATGAAATGATGTCATTTGCAGCAACATGGATGGACCTAGGGATTATCATGGAGAAGGAAATGGCAACCCACTCCAGTGTTCTTGCCTGGAGAATCCCAGGGATGGGGGAGCCTGGTGGGCTGCCGTCTATGGGGTCACACAGAGTCAGACACGACTGAAGTGACTTAGCAGCAGCAGCAGCAGGGATTATCATGTTAGGTCAAGTAAGTCAGACAAAGACAAATATCATACAATATCGCTCATATGTGGAATATAAAAAATGAAACAAATGAACTGATTTACAAAACAGAAACAGACTCACAGACTTCAAAAACAAAGTTGTGGTTGCCAAAGGGTAAAGGTGGGGGGAGGAGGAATAAATTAGGAGTTTGGGACTAACATATACATACTACTATATTTAAAACATATAACCAATAAGGACCTACTGTATAGTACAGGGGACTCTACTCCATATTCTGTGATAACCGATATGGAAAAAGGATCAGAAAAAGAATAGATGCATGTATATGAATAACTGAATCACTTTGCTGTACACCTGAAACTAATGTAACCTTGTTAATCAACTATGTGTGCGTGCTTAGTCGCTCAGTCATGTCTGACTCTCTGTGACCCCACGGACTGTAGCCCAGCTCCTCTGTCAGTGAGATTCTCCAGGCAAGAATACTGGTGTGGGTAGCCATTCCCTTCTCCAGGGGTTCTTCCCAACTCAGGGACTGAACCCGGGTCTCCTGAGTACAGGCAGATTCTTTACCATCTGAGCCACTAAAAAGTCCGTTAATCAAATGAATTCCACTATAAAATAAAAATTAAAAATAGAGTAAAAATGGAAGGAAGCAAATAAAACAAGAAATACCGGAAAATATTTTAGAATTAAAAAAATATGAATATCCAGATTTAAAGAACTTACCAATTTGCCACTGCCAAGAATGAAAATGATTCACACTAGGACACATCAATAGGAAATTTCAGAGCACAGATATCCTAAGTATTAGGAAAGACCACATGTAAAGGATTGAGTATCAGAAGAGAATTGGATATCTCAAGTCCCAAAACAAAAAGACAGTAGAAGATGATTTTCAAAATTCTGAAGTAAAGTCTATCTAACTACCTATTAGCTAGCTATCATCTATCTCCATCTATAGTTCTGAGAACTTTATTAAAATTTTCTTTTAAATACAAGGAGCTGTTTTATTTTTTATTGGAGTATAATTGCTTTACAATGTTGTGTTAGTTTCTGGTGTACAACAAAGTGAATCAACTATTTGTATACATATATCCCTTCCCTCTTGCACCTCCCACCCTCGCTCCACAGCCTACCCATCCAGGTCATTGCAGAGCACTGAACTGAGCTTCCTGTGCTTTATAGCAGGTTCCCATGAGCTATTTTACACATTGCAGTGTATGTGCGTCAATCCCAATCTCCCTATTTGTCCCACTCTCCCCATCCCCCCCTGTAGCCACATGTCTGTTCTCTACCTCTGTGTCTCTGTTCCTGCCCTGGAAACAGGTTTATCTGTACCATTTTCTAGATTCCACATATTTGTGCTAACTTGATACTCATACTACCAGTGAAAAGTGGGGAAGATGTGGACCTGTTCACAGAAGTTGCTTTCTGTGCAAACGGTCTTAAGCTAATAATGGAGGATGTTTTCCAGACAATTGAGGGAATACATCAAGAAAGAGGAAAAGACAGAATGTAGGAAACCTTATCTCTAACAAAAGAGGGTAAGGAAGAGGGGTGCCAGCATCAAAGCTCTTCAGCAAGCTGAGAGAACAGTCAATCTTGTTTGGAGTAGGAGAACAGAGGCCTTAATGAGGGAGAGCTCCAGGAAAACATGTAGATTGCATGAAATTGTATGTAGCAAATTAGAGATAAAGTATTCAAGATATTCACATGGAGGTTATATAAAACAAGGATGTCATGATAATAAGTTCCATACGATAGGAAATAAATCTCAATGATGCTTTTCTGTGCAGTAAATTATATTTCCTAAACCATATTCATGAACTGATTCAACTTTAAGTAGCTTTTAACCATATTCAAATAATGGAGAGGAAATGGACATATAAGAAAATGCACATATATTAGAAATGGAAATTGGTAACACGTAAACGTACAAACTGCAATAAATCTAGGATCAGAAGTATGAGTATATGTAGCAGAGATTTCTATCTGTCACCCAGTCAGTCCTGCAGTGGGAAGAGTTGGCTCATGGCTGGCTAGCACGACCCTTACATCTCCATCCTCTCTGTGGCTGGGAGGAACTTTTGGCAAAGAAGGTACATGGGTACGTTTTAAGTGATAGCCTCTTGAAATCTCCCTTGAGGTTGAAAGCGCTTATATGAGCTTTTTTTTTCTTCTTCTTTGTTTCTTTCTCCCTCTTGCTGCCTGAAGCATGGATTCTCCCTCAAACCAGGAGGAGAAAGGCCATATTCTAGTGGTAGTGGAACATGAACTGGGAAAAGTCTGGGTCCCTACACTGCAAATCTTTTAAGTGAGAGAAAAAACAAGCACAGGGCAAACAAACCCCTCTCTTCTCTTGAGGCTTGAACTTTGCAGAACGAAACCTAACACTGTGACGGGTGTGATGAGAAATATGGAGCTCACATCCAGAAGAATCAACTGAAAGGATAAAAAGCGATTGTCTTTGGGGAGCAGTCCCGGAGCGAGGGAGAGACAAAGCAAGGAACCACAGTTTTCCATTATGAGTTTCAGTAATAATAGATTGAAAATAATATTATTGAAAATAATAGATTGGTGTTATGGAGATAACTTGCACAGTAACATGGAGAGCTGAAAGGGCAAATGAAGAAGTGAAAGCGTTAGTTGCTCAGTCGTGTCCAACTCTTTTGCGACCCCATGGACTACAGCCCAGGCTCCTCTCTCCATGGAATTCTCCAGGCAAGAAGACTGGAGTGGGTAGCCATTCCCTTCTCCAGGGAATCTTTGCAACCCAGGGATTGAACTTGTGTCTCCTGTCTTACAAGCAGTTTCTTTACTGTCTGAGCCCACTCGGGAAGCCCCTGGAAGGACGAGAATACTAAACAAATGGCAGCTATACTAAACAAAACTGAAACAGGCTTTTATAGTAATCAAGTAACAGATAATGAAGACTAAACCAAAGCTAATGAAGAGAGGATCAGGTCAAGAAATATTTGGTTGGGCAAAGTTCATTTGGGTTTTTCTGTAAGATATTACAGAAAAATCTTGAATGAACTTTTTGACTAGCCCAATATTAGAGAGCTGACTCAACAGAGCTATACTACCAGTCACAAGAAAAGGGTGGGAGATGGAGGAGAGGCAGTACCACCAGCTGGTTCAGACCCTGTCCCTGGAGTCCCCCATCTGCGCCTGTCACTCCTGTTTGCCTTAACAAGATTCTGTGAGGATGTTGTGCTCCTCCTCTGCAACATAGATATAATAAGAGCACCTCCATCCTGGAGCTGTGGTTGCATTACATGCAAGAGCACACATGAAGCACTCAGTGAACTGCCTGGTGCCGACTGGATATTGAATACATGTCAGCTGCTATTGTGACTGCAGGTTGATCCATTCACAGTGAGGAAGCATGGGAGCAGACTCAGAGTGAGGAGTGGGAAGATGTTGAACTCTTCTGAAATATGGAGCTTGAGGTCATGACTAACAAGTGGTCTGTTCACTAAAGGTGATTTACAGTGAAAGAGTTGAGCTATATATATATACATCGGGGGCATTGGTATTCAGGTAGAATTTGACGCTATGGGAATGAATGAATTTTACATCTGAGAGCGGTGCGCAGAGGTAGGAGAGCATATAAAAGCAGGAAAACTAATTTAAGGGAAACAGAGGCTTCAAAGAAGTTAAGGAGACAGCAGTTTGAGAGGGGAACAGGGAAGTAGTGCATTCAAGTGGTCATTGAGCATGCTCACACATGGCAAGGCTTTGGGCATGTCCGCTGGCTTTAGCACCCAAGGGGTCTGTGCCAACCGTGTGCTTCAAGGAACACAAAACTAGTGGGCAGAAAGCAGAAGCACTGCAGCATGAGGCAGGCAAATTGAGCCCCTGGACTTCGACTACTGTTTTCTAGAAGCTTGTCTGGGAATAAAACAACTGGGAAAGATTTGAGAATGTGTACACATGCAGGTAAATAAGATGTCAGAAAAGAGGAATGAGAATAGAGGGGAAAGAGTACACATGAGAGAACAGGGGTCCCTGAGGATCCGTTCTCCTGCGATTCTTTTATTCGTTTGCTTACTCAGATAGGTAGGAATTTGTAAATCCAAAAAGATGAATCATTTTTCTTGGCACTTCCTTACATAAAATCTGTCTTAAAGCCCTCATGGGAGCATGAGTTTTTTGTCCTATTATGTATCCTTTTTCTGTATGTTTTCTTTAAACAACAACGTATTCAGAGGAACAGTGAGAGGGAAATCAATCTGAGATGACATCACATGTCTGGGGATTATTCTCTGTGTCCAAACAGAAACAGCTCTTTCTGATAGCTTTTCCTATTAACATGCCACCTCCTGGAAGAAAAGGAAGGTGCTGTGCCTCACAGTGGGAAAACTGTTTTCTATTTTAACTTCCCCCAAAAGGTAATTGAGTGATTTCATCGGTCTATGAAAGTAGCAGGTGTATGTGTGTATTTAAGAGACCTGGGAGTTGAACTTAAAAATCTTTATGTAATTAGAGATATTTTCAAACCGTTAGTGAAAACAATCATAAAATAAAATGTATTTGATCTCAGGATGTGACAAAAGGCATTTCTTGTAACAAGCAGTGAATGCACACAGCCCCAGGGAAGAGGGCTCCTATTCTTAGCTCTGCGCCTGCAGGCCTGCTCCATAGCCACTATAAGTAGACGGTGTATGGAGGAGAACCACTGTGCTTCTTTGCATAAGCATCTGATTGATCCCGAGAAATGAACTGCTATTAAAGCTGATGACAAGTCCTGGATGATTATTTTCAAATTATTTTAGATAGACTTTCAATGGATGTGCTGCTTGATATGTAAGGAAAAGGTTATTTACATATGTCACTTTGAAAGAGCTGAGAAAAAGCTCAATGAGAAATAGCCTTCTTGATGATTACCAAGCACATGTCCTTCTAGGCCAAAATACGTCATGTGTGTTCTTCTTGTGAATTCTGATTATTTGCCAGTTGCTGTGCTGTGTACCTTAAATGCATTTGCAATTTAACAATTAAAATCCGATGGCATAAATACTGGTATCATCCCATTTAGCAGAGAAGGAAATCAAATCTCAATTAAATGACTTTCCTACTTTGAGATTTGAGCTACTAATGTGGAGACCAATCTTCCTAACAGTCTGTAAATTGAGTGATATTTTGGGGCAAAACAACTAAGATTGAAGAAAATAGCCTCATTTTATGAAATTGGTATATTCCTTAAAATATACCAATTTCCCTGGTGGCTCAGATGTAAAGCATCTGTCTACAATGTGGGAGACCTGGGTTCGATCCCTGGGTTGGGAAGATTCCCTGGAGAAGGAAATGGTAACCCACTCCAGTACTCTTGCCTAGAAAATCCCATGGACGAAGGAGCCTAGTGCCCACGGGGTCGCAAAGAGTTGGACACGACTGAGCAACTTCACTTTAAAAGTTGTGAGCCTGTGTGTGTATGCACACACACACATATGTATATAATTTTTTTGATAAGCATCTACAGCTCTATCTGAAGGGGGCCCTGCTATGAACACTGAGTAAAGTATTCTGTAAGCAAAGAATATACATGATTATGTCCCAGATAAACACATGTATGGAACTAGCTGCACACATAGGGATCTGAATTCTTCAAACCGTGTGGCTAAGATGTGGCCTCCTGTAAACTGAGCGCCATGGCACATGGTGGCAGCTAGAGATGGGGCCTAGGCTCTACCAAGGCCATGGAGCCCGGGCCTGGGCTTGCTCTCAGCAAGCAGCAAGCCATCTCCCGTGCCTTTCTTGCTAGTGGTGCTGTAGCATAAACTTGTATGAACCTTGGTATATTTCCATGATTCTAAATCTTTTTTATTGAAATATTTTTGTAAAATATTCCATAGTTTCCTAAGGAAATTTTACCGTGTACTCCTTTATTTCTTACTTGTTGTTTTTATACGAATTCAAACTTACAGAATTAGAATAGTTCAAAGAAATACTTCCATACCCTTAACCAGACACACCAATCGCTTACATTTCCCCCGTTTTCTCTCACTCTAAATGCTTATTTTTTTTCTGAAACACTTAAGAATAAATCTCAGACATTATGCCCCTTTGTCCTAAAGACTTCAATGTGTATATTCTAGGAACAAAGATATTCTCCTACATAACCCACAAACCACAATTATAATATCATACTTGAAATTGATACATTATCGAATGGTCCATATTCAAATTTTATCATTTGTCTGAATTTTTTTTTTCCCAGTCTAAGATCCAGTCTAGGACCATGCATTGTGTTTAGTTATCATGTCTCTTTAATCTGGAACTGCTCCTCAGTCTTTCTTCGTTACTCATGATTTTGACAATTTAAAGAAGTGCAGGTTAGCTATTTGATGGGATGTCTTACAGTTTGGGTGTGTTGGATATTAACTCATAATTAGACATTAGACCATGTGTTGTTAGCAAGAATTCCAAAGGAGAGAGATATCCTTCTTAGAGTTTCACAGCGGGTAGCAGAAGCTTGCCTGGGAAATCCCGTGGATGGAGGAGCCTGGTAGGCTGCAGTCCATGGGGTCGCTAAGAGTCGGACACAACTGAGCGACTTCACTTTCACTTTTCACTTTCGTGCATTGGAGAAGGAAATGGCAGCCCACTCCAGTGTTCTTGCCTGGAGAATCCCAGGGACGGGGGAGCCTGGTAGGCTGCCATCTATGGGGTCGCACAGAGTTGGACACGACTGAAGCGACTTAGCAGCAGCAGCAGAAGCAGCAGCAGCAGCAGAAGCTTCACTTAGTCCCGTTACTAATGGCCTTGATTTTTACCATTCAGTGACGTGGTGTCTACCAAGTATCTCCTCTGTAAATTTATTGTTTTTCTCTTTGTCATTAATAAATAAATTTATGGGGAACTCCATTGATGATTCTTGACTGAATCAATTATTATTATGGAATTTCAAAGTGATAATTTTCTTTTTTAAACTTGTTTTTAATTGCAGTTTAGTTGCTTTACAATGTTGTGTTAGTTTCTGTTGTACAGCAAAGTGAATCAGCTAAATATGTATATATATATCCCCATTGAGTAGAGTTCCCTGTACTATACACTAGATTCTTATTAGTTATCTATTTTATACATAACCGTATGTATATGTCAATCCCAATCTCTCAGTTCATCCCACCTTCCACTTCCCCATGTCTATACATTTGTTCTCTACATCCATGTGTCTATTTCTGCTTTGCAAATAGGTTCATCTATATCATTTTTCTAGATTCCATATATAAAAATTAATATAGAATTTTTGTTTTTCTGATTTCATTCTGTGTGACAAATTCTAGGTCTACCCACATCATTATAAATGCCACCATTTCATTTCTTTTTTATGGATGAGTAATATTCCATTGTGGGGCTTCCCTCTTGGCTCAGTGGTAAAGACTCCGCCTGCTGATGCAGGAGACATGAGTTTGATCTCTGGATCTGGAAGATTCCCTGGAGAAGGAAATGGCAACCTACTCTAGTATTCCTGCTTGGAAAATCCCATGGACAGAGGAACCTGGCAGGCTACAGTCCATGGGGTTGCAGAAGACTCAGACACAACTTAGCAATGAAACAATAACAACAAAATTCTATTGTAGTACAATAACAACAAAATTCTATTGTATATATGTGCCATATCTCCTTTATCCATTCCTCTGCTGAAGAACATTTAGGTTGCTCCCATGTCCTGGCTACTGTAAATAGTGCTGCAATGAACATTGGGGTACATGTATCTTTCTGAATTATGGTTTTCTCTGGGTATGACCCAGGAGTGGGATTGCTGGGATATAGGATAGTTTTGGAAAAGGGAATGGCCAGCCATTCCAGTATTCTTGCCTGGAGAATTCCATGGACAGAGGAGCCTGGTGGGCTACAGTCCATAGGGTCTCAGAGTCAGACATGACTGAGTGACTAACACACACTTGATAGTTGTATTAATTTTTTAAAGAAACCTCCATCAGTTCAGTTCAGTCACTCAGTTGGGTCCAACTCTGCAACCCCATGGACTATAGCACACCAGGCTTCCCTGTCCATCACTAACTCCTGGAGTTTGCTCAAACTCATGTCCATTAAGTCAGTGATGCCATCGAGCCATCTTGTTCTCTGTGGCCCCTTCTCCTCCTGCCTTCGATCTTCCCCAGCATCAGGGTCTTTTCAAATGAGTCAGTTCTTTGCATCAGGTGGCCAAAGTATTGGAGCTTCAGCATCAGTTCTTCCAATGAATATTCAGAGTTGATTTCATTTAGGATTGACTAGTTTGATCTCCTTGCTATCCAAGGGACTTGCAAGAGTCTTCTCCAACACCACAGTTCAAAAGCATCAATTCTTTGGTGCTCAGCTTTCTTTATGGTCCAGCTCTCACATCCATACAAGACCACTGGAAAAACCATACTGTTCTCTATAGTGGCTGTGCCAATTTACATTCCCATCAAGAATGTATGAGAGTTCCCTTTTCTCTACACTCTTGCCAACAATTTATTATTTGTAGATTTTTTGATGTTGGCCATTCTGACCTGTGTGAGGTAATACCTCATTGTAGTTTTGATTTTCACGTCTCTGATGATTAGTGAAGTTGAGCATTTTTTTATGTGTTTGTGGGCCATCTGTATGTCTTCTCTGGAGAAGTGTCTAGGTTTTCTGCCCATTTTTTGATTGGGTTATTTGGTTTTTTGATATTGAGCTTCATGAACTGTTTTATATTTTAGAGATTAATCCCTTATCTGTTGCTTTGTTTGCAAATACTTTTTCCCATTCAGAGGCTTGTCTTTTTGTCTTGTTTATGGTTTCCTTTGCTATTTAAAAGCTTTTAAGTTTAATTAGGTTCCATTTGTTTATTGTTGCTTTTATTTTCATTACTCTAGGAGATGGGTCGAAAAATATCTTGTTGTGATTTTTATCAGCGTGCTCTGCCTATGTTTACCTTTAAAAGTTTTATAGGGCCTGGCCTTACATTTAGGTCTTTAATCCATTTTGAGTTTATTTTTGTGTATAGTATTAGGTAGTGTTTTAATTTCATTCTCTTACATGTAGCTGTCCAGTTTTCCCAGCACCACTAGAAAGGACTGTTTTTTCTTCATTATATATTCTGGCCTCCTTTATCATAGACTATGTGATCATGGGTATGTGGATTTGTCTCTGGGTTTTCTGTCCTGTCCCATTGATCTATTTCTGTTTTTATGTCAGTATCATACTATCTCAATTACTGTAGCTTTGTAATATATCAAAGTGGTGATTTTTCTAACTCTTTTCTTCTGTAGCAAAGACATTTTTCTTTCCTTTTATATATATACTCATTTATATCAGTTTGGACTCATGGATTTTATTTTATTCAATAGGACGCAGTATTTCATTATCATTATATGAGGTGATGAATATATTAATAAACTTGATGGGAGAACCCTTTCACAATGTATATCAGATCATCACTGCATATATTTTAAATATTTTACAATTTTTATTAGTGATGATATTTTAATAAAGCTGAAAAAATACGTTCTCATAGCATGGAATTTGACTCTAATATGTACAAAATCAATTATGAATAGTCAATGATTTTGAAGCCACATCTTTGTTGTAGTTAGTGTACAACTTCTTGAACAATCTACTAGTATTTCTTTTTTTAAAACTAGTATAGTATAAAGTTCACCACTATCAGTAGGATGATTCTCTCTTTTAGATTTTAGGTTCTGGTAAATTCGCATTGTTGTTTAGTCACTTAGTTGTATCTGACTTTTTTATGACCCATGGACTATAGCCCGCCAGGCTCCTCTGTCCATGGGATTCTCTGCAAGAATACTGGAGTGGGTTACCATTGTCCTTTTTAGGGGATTTTCCTGACCCAGAAATCGTACCCACATCTCCTGCATGGGTCTTCTGCATTGCAGATGGATTTACTGCTGAGCCACCAGGGAATCATGCCTTTCATAAGATTTTTCTATTTTCTTTCTTTCTTTTATTTTTTTGCTTAGTAACCCTCTTAACCTCAAAGAACAATTTGAGAGGTCAGAAATTGGTTAAAATATATGCTGATAATAGTTACTTCTAATTATTTATTGGTCATTTCTCTGTGTAGTTTAGTCCAGTAAGTATTATCCATTTGGGCTCTAACAGTATGTTTTGTTTGGGATGTCTTTAGGTCAGTCTCTGTTTGAAAATCCTAAATGTAGAATTCTGAAAATTGAATATTATTTGCATGTGTAGAAATCTACAGATTTATTAACAGAAGTGAAATGGCATAAACTTACATGTGATTACCATTGTTTCTTATTTTGTTATTGAACAGGAGTGGTATGATATGGTTTAATTGAAATTGCCCCAAGAAAACTCTATGTACCATTGTTCAGAGGCTACACAATAAGAAACCATGTAACTAAACCTCATGTTTATAGACATAGAGAACAGACTGTGGTTGCCAAGGCGGAGAGGGTTAAGGAAGGGATGGAGTGGGAGTTTGGGATTAGCATATGTAGGCTATTACATATGAAATGGAAAAACAACAAAGTCCTATTGTATAGCACAGGGAACTATATTCAGTATCCCATGGTAAACCATAATGGAAATATATATATATATATAAATGAATATATTTGTATAACTGAGTCACTTTGCTGTGTAGCAGAAATTCATACAACATTATAAATCAACTTTGTTGTTGTTGTTTAGCTGCTAAGTCATGTCTGACTCTTTTGCGACCCCATGGACTGTAACCCACCAGACTTCTCTGTCCATGAATTTCCCAGGAGAGAATACTGGAGTGGATTGCCATTTCCTTCTCCAGGGAGTTTTCCTGACCCAGGGATTGAACACCTGTGTCCTGTATTGGCAGGCGGATTCTTTATCCCCGCGCCACCTGGGAAGCCCAAATCAATTATACTTCTGTAAAATAAATAAATAAAGTGCATGTTTATTTTTAAAAATCTAATTCTGAAACTTCCTGGAGAAAAATTACCTGGAAGAAAATTAGAGCTTGGAAGGATTTCAAATTTAGATCAGAAGTATGGAAAACATGTAGTGCCTTTATGATTAGGGCCTCTCCTTCAGCTTCTCAGGTGGCACAATGGTAAAGAATCTGCCTGCCAACACAAGAGACGCAAGAGACACAGTTTTGATCCCTGGGTCAGGAAGATCCCCTGGAGAAGGAAATGGCAACACATTTCAGTATTCTTGCCTGGAAAATTCCATGGACAGAGGAGCCTGGTGGGCTACAACAGTTCATGGGCCCACAAAGAGTCGGACTCGACTGAGCACACACTTCATGAGTTTAGGAAACAGGGTAATTAGGAGTGAAAAAGGGAGTTTCTGGTTGAGAGGAGTTGAAATAGGACTAAGTGTTTCATTTAGCAGGTTATTTAGGGTTTGTATTAGTTTTGGGCTTAGGCCAAATAAGGCATTCTTTTGCTTGAGGAAGTATTTACTGTAGATGTTCTAACTCCTTATTTTATTCTGTGATAATTTTAGAAAATAGCCTTGACTCTCCATTAAAGGGAGGTTTACTCGAGTTTGTAAGTTGCTATTTTAGATGATGAAAGCCACACAGTTGTACATCTTCTCCATAAATATGGTTTTAAGTAGTACTTAATCATATTTAGATACTTCTAATAGAGAAACAGTTTTTGTTTTCTTTTAATTTTAAAGGAATGGTGTTTATTTGGCGGTGGTCTATCTGAAATGGTATTGTTGGAAACACAGTGCCCTGTAGCAAGTTCACATTTATTTTCCAGAATGACTGATGCAGCAGCTTAAATACCTCTGTGCTTCCTACAGCAGTACACAGAAAATGAGTTCAGATGGCCGTCTTCTATCTCCAGATGCTCTGCTTCCATTCTTCCCACACAGATACAAACAGTGTAAAAATTAAGTCAAACTATAGTCACTGAAAGCTTCTACTCTGGTCTGTGGGTGCATAATGGTCTTCCCATTCAACCCTGCAAAGCTGGCTGCAGTTCAGTGATTACACATCAGCTCTGAGGCAGAGAGCTTCAGTATGAGGGTGATGAACCTATCCAAATTCAGTGGCACGTGGCTCACAGTCATTTTAATTGTTGCCTGTATACGATTGCTGTCTACCATTTTTCTTCACAAGAATATAGGTATTTACTTACAATTGGTTAGTCAGGAACAAAGCATCAGGTAAGTAGGGGACTGTATTTATTTTTAAAAGTGATTTTATTATTTTTAAAAAGTTCTACCAACAGTTGTATAAGCAATTATACCTTCTTGTGAGTAGGCATGTCTTTAAAAATTTTTTTTTAATGGTAATATAAGAGACTGTTTAATATCGTGAAAAGTTAAGTAATAATATATGGATAATTTTTTAAAAAACAAGCTAGGTTACATACACACATACACAAAAGCAAGCTAGGCTGACATACATAAAATTTTTAAATTTCCATATCAAAAGAGTTACATAGACCAAAAGATACTATAACTGAAAAGAGAATAGCCTGGGAGGAAATATTTTTAACATGTATAAGAGATAAAGGGTTGATAACTGAATAACTATAACAATAGAGGCTGTAAAGGACAACAACCACCTATATAAAAGCTATTCATAAGAAATACAATTGAAAATAAACATATAAAATGATACCTAGCCTTTGTAATTCAATAAATTCAACTAAAACTGAGGGGGTTTTTTTGCCTGTCATATTAATGAAATGGATAAAAAGTTGTTATGAAATGCAATTTACAGTATCTATTAAAATATTAAGTATTCGTATCTTTTGACTGAACATTTTCACTTGTAGGAATTAATTTTCAGAAACATTACTATATAAACGCACAAATAAACGTATTAGGATACGCCTTACAGCATTGTTTGGTTTAACAGAAGAAAAGCAGAAGGGACCCTGCTAAGTCACTTCAGTCGTGTCCGACTCTGTGCGACCCCATAGATAGCAGCCCACCAGGCTCCCCCATCCCTGGGATTCTCCAGGCAAGAACACTGCAGTGGGTTGCCATTTCCCTCTCCATAAAATTTTTTTAATTGGAGGATAATTGCTTTACAATATTGCATTAGTTTTTGCTGTACAGCAGTGTGAATCAGCTGTAAGTATACATATATCCCTTCCCTCATAAGCCTCCTCCAACCCCACCCCTCCATCCCAACAAGCTAGGCCATCACAAAGTGCTGAGCTGAGTTCCTTGTGCTGCATATCTGCTTCCCGCTACCTGTCAGTTTTACACATGGGAGTGTATATATGTCAATGCTGCTCTCAATTCATCCCGCCCTCTCCTTCCCACACTGTGTCCACAAGTCTGTTCTCTACATCTGCAGGGGAACTGCATTTATATCATAGACTGTGACTCAATTATTTCCTCATTTTTATGACCTAATTGATGACAAGTTCCAAGTTAGAAGCAAATGTTGACTGATAATATCTATTAAGCACATGTAAATGGGAAATGAGGTATAAAACCTAAAAACATTGTATTTACTGTCATCTCACAGCTCATAATCTCAGAAAAAAAAAAAAAGTACAGCTGGCACCCCACTCCAGTACTCTTGCCTAGAAAATCCCATGGATGGAGGAGACTGGTAAGCTGCAGTCCATGGGGTTGCGAAGAGTTGGACACGACTTCACTTTCATGTACTGGAGAAGGAAATGGCAACCCACTCCAGTATTCTTGCCTGGAGAATCCCAGGAATGGGAGCCTGGTGGGCTGCCGTCTATGGGGTCGCACAGAGTCAGACACGACTGACATGACTTAGCAGCTTAGCAGCAGCCTCTTCCTTACTTATCCACTGGATCCAAAGAAGAGTGACAATAAGTCTGTAGTGAAAAAATATCTTCCCTATTTATCCTTAATTCTGCTTTTTATTAAGTAGGTGATATTTGAGAATGCTTTTGAGAGGGACAGTTGATTACAAGTGGGCCCAAGGGCACTTTTTGGATCATAGAAATGTCTTTTATTAATATTTTGATTCTGCTGGTAGTTATGCAAGTGAATACATTTGTCAAAACATAGCAGACTGCATATTCTGCTGAGTTTTAATATATTTACATCATACCTGGCTTCTAAGCAGTCCTGGAAATTAATATAAAGCCCAAACTAACTGATAGAATGTTCTTCAAAGGATATGAAAAATCAATTGACAGTAAAGGAAATACAAATGACTATGAAGAAAATATACAGATATCAGACTCCTCTCAAAATAAGGAAAGGCAATTTAAAATAATGAGGCTAGTTGTTTGTTTTTAATTAAGTTTGAGGAAAATTATTGATAACAAATGCGTTGTATAGAAAAACAGATACCGTCAAGAGTACAGCATGAAGAATCCTTGTGATGATGGAAGTGTTCTGCGTCCAGACTGGATCACTGTCAACATCTGGCTGTTGTATTGTGCTGCAAGTTTTCAGGATTTTACCATCAGGGGAAACTGGGTAAAGGATACAGGATCTCTCTGAAGTTATTGCTTACAAGTGCATGTGGCTCTGCAATTGCCTCAAAATAAAATGTTTAAAAAGAGTCCATGTACAGATTAGCATGTGTAATTGGCTCCTTTATATATAAAAGGTGTGAAAACAATCTATAATGGAATGCTAGAAAGATGGAGGAGGAAATGACAACCCATTCCAGTACTCTTGCCTGGAAAATTCCATGGGCGGAGGAGCCTGGTGGGCTACAGTCCATGGGATCACAAAGAGTCGGACACAACTGAGCGACTTCACTTTAGAAAGATTAAGAAACTTAAATGTAGGATGGAAGGATGGAGGGAAGATGAGGGACACAAATAGAAAGGATAATTTTCATTATATATTCCTTTTTAAAATGTTATTTATTTGTAATTAGAGGATAATTGCTTTACAGTATTGTATTGGTTACTGCCACACATCAACATGAATCAGCCATAGGTATAGATGTGTTCCCTCCCTCCTATCTCTCACCCCAACCCACCCCTTTAGGTTGTCACAGAGCACCTATGTGAGCACCCTGAGTCATCCAGCAGATTCCCACTGGCTTTCTGTTTTACACAAGGCAATGCATATATTTCCATATTACTCTCTCAATTTGTCCCACCCTCCCCTTCCCCCACTGTGTCCACAAGTCTGCTCTCCATGTCTGCGTTTCCACTGCTGCCCTGCAAATGGCTTCATCAGTAGCATCTTTATAGATTCCATTGTTGTTCAGTTGCTCAGTCATGTCTGACTCTTTGTGACCCCATGAACTGTAGCATGCCAGGCTTCCCTGTCCTTTACTATCTCCTGGCATTTGCTCAAACTCATGTCCATCGAGTTGATGATGCCACGCAACCATCTCATCCCCTGTCATCCCTTTCTCCTCCTGCCCTCATCTTTCCTAGCATCAGGGTCTTTTCGAATGAGTCCGTTCTTCACATCAGGTGGCCAGATATTGGAGCTTCAGCTTTAGCAGCAATCCTTCCAATGAGTACTCAGGGTTGATTTCCTTTAGGATTGACTGGTTTGATCTCCTTGTCATCCAAGGGACTCTCAAGAGTCTTTTCCAGCACCACATTTCGAAAGTATCAATTCTTTGGTGCTCAGCCTTCTTTATGGTGCAATTCTTACATCTGTACCTGACTACTGGAAAAACCATAGCTTTGACTGTGTGGACCTTTGTTGGCAAAGTGATGTCTCTGCCTTTTTAATACACTGTCTAGGTTTATCATAGCTTTTCTTCCAAAGAGTAAGCATCTTTTAATTTTATGGCTGCAGTCACTGTTCACAGTGATTTTGGAGCCCAAGAAAGTAAAATCTGTCACCGTTTCCATTTATTTCCCATCTATTTGCCATGAAGTTATGGGACCAGATGCCATTAGTTTCTTGAATGCTGAGTTTTAAGCCAGCTTTTTCACTAGATTTTTCACAAAGATTTCATATATATGCATTAATACTTGTTATTTGTTTTTATCTTTCTGACTTACTTTGTATAATAGGCTCTAAGTTCATCTACCTCATTAGAACTGACTCTAAGGTATTCCTTTTACTAGTGAAAGCCACTCAGTTGTGTCCGACTCTTTGCAACCCCAAGGACTATACAGTCCATGGAATTCTCCAGGCCAGAATACTGGAGTGGGTAACCTTTCCCTTCTCCAGGGGATCTTCCCAACCCAGGGATGAACCCAGGTCTCTTGCATTGCAGGTGGATTCTTTACCAGCTGAGCCACAAGGGAAGCCCAAGAATACTGGTGTGTGTAGCCTGTCCCTTCTCCAGCAGATCTTCCCGACCCAGGAATCAAACCAGTGTCTCCTGCATTGCAGGCAGATTCTTTACAACTGAGCTATCAGGGAAGCCCTAGAAAATGATGATATAAAAAATTACAGAAAAGAATTTTATTCTTTGAAAATTCATTTTATGGCTCCTTTCATGGCTCAGTAATTTTCCATTGTATATTTTAATGTGTACCACAGCGTCTTTAGCCATTCATTTGTTAATGGACATTTAGGTTGCTCTCACACTATATATTCTTTTAAACTTTCAATTTCTATATGCTTCTGTTTTAGATTCTAAACTCCCAAAGTTCAAGTATATGTGTTTTCTTGATACAGACCTGCACACTTCTCCTTGCAATTAGTTACTTCAGTTCAGTCGCTCAGTCGTGTCCGACTCTTTGCGACCACATGAATGGCAGCATGCCAGGCCTCCCCGTCCATCACCAACTCCAGGAGTTCACTCAAACTCATGTCCATCGAGGCTGGTGATGCCATCCAGCCATCTCATCCTCTGTTGTCCCCTTCTCATCCTGCCCCAAATCCCTCCCAGCATCAGAGTCTTTTCCAGTGAGTCAACTCATCGCATGAGGTGGCCAAAGTATTGGAGTTTCAGCTTCAGCATCAGTCCTTCCAGTGGACACCTAGGACTGATCTCCTTTAGAATGGACTGGTTGGATCTCCTTGCAGTCCAAGGGACTCTCAAGAGTTACTTAGTAATTTGTTTAATGTTTGGTAACTGGTTTATAAATGTAGTTAGAAGATTTGCCAAGAGGACAAATCTAGTTGAATAAAAATATGGAACATGGATAATAGATTAAATAAAGCTGGAAGTTGAGTGATAAAATAGAAGATAGTAAGAAATATGAGAAATAGACATACTTGTGAACACTTACCAAATGTAATTTTTCCATCATCATTTTCTGTTATGAACTCATCATTATGAACCTGTCAGCTCTGGCTGTTGGTTAATTGAACTTCCTAATTCTTGAATCAGTGTTCATTTAGTCTGTTTGCTTCATTGACTCAACTCTTATCTTGTTACTGCTTGAGTGTGTGTGTGTGTGTGTGAGAGAGAGAGCAAGTGAGCGAGCAAGAGTGAGAGGAGAGAGAGAGAGCTAGAGAGACAGAGATGGAGAAATAATAAGAAGGAGAAGTTGCATATCTTACAGTTTTGTCTGGGTGTCTAGTCATTTCTCAGTTCACTTTCTATCCCACAGAGGCCACACATTTTAAACAATTAGATGCCTGGCACTAAGTAAGTACCTTATACGTTTGTTAATGTAATCCTTGTAGCAATGCTGTGATGAAAGTTGTATTATTATCATACTCAACTTTATTCTTCTCATCTTCAAAATGAGTGAGGTGTACAACTTTCCCAATCTTACATAGCTAGTAAGGAATGGAGCCAAGACTTAAATCCAGCTCTGACACCAAAGTGTTTGCTCCTTGCTGCTCTGCTGACAGGAGATATCACGTGAGCAGAGCATCAGTGATACTGTGCAGCACAGCTCCAGCAGAGTTAGTGGGGGCAGAGGTGAGAACTGGGTAACTCCTTGACCAGGTTATAGTAGACTGTATAATAAAATGCCTGAGAATATCATGGATGCTTGGGTCATCATGAAGGAAATGTGTATTTTATAGAGAGAATGAAACATTTTGTCAAAAAATTGAACATGGGAGAAAAGAACAAGACATTTGATATTCTGTATTGGAGAAAAGAACATGATGGTGCCTTTTACTAGTGAAAATTGTAGTAGAGTTGTTTAAAAAAGAGAAGGAAATGCTTCTATTGCCCAGTTCTGCTATATATATAGAATGTTATTAATAGTCAAGGGATGAGGGAGAGGATTGGTTCTTGGACACAAGGGCAGGGACTGGTGATGTGAAAGGTATGAGGAGGTCGTGACTCAAGGCAGTTAGGCTGGGTAAGCTTGTATGATGGCATATAAAGGGAAAAAAAAGTGAAAATTTTAGTCATGTCGGACTCTTCATGACCCATGGACTGTAGACCGCCAGGCTCCTCTGTTCTTGGGATTTCCCAGGCAAGAATACTGGAGCGAGTTGCCATTTCCTTCTCCAAGGGATCCTTCCAACCTAGGGATCCAACCTGGGTCTTCTGCATTGCAGGCAGATTCTTTACCATCTGAACTACCAGGGAAGCACCCATACATACTTGGAAGGAAAAGAATAGGGCCAGAACAAAGATGAAGAAAATGAAACTCTTACATTAGAGAAAAAGGGGAGGAAAGAGAGAGACCATGAATCATTTCAGTGATAGACTGATAGATCTGAAATAAATTTTTGAAAGAAAAGAATCAGATATATTTTATATAACTGTTGAAGATAGAATGTTTCACTGCACTGAACAATATCAGGGTATAATTTTCAGTTAATTTTAGCCTGGTAGAAATATCACTTTTTTGAAACCTGCTGTATCTCCCTTCTCCTCATGTTTGAATTTCTTTTCTTCAAATGCAACCCAGGGACTAGTGCCATAACCAAGTGCCAAGTCCCATTCAACTCTAAAATTTACCACACTGGTCCTTTGGGAACCTCAAGGATAGAAAGGCTGCGGTTTTTAAATTGTCTCCTTTCCCTCCTGCAACTCTTCACTTGGTGAGGCCAGAGTATATATGCCTGACTCTCTGAGATGATTGTTGAGTGGCTGCCAGTCCTCATGGGACAATGATTTAGAAAAAGCCTCTCTCACTGATTTCAGGGATTTTGCACATAGCATGGGAGTTTTCAGGGCATTTTGCCTTGCTGTAACCCACCCCTCCAGGATTTCATGGACCAAGTGACTATGTATAAGGAAACTCTACCTGGGGAGAGAGCGTCCATGTTAACCCAGTGTTCTTCAAGAGGCAAAGTCTGAGCCCATAGAGATTCTCTCAAGATTACTCCTTGTTGAGAGTCCTACCTTTAAAGTCAGCTTCCTTCCATTGCATTGTCCAGTTGCAATGGGAGTTTCTGTGCAGTTTAAAAATTATTACCCAATCCACAGTCTAGGGGGTGTACAGCAAAATTCTGTGTTTTGCTAAATTGCTATAGTCTGCTATTTCACAGAACATATGCTACTGACATTTGACCCAGAAAAAACTTTTTTCTAAAAGTAAATGATTAAAGATATCAATGCAAAGATGGGCTCAATAAAGGACAGAAATGGTATGGACCTAACAGAAGCAGAAGATATTAAGAAGAGGTGGCAAGAATACACAGAAGAACTGTACAAAAAAGATCTTCATGACGAAGATAATCACAATGGCGTGATCACTCACCTGGAACCAGACATCTTGGAATGTGAAGTCAAGTGGTCCTTAGAGAGCATCACTACGAACAAAGCTAGTGGAGGTGATGGAATTCCAATTGAGCTATTTCAAATACAGAATGATGATGCTGTGAAAGTGTTGCACTCACTATGCCAGCGAATTTGGAAAACTCAGCAGTGGCCACAGGACTGGAAAAGGTCAGTCTTCATTCCAGTCCCAGAGAAAGGGAATGCCAAAGAATGCTCAAACTACCGCACAATTGCACTCATCTCCCACGCTAGTAAAGTCATGCTCAAAATTCTCCAAGTCAGGCTTCAGCAATATGTGAACCATGAACTTCTAGGTGTTCAAGCAGGTTTTAGAAAAGACAGAGGAAACAGAGATCAAATTGCCAACATCCGCTGGATCATGGAGAAAGCAAGAGAGTTCCAGAAAAACATCTATTTCTGCTTCATTGACTATGCCAAAGCCTTTGACTGTGTGGATCACAATAAACTGTGGAACATTCTGAAAGAGATGGGAATACCAGACCACCTGACCTGTCTCTTGAGAAACCTGTATGCAGGTCAGGAAGCAACAGTTAGAACTGGTCATGGAACAACAGACTGGTTCCAAATAGGAAAAGGAGTACGTCAAGGTTGTATATTGTCACCCTGCGTATTTAACTTATATGCAGAGTACATCATGAGGAATGCTGGGCTGGAAGAAGCACAAGCTGAAATCAAGATTGCCAGGAGAAATATCAATCACCTCAGATATGCAGATGACACCACCTTTATGGCGGAAAGTGAAGAGGAACTCAAAGGCCTCTTGATGAAAGTGAAAGAGGAGAGTGAAAAGGTAGGCTTGAAGCTCAACATTCAGAAAACAAAGATCATGGCATCTGGTCCCATCACTTCATGGGAAATAGATGGGGAAACAGTGGAAACAGTGTCAGACTTATTTTTTGGGGCTCCAAAATCACTGCAGATGCTGATTGTAGCCATGAAATTAAAAGACGCCTACTCCTTGGAAGGAAAGTTATGACCAACCTAGATAGCATATTAAAAAGCAGAGACATCACTTTGCCAACCAAGGTCCGTCTAGTCAAGGCTATGGTTTTTCCCGTGGTCATGTATGGATGTGAGAGTTGGACTGTGAAGAAAGCTGATCGCCGAAGAATTGATGCTTTTGAACTGTGGTGCTGGAGAAGACTCTTGAGAGTCCCTTGAACTGCAAGGAGATCCAACCAGTCCATTCTAAAGGAAATCAATCCTGGGTGTTCATTGCAAGGACTGATGCTGAAGCTGAAACTCCAATACTTTGGCCACCTCATGCGATGAGTTGACTCACTTGTAAAGGGTCTGATACTAGGAGGGATTGGGGGCAAGAGGAGACGGGGACGACAGAGAATGAGATGGCTGGATGGCATCACCGACTCGATGGACATGAGTTTGAGTGAACTCCAGGAGTTGGTGATGGACAGGGAGGCCTGGCGTGCTGTGATTCATGGGGTCGCAAAGAGTTGGACACGACTGAGCAACTGAACTGAACTGAACTGAAAAGGAGATTACAACTATTTGACAAGAACCAAACATAGTCTAAGGTTTGGAGAAAGTGTGAGGGAGAAAAACAATATAAATTGTGGTATACTGCTGAGGCCCTTTGTATTCCTCCTGATTAAAATTTGCCTGATAAATTACTTTCTGGAAATAAACTGTAATACCTCAATAATAACCTATGCTTCGTAAGACCAGGACATTCAATAATGAGTCGGACCTAGATAAAATAGTTTCTAAAAATGTAATTTTTACTTTATCAGATAAATGTTGTTTTCTTAAAAAGAGCCTCTTTAGAGTGTCATACTGAAATATTTGCAGTTGAAGTAGTATGACGTCTGGGATTTGCTTACAATAACCTGTGTTTGAGGGGAAGGGAATAAGTAGAGGTATAAGGAAAGAGATTGGCCCAGAGTTAAAAATTAATTGAATTTAGGTGATGAGTACATGTGTTTATTGTACTTCTCACTGTACTTTTAAGTATGTTTTCCAGCATGAAAAGCTAAAAAATAATAGCACATAATGGTCACTCTTAGAGGCATTTAATTCTTGTGAATATGACTGTCTTCCTCAAAGACAGATGATCCAAAACTTCATAGCAACCACACAGCATACTTACTACTTAACACTGCTCCCGGATATTTATTTAGCAAGAAATGTTGGCAAAAGTATTGATATATTTTTCAGGAGAAAGCTGCAAAGAATTCAGCCTGATTAAGCCACATGTGGAAGAATCCATATCACATCCACCTGCATTTCTACCAAAGCATTCTCATGGGTCAAGAGAGCCATGTGTTCAGATGCCAAAAAAAAGCAAGGTTCTAAAAAGAGAGGACAGTGTGAATAGAATTTAGTTTTTATTAGTCTCTTTGAGGCTTGGCATCAAATTCATGTCATGGATTTTATAGAATTTATTCAATTAGGATTCTCTTGAAAATTCTAATAAGTACATTTAAAATTCTCTTCTTTTGCAAAATACCAGGGCTTACTGAATTCAGTTATAATTTCCTCCAGAAAAATAACAGCACTCCCAATGTACTAATTTTTTTTTAGTTAGTCACTGCCAAAGCACAGTTCACAGAGTGTGCCAATTTTCCAACGAGATCGGCAGCTATGGCTTAAAAACAATGTTTGAAACTATTGTTAGTGTAGGTGCATTTTTACATATAGGCAGAAAGAGAGATGGATTAATCAACCATTTATGAGGGAATTATGCTATAATGGTATAAGCTCAGGCTCTGAAGCCAGACTGCCAGGAAGAATCTCAACATTCTCTTTCTGTGTGGCCTTGGGCAAGTTTTGAAACCTTTTCATGTCTATTTTCTCCTAACTCTTTCATAGTGCAGGGGATTAACTAAGTTGATATTCATAAAGGCTCCAGAACAGAATTAGCTCCTGCAGTCACAGAGCTTATAATAATAGATATACTATTAGATGAGGAGGAAATGGCAACCCATACCAGTACTCTTGCCTGGAGAATCCCCATGGACAGAGGAGCCTGAAGAGCTACAATCTGTAGGGTTGCAGAGAGTCAGACATGACTGAGCAGGAACACGTTAGACATCAGTCCTAAAATATTGGAACCCGAAAGACTAAAATGTCTAGTCTTGTCCTCTTATAGCTGAGGAGGCTTGAACGAACACCAGTGTCCAGGTTCCACCCTCAGAGTGCTGGGGTAGGGCCCTTGAGTGTCTAGTGTGCAACCAGAGGTGAGAAAGTAGACTTGAAAGTTACAGAAAACTGTCCTATTTCAGGTCTTTCTGCTTAACTATACTCTCTGATATCTGGATAGAACATTCTATGGAGGCTTTCAGCCCTTCACCCAATGTCTGTGCATCTGTTTCCACTATGTTAAAGCAAAGCAACACAAACATATAATTAGCATGCTCATACCTAGTATTTATTACTGTGAAAACCTCTGATTTTTCTTTCCCAGCTTAAAAATAGTTGTTTGCTTTAAAATGCCATGTGCAAAAAGGCCAGCATTGCGGAGCATAGAGGTGAAAGCAATTTGCCTAAATCTGAAGTTTAACAAAGAGCCTGGACTAATCTAGAAATGTCACTTTAGACGGTAACAGTTTTCTGCCACCTAGTGGATAATTCAAAGAATAAACTGGTCTTTATTTTTAAAAAAATCAATATTGTCACAAAGCTATGGCTTCTAATGTCCTGCTATGGGAAGGAAAGGTTTAGTGTTTGTTAGACAAATAGTTTTCCCAAATTGTCTCAAAGGTAGTCTTCCATTTTTATTGATTTATTGACATTTTTTCATTGTAAAGAAAATTCATTATGTCTCAATATTGCTAACAAAAATTGTGGATACACAAAATAGAAATCCAAATATGCCCAGTTCCTTTATGTTCACCACCCTTATGGCAGAAAGTGAAGAAGAACTAAAGAGCTTCTTGATGAAAGTGAAAGAGAGTGAAAAAGTTGGCTTAAAACTCAAAATTCAGAAAACTAAGATCATGGCATCCGGTCCCATCACTTCATGGCAAATAGATGGGGAAAGAAGGGAAACAGAGACTTTATTTTTGGGGGGCTCCAAAATCACTGCAGATGGTGACTGCAGCCATGAAATTAAAAGACGCTTGCTCCTTGGAAGAAAAGCTATGACCAACCTAGACAGCATATTAAAAAACAAAGACATTACTTTGCTAACAAAGGTCTGTTTAGTCAAAGCTCTGGTTTTTCCAGTAGTCATGAATGGATGTCAGTGAAGTGAAGCGAAGTGAAAGTTGCTCAGTCCTGTCTGTCTCTTTGCGGCCTCTTGGGCTAAACACTCCATGGAATTCTCTAGGCTAGAATACTGGAGTGGGTAGCCTTTCCCTTCTCCAGGGGATCTTCCCAACCCAGGGATTGAACCCAGGTCTCCCACATGGCAAGTGGATTCTTTACCAGCTGAGTCTTAAGGGAAGCCCATGGATGTGAGAGTTGGACTATAAAGAAAGCTGAGTGCCAAAGAATTGGTGCCTTTGAACTGTGGTGTTGGAGAAGACTCTTGAGAGTCCCTTAGACTGCAAGGAGATCAAACCAGTCAATCCTAAAGGAAATAAGTCCTGTGTATTCATTGGAAGGACTGATGCTGAAACTGAAATTCCAATACTTTGGCCACTTAATGGGAAGAAGTGACTCACGGGAAAAGACCCTGATGCTGGGAAAGATTGAAGGCGGGAGGAGAAGGGGAAAACAGAGGGTGAGATGGTTGGATGGCATCGCCAACTCAATGGACATGAGTTTGAGTAAGCTCCAGGAGTTGGTGATGGATAGGGAGGCCTGGCATGCTGCAGTCCATGGGTTGCAAAGAGTCGGACACAGCTGAGGGACTGAACTGAACTAAATGCTCAATTCCAAAAGTTTACATGCTTACAGGTCTGTGGTATAGATGGATGTATTTATATTTGGCTCTTATAAAATTTTTTTCCGTACTAGAAGAAATTAAAATATTGTCTACACAGAAACTATCTACAAAAACATTCTTAGGACCAATAAGTGGGTCTAGCAAAGTTGCCCCAGAAAAGGCAATGGCAAGCCACTCCAGTACTATTGCCTAGAAAATCCCATGGATGGAGGAGCCTGGTAGGCTGCAGTCCGTGGGGTCGCTAAGGGTCGGACATGACTGAGCGACTTCACTTTCACTTTTCACTTTCACACATTGAAGGAAATGGCAACCCACTCCAGTGTTCTTGCCTGGAGAATCCCAGGGACGGGGGAGCCTGGTGGACTTCTGTCTATGGGGTCACACAGAGTCAGACACGACTAAAGTGACTTAGCAGAAGCAGCAGCAGCAAAGTTGCAGACACAAGATGTTCACAAAAATCAACTGTATTTCTGCAAAAAATAATGAACAATGGTGAATCCAAGTTTTAAAAAAATAAAACCTATACACAAGGTCCAAAATAACTGAAATATTTAGGTATAAATCTAACAAAACTTAAATAGGATCTATATGCTTAAAATAACCATCAAAAAACCTATTGCCAGACAAATAACTATATAATAACGTTGTTGCTACTTCAACTATTTAACATTGTTAAAAACAATGGGGAAGAAGTTTGGGGAAGAAGTTCAGAAGTGGTTTGTTCTGAGACCAAATTCACTTTAAAAAATTAACAAGCATTTGTTTAGGCTTATTTTATACTCAACATTACAGGGAATAAAAAGCAGACATTTCCCTGTTTTTGAGTCAATGTTCTCATAAATTAATGGGGGAGAATTAACTATAATTCAGAGCAAATATATTGAGTGTGAGACTAGAGTTATAAAGTACAGAGGTGAGAGAGGGTGTTTCCAGCTGGAGAAGTTGACTTATGAGCTGTAGCTTAAATAATGGATATATTTTAATGGAAATTAAATGCCTACGTGGAGATGGTAGAGAGGACTCCATTTTTTAATTTTTTAAATTTTTCTCTAAGTATATTTTCTTTTAATGGAAATGGAAAGGCATTTTAAATATAGCAGTGCATATGAACTTGCAGTGTGTATGAACTTATTTACAACACAGATACATATTTTAAGCAAAGGAATCAAGTTGGGAAAAAATATAAGACATTTATTTATTTAAGACATTTATTTTGGATTCAACGAGTAATAAGATTCAGTTAAAGCAGAAGGTTTCTTCATTCTTTCACCTAATACGAATTTGAGCATCTACTCTGTGCTAGGCTCTGTTCTAGGTATGTGTATGGTGCAGACAAACACTCTGTCCTTAAGAATGCAGATTCCATTGCAGAGAATCCTGAGAGAGGTGTCTGAGAAGAGAGGGTGGGACTAGATTTGGGAGGAGACCTAATGAAGAGCCAACAAAGGCTGCTGAGCAAGATGGAGCCATGATCAGGTGCTACCTGAGAAATAGTTATCTGGTGAAGGAAGTGTGCATAATAGATGTAGGGATGAGGCCATAGGGGCACAGAAACATATTTCAGTAGGAGGCAGTTTAAAAAGTCCGAGCAAGAGGTCATGAAGCCTTGAACTGTGGAAGCAGAAAGGAGAAAACAGAAGACATCCAACAGGTGGAGCAGGACTTAGACCAGCAGAAAGAAAGCATATGAAAAATAATGCAAGATGGCTTGCTCAGAGAGAGGAGGCAGAATTACGCAGTGTATTGTCAGCCTCACTGGCAGCATAGACTCTGGAGTCAGACCTATCTGTATCATAATGCCTCAAGCCAATTATTTTATTTCTTTAAACCTTTGTCTCATCTGTTCTGTTCTGTTCAGTTGCTCAGTTATGTCCGACTCTTTGCGACCCCGTGGACTGTAGCCTACCAGGCTTCTCCATCCATGGGATTCTCCAGGCAAGAATACTGGAGTGGGTTTCCATTTCCTTCTCCAGGGGATCTTCCCGACCCAGGGATCGAACCCGGGTCTCCCGCATTGGAGGCAGACGCGTTAACCTCTGAGCCACCAGGGAAGCCCATTTTGGAATAATTAAAAGTACCACTTTATTAGATTGTTGTAGGAAATAAACACAGGTACTTCACACATCACTGCAGACATGGTGAGGGCATGACCCTGGAGGCTGTTCTTGGGGAATGTTAAGAAGGCTAAGCAGAGTCACCTATGTTTGCCTATATTTAGCATCCGATGTGCTTGTAGGGGGGCTTCCCAGGTGGCACTAGTGGTAAAGAACCCACCTGCTATGTGGGAGACATAAGAGATAATGGGTTTGATCCATGGGTCAGGAAAATCCCCTGGAGGAGGAAATCACAACCCACTCTAGTATTCTTGCCTGGAGAATCCCATGGACAGAGGAGCCTAGCAGGTTACAGTTCATAGGGTTGCAAAGAGTCGGGCACAACTGAAGTGACTCAGTCACATGTGTGGACTTGTAGGGGAGGCTGCTCTCACCTTAAAGCTGACAATTGCTCACAAAAATGGTAATTAGCCAAGAAGTTTTCAACAGTTATTCCATGTTAGAGAATGAACCACAAATGAAAGGGCCTTATTTTGCTTTTGGGAATCCTAGCAGCTGTTAATTTTGGTGATAAATTTCCTCATAAACTGGCATAGGCCTCATTTACAGCAGCTAGAAACATACCTCATTTAAGGAAGAGAAATTTCATGAAAAACCTGGGAATGGGAATTGGACTAAAATTTCAATAGCCAGAGTGTTTTCAGTCTCTGTCTCTGAACATTTGCCAGCTGAACACTTGTATTAACCTATGTTTAGAAACTGCATATAGAGCATAATATCAGGCAGCAGAATTGTGGATGTTTGTTAAGGACAAGACAATATGGATCAAGAAGTATGCCTAATCTAGGTTAAAATCATTAACACTAGTAAGAAATTTCAGCAAGTTTCCTAGATCTAAGATAAATATATAAAAATCAATAGCATTTTTAGGTACTAGGAACAATTAGGATTCCCTGGTGGCTCAGTGGTAAAGAATGCACCTGCAGTGCAGGAGACCCAGATTCAATTCCTAGGTTGGGAAGATCCTCTGGAGAAGGGAATGGGAGCTCACTCCAGTATTCTTGCCTGGACAGAGGAGTCTTGTGGGCTATAGTCCATAAGGTTGCACAGAGTTGGACATGACTGAAGCGACTTAGCACAGCACAGATTTTTTAAAAAGACACCATTTTGACAAAAGTTAATAGTTTGACTGAAATGACTTAGTAGCAGCAGTATCTCACTGTATGGATATACCCTGGATTTTTATCCAATTACCTGTTGATAAACACTTCGTTGTTGCACCTGCGTCTCCTGCGTTGCAGGCTGGTTCTTTACCACCTGAGCTACCAGGGAAGCCTGTTATTATAATAATAAAGCTGCTATTAATTAATAATCTTTATTAATAAAGATTTGTATACAAAAAAGTGTGTTTTCTGGAGTTCCTTCCAAGGTAATGAAGTGAATAGTCTGAATCTATGTCCAGAGGGAAGTAATGCCCGTCAACAGAAAGAGAATGCTGAAATAGAGAAATGAGGACCTCTGGAGGACCAGGGCAGCCCACGCATGCTGTTATGGTACAATAGAAGAATTTAGGATGCTCAGAGCTGTCTGAACTCAGAAATAGGTTAAAGTAAAGTCCTCTGCACTTTTGAGAGACACAGAGAATGCACTCTGGAGTTTAAGCAAAGTAAGTACAATTACATTTCTAACTGTAAGTACAGGAGCCAAAACTTGCTGGCTGGCTTGACTCCATATTTGGCAGGCGTATTTGGGATGGTCTGGCTTGACGTAAAAGCTACTCTGCACGCAAAATCTATTTTGAAGAACCAAGAGGAAACTTCAAGTAAAGAGTTATTCTCCAGGACACCTGAAGATTAAGTGTCTGAAAACACCCTCCTGAATTCGGGTGAAACAAGTGGATTGTACAGATCAGTAGTCTCTGGACAAAGGAAACAGTGATATCAAAATAGAAAATTCAGAGCAGATGCTTGAATTTGCAGGTGCTGATTTGCAGTCTAGCTGCTTCTCACATGGGCAACTTCATTTCATACAATCAAGATGAGAAGCAAAAAGGATTTACATATTTATCATGGTTACTGATAACATAAAATATTATTATAATAACTCTTTCACAACTAAAGTTTAATTCAGTGAGTATTTATTGCTCTTCTACCAAGTGCCAGATATTTTGTTAAGCTCTGGGTTTATAAGCAATGAATAAAAGCATTATCTAGGGGTAGAGCAAGGGTAGAAAGGAAGGTGCCAATAACTAACACTTAACTTTTTAGTAAGTGAAATGTTTTAGGTAGATGTGAAGCAGCTTGCATCTATTTCATTTAATATTCAGAGCAGCTTTTTGAAGTTTATATTACACATCCCCAATTCAAGATGGGAAAATTGAGACTCAGAGAGTTTAGTAACTGCCAAGTGTCACACACCAAGGGAAGTGGCAAGGCTGAGACCTGTACTTGGTATGCCTGGCTCCAAAGACGGTCATCTTTTAATTAGAGTTTCTCCCATTTCTGACTGTAATGTAAATCAAGTTATTTAAACTGCTCATAAAATTGTAAAAGAAATTGAGGAAAATGGTGAATTTTTTTCTAAGGGGTATCAGTAAAGATTTGACATAGGTGCTAACTTTGGGCTTTGGAGGTTGATTAACATTTTGACAGACAGGAGACTCCAAGGCATAGGAAGTGTAAAGAAATGAAGCTTGTGGAGAATGACAAAGCTTGCAAGGGAAAATTGTGACTTTTCTTATGAGAATTAGGTATAAGGGATTGGGGAGGGGGTGAGATCCAAGGCAGATTAAAAAAAAAAAAAGCTTTATGAGATGTACTTTAGGTATCAGATAATTCACTGATTTCCAGGATACAATTTAATAATTTTTTAGTAATTTTACCAAATGGTGGTGCCACCATCATCATAAATCAGTTTTAGAATATTTTCATTCCCCTCAACAAAGATCCCTCACGCCCGTTTATAGTATATCCCCAGTCCTTCTCCCTTCCTTAGGAAACCATGGCTCTACTTTCTGTCTATAAATTTGTGTTTTCTGACATTTTGTATAAATGGAATCATGCATATATTATCTTTTTTACCTGGTTTCTTTCACTTAGAATGACAGTTTCAAAATACATGTTGTGGCATGTGTCAGCACTTCATTCATTTTTTATAGTTGACTAATATTCCATTGAATGGTTATGCTATGCTTGTTTATCCATTCATCAATTGAATGCTTGGGTTGTTCCACTTCTTTGGCTATTAGGAACAATGCTATTATGAACATTTATGTGGATGTATGTTTTCATAGCTCTCAGGTAGATAACTGGAAGTAGAATTGCTGGGCTGTTAGATAGTTTTCTATTTAACCCTTTGAGAAACTGACAAACTATTTCCCAAAGTGGCTGCATCATTTTCCATTCCTGCCAGCAGTGTATGAGTATTCCTATTTCTCTACATCTTAATAGCACTTGTTGTTGCCTGACTTACAGATCACAGTCTTTCTAGTCCATGTGAAATGGTATCTTGTGGTTTTAATTTGCATTTTCTCAATGACTAATGGTGTTGAGTATCTTTACATGTGCCCAAGATATAAAATCTAAAGACTCTGTTTGGATGATACATTTAACTAAGATGCAGAACATAATAAGTAGAATTTGTAGGAAGAATAATAAAGTTGTGAGCTGTTCACATGAGACTGAGTTGCAGATGTTCAGAAGGCAGAGAAAAACTCAGGTCTGGAACTCAGAAGAGCATTGAAGGCAAGACACGTATATTTGAGCTCAGTTACACAGAAAAGGCAATTGAAGTCAAGAAACGAGATGAGTTAATTGACAGAGAAAATGTAGGAATATCTATTTTAAGGAAATGGATAAAGGGAAGTATGACTTTAGGAGACATAAGAGAGACAAGTGCCATGGATGACACTGGAAGACAACTTTTAAATTTTGCTAGTGTTAATATTTTATTGTACTTCCTTGCAGTGTTTTTCTTCACATATACATTAATAAATTTAGTAACATAGACATATCATACATATTTAATAATATTTTATTTCCATTCAACCTTGAGTCGTGAACATTTTCATGTCACTAGTCTTAATTTTTAATGACTAAAGTATTTAATTATAAATAGATACCATAATTAATTTGTTCCATTATTTTGGACCTTATTAAAGAATACTGAAGTAAACCTCTCAGTACAAAATATTTGTGTGGTTCTCCAGTGATTTTCCCAGAATAAATTCTTGGAAATTGGAATTTCTTCTTAAAAGCATATAAAAAAATTAAGACTCTTTTTATATACATTGACAAAGTTCTTTCCAGAAGTACCTTTCCCTCCCCAGCAGTGTATGAAAATAATGAGCCAAATGTATCAAACATTAAAAGAGTATCTCATAGATGTAAGGAAAATATTTAACATCATTATTCCTTTAGGAGATCTGTTTCCAAGATTGCCATGAGCACCTACGGATGACAACTAACTGGAGAATTTTGTGTTAAAGCTGAAACTCCAATACTTTGGCCACCTCATGCGACGAGTTGACTCACTGGAAAAGACTCTGATGCTGGGAAGGATTGGTGGCGGGAGGAGAAGGGGACGACAGAGAATGAGATGGCTGGATGGCATCACCGACTCTATGGACATGAGTTTGAGTGAACTCCAGGGGTTGGTGATGAACAGGGAGACCTGGCGTGCTGTGACTCATGGGGTCGCAAAGAGTCGGACATGACTGAGCGACTAAACTGAACTGAACTGAAGGTGTACTACATGGTAATTTGATAGACACATGTAAAAATAAACATCTCTCTATATCAATACACACACACACACACATAGTGAAAAGACTACTATAGTCAGATTTTGAAGGAACAATGGAAGACCAACAATAGCAAATACCTCACGACAGCATTGGAACTGCGAATATTATTGACTTTGGTGACTACATATCTGTTGGTAGTATTTGAGAATAATTTTCCCTTGAGAAAGTTTATGCTTGCGTGCTAAGTCGTTTCAGTCGTGTCCGACTCTTTGTGACCCAATGGACTATAGCCCGCCAGGCTCCTCTGTCCATAAGATTTTCCAGGCAAGAATATTGGGGTGGGTTGCCATGCCCTCCTCCAGGGGATCTTCCCCACCCAGGGATTGAACCTGTGTCTCTAACATCACCTGCACTGGCAGGTGGGTTCTTTACTACTAGAGCCACCTTGGTGACAGATATCGAATTGTAGTTCTCACGTCAAATTTTATCAAATTTCTTTTCCTTTGTCCATTTATTTTGCTTTATTCAAATATCTTGTGGTTTTGAAAATGTTTTATTATACTACAGGTAAAAATGTCTTTAAAATCAATTAAATTTTCTAATTTTTTTCAGGAATGTTAATTTTTTATCTCCACTCTTTTTTTTCTTCATTTCTTCTTTATTCATACTCCCCCATTTCCTTGGGTTAGAGTTCTCAGATAAATAGCTTCATAAATGATGCTACAGAGGAAAATCAGGAGTAGGTTGTCACTTGTATAAATAAGGAATAAGCCTTTGGGATTCTGTGTGTGGACTTCCATAAATGTCAAACCTAATTTTTGTTTTTAGATGTGATGGGAATAACATTTAATGTCACTGTTTGAGTCATTGAATGGATGTCTGTTGAGCTCATTGATGTTCCTCACTCAGAGAACCCTTTATGGACATCCACTCCATAAGTTTATTACCATTCGTGGGAAAATATTTGACCCAAATACTCTTTGCTTCTCTGTGACATGGATCATAATTCTATCACAGTGAGCTGTTTGTTTCCTTTTTCAACCACAGAGATATACAATCCAGGCATTCTGAATACACATAAACTCTGTTATTTCCTGTGTAAACTGAAACTTGAGCATGAATCATTTCCATTTCTTTCCCCTCCTTTTTGATTCTCAATTTGAGAAATATCTCCTCCAACCCCACATTTAACAGGTGTGTGTGGGTGTGCTTGGTCGTATCCAACTCTTTGCGACCCTATGGACTGTAGCCTACCAGGCTCTTCTGTTCATGGGATTCTCCAGGCAAGAGTACTGGACTGGGTTGTCATTTCCTTCTCCAGGGATCTTCTGGATCCAGGGGTCAAACCCACATCTCCTGCATTGGCAGGCAGATTCTTTACTGCTGAGTCGCCAGGGAAGCTTCATCGATCTCCTTTACTTGTTCTTAGAAAGAGGACCAAAAGTTCCCCCAACATTTCTTTACATTTCCCCAAATATTTCAGTTATTCTAGCTGACTTTTGGAATGTTTCTGGTAGGACAGTGAAGATCTAAAGATCTGATAGTTTTGGTGGAAGAGTTTCATGATAAAAGTATATCCCTGCAAGTATAATTTCTAGTAATATTCTGACCATTTCATTGAAGAAACACCATTCTAAGACATAAATGTTTATTGAGTACCCATAAGAATTTCATCATATTTCAAAGACCCATGGCTTAAAAAAATGCACTAGAAATGATTGGTGAGAGATAGTTTTCTGAATGTTTCTTTGTGGAATACATTCTGACATTAAATGATTCATCTAGTGTTACTCTAGAGAGAATTTAATTGATGCTTGTAGTATGGATTAGCTGAAGTTACATGAAGTCTATTACAGATGCAGATTTTGCTTTAGACAAAATAAATAAGAGATGAAAAGCAATAAGAGTCTTACCAGTTCCTCCAGTATGTAAATGAAAAGAAATTAGCAGAATACTACCTCAAAATAAGAAAGAAAATTCAACTGAAGTGAAATATCTCTGATAGAATAATTTTAGAATCACAGATATAGTAATTAAAATAATTCTTAGTTTAGAATATTTTAAAATTTGATCATTGTAAGACAGAACATAGATATGGAGATATTACTGTTTGGGTCAGACAGAATTGAATTATGCTATTCCTGTTTTAATATTCTGAAATGATATTTGAACAGATAGCTAATTTAGGTGTTGTAAAAGTGAAGATAAAATTTATAACTATGTAATAGACATATAAACACTACAAAGTTACTCCATATCTATCTTGCTTACTGCACAGCTAATGTAAAAAATAAATCTCTAAATACAGTTTGAGAAATATGTACTATGAAAACTTATTTAGCATAAGAAAATTTTGAAAATCAGAATTTGTAAAACAAGCAAAAATGATATTATTGTAATAATGAACATCTATGATTGTATTCGAGAATAATTTCTGTGCTCAATGAAATACACCTCAAGCATATTATAACCATCTTTTCCTATTTAAAACATGAATTGCTATTGATATACCAAAAGTAGGTTAAAAAGTAATTTTTTCTTAAAGAATTATGTTATTATTACTAACAACAGACATATATTTTT
This sequence comes from Moschus berezovskii, assembly GCF_049115385.1. Taxonomy (NCBI): domain Eukaryota; kingdom Metazoa; phylum Chordata; class Mammalia; order Artiodactyla; family Moschidae; genus Moschus; species Moschus berezovskii. The sequence continues at coordinate 59,215,390 of NC_142469.1, forward strand.
AGGTTACTTTTTCATTTGTAGGACTAAATTTTGCAGTGATATTTAACCAAGGTCTCTTTTGACAGTGTGATTCATTTTCACCATGGTTGAGCAATCTTTCCCTCCAAAGTACAATTTAATGTTTCTTTTTTTTAAAGTAAGTTTTCAACCCATGATTGTAGCGCCACTACACTTCACTTAACCAGTAGGCCCTATATTTTTCATAATGTGTCATGGTTTTGTTGAGTGAAAAATGAAGACTTGGGCACTCTTCCTCTTATGATGAAAGCAGAAATTATTTTCTGCATTTTTCTTTTTCATCTCTAACTGCAAGATGACAGCATATTCACTCATCTATATAATCAAATCTAGCTCTTGGTTTGCATTACCTATTGCTGCCCCTTTCTTCACTTCTGCAGCCACTAATCAAAGGTATTACTGGGGTCAGGTATCTTCACCTTCGGAAACTTGCCCTCTTCTTTTCTAGGTCACGTGTGATCATTAGCACAATGTTCTTTACACATTGTCACAATGCTTAGCACAATGTTCTTTACATGTTTTTCTCCCCTTTTTAAGAACAGTAACTAAGTTTCTCTTTCCTATTCTATTAAGTATAAACCTTTTATCCTAAGAGTTCATACTCTCCCTTCATCTGACCCTTTTCTTTAGCCATTCCATTTCTTCTTCCTCTTTGGCGCAGTTGCTCTGCTACTTCCAAGCCATTGGTTTGTTCTCAGCACACAGGATTGGTTTCTAACTGCTTCCCTATTTGTTTAGATGTCGTGCCCTGAATCTTGGGAGCCCACTGCTTTCTGAGACAGTCCATTCTATCTTGTGATAAGTCAGTTAAAGGGGTTTTGCACTTTTATCTTTATGTGTCAGTCTAATCGTGTCTTTTCTCAGTTGTTGTTGCTCTGTGTGTGTTTTGTCTATAGTGGTGCTTTTGATGGGCTCTCTGCATCTGGCACTCCAATGCTTCCATACCCTCATCTACCTCCCCATCACCCCGGAATCAGTGCAGCTTGAGCTCTAACTGTGTCTTGTACATTTTTAATATGTGTTTGATGACTAAGCTACCCACTAAATATGGAAGAAATATCTTCTAAAAATAGAGATAATTCCACATTTAGAAGGTAGCTTAGTGATATGATATACTTAGCTATGCTTATCAAAGGATGACAAAATCTCTGTCTTGGAAATGATTCTGTGAATTAAAATGCCTGATCATGTGCATACTCACACCCCCCCAGTCTCACACAGCAAAATGCCTAAACGCTACCAATTGTTTGAAAAACCATTTTGTATGTTTACTTCTAACTGATTAACTGAGACAGTATTACATATTGTATATCCACACAGATTCAGAATGGCTTGGCTTTCTAAAAATATGGTTCACTGTTATTATGTTCTAAAGCATTGAACAATAGGCATATTCAGTTCTACATGCACAATTTCAAACAATGCAGGAAGAATATTGATATTTTTGCCTACATTTAAATGTTAATATAAGAAACTATCTTGGCATTGTTAATACTCAAAAAAGGACAGTTGTATCTTTCAAACAGCCGATGAAGCCTGACCTTTTATTTGTATCTCTAAATTGCTGACATCTCCAAATGTTCTTGCATTTTAAACTTTTTCAAAAATTGTGTTTCCATAACAATTTTAATTGAATCTTCCATGATGCTATTTTAATCATTGTAATCAACCACAGCACATAATTAGACTTCAGTCAGAACCTTTGTGGATATACTAATATAAGAGTAGACACTTATAAAAATGTCGTGTCAGTCTGGATTTCTTCTCCTGACCTCTCTCTGCTACACTTGTGATGCTATAACCAAGGGTCATAATTGAACGAGAGCAGAGGTTGATTTCCATTTATCCTACATAATGTGGAAATTTTTGTCCGGGGGCAGCTAGTTAGGGTCATCATCAATAGATGTGTGGTATAAAGATAAACACATAGTGACAGGTTTTCGTTAATGCCGTGACCAATAAACACACTGGTTTATTTGTAGAATGGCTCCTGAAGGTTGAGAGAGCCCCTCAGAGTCCATGTAAGAGACTGAAGTCCTCGGCACGGCGATGTGGGTAGCCCAGGTGTGAAGGAAGCCTCCTTTACAGACCTTACTGCTCTATTGTGCTTCTTCACAGGTCCTGAGTTATCAGCAGTGAGTTATTCTTTTTCGGTTATTATTATTACTAGATTTCTTTAAAACTCACTTTTACGTCTTCTCATTAATCATCTGTGAAATGTTGGAAGGCAAATGCATGAGGCTCAGAGCTAATTATGCATTCTATTATGCCTTTAGATATCTGGATGAAAGTCATGTTCCAACACACAATCCCTTCCCTAAAACTCATTTCCACAAGTGATGATTTAATGATCAATTTACTTTAAAGGTTTGCCTTGGGAGACAATGATAATCCTGGTTTGCTCTTTTGAAAGAATAGACTTTTCTTTCAGGGAATATGTAAATGTTTAGAAAAAAAATTTCATTGTGAAATGCTTTTAATACAAAATGTGTTGAAACCTATGCTTCGACTATCCCTGGGGGGAAAGGACACCTTTATATCTATGCGGAGAATGAGAGGCATGGTGCCCAGAATTTTCAAATTCCTTTGATTAAATATGGTAACCAACTACTTGTGGAAGCGGGGAGGATGACGGCAAATTGCAGCTTTGTTTTTCAACTCCAAAGTTAGTACCTGTGAACAATAAAAGTGATAAAATGACAAAATACCTAAATATGATGATTACTGATGTTTTTCTGACCATTTTTGTTCTCCTACCATTCACAGCCAAGCATGTTATGTATAACTAGTGAGGAATGCAAACATTAGTCTCATATATTTGTCTTTCAATTTGATCTCTTGGTATCCTTTTTACTCTGCAGTTTTGAAAAACATCAGTTTTCAGTAATAAAATCCATGACTTCTAGGTATAGGTTATATATTAGATTACAATAAAGAAATATTTTCCCATATTTTCTAACAGCAGAGTGCAGTATTTTGCAAGGAAAGGTGTCTTTGTGATTTAGAGTGTATTCATTTCTGTTAGACTGTGCTTTTTCTGAGCCCTTATAGTTCAATTAGAATGTATGCAAAAACACTTGTGCTATAAACTCTACATGAATTTTTTTCTAAAAATTAAGTCAGAAGTGCAATGTCAGTTGAGTTTTGGATTTAGTGAGAACATAAGAAAGGTGGATTTCTGGTGGGGAGGGACTGTCTCCTTCTAGATGTCAGTGTCCACCCCAGAGCCACATTTGCGGCAGAAGATTTCCTTGTTGTGAGTCAGGAAGCCTTCCCCCACCAAGGAGACCGAGCACTTCCCACAGTTAAAGCATTCGCTGTGCCACTGGCGGTCTTGAAAGCAGATAAACTTGGCACCTTTGAGACCTGTAAAGCAATTGGAGAAAAAGAGTAATCTATTCTTTCAACAAATAGTTGCAACATTCTATCAGGTACACTTCTGGGAGCTGGAGATAAAACAGTGAGTAAGACCACATCAAGAAAGTAACCAAGAAATGATGCCACCGCAATGGCCTGTATCCATTTAGGAATGACACCCACAGGTTCTTCCTTTGAGATCCAGCCAGATACCCAGTCAATTTTGCCCCATAATCTACATAAGTATGCTGAACTTGGGTATACAAAGCACATATTTTTGGAGACAGTTCCTGATTGCCCAAGACATAAGGCTTCCCTTGTGGCTCAGAATCTGCCTGCAATGCAGGAGACCTGGGTTCGATCCCTGGGTTGGGAAGATTCCCTGGGGAAGGGAAAGGCTACCCACTCCAGTATTCTGGCCTGGAGAGTTCCATGGACTGCATTAGTCCTTGGGGTCACAAAGTCATACACGGCTGAGCTATTTTCATAAGACATAAGGAAATTCAGGGTAGTGCAATGAGAAGAAGGAATAAGTTTTGAAGTCAGAACTTCAAAGTAAGTTCCATATCTTACTTATCTAAGTAAGTTACTTACTTAGTTACTTGCTTATCTAAGTAAGAATTTTTTTCCTTCCTTGTGACCTGTTTACTTTGAAGCAAAGTTAAGGTAAAATAAATGAATACTTCCCAGCCTGGTATCTGATATTTTAATGACTTTTAGTTCTCTTCTCTCTTTTCCCATGTTTAATTTTATTCAAGATAAAGTCCCACAGTCATACTGTGGCTTGAGACATAATTTCCAAAAGGCTCCAGTAGAGAATTTCATCCAAACTGTCTTTGCTGCTGCTGCTAAGTCGCTTCAGTCATGTCCAACTCTGTGCGACCCCATAGACGGCAGCCCACCAAGCTCCTCCATCCCTGGGATTCTCCAGGCAAGAACACTGGAGTGGGTTGCCATTTCCTTCTCCAGTACATGCATGCATCCTTAGTCACTTCAATCATGTCCAACTCTGTGCGACTCCATGGACAGCAGCCCACCAGGCTCCTCTGTCCCTGGGATTCTCCAGGCAAGAACACTGGAGTAGGTTGCCATTTCCTTCTCCAAACTGTCCTTAGCTAGCCTCATAAGATAACCTTGTTATCTTGCCCAGAGTTGACTGCAGTGTAGGCTTGCAACAAAGATGTGTAAATCTGATTCCTGTGGCCACTGAAGCCATGTTACCCAATGAAATCAGCTCCCCCATTTCAACTTGGGCCTTACTTGAGCCATAGGGTTTCTATTAATAAGAGAGGTATGAGAATTTGAGTCTTTGATGAGACTCTGTCTCTATACCCCAAATATGAATCCAGGGTAAAGTTCAAGGAACTGATTTTGAGGAGTTGTAAAAAAGGAGAAAAGGTCTAAGGTCTGGTAAGGGTTTGGGTTGCCCTAGACTTGAGTCTTCATTTGCCGGGTTTTTTCCAAGTGATCTTAGTGCTATGAAATTCTTGTAGTTTGCTTATCACACTATTTTAGTGAGGCTAAAATAGTTCATGTACTGATTCACATATAATTTCCAAATATTCCATTTGAGATGGTAAAGCAAAAAAGGTGAATAAATATTTTATTTCAGGTAAATTCTCCTTAGATATGATAATGAACTTTTGTTTCCTTCCTGGAAATGTTTTTCGATGCCTTCACATATAATTTACTAGTTCAGGGATACATTTACATCAAATTCTTGTACTTTTCTTGATTAAATTTGTAGCTTATTTATGATGCCATCACTACTTTCTAATGAAAGTAAATCAATAATGTACCAATTAATCCCCTTAATGTTATTCAAGACGTTAATAAGCTGATTGCAAGAATTATGTTCTATATATACATAAACCACTTCTGTTCATGAATTTAATTATTACACATCTAGCATTTTGATGCACATGAAATTTTCTTGATTTTATTATTCAGCTTTGTACAGGTAGCAAATGTAAAAATAATTCTTCTAGAATTTTACAAAGAAGAATAAAAAGGAAGCATCTGGTTGCAGGGATATAAGAAAGTCTTGACTTAACATGTGAGATGGTTATAAATTGTTTTGATTTTGGGTATATTTACTCTCTCAGATCATAAGGGTCATTTTCAATAAGAAAATCAACCAGGAAACAGGACTCTGACACCTGTTTTATCTGGCTTAATTTATTCCTGAAAATTCAGTAAAATAAGAGCTGGCCTTTGTTGAGCTCTTAAAGATGAACCAGTCACTATTTCAAGCCCTTTACTTCATACAGCTCTCACCTCACTCCGTGGGGTAGTTATTTACCATCAACCCGACTTTGCAGATAGTAATTGTCAAACAGAGAGGTTAGCCTTTTGGCCAAATCACCCAGCTGCTAAGTGGCAGATCTGGGATTCAATCCTAGGCCATCTGTTTCAGAGTCTGTGCTTCCAACTTCACCAAATTAAGTCTGAATTTTCTTTCTTAAAGAACATATCCAGAAATATTAGCATCCCTGTCTGAAGAAGTCAACATTTGAAACTCACTCTACTGAAAATAAACAGAAATAGAAAACAGCAAAGATGTGATCTTATTTAATTCCTCATTTTGCAGAGAAGACAGATGAGGACCTTGGAGCTGAGTCGCATACCTATAATCATACAGTAGTCAGGGGCAGAGACAAGGCCGTGGTCTTTTACTCCCTAGATCAGTGCTCTTCCCACTAGGTCATGCTGCTTCATTTATCTCCTTAGAAAGGTAAATCCTATCTTAGAGGAGGAGAAAAAACTTATAGTTACATCTTGAGTTTGTTCCTGATAGATCTAGCTAATTTAAAATGATGTTTTAAAAACAATTCTAACATAGTTTCTGGGGATGACATATTGTTTGCCTGAATGTACAACTTTCAGAAGATAAATGTATGGTATTAAGAGTATAGTTCCCTGTGGTACATTAGTTCAAATAGCTCAACTTTAAAGAAGCACTACTACAGATAATGTATATATATATGTGTGTGTGTGTATATATATATATTTAAAAGTGTTAGTTGCTCAGTTCATGTCTGACTCTATGACCCCATGGATGGTAGCCTGCCAGAATCCTCTGTCCTTGGGATTCTCTAGGCAAGAATACTGGAGTGAGTTGCCATGCCCTTCTGCAGGGATCTTCCTGACCCAGGGCTCGACCCCAGGTCTCTCACATTGCAGGCAGGTTGTTTACCATTTGAGTGACCTGGGAAGCCCATATATATTTAAAAATCAGATCAAAACATACTAAAGTGATTGGAAGTTTTTGCAGGCATTTAGTTTCTGGTTTGTCTCGATCACAGAGCCAAAAGAAAATTAAGATAATGATCAACAGACTGATTATTCTAAATATATATCCTGCATTTGGATTACTTTTGGGACAAATCTTTGGTTCCTGATCATCCCTATGTTTCATGTGGAAAATGTGGTTTTTCTGTCTGATTTTAAAAAGCTGGGTTCAGTAATTGACCAGCAGCAATCCTTCAGAAAAATCACTTAGACACATGCATCTGTGGTGATGGATCAGAATGGAAACTCATCAAGTTCAAAGCTTGTATAGGCTCTTTAAAATCCATACTAGCCATTTGAGTCCCTGGAAGTTTTCAAACATTTTTAAGTTGTTAAAATTTCTCATTTCTTCATGGAAATCCACCTCCAACCACCCCCACCCCTGCCTTTTCTGGCCAATTCAAGAAAAGAGTTGTAGAATAAATTGTCTGAGTCCATCAAGCTGTGATTGCATATTCTACTAAGTTTTTGGAGCTCCAGTTACTGTTACATTTTTGGAAGTTTCATTTCTAACTAGAACCAGTAGAGAGGGTGGCTTATACCTTTGGCTGCAGGAGTTGCCAGATATGCAGAAGCAGGAGAGCAGAGTTATTAACAGCCCAAGCCTTGGAGCCCTATGGTCTAAAATTGCCCATGTACATCCCTGAAAGGGCTGCAGAAGTGACATAGCTGAATGACTGTGGGAGGAACAAAGGGGGCATGCCCTACACAGTGGGCCAGTCACTCAGCTCCCTGTGACAGTGACCTGACCAGGACTGTGAGGGCAGTATGGTCACCCCGGGCAGGCTCTTCATTTACTTTTTGGCTGAAGAGATGGATTTTACATTAGTTGTTTCCAAGCTTATGCAGGCCAAACAAAACATGCTTGCTGGCCAGATGTAGCCCATGGGCCAGTGTGAGATTCTAAAAAATATGGTGCCTTGTATGGAGAAACAAGACCATGCTCTGTTTATCTAGGAAACTTCCTCCCTTGCAAGAAAGTAAAAGCCTATCAAGCTGGGCTTGCAGCAAAACTCTTTACTTGAAGATAAATTAATATTCAATTTTACTTGTGATATATTTGAAGATAGAGAAGGAGAAAAGGGATAAAATAATCTGTAGTAATCCTATGTTACATAAACTGACCCAGAAGTGAAATATGATCTAAGAGTACTAGGAATGGAGAACAGAAATACAGTTCTGCCATGTTATTTGGTGAACATACCTAAAAGAACAGCTATTGAAATGGAATATTCAGTTCAGTTCAGTTCAGTCCCTCAGTCGTGTCCAACTCTCGGCCATAAAAGGGAATTTATTTGAGTCTGTTCTAATGAGGTGGATGAACTTACAGCCTGTTATACAGAGTGAGGTAAGTCAGAAAGGAAAAAACAAATTCATATATTAATGCATGTATATGGAATCTAGAAAGATGGTACTGATGAAATTATTTGCTGGGCGGCAATGAAGGCACAGGCACAGAGAACAGACTTATGGATTCAGGAGTGGGGGAAGGAAGGAGAGAAGTGACATATGGAGAGAGTAACATGGAAATATATTTTACCGTATGTAAAATAGATAGCCAATGGGAATTTGCTGTCTGACGCAGGGAACTCAGATCGGGGCTCTGTAACAACCTAGAGGGGTGGGATGGGGGAGGAGGTGGGAGGGAGCTTCAAGAGGGGGTGTTATAGGTATTCTTATGTCTGATTCATGTTGCTGTTTAGCAGAAACCAACACAATACTGTGAAGCAATTATCCTTCAATTGAAAATAAGTAAATTTTTTAAAAGGAGAGAAAAGAAGAGCTATTGGGTTTCTCAGGGATGAGAGTGTCAGTTCTCTTATGACAGGATTAGCATTTTAGAAGTAACTCTGAGGAAAATACAATGTGCTTTTTACCTTGAACACTCATTTAGCACAGATAGATTTACCATTTATGTTATTTTCAAATCATATCACACATATTTTGTTCAACAGAACGCTATCTTGTTTTATCTATTCATAATTAAAGTTTACTGTAAGTGAACAGAATGAAAAGAGAATAATACATTTGTTAGAATCATCTTAAATTGAGGTTTAATTAATTCTTCACCTATGCTATCATAATTATTATAACTTTTGATTTTTGCACAGTACTTGCATTTAATTAAAACTTTTTCTATTTTAAGGCCCTTTTATACTTGTTTAGAATTGAGCAGCATTTTGATTAATACGTATCCCTTTCTCCCACTCAGTTTCTTAAAGTTCTACCTCAACTCAGGCCTGGAGAAGGACATGGCCAACCACTATAGTACTCTTGCCTGGAGAATCCCATGGACGGAGGGGCCTGGTGGGCTACAGTCTATAGTTGGACATGACTAAGCAACTAACACACACACACACACACACACACACACAACTCAGGCCTCCTTGTGAAGGTCCTCTTTGTTCATCTTACTCTCCTTCTTTCCTGAACTATTACTCTACTTTGAGTCAGTACCATGAAGTTTAGTATTAATGACCCTCTACAGAGCCTAGCTGCCTTAATTATACTCTATACTTACCTTGAGGGTTCTGTGTAATATTCATATTTATATATAAGTACTCATGTTTGTTTCAAAAGGAAACATAAGGGAAAGATCATCCTTTTTAAAGTGACATTTCCTAAATTAACTGTATAGCATTTTCAGAACCATGCTTTTTCATGCTAGTACTATGTTAAACTTACCAGTAATAGGCTTGGTGCAGGCGGCACACTTTTTGGCATAAAGATGGTTGTAGCAGTCCAGACAGAATGGATAGTCATCTCTGGACATAAACTCTTCCTCACAGAGCTCTTTCCTACAGCCGCTGCACAGAAAACACTCCTTATGCCATGGCTGGCCACGAAATGTTATCCCACCTGAAGTTATCACCTGGAAAATGATCACAAAAAAGGCGATGACCATGGAATGTCTTTTGTGATTCTCTTCTTTGTCCACAAGTGGCACTTCGAGCTACCCTATCACCTTGTGTCAGGATGTCTTTTTCCTGTGATTTTTTTGAACCAAAGTAAAACAAAAAGCTATCTTCATCAAATAGAACTGACGAGAATTATCCTAATTTTTCTCCTACAGTGGAATAGGAAAGAAGCAGGGTCATGATGAGCTCAGGAAGATGAAAAAGATATAGACCCTTGATTTCTTTGCTCATCTTTCTCTTTCTTGTTGGTCTTCAAAGATCTGCCATTTAAGATACTTTCTATGCTATGTTCTTACGTTCATATATAACTTCTAAGAATTCTAAAAAAAAGCTAATTTTTCCTGAATGCTTTATTCAGCAGTAGCAACCCTGAAAGGATTTGCTCAACACCATTCCCAGGTGGTGCTAGTGGTAAAGAACCCATGTGCCAGTGCAGGAGCTCCAGGAGACGCAGGTTCAGTCCCTGGGTTGGGAAGATCCCCTGGAGGAAGAAATGGTAACCCGCTCCAGTATTCTTGCCTGGAGAATTCTCATGGACAGAGGAGCCTAGTGGGCTACAGTGCATGGGGTTGCAAAGGGTTGGACGTGACTGAAGGAACTTGGCATGGCATGCATCATCTGCTAGTAATGACTAATATTTCTAAGGTGTTTTTTCAGTCTTTAGTCCTGTGCTTAACCTGTTCTTAACATTCTCAATATCCTGACACAGTATCTTCCCTCTTTAGAGATGAACTGCTCCAGAGAGTTAGAGCAGTTACATCTCTTGCTGGGGACACACAGAGTGAGAACTCAAACCTGCAGTCTGATTCCACAGTCTGAGTGCCTAACCATGAACATAGTACTGAGACGAGATTACTTTGCACTGATAAGCCACTGACAAATCTTTGTTGAATGAATGAAGAAACACCAAGGGAAAAAATGTTTGGAAAGCAATTCTAGTATTGTACCTAGCGCAAATGGGATGACTGGGTAACTGCGTGAGTTTTCAGTCATCAGTGCTGTACAGTGAACCTGAATGTGTGATGTGTTAGGGTTTTGCAGAGATGCTTGTTATTCCTCCATAAGATATTTTCTAACCCAGTTTAATCCATGGATTCTACCTTCTAAAAGACTGAGATATCTCTATTTAAAAATCAGATGGAAAAATAGACAACTTTACTTGTATAGCAATTTTTAAGTCCTAGCATCTTTCAAATCCATGGCTACTGAGCTCTTGGGGGTGGCTGGGGAACCTGGCAAGTGTTCATAGAAATGTCTTCTAATGACTGAAGCAATATGTTAATCTGAGATGGCGCCTCTAGTCTTTGTATGCAAATTAACTAGATATAGAAAATGTCTATTCAAAGTCGTTCTATTGTGACGAACAACTGTCTATGCTCTAGGCTTTTGAAAAGATTATCCTAAAGATATTTAAAAATTTTCCAATGACTACCTTAATAATTAAAGATATTTGATAGAAAGTTATTTTTGTAAACGAGAAAAAAATATATACTATTCTACATAAGTAAATGGGAAACATAATGGTGTGTGTGAACTAAAGCAATTTAAAATACCCCCTACTGACTTCAAATGCCTTACAACAGGCACAGCAGAATTCAGGATTCTTTTGATTTGTTTGGTCAAATGATTAGCAAGCAAGGCTTAAAACATTCAAAACTTGAAAACTGTATTCACAGCAAAATGAAACTTGATGTACACACTAAAGATTGTTTCATTAGGGAGTAGAAACTCTGGAACATTAAAAATAGCTTGTTTGTGATTATATTCCTTTTGAAGAAGCAGACAGGCTATAATGAAGTCTAATATCCAAGCCTGGTTTTTGATACTGATTAATTCCAGGATTTAGAACACGTTTCTTCTCTGGCAAAGTGGAGGCAACAATGATTTTGCACTCAGTGGATGACAGCCGATCAATTTTAGAACATGTGAAACTTCTGGAGTTTGAATTCAAAGAACTATTGTTTGAGGTTACTTGCTTTCTGGTAGAAAATACATTTTAGTTTCACAAAATAAAATCTATGAAAAAATTCTGTGGGCTGGTTGTCAAGTAGTTTTTGCTTATTTTCTTTTGTTTTATATTTGGTCTTTGGCGTGGGTTGAAACAAATTGTTTTTCTTCAGCTTGGATCATCTTGATTAGAAACATTTATATCCAGTTTTCCTTAAAGGACTTGCGGTTTTAAAAAGTTAAATAGAAAATAATCTGGCACGTTGTGATCTGTCTACTACCCAATACAAACATTTCATAAATTTCTGGGGACTTAAAATCATGTCCTAAATATAGGGCAGGCTCCTCTAACCTGGGAAACATCAGGGCTTTGGCCCCAGACACTGTTCAGCTATGATATACTAGAGAGGATATTTGAATCTTGAATAGCATTGAAGGAAACTTTACATCATGTGCCCAACAAATGATTTTAAGATGACTCCCACAAGTCTCATTTTAGTGTAAGCCCTTAAGAAACACAGCCTAAAAATGGCCAACTTAGTTGTCCCTCAAAACAATCTGGTCAGTCTATCTATTTTATTTCCATCATCTCTTTCTAAATGCATTTCATTGACTGATACTTTTGCAGAGCTTCATCTTCATCTGTCTCAGGGTCAGAGAGTCCAACTGTTTTTTGTAAAGTCATTCTCTAAGTCAGTATTTCTGATAGAGTAATGGAAGTCTCCATGGTTGAGATGGTTTTATGTCATGTTACTTTCAGTTGTAATTTTCAGCCACCACAATCCTAAAGGAAATCAGTCCGGAATATTCATTGGAAGGACTGATGCTGAAGCTGAAACTCCAATACTTGGGCCATCTGATATGAACTGACTCATTGGAAAAGACCCTGAAGGATTGAGGGCAGGAGGAGAAGGGGAAGACAGAGGATGAGATGGTTGGATGGCATCACCGACTCGATGGACATGAGTTTCAGCAAACTCCAGGAGTTGGTGAAGGACAGGGAAGCCTGGCATGTTGCAGTCCATGGAGTCGCAAAGGGTTGGACAAGACTGAGCAACTGAACTGATCTATCGTGTAATTTAATAACTGTAACTTAGGAGTTTATCAATGCCTCCTCAAATGCAGTATCAGTATTTTAAATATATGTCGAAACTCACTGTGTGTGTTAATTTGTGTAAAGTGGTAATGACATGCTAGCTGTCCAGATGCAAATATGCAAATAGTCTTAAGAGATCTGCTGGACTAGCCTGTATATCAAAAGTGTTTAGAAATCACTGTACTGAATTAGTACATGTTTCCATGATTCAGGTTTTCTGATCACAACTTACAGGGATATTTGAAACTTATGATACCTCATAGGTCAAGGATTTCTTTGAGAACATCAATATATATTAATGGATTACAGACATGTTATCAAGGTGATAACGATGAGTGATTTTTTCATATAAAAGCTTAGAGGATAAAAAAAGAATTATATCAAGTTTCCTTGAAAAAGGAAACTTTTTCCATAGGAAAAAAAGTTTGAATGGGTATCCAAGTTAAAAGGCCCTACATGAAGCTTTGCAACTGGAGACGAAGGAAACCACTTGCAGTGCTTAGCCTTCTTTCTGTCTAATGAATGAGTTTCCCTAATGATCTTGTCACTCTTGAGTGTCATTCTTTTGTCTGTCTACTGCTAGAAATATAAAAGCTTCAAGCCAAGAAGAATTTACATTGCTTGAATATAAAGTGAGGAGTGAAATATCCTGTTTAAATTGGTTCCTTTAGTCACTCTGTGAGACAAATCCATCTTCCTCTGAAATTATATGGATCAAAAATTTTCTAAGAAATATTTGTATTCAAAGAGAGATGTGGGTCCTTCACCAGAATACGTGAAATCTTGCATGAACAGCAGTGAATGAAACTGGAATATCAAATCACTTGAGCTTTTGGAACATTAAATTCATGTTCTGGGTGGCATTTTATGATGATAAAAATAGATGGGCTTCCTCACTGTGACAGGTAGTGCTTTTGAACTTACTGAAATTCAATACTAATGTGAGTGTGCAAAGATGGCAATAATATGATAGTATCAGTTCATTACAAATATATAATGTTGCTAAAAAGCAATGGTTTGGAAGATTTCATAAGCTTCATGCTCTATAGATATTTACCTTCTTACAAAAGCTGCAGTAGTGAGCAAACTCCTTTTCAAAACACGTCACACAGTAATTGCCACTCTCTTTGGAAATCAAAGGTTTAGTTCCTATTGGCTGTCGGCAGTGCTCACACACAAAGCAGGTTTCATGCCAGTAGTTACCCTTAAATTCCATTTTGCGGGAACCTGGACCCCAAAAGTAAGAGTCTATTAGTACAAATCAAGTTTCATTGTTTTCTTTTAAGCAGTAATACATCAAATCACTTAAACTATATGTTAAGGTGATAAACTAATCAGCTACATAGAAAAAAAAATAGTGTTGGTTTCCAAAACATTTATCTGAAAAAAGGTCAATAGAGTTCAGCCACAATGATGGTGAATCACTCTTTCACTGGAAATTCTTGTGCTGTTTCATAATTTTATGATGTGAAAGGACTATAAAAGTAGACTCTGAAAGGCTGCACATGGTTTAGATAAATTGGGCCATAATAAGAATTACAAGGATATTAGGAATGCCCAGGGCACAGACTCCTGAGATTGATGTTGTGCAGTTACAGTCTTCTAGAAAAATCTTTGAATCTATAATAAGAAAATGAGAGAGAATTGTTCTTATGCTGCTGTCCATAGGTATTGAGAAGAGGATCAATGAAGAGGATTCTTACTTGCCTAAAGGTGTAATAGTTTACATGGATCCTTGTTTTCCCTGAGAGAAAAGAAAGATGACTGACCTTCAGACCAGTGTTTATTGAAATACAAAATGATGCTTGATTCCATTCTCCTATGATGGGCTGTGCTTTTTGATGCTATTGGTTCTGCCTAGGACAGGGTGTTTAATGCAGTTTTAGCATTATTTATTGGTGTAAATTTTATTCCCTGGTCAGTTTCTGGTTCAAAATGTTTCTATGAATTATGTTTATGACAATATATAAAAGACAGTACACTTTGCCAATTGGAAACAAAGTATAATCTTTTCATTTCTAAAGTACACTAAATGAGATAAAGAGATAGTAAAAAAGACATTTTTCTGAAAAGCAGGGTTTTGTGTAATAGTCCCCTTTATCTGTGGGGGATACATCCCAAGATCCCCAGTGGATGTGTGACACTGCAGATACTACCAAACCTTATGTGTATGTATGTGTGTGTATATATAGGGAATATATATTATGTGTATATATATCATGTGTGTGTATACATACATATATATATATATATATATATATATATATATATATACACACACTGTGTTTTTCCCCAATACATATAGACTTAGGTTAAAGTTTATGAATTAGGTATTGCAAGAGATGAATAACAATAAAATAGAACAGTTATAACAACATACTGTAATAAGCATTATGTGAATGTGGTCTCTCTTTCTGAAAATATCTTGCTGTACGAATGTAATGCCTTTTTTATCTTATCTAAGTACTTACCATGCACTGTGGCTGTAACTCTAGTTTGAGGCATGACAGCAAAACTAGCGTAAATTTCTTTTTCCTTCATGATTTCATGGATGGGGAATTTGTTCTTACATTAGATCTTAGTAACCTCAGCATGCAATTTATTTCCTAATTAAATCAAGAACTGTCTTTTCACTTAAAGGAAGCACTTTATGGCTTTTTTTCGGCATACCTGAATTGCCAGCATCATTACTATTGCACTTTGAGGCCGTTACTAACTAAAATAAAGTTTTCTTGACCAAAAGCACTGTAATACAGCAACAGTCTGATCTGGTAACTGAGATGGTTACTAAGTGACTACTGGCCAGGATGCTCTGGACAAAGATGATTCATGTCATGGAACAGGTGCAGAGGGGTTTCATCACACTACTCAGAACAGCACACAATGGAAAACTTAAGGAACTCTTACTGCTGGCATTTTCCAGTTAATATTTTCAGACTTAACATTTTTGACTCTGGGTAACTACAACCAAAGCCTTTGACTGTGTGGATCACAATAAACTGTGGAAAATTCTGAAAGAGATGGGAATCCCAGACCACCTGACCTGCCTCTTGAGAAACCAGTATGCAGGTCAGGAAGCAATAGTCAGAACTGTACATGGAACAACAGACTGGTTCCAGATAGGAAAAGGAGTACGTCAAGGCTGTATATTGTCACCTTGCTTATTTAACTTATATGCAGAGTACATCATGAGGAACGCTGGGCTGGAAGCAGCACAAGCTGGAATCAAGATTGCTGAGAGAAATATCAATAACCTCAGATAGGAAAGTCGGACACGACTGAGCAACTGAACTGAACTACAACCATGAAAAGTGAAACCATGGAAGGAAAATGGGGGTACTAATGCACTACACTCTTCCTGTGCTTGGGTTTAGTAAGCATTGTAGCTTCAGTTATAGACCAAAAGGCCTTGAGATCTTACCAGGCATGATGGTCTTCTTGCAGTGAAAGCACTTGGAAGAGCACTCATTAGAATAGCACTCCGAGCATAGCAGGCGCTCATCCTTGGCAACGAAAGGCTTTTCCACCAAAGAGTGATTGCATTTGGTGCAATTAAAGCATCCTTCATGCCAGTGATGGCCTTTGTAACAAAGATCCTTGGAGAGAGTGAATAAAAGTTAATTAAGTGCATTTGTGATCAAACAGGCCATTTTGTAAGACAATACTAAACACTCTGGGGCTATGGTGCTAGTAAGTTGTGCTGGGAGCTTGAGGGCATGATGTTATTGATACTACTACCTGTAGAGATGAGACCCTCTGCTGCAACTAAGAGGTAGAGCCTGGGTCTTCCTTGGTTGGTCACAAAAGACAGACAGAAAATAAGGGGACTCTCCTATTTCTTCCAATTTCCTGAGATGATTTTTATTTTTAGATGATAACATCCTATTACTGTTTAAGATTTAAGTAAACAAAATCTCAACACTACTTACCTAAAGCAAAGATTAAAAAAAAGAGAAAATATACAACAGTATGCATTCTGGTAGGAATGGGCTATATGTATGAGAGGTGTCAGGGCACAATGTCTTTAATGAAGATGAAGCTGATTCAAAGTTAGGAAATAAAGGTTTTTGAATCTTTATACTTCCAATTGTTTATACAGTTAGTCATTTATACTCTTGTCATTCTAGAAAAAGCACTTTAACTGTGTAACTTTGGTCAAATAACTTCTTTAATCTTTAGCATCCTAAACTGTCTCCTAAGATCACTGTAAGGATTAAAGCACGTGTTATGTTTCACAGTGCTGAGCATAGTGCCTTGAACTTCAACTTGATTGATGATAGCTTTGAAAATCCTTATATCTAGTCGCAGAGCATTAGATTATTAAAGAAAAAGAAGCATCGCAACACATTTTTTTGTTGATCATATGCAATAATTCTGTGAATTAAACCTACCTTGGAACCCGATTCAATTGGTTCTTTGCACTCCTCACAATGGTTAGAAAAGAGACGATCATAACAAGAAACACAGTATGGATTGTCATCCTTTAGTACATACTTCTTCCCAAGAAGTGATGCCATGCAGTACTGGCAATAAAACTGAGCAGTTGTCATTTTGCCTGAATCCTGTGAATAGAAAAATAATTCACATACATAAAGGCAAAATTTTTGATAAATTATAAAGCCTCAATACAGCATGAGTCAAGCACTTGAATGGATTTATATCTTCTTATATGAACACCCACCAGTTTAGGAAATATGCTGTAGTCATGGTGACACTTGGAGGGATTTAGGAAAGGCTACTCTCCCATCTTGGCAGTTTCTGTACATTTTGCTAGCAAAACACGTCAAGCCAGCAGCCGGAGTGTGAAAAAACATCTTGTATTCATCATTCACTAATGTGGAATTCAATGAGAAAGTGATATTTGTTGAAATAGGATGGTTTCACCTCAAGGATATAAATATGAACTGTTGATAGAGTTTTCACTAACTGTCATCACTTACTAGCTTGCTGTAGAGATCTGGAGGTGGAGTTCCATGGAAATAAGTCTTTTTTTTTTTTTTCTAACTGAAATGGAAATTACTAATCAAGTACATTGTCATTTTCTATGCCATCCTTTTATTTCCCAAATCTTTGGGCTTCCCAGGTGGTGCTAGTGATAAAGAACCTGGCTGCCAATGCAGGAGACTTAAGAGATGCCCGTTTGATTTATGCACATTAGTTAGTTCTAAGGTCCCTTGAGACATCCTCCTTACCTGTGGCTTCACCCTCCCCAACTACACTGTTGGACCTGCCATTGAGCAATATCCCATATGTAGACATGCAGTTAAAACCATCAGTGGTAGAAAAGAGCTATAGGCTTCTTAAGGTTTTAGGGCTAAACTAACATGTACACGGAAGGAAAAATAGCAGCAGCATTTTATAGAATGAAAAATATAAAGCCAAGGTTAAGAGAAGAATTATAGTTATGTTGTAAATTTAGGAAAACCATTAAACAAAATACATGGATTTCAAAACGTTTTTGTTCAGTTGTTCAGTTGTGTCTGACTTTTTGCATCCCCAGGAACAGCAGCACGCCAGACTTCCCTGTCCTTCATTATCTACCAGAGTTGCTCAAACTCATGTCCATTGAGTCAGTGATGCCATCCAACCATCTCATCCTCTGTCATTCCCTTCTCCTTCTGCCTTCAATCTTTCCCAGCATCAGGGTCTTTTCCGGTGAGTTAGATCTTCATATCAGGTGGCCAAAGAATTGGAGCTTCTGTTTCAGCATCAGTCCTTCCAATGAATATTCAGGGTTGATTTCCTTTAGGATTGACTAGTTTGATCTCCTTGCTGTCTAAGGGACTATCAAGAGTCTTCTCCAGCACCACAGTTCAAAGGCATCAATTTTTCGGCACTCAGCCATTTTTTTTTATTGTCCGCTCTCACATCCATCCATGACTACTGGAGAAACCATAGCTTTGACTATACAGAACTTAGTCAGCAAATTGTTATGTCTCTGCTTTTTAATACACTGTCTAGGTTTGTCATTACTTTTTTCCAAAGAGAAAGCATCTTTTGATTTCATGGCTGCAGTCACTGTCCACAGTAATATTGGAGTCCAAGAAAATAAAATCTGTCACTGTTTCCATTGTTTCCCCATCTATTTGCCGTGAAGTGATGGGACTGGACACCATGATCTTAGTTTTCTGAATGTTAAGTTTCAAGCCAGTTTTTTCACTCTTCTCTTTCATCTTCATCAAGAGGCTCTTCTAATTCCTCTTTGTTTTCTGCCATAAGGTGGTGTCATCTGTGTATCTGAGGTTATTGATATTTCTCCCAGAAATCTTGGTTCTGGCTTAGTGATTCATCCAGCTCAGCATTTTACATGATGTACTCTGCATGTAAGTTAAATAAGCAGGGTGACAATATACAGCCTTGACATGAAAAGTGAAAGTGTTCTACTCCGTTGATCCATGTCTGGTTCTAACTGTTGCTTCTTGACCTGCGTATAGGTTTCTCAGAAGACAAGTAAGGTGCTCTCTTATTCCTATCTCTAAGAATTTTCCACAGTGTTGTGATCCACACAAAGGTTTTAGCATAGTCAATGAAGCAGAAGTAGATGTTTCTCTAGAGTTTTCTTGCTTTTTCTATGATCCAACAGATGTTGGCAATTAATTAGGATTCAACATGAGTTTTTGTTGTCACCAAAAGCAGTACCACTGATCTTCTTGGAAAATGAATATATTATGAACTACAGATACTTTCTAATTCTCCATCTCAGAAATTTCTTTTTTTTTCAATTTTAGCAAAATGAGAAAATCCACTATTGTGATGTTTCTTACAGAATTTTTAGTGCTAGTTTTTCTTTACTATATTTAAATTGCACTCCCACATAGTTTGCCTTCTTTTATTTTAATGGTAATATTTTCAGCTGATTGTCTTGCTAAATGTACACTGTCATTAATTATGTATATAGCAGATCTTCAGTAACAGAGAAAAGACAGGATTTGGAACATGTGTGTCTTTGAGGAGGGACAAAAATTCAGACTAGAAGTTCCCAATGGAACATGCCAAAATTATCTGTGAAGAATATTGAATCCCCTATTTGCTTAATTCTACAGAAATGTCCATTTTTAGCAAATACAACACACACTAAAAGGGTTGCTGAGGGTTTGGAAACAGGAGGAAAATAAATGTGAGTCCCTTGAAAGATTTTAAAACTCAAATTTTGTTCATGTTTACAGTGATCAAGTGTTTTATCTCTTAATAGTGAAATAAAATATATACTTTTAACTTTCATCACTTCATATGGAAAATGTCATTTTCATTAGTCATGTATTTCTTTAGTCTTAGATGTGTATAATAGTACCATGAAGCATAGTCTCTCAGGTCTTAGAAACTCGCAGGCTACTTCCATTTTGTGAGGCTTTTAATATATTATAAAATGAGGAAACAACCAAAGTGATCACAAAATTGGCCGATTTTCAAGTTTTTATTTTAAACCACACTTTAAATACAATAATACTGTACCTCATTTGGTGATCAGTTGTCTAAATATAAAATCTAAATCTCTAAATATTTTATAAATATTGATATAGAAGTATATATCAATGAATATAAATACTTATCTAAATGTAAGTACAGGAAGATATGTTTCTGCCTCCTCTTCATTATAATTACATAATAGGTCTTACTCCATAAAAATTCTTAACAAAATGGACCATATTTTCTCCAGTTTCTTTTATTTTTTTTTCCTGAATATATATTGTTTTTATAAAATTTAATAAATGGTACAAAGCATAATGCCATAAACATCAACAGTTAAAATATCACCAAATGAAAAAAATACTATAGAATACACAGTTGCAAAAAGCTACATTAAGTTATTTTACAACTGCCTCAAGCTGCAAAAAGAAAAAAAAACCCAATGCCCTACCTAAGTCATCCCTCTCTCAAAATAATGCCATCTATATCACAAACCATGAACTCCCCATCAAAAGATGGGAACTGCCCTTGTTAATTCATATATATATATATATGACTGTATCACCCTGCTACACACCCAAAACAAGCACAACACCATAAATAAAACATAGCACAATATAAAATAAAAATAAGTAACAGATCTTTGGGGCTTTACATTGAGTTAGAGTTCCTATCAGAGGGATAACAGGGGTATAATTCCATAATAGGTCTTGCTCCATAAAAATTCTTAACAAAGTGGACCATATTTTCTCCAGTTTCTTTTAAAAGATAAAGTACATCTTATTCCACCTGTTTGTTAAAAGCAATGTCAAGAAGCTGGGGAGGGTGAAAGAGTCAGTCCAGTATCTCAAAACTATATAATTTTGCATTTTATAGAATGATGTGATGGGAGTAGGCATTTGGTCCAGGTCAATGTGTATTGAAATATCTACTCAGTAATAGCTGAACTCTCTGCCCTCAAGAAGTTTGGATCCTCTTAGCTCTTACCTTGGTAATAGTGAATATAATTTGAAATAGAACAAGCTGAATGTTCACTCTCTTATTCTTGGTTGGGAAAAATACACTAAGAAATTCAGTCCTCATTTTCATGAAGTCTGTCATTTAATTATGGGTATAGGAATACATCCACATAGAGTTTCTTAAACAGGAGTGTTATAACCATATGGAATATGATACACATTCCACTAGAACCATAGAATTCTTAGTGACTTTAGAAAGGAGTGATGAGCTACAGCATAGGAAGACCTTCCTAGGAAGATTTTAAAGAAGTTAAGCTTTTGCAAATCTATTAGGAAGGAAAGAAAAGAACAAGGATCTTGATTAGCAGGGAAGGGAGGAGAAAAGACAATGATAGAGGCATGGGATTACTTCCAAAGTTGGGGAATGGTAAGTCTTGCCAACAGATTTTCACCCAGGTATATTCAGGATAAAAGAAGACCTTCCAACTATTTAAAGCTATTTGAACCTTTAATACAAACAGTTCTAAATGGGGTCGGGGGTAGACAAAATTGCATGAATATGAATTTTTCCAATTGGGTCACATTTTACCACCTTATTCTCTTCTAAATATAATTCTACTCTTTTTTTTTTTTTTGGCTTTTTTCCTCCTCTTTATCCCTTTAATTACTATTTCTTAATAATCAGGGAATAATTTGTACCCACAGTTCATACTATTTCTTAATAATCAGGGAATAATTTGTACCCACAGTTCAGTTCAGTTGCTCAGTCATGTCCAACTCTTTGCGACCCCATGAATCACAGCACGCCAGGCCTCCCTGTCCATCACCAACTTCTGGAATCCACCCAAACCCATGTCCATTAAGTCGGTGATGCCATCCAACCATCTCATCCTCTGTCATCCATTTCTCCTGCCTTCAATCTTTCCCAGCATCAGGGTCTTTTCACATGAGTCAGCTCTTCTCATCAGGTTTCCAAAGTATTAAAGTTTCAGCTTCAACATCAGTCCTTCCAATGAACACCCAGGGCTGATCTCCTTTAGGTTGGATCTCCTTGCAGTCCAAGGACTCTCAAGAGTCTTCTGCAACACCACAGTTCAAAAGCATCATTTCTTCTGTGTTCAGCTTTCTTTATAGTCCAACTCTCACATCCATACATGACCACTGGAAAAACCATAGTCTTGACTAGATGGACCTTTGTTGACAAAGTAATGTCTCTGCTTTTTAATATGTTGTCTAGGTTTGTCATAACCCATAAGAACAGACCAAATGGCTTGTTTTCAATCATTTTCTAACAGGTAAAACTGTAGGAAAGGGGATAGGGACCATGTGATTCTTATCTCAAAAGCCCCCATCTGAGGGTTAATTTGGCAAAGATATTTAAAAATGTTTGCTTCCAAATATTTAAAATCCTTGAACAGAGCTGATTTATGAGTCATAGGAAATCTTAATATTAACAGTAGATCCCAATTGGATAGCATTTAACTTTTCTATGTATGAACTTAGAAATGTTAGTATCAATATCAATTGGACACTCATGTCAAGCTTTTCAATGGGATAAGATTAGATATATTCTTGTCAAACATTTTTCAAAGTCATTCTGCAGTTACACAACTTTTTAAGTACAGAATTTTTATCACTGTATACTGACGTTTTAGAAGATTGATTTAGAGGTACACTGATACATCTAAGAACCTATGAAGATAAATAGCTCAGAAGTTCAATATCATGGATGGACTTGGCTTTCTTTTTCCAATTCTCTGCTTTAGATTTTTGCCTAAAAGGATGTGAGTCTACGGTCATAGCTTTCATGGGTGAGAATGCTGTTGGATACATGCTGTTTTTAAAACTAGGAATAATTTTGTGTCAAGTAATGTTATATAATGAGTTGATTGAAGGCAAATGCTGTGAGCAATATACTCACTTATATTTTTATTATACTGAACAGAATTAATAAATTCACAAGAAGTACACTTCAGAGAACATCAAGCAGGAGATAGGCAGGGACTTGAGGCCATGCAGGTCATCTTTAACATGCTTGTGTTTGCAAGGCATCACACACCATTCACTCATTCATTATATAAACAGGTAAACCTTTTTTATTTGCAAAGTCATAGCTAGAAGTTTGTGAAGGATGTAAAAATAGACTAGACTCAAATTCTATCCTCAGAGAGCTTATAATCTAGTAGAAAGAGTAAGGACATTTTATAACTAAACAAAAAATTGGAAGTGATAAGGAGAAATGAAAGTTTATAATAATTTAGAGCAATGGTTCTAAACACGATGCATATTAGAATTTAAAAAATTTACCCCAAAGTGCATCTGTATCCCAAACCAATGAAATCAGAATTTCTTGGGAGGTAGAGAAGGAGAACAAGTATCTTTAAGCTCCCAGGAAGTTCTAAAGTCCAGTGAGAATAAAAAAAGCCCCACCTAAAGTTATGACCAACCTTGATAGTATATTAAAAAGCAGAGACATTACTTTGCCAACCAAGGTCCGTCTAGTCAAGGCAATGGTTTTTCCCGTGGTCATGTATGGATGTGAGAGTTGGACTGTGAAGAAAGCTGATCGCCGAAGAATCGATGCTTTTGAACTGTGGTGTTGGAGAAGACTCTTGAGAGGCCCTTATACTGCAAGGAGATCCAACCAGTCCATTCTAAAGGAGATCAATCCTGGATGTTCATTGGAGGGACTGATGCTGAAGCTGAAACTGCAATACTTTGGCCACCTCATGCGGCGAGTTGACTCACTGGAAAAGACTCTGATGCTGGGAAAGGTTGGGGGCGGGAGGAGAAGGGGACGACAGAGAATGAGATGGCTGGATGGCATCACTGACTCTGTGGACATGAGTTTGAGTGTACTCCGGGAGTTGGTGAGGGACAGGGAGGCCTGGCATGCTGTGATTCATGGGGTCGCGGAGAGTCGGACACGACTGAGCGACTGAACTGAACTGAACTGAAGAGGAAAGGGATTACTTTTAGCTTGGAAAAATTCAGGACCAACTTAGAGAAGATGGCTTTTGAATGGATCGTGTGGTAGGTATTATGGATTTGTTCTCCCAACCTTGGTTCTATCCTCCTCCTGGTTGGAGAGGTCAGGCAACTAGAGATTTCTCCTGGACCCTCTTACAGCTAATATTCAGGATGCAAATTTAGCTGTTAACTCCAAACAGGTGTGTACATGGGCAGGCGGAAACAAAGTGAAGGGTATGTTCAAGCTGCTGTTGCTGCTGGCAGGTTGAGTCATAGAGTGGTGTGTGTTTCCACCATTCAGAATGCTTGGATTCAGGTTTTCCAGGGGCCAGGACTTGGTTTGGGGCTGTGAGAGACAGCTGTGGCAGTGGTATTGGTGGCAGCAGCAATTTCCTGACCTCTGGATTACAGGGCAGACTGGGTGCTGATGTGGGCAGAGAGCAGCCTCTGCCACCCTTGGAGGAACTGTTCAGATACTAACAATGAGAGCTAATGTTCCTGTGCATTTCCCGAGAGCCAAGTACTGTGTTAACCACTTGATGCAAATTCTCTATTAATCCTCACAACAGTCCTGTAGGATGGGTCCACTAATATTGTCCTCATTTGGCAGGTGAAAAAACCAAAGCTTAGAGAGGCCAAGACCACTTGAAAATGCTGAATCTAGGATTTAAACCTACACCTGTCAGAGAGTGAAGCCCAGGATTTGAGCCTGCATAAATCTCTCTTTTCCTGAAGATATGGGGAAGGGCATTGAGAATGACCAACATAATTAGGAGGAAAGATGTTTATACTTTATATGTGAGGCCTGCATGGAAAACTTATTTGAAGTGGTTGGTATGGCATGAAAAGGTACAAATTGGAGGACAAGTTTGAAAAGGTAGCCTGGGTAAGATCAACAATGGCTTAAGCTTCAGACTAGAGATGAATGTACTTTTTGTATAGAAAAGATACAACCATTGATGACTGAGAATAGATGAGTGAAGTGTTTTGAACTGAGATCTGTGAAAATTAATCTAGGAATATTGATAGAAGAGATTGGAAGGTAGATACACCACAAACAAGAAACTGATTAGAAGTCTATTTTTCAATTTTCCATTTAATCTACAAATAATATTATTATCTCCATGTAAAAGGAGTTGTTTTATGTATTTTGGTGGGAATATGAGGGAGAATTTTTGTTGAGGAAATAATGACCAGTCTATTAAAGCTAACAAATTCATCACGTTACGAATTTAAAAAACAAAGCAAAAACCATGAATCTCACCCAGGCTGAAGACACACACCTAGGCTTCTCTGGGTAAAGCTATTAAAAATTGAAGAAAAATAAGATCTAAAAAATAGGTCAAAAATATTACTTTCAGAGTAACAATAATTGAGAAGTTACCTACTTCTCAACAGAAAAAATGGAAGGTAGATGATGGAAAAATAAAATGGCTGGAAACAAAAGGGGAGCCTACCTAGAAGTCTATACTTTATCTTTTGATAATAAAGGTGAAAAAAAAGACTTTTTCAGACATTCAGAAACTGAATATATCAATAGCACATCCTTGGGGGCGGGAGGAGAAGGGGACGACAGAGAATGAGATGGCTGGATGGCATCACCGACTCGATGGACATGAGTTTGAGTGAACTCTGGGAGTTGGTGATGGACAGGGAGGCCTGGCGTGCTGTGATTCATGGGGTCGCAAAGAGTCGGACATGACTGAGCGACTGAACTGAACTGAACTGAAAGTAAATACTAAACAGTATTCTTCAGGGAAAAGAATATTGAGCTCAGACTGAAGCTCAGAGAGAGATGGGTGAAAAACAACCAAAATTATAAATATGTAGATGAATCTGAATAAATATTAACATAGAACAACTTTAAAGAATTTGAAAATTTAGGCAAAATGGGAAAATTCTAAGATAAGTAAAACATTAAAACTGAACAAGAAATATAAAATTTCAACTGGTTGGTAAATATTAGAGAAACTGAATTTGAAA
This sequence comes from Moschus berezovskii, assembly GCF_049115385.1. Lineage (NCBI taxonomy): Eukaryota > Metazoa > Chordata > Mammalia > Artiodactyla > Moschidae > Moschus > Moschus berezovskii. Next base: position 59,241,336 of record NC_142469.1, read on the forward strand.
TTAAAAGTCTATATACAAGGTAAAATACAAGTTCACATGGCTTCTCCAGTGGATTTTACTAAGCTTTTAGGAAGAAATAACAATAATATTAGCAAACTATACCAAATAATTAAAAACAAAAACCATGATCCATTTAATTTGGAACCCATTAAAATTTTGATGACGTTGTCTTAGTCACTATGTCATCTGACTCTTTTGTGACCCCATGGACTGTGGCCCACCAGATTCCTCTGTCCATGGGATTTCCCAGGCAAGAACACTAGAATGGGTTGCCATTTCCTTCTCTGGACTATCTTCCCAACCCAGGGATTGAACCCCCATCTCCTGCATTGGCAGGCAGATTTCTTTTTTACCACTGAGCCACCAGGGAAGCCCAAAACTTTGATATCAAAATCTAAAAACATTATAAGAAAAAATGTTTAGGCCAATCATACTACTACTAATAAAATTCGCAGTAATTACAAGAAAGTTAGCACAGATAGTAATTAACTGAATCCAGTGATATATGAAAAAGTTAATATGACAAGTTGAGTTTATCCCAGGAATGGCGTTTTAGTTTAAAATTAAAAGAATCATTGTATTTTACCACATTTACCAAATAAAAGAGAAAACCATATTCTTAGCAGAGGCAAAAAGACATTTGATAAAAAATTTTACTTAAATTCATGATTAAAAGCTTAGCAAACTAAGATTAGAGGAATTTTCTCAATGCAGTAAAAAAATACAGCAAATATTATCTTTACAGGCAAATGTTGGTAGTTTTTACTGAGATCAGAAAAATGAAAAGAATGTCCTTAATTATAATTTCTGCTCAGTTTTACTGAAAGTTATAAACTATGCACTAAGATGAGAAAAAAATATAAGAATTGAAAAGGAGCAAATACACTCTCATTTACTGGTGACTGATTTTTGTGCAAAGAACATTCAAGTAATTCTATATTATTAGAATTTACAGGGAAGTTATCAGTTGCTGGATAAAATGTGTAAAAATCAATTGTATTCTTATAGCAACACAGAGAAAATGAAATTTAAAAAAATACATAATTTATGATATAATTAAAAGACCCTCAAATACACTGTAATCTAATAAGAATGTGTGAAACCTCTACATAGAATACTTTAAAGGAACATAAAGAAAACTCAAAGAAGTGTAAAGATATACTATGTTGATGGACTTCAAAATTTACTTTTGTGACGGTGTTATTCATCTTCTAGCCCTTTCAAAATATATGGGAAAATGTTTTCATTAACTTGTAACAAGGAAAGAGTTCTTAAACAAGGTGGAGAGAGTACTAGCCAAATAGGGGAATTTTAATAAATTAGACTACATTAAAATTAAGAACCACTATTTTTCAGAGGGCTTTCTTGGTGACTCAGTGGTAAAGAATCCATGTGCCAATGCAGGAGATGTGAGTTCAATCCCTGGTCTGGGAAGATGCTCTGGAGAAGCAAATGGCAACCCACTCCAGAATTCTTGCCAGGAGAATCCCATGGACAAAGGAACCTGGTGGGCTATGGTCCATGAGGTCCCAAAGAATCAGACACAACTTGACTTAGTGACTGAACAACAACAAGTTTTTCAAAAGATACAGAGAGAGTGAAAATGACAGCCAAAGTGTCAGAGAAGGTATTCAATGCAAGAATCAACTAAAGAATCATATCCAGAACACATAAAAATTCTATAAATCAATAAGAAAAAAACCTAGACAATCCAATAAAGGAGAGAAAAGCTCAAATAGATACTATATCAAAGAGGATATTCGAATAACTGATAAACATGAATGTGTGCTCAGTCTCATTAATAGTCACTGAAAGAGAGTTTAGTGAGTTCTTTGATACAAAACCAATATATAAATCTAACAGAATTTCTATACCCCAGAAATACAATGTTAAAAAGGTTTTAAAATAATAAAAATTATACTTGTATTAAATGTAGTACAATATATCTAAAAATTTTGATAGTAGGAGGGCTTGTCATGAAAACCAAAACTTAAAGTACTAGAACTGGATAAACCAAAAGATCTGTGCAATGTGATAGAAAATCAAATCAAACATTTACACACATACATTAATAGTTCAGTAAAAGAAAAAAAAAAATTGGAGAAGGAAATGGCAATGGCAACCCACTCCGGTGTTCTTGCCTGGAGAATCCCAGGGACGGGCGAAGCCTGGTGGGCTTCCGTCTATGGGGTCACACAGAGTTGGACACGACTGAAGTGACTTGGCAGCAAAAGAAAAAATACCATTCAATAAATGGTACTGGAGTAATTAGTTATTCACATGTCAAAAAACTAAATTGGGTCCTGCCTTACACCACATTGAAAACAACTGTATCATCAAAATAAAAGCAAAGCTTAAAATACGGGAGTAAATTTCTATGATCAGGTTAGGGTAAGTTTTTTAAAAAGATGCAAAAGCACAGGCTACAAATAAAAAGATTGATAATTTTAAAAATTTCTCATTGAAGGATAGTATTAATAATGAAAAGACAAGCCACAGAATAACAGATTAATGGATGATATTTGCCACATATATAACTGACAAAGAATTACAATGCAGGATATATAAAACATTCTCATGAATCAATAAGAATTAAAGGTAAACCAATAGAAAATAGGCAAAAGACATAAGCAAAAATTCTTCTTTCTAAAATATTTTAAAGGAAGCTCAATCTACTTGGTGAAATTTGAACTGACCAGTTCAACAAACGATGAGATAATTTATATTCACAAGGTTAGAAAAAACTATCAAGTCTGAAAATACGAAATGTTAGTGAGATTAAGGAGCAATGAGAACTCACACACTGAAATAAGACTGAAATATGGATTGACAAAACTACTTTGAAAAACAATTCTTTTCATTGTATTGTAAAGTTGAACATGTACCTTTCAAATGACTCAGTGATTTCTTGCCTAAGTGTGTGAATCATAAATCTTGCAGGGATCACCTGAAAGAATGCTCATGCTGCACAGTTTATAGTAGCCCTAACAGCAGGAAACTCTGAAAATCTATCAAGGAAAAGTGGATAAATAAGTATTAATAGATGTATGGTCATATAACATACTGCTGTATAGCAATAAAAACAGATGAATTACAGGTGCCCTCCTTAATACAGATAAACTTCACAATATTGAGTGAAACAAGTTATAAAATAGTACATACACCAGGATTGCATTTTTATAGTTAAAAAGCAGCCCAAGTTGATTATTTGGAATTATAATAAACATATGTTATGTTATTAAACATAATATTATTAAGGCTATTAAAGCACAGAGATGATAAACACGAAAATCAGAATTCAGTTTAAGATTAACTTCTGGAGTTAGATTGGAATTGGGAAGTGGCAGAGGGTTTCAACCGGAGAAGGCAATGGCAACCCACTCCAGTACTCTTGCCTGGAGAATCCCATGGACGGAGGAGCCTGGTAGGCTACAGTCCGTGGGGTCGCTAAGAGTTGGACACGACTGAGTGACTTCACTTTCACTTTTCACTTTCATGCATTGGAGAAGGAAATGGCAACCCACTCCAGTGTTCTTGTCTGGAGAATCCCAGGGTAGGGGGAGCCTGGTGGGCTGCTGTCTGTGGGGTCACACAGAGTCGGACACGACTGATGTGATTTAGCAGCAGCAGCAGCAACAGCTGAGGGTTTCAAATATATAGAAAATACTTGATTTCTTTAAGCAAAATTATTTCTTATAATTTGCGTATACTAGAAATATTCTTTTATATATATGTTTTATTTTTATAGTTAAAAAATGAGCAGGTGGTAAATGTGCAGAAGTATTATAATATATTAAACCATTCTTTTGTTATGCTTGTCAACAGAGAAGTAATCCAGATGCATGTAGCAATATCTTGAGGATATTTTTGTATGCTAATGGTGGTTATAGAATTTATTGTCCAAACAGGGAAGATATAAGGATAGTTGAAGGCTGATTCAAAGGGTAGTTGCTCAGGGTGATCAGTTTATTTAACTTATTTATTTTTCAAGAAGAAAAATGAAATTGTATTTAAGCCAACCTGAGAATAACCTAGTAGATAAACTGTCAGGAAACCTGAGAAATGTCCCACTTGTTAAAAGTCTAATACGCAGTTATATACATTTTAAAGACAGAAGATTATACATCCAAATGCTGTATTGATATTTTACATAAAGTTCGCTAGGAATACATAGACCAAATAAGCATGTACAAAGTGGTCATCAAATCACCATGACCCCCTACTGAATTGGGTGTGACCATTTAGATGCAAAAGGGAGGAGAGGAGACAAAGTTTTCTCTCTCTCAATACTCATTTACCATGAATTGTGCAAAGCCAAAACATGGTTCCAATATGCCCGAGATTCATCTTATTACTTGGCAATAAGACATGAGCTTTGTCTTATTACTTTCCTGTCTGGGATTACAAGCTTCAAAAGTAAGAGGGCTTTTATTTTTTATGGTGAATTTGAAATGTGTTAGTTTTAGTCTCTTCATCGTGTGTAACACTAAGTGACCCCATGGACTGTAGCCTCTGCCAGGCTCCTCTGTCCCTGGAATTCTCCAGGCAAGAATACTGCAGTGGGTAGCTATTTCCTTCTCCAAATTATATCCTAGAAATTGAAATGTACTAGGATATATGCTGGGAGCCAGCGAGGGAAATCCTACTCGTGGCAAAGGTCAACTGGGGAAGAGGCCTGACGGGCAAAGGCTAATCAGGACTCGAGGAACCCCCTGGACTTAGCTGAGCATCTACCCCAAAGAAAACCGGAGTCTGACTGCCTTACTATCTTACGCGTCTTACCAAGTCCTCTAATACTTACGGGGGCTTCCCCCCAACCACCTTTCTCTGAAAACATTAATTCAAAGCTGTAGTTAAAAAGTTCTCCTCGGCTTAATAGGAGTGTTCCAATCCAAGCCCCTCTGATAGCTTTCAAACTTGCTTGACAAGTTTGTTCGGGCTCTTACAACTATGAATGTGACTGTTTACAGCCTCCCAGCCATGCAAGGACAGAAAGCCTAATATTCTAAAATACAGGAATTTGTTGAAGAAGTTAAAATCATTAGAATAGTACTAAAAAAGATTTCATTGTTGAATCAATGCTTGCTGCAAAGTTTCCATATTTTCTATCTATTGTATCCTTGGAAATATATTAATCACATATAGAGAAAATAAGTAGTAGCCTTTGATTTAACCACATCAGATCTTAAGTTAATAAATTCTTTTCTCGTAGCTCACTACACCCTTACCTTATAGGAATGTAACCTTGTCTTGTGTCTTTGGAGAATAACGCCTGACTTTAGGAAAATCACCTTGAAAGAATATAAGCCTTTTTCTAGCTGACTAACCTTTGTTAGGAGAGAGGGCCATAAACTGTTAGCAGGCCTCCTGGCCAGAAGATTATGTAAACCACCTAAAACTTTTGTATATCACGAGACATACAAAAATAAGCCCTGATCCTGATAAGGGTCAAGACTGCTGACCCCGCGTGATTTTGGCGTGACTCTATACCTCCCTTTCTCTATTTTCATGTGTACAACTTAGGGTATAAAAGCAGCACTGGAAAATAAAGTTTTGGGCCTTGCTCACTGAAGCTTGGTCTCCCCGTGTCGTTTTTTCTCCTTTTCTCTATTCTCCTTTTTCCGGTTGAGATCCTCGAAGTTCTGGGCCCTCTGCGTTTACTTATCTGCCTGGGCTTCTAAGACCCACTCGAGGGGGTGCCCTGGTGGGGTGCCTCCAGTGATTCGAGAGGGCACTTGCGGCCTACGTAAACATAGCAAACCCCGTGCTGGGGTTTTATTGGTTTACTGTGTAAACCAAGGAATCATCAGCCTCTGTCTCTCTCTCTCTCTTTCTCTCTCTCGCTGACACTGACGCCGTTCATCCCGAGGATACCCTGGGCCATATCGAGGCAGGTCCCTAATAGATATAATTTGGGTCTTTTAGTTTCCAACAATGTCTGTATGTTGGTGTGGTTTTCAGGAATTTTATTTAGTTAAGGGAGTTGAATTACCATGTATCTTTTATTCTAAATGTCAAATGTAAGTTGTTAGATTGATTCGATTACAGCTTTTTAGTTCCATATGGAGGCAGGAAGTACTATATAAGTTCATGAAGTTATGTGTCTTGATAAGAGGATATAAAGTAAATGGTATTTGAGATTACTTCCATCTTTACTACATGATTTGTAAATTTTGCTAAGTAGATGAAAATAATGCACAATCGTGGAAGGACTGATGCTGAAGCTGAAATTCCAATACTTTGGCCACCTCATGTGAAGACTGACTCATTTGAAAAGACCCTGATGCTGGAAATGATTGAAGGCTGGAGGAGAAGGGGATGACAGAGGATGAGATGTTTGCATGGCGTCACTGACTCAATGGACATGAGTTTGAGTAAGCTTCGGGAGTTGGTGATGGACAGGGAAGCCTGGCGTACTGCAGTCCATGGGCTCACAAAGAGTCCTGAACTGAACTGAAAAATGTACTATTCTAATTAATTTTTTAATTGGAGTATAATTGATTTATGATATTATGTTAGTTTCTGCTGTACAACAATGTGAATCTGCTAGATGTGTACCTGCATCCCTTCCCTTCCACCCCGGTCATCACAGAGCACTGAGCTGAGCTCCCTGTGCTGTACAGCAGCTTTCCACTAGCTACCTATTTTACAGGTGTGTGTGCGTGTGTGTGTTAGTCACTCAGTTGTGTCCGACTCTTTGCAACCCCATGGACTGTAGCCCACCAGGTTCCTCTGTCCATGCGATTCTCCAGGCAATGACACTGGAGTGGGTTGCCATTCCCTTCTCCAGGGGATCTTCCCAACCCAGGGATCAAACCCTGGTTTCCTGCATTGCAGGCAGATTCTTCACCATCTGAGCCATGAAGGGGGCTGATAGTGCACATATAGCACTGCTACTCTCTCAGTTCATCACACCCTCTCCTTCCCCACTGTGTTATCTGTGCCTGTGTCTATTCTCTACCCCTGCCCTGAAAATAGGTTCATCAGCACCATTTTTCTAGATTCCATATGTATACATTAATATATGATTTCAGCTTTTTCCTCTTTCTGACTTACTTCAGTCTGTATGACAGATTCTAGGTTCATCCACAAAGTGCACTGTTCTTTAATTCAAAGTTTGCTGGGCTTTCTGGCTTAATCTTCATCTGGTTATTCATAGTAGCCTTACTCAGCCTGTGCTAATACATCTCTGCTCATCTGGGAGTGCTGCATGACTGCTTCAATTGCCCATTCTGGTCTTTCACTGATTCTGTAAAGTAGATCTGTTTCTGCTTTTCTTTAGGAAAGAAGTTGAAAGAATTTAAATCCAAAGAGCATAAGGAATGTTAAAATGCTCTTGAAAAATGTTAGTTCAAAATATTGAAGTCTTTGAAACAAGTGATTGATATACAGAGCTTGGATGAAGACTAAAAGTGGATGAAGAATCTTAATTTGAACTATGCTGAGATGAATTCACCTGGGCTTAATTTCCGCATTTAGTATTTTAATTTGAATTGTTGCTCTGAGGGCAGGCAGTGGGCTAATGGTCAGTACAGAGCATTTTGGAAGCCTCATTGAGTAAAGTATATTTTTCTATGCTCCATAAGGAGTTACAGAAACCATGGTGGTACATGTATAACCATGGCAGTTTGTCTGCCAATGCATCTGTTTTAGTTATTCCCTCCTCCCTCCCTGCCTGTTCCCTCCCCCCACATATCTTTATTATGGTGGTGGTGTTTAGTTGCTAAGTCATGTCTGACTCTTTTGTGACCCCAAGGACTGTAGCCTGCCAGGCTCCTCTGTCTATAGGATTTTTCCAGGCAAGAATACTAGAGTGGATTGTCATTTCCTTCTCCAAGGGAGCTTCCTGACCCATAGATCTAACCTGCATCTCCTGCATTGGTAGGTGGATTCTTTACCACTGAGCCATCAAGGAAGCCATGCCATATCTTATTGATTCCACTTCAGAAGCATTCCTTAAATCATTGTGTATCCCTGCCTCCCGCCTTGTATCTCTGATGGACAATAGTGGCTTACACAGAATTGAAGATATTATTAAAAATTTCTCATTCTATTGAGTGGAACCAAGCACATTTCTACTAGGTGACTTTTGCTCTCTAAATAAGATCAGTTTCCCTGGGAATTCCAGAACATCCTTCACAATGCTCAAGATAATTCTTTCTCAGACTCATGATCATCTCCTTTCCCTGGAGAAAAACATGACAACTCTTCTTTGACTATAAAATCAAGTCCATTACTTAGCATAGAGACCATTTACTACTTTGTCTACTTTTCTCACTATCTCTTTATCCCTTCCTCAACCTTGGGCCATGTGGTACACACACACACACACATACTGCACATCACGCACTACACACACCTCAACCCTCCACCTATGCTTTAGCCATTTCCCATGACCCAGTGGTAAAGAACCCACCTGCCAATGCGGGAAGCATGAGAGCCTTGGGTTCGATCCCTGGGTTGGGAAGATCCCCTGAAAGAGGGCATGGCAACCCACTCCATTCTTTTTGCCTGGAGAATCACTTGGACAGAAGAGCCTGGCGGACTATAGGTCATAGGGTCACAAAAAGTTGGACACGACTGAGGCGACTTAGTATGCATGCGTGACTCCCTATTCTTCAAATGCACTATGTCTTTTTATACCTTTGAGCCTTCACACATGACTTTTCTTCTGTCTTGAGTGACCTTCTCCTTCTCACCCCCTACCTTGTCCACCTCCTCATGGTTCAAGGTCCAGCTGAAAATCCTTCTCTGTAGCTTTCTCAGATCTCTGAGGACACAGAAGTTGCTTTCATTAGTTCATACATATGTGGGTTTTCACCACATTTGTATTCTGTGTCTTTCTCACTTCTAAGCTCCTCAAGAGAGGGATGATGCCTACTTCTGTGTGTCTCATGTCTGAGCACAGCAGGGCTTCAGCACATGCTTTATGACTGAAGAAATGAATGGAAAACTTCCTATTTCCCATGAGCTTGAAATCCAAGACAAGTACTAGAGAAAACATAGAGGATTCTATCAACAGCATAAAAGATAAAGGTTCAAGAATAAAAATGTTAAGATTTTGCATATGTTGACTTCAATAGTAAATTAATTCATATCTATTATATCTTTGGCAAATATATCCAAGGACTGAAATAAAGATTAGGGAACAGAAGGTGAAGCTCCAAGGAGGCTTCTTGTCTGTGGCAAGGAGGGTCCTTTCACTTTCCCTGAAGAAGTCAGCTAGAATGCCCTTTAAATCCCAGCTGAGGAAGGTATCAAGGAAACAGCAGAAGGTGGCTAATCTATTGATATTATTAAAGGGTTTCTTTCTAAACTGTGGGTACCAGGAAGCTTCCATTAACAGTTTTTGAACTGTTACGATCAGATACTTCAATTCTCCGTTGGAAGCTGCACCAGCCTGTGAATATGATTTTCAGAGACAAATCATGTCTTTACCAAGATTGCAAGATCATTGTCTTCTAAAATCTGTGATGTTAGCTGAAGTATTGTTTCACTGAAGTGACTGAATCTGAGTGACTGAATTTGACAGAACTTGGGCGGAGTTAAGAAGAAATATATCCTCCACAGTCTGTGTAAACTAGGGCAGATGGGATAAGTATTAATATATGTTCTATAGTAGAAACATTATTTTTGGGGGGCTCCAAAATCACTGCAGATGGTGACTGCAGCCATGAAATTAAAAGACACTTGTTCCTTTGAAGGTTTGTCATAGACAAACCTAGACAGTGTTTTAAAAAGCAGAGACATTACTTTGCCAACAAAGGTCCATCTAGTCAAAGCTATGGTTTTTCCAGTGGTCATGTATGGATGTGAGAGTTGGACTACAGAGAAGGCTGAGAGCCGAAGAATTGATGCTTTTGAACTGTGGTGTTGGAGAAGACTCTTGAGAGTCCCTTGGACTGCAAGGAGGTCCAACCAGTCCATCCTAAAGAGATCAGTCCTGAATATTCATTGGAAGGACTGATGCTGAAGCTAAAACTCCAATCCTTTGGCTACCTCATGCGAAGAACTGACTCACTGAAAAAGACCCTGATGCTGGGAAAGACTGAGGGCAGGAGGAGAAGGGGATGACAGAAGATGAGATGGTTGGATGGCATCACCAACTCAATGGACATGAGTTTGAGCAAGCTCTGGGAGTTGGTGATGGACAGGGAAGCCTGGTGTCCTGCAGTCCATGGGGTTGCAAAGAGTCAGACACAACTGAGCGACTGAACAGTAGAAAAATTTAAATTCTCAGATTTGAAAATACTAAGGAGTTAAAATAACTAGTAAAGTTATACTCTTAGGTTTTTCCTTAGTTTCTTTTCCTCGTTCTGATGGTGGAGTTGAATAGACCTGTGTGTACTTTATTATCTGGTGTTTGGTTATAACCCAACACATAATATACAGAGAATACTGGGTTGGAATGCAGAGGCTATAGTTTGTTGCAGTAGTTGCTTTAGCCCTAGTATAGAAATGAGTGCTATGGAAACAATATAATCTTTATGGCACTTACTTTCTTTAACTATGAAATGAGAATATCATTAGCAGCGTACGATCCCACTAAAGTATCAAGTGAGATTGGGATGGAAAAGGCATGAGTGAGTTGGCTGTAGGTGTACTTGACTCGATGGGAAATGTGCAATTATAACTGTAGTTCCCATTTTGAAGAAGGAGGCTATTTTTCTAACCCCTCAAACACTACTTTTGAAAACTCAACAAACAATTTTAAAAATAACTAAAGCCATAACTTCAGGCCATTAATCAAAAATAACCTAAAACAAGCATCATAGAATTGTGGTGGAATGTTTGATATTAGTCTCTAGGGATGTATTCACAAGCTCAGTTTGTTGGACGCTGACTGTTTTGTGTAGAGAGGTCAAATGAGAATTCTCCTGAGAGCTGATGCCACTGCTCTCCCATGAAACAAAACAGCTGACAAGAGCTTTCCATCTGGTTAATTTGTTCTGTGGATACTAACAAAGAAAACAACTGCTTTGTATGATTTTCTTGGAGGGATTACATTCAGAATCATGCAGTTATGGCAGCTATTACTGATACAGAGGTAAAATGTAGTTCATGGTGCTATATAAGAATAACCATATTTTATCAAATGTTATATTCTTTACAAAATAGAAGAAGTAGAACTCTTAAAAATACATGGTTTTAATACCATCCTTGATTATTTTCCTCACTGGGATATAAGAAAACTTTCAAGACATAAAGAATACCACCTTTAAAGTGAAACTGCATTATCTAGACCTCTGCCTATTCAAATACCACATTTCCTGCTTTTAAACGCATCATTAGGCTTGTCTCAGTTTTTGTCCTGAAGAAACCACTGTCATTTCAATAGGTATAAGTTGTCTTCCCTTCTACTCCCTGTCAACTTGCTATTATTTCTGTAAAAGTTGTTCTGGAAGAGCAAATACTGTTCCTAGGTTGCCTGAGGATCTCCTCAAAATCTTGAGTTCTCATTTAGTGCTGGAGTTTGGTATATACAAGGACTGAACTAAATGTGGTAATTTATGTAAATGTGCACATAGTAGCGGCAGGGTATTTCCTGCCTAAAGAAAGTGAAAGTGAAGTCGCTCAGTCGGGTCCCACTCTTTGCGACCCCATGGACTGTAGCCTACCGGGCTCATCCGTCCATGGGATTCTCCAGGCAAGAGTGCTGGAGTGGGTTGCCATTGCCTTCTCCAGGGGATCTTCCCAAGCCAGGGATCGGATCTGGGTCTCCCGCAATGGAGGCAGACGCTTTAACCTCTGAGCCACCAGGGAAGCCCATTTCCTGCCTATGAATCCCCCAAATCAACCTCATTTCCTGGGAGTGGATAATAATCTAAACATAACTGAAGATCTGATGTAAATATTAGAGAATATTTCCTTCACCCATTTCTAAGCTTTTTGAAAAATTCAAGTACCGTATGGAATACTGAAGATAGTAGTTGTGATAGTTTTTTGGTTCTGTTTTGCTTTGCTTTGTTTGGTTGGTCTTCTTTTCTATTTGAGGTCACCTTCTTCATACTCGCCAACTACTATCAGTATCTAAGCCCTGTGTGCCGTGCTGTGCTAAGCTGCTTCAGTCATGTCTGACTCTTTGAGACCCCATGGACCATCGTTGGCCAGGCTCTTCTGTCCCTGGGGTTTTCCAGGCAAAAATACTGGAGTGGTTAGCATTTCCTACTCCAGGGGATATTCCTGACCCAAGGACTGAAACCACATCTTTTATGTCTCCTGCACTGGCAGGTGCGTTCTTTACCACTAACACCACCAGGGTTAAACCTCATCTGAGCCGGAGTAGTTTTCTCAACACTGGGGAGGGAGCTCATTGATTTGTCTATTTAACACTGTTTCTACCTTCTTCTTCTTGCATCTATTGACAAATACAAATATATTTAGCAAGAAGTGTGACCTGCCACTGTATCAACTAAGTCTACTCTAGAAGGACTGAATCTCTAACACATGCTAGTCAGCTGAAATCCTTACAGGGCCAGGTATTTGAGTTCACAAGCTCACCGGAGAATTTTGCTATGGCCTAGTGGAATGTACTTTTTTCCTTCAATTTTTGAGTTCAACGTCATGTGTTATAAAGACATTGTGATTTGATCACTATATAAAACCAAGACAGCTATTTTCTTTTCTTGGTGTTTTAAAATAAACTCTAATTTCCTTCCATAATTAGTAATGAGAAAACTCTATCTTTACTCAATTAATTCACCTTAAGAAGATGATAAACATATTCACTTTACACAGTGGCTTGAGAGCAGGTTAGGGTAATAACCACAGACCCAGGAATTTAGGAAAGATGAACTGAGTGCTCTAATCACAATAGTCTGGTTGACGCATCTTGACTCCATGTAATCTTGAAAACCTAAAAGTAATGCTACTCAGAATACAGAAGAATCAAGCAAAAAATGCTTTCCATGATTTTTCTTCCAATAAATATGTTTTTAAATATGAGAAACCACTTCTATTCTGATGAAAACTAACATTAGAAACTCTCCAATGAAGTGAAAAGTATGCTTTATTTGGAAGGTGGCCAATAAAAATTGATAAATGTATCCCTTATCTAATAGACCCTATAAAGTAGTTTTCTAAGTCAAAAAATGGCTTAAAAATGACAACTCCAGTTAAACAAATTAGGAAGAACTTTCAGTCATTTAACTAAGGGCACTAAATAAGAGTTCACAATCAATCACACAGTTCTTTCCTGAGAATAAGACAAGTCTAACCATATAATATACTGGTTTTTATGTATCCTGGCATTAATATGTATTATAGATTCTTTTGGTTTATGACCTTCTTCTAATTCATAAAACATAAAGATGGAAGAGGAGCTTTTTTCTGGGCCTTCTGAAATAAAAAGAATCTATCAACAAGTTCTATTTCAAGTATTAACTTAAAGCTGCAGACATTTTTGCATTTTAAGATATATGAATTTATATTATAATATATATATAAAGCACATGAGTTACATTTACAAGTTGTATTACAATATGTTCAATGAAGGCCCTTTGTGTTTCTCTTAATTTTTATATTCTAACTTCTATTATAAATTATGGAGGAGGAGGCAGTTATTGTACCCCTTACAACCATAATGTAGGCTCACGGAGGGCAACCACTCTATCTTTGTTGTTCAGTCACTAAGTTGACTGACTGACTGTTTGCAACCGCATGGACTGCAGCACTCCAGGTTTCCCTGTCCTTCACTATCTCCCAGAGTTTGCTCAAATTCATGCCCATCGAGTTGGTGATGTTATCTAACCATCTCATCTTCTGTTGCCCCTTTCTCCTTTTGCTTTCACTCTTTCCCAGCGCTGAGGCCTTTTCCAGTGAGTCAGCTCTTCACATCAGGTGGTCAAAGTATTGGAGCTTCAACATCAGTCCTTCCAATGAATATTCAGGGTTGATTTCTTTAGAACTGACTGGTTTTATCTTCTTGCAGTCCAAGAGACCCTCAAGAGTCTTCTGTAGCATCACAATTTGAAAGCATCAGTTCTCTGGTGTTCAGCCTTCTTTATGGTCCAGCTCTCACATCTGTACATGACTACTGGAAAAACTGTAGCTTTGATTAGATGGACCTTTGTTGGCAATGTGATGTCTCTGCTTTTTAATATGCTGTTTAGGTTTGTCATAGCTTTCCTTCCAAGGAGCAAGTGTCTTTGAATTTCATGGCTACAGTACTGTCTGCAATGATTTTGGAGCCAAAGAAAAGAAAATATGTTACTGTTTCACTTTTTCCCCTTGTATTTGCCATGAAGTGATGGGACCAGATGCCACGATCTTAGTTTTTTGAATATTGAGTTTTAAACCAACTATTTCACTTTCCTCTTTCACCTTCATCAAGAGGCTTTTTACTTCCTCTTCACTTTCTGCCACTAGGGTGGCATATCTGAAGTTGTTGATATTTCTCCCGGCAATCTTGATTCCAGCTTAGTGATTCAGGTAGCCTGGCATTTCACATGATGTACTCTGCATATAAGTTAAATAAGCAAATGACAATATACACCCTGATGTACTCTTTTCCCAATTTGGAACCAGTCTGTTGTTCTATGGCCGGTTCTGATCGTTGCTTCTTGACTTGCACACAGATTTCTCAGGAGGCAGGTGAGATGGTCTGGCATTCTCATCTTTTTAAGAATCTCCCACAGTTTGTTGTGATTCACACAGTCAAAGGCTTTAATGTAGTAAATAAAGTAGAATTAGACATTTCTGTGGAATTCCCTTGCTTTCTCTATAATCCAATGAATGTCAACAATTTGATTTCTGGTTCCTCTGCCTTTTCTAAGCACAGCTTGTACATCTGGAAGTTCTTAATTCATGTACTGCTGAAGGCTAGCTTGAAGGATTTTGAGCATAACCTTGCTAGCATGTGAAATGAGGCACAATCGTACAGTAGTTTGAACATTCTTTGGCATTGCCCTTCTTTGGGATTGAAATGAGCACTGATCCTTTCCAGTCCTGTGGCCACTGCTGAGTTTTCCAGGTTTGCTGGCATATTGAGTGCAGCAGTTTATCGGCATCATCTTTTATGATTTGAATTAGCTCAGCTGGAATTCCATCACCTTCACTAGTTTGTTCTTAGCAATGCTTCCAAAGACCCACTTAACTTTGTATTTTACTCATTTCTGTACTCCACATGGAGCCTGGAAGTGTCCAGCACTTACTGGATGATCTTTTAAAATGTCTCAGATAAAACTTACAGTCATTTTTTACTGAAAGTGATGATGACTCAAGATATCAAGAAAATAAGCTGAAGTACCTCCCGTCTTGAATATTCTGTTGGAAGGCATCCTTATGAATCTCTAGTGACTAGAAGCATGCCAGGTATAAACGATCTTAATTTCTAGGGAGGAGACACAAGATACTCTTTCTTTTCCTCTGAACTAGTAGGGCAAGTCAGAGGGTAGCAAATGTCTTATGCCTTTGCAAGTCTACCAGCAGTTTAATAGATGGATACAGGTTTGGAGTAGATGTCTCTTTGGAGCTTTTTTTTTTTTTTTTGCTGTTTTCAACAGTAATAGTCACTGCAGCCTTTATACTCCTGTGAACTTCTAGTAGGGATTCTCCTTGGTTCTTCACAGACCAGGGGTGAGGGTGGCCATCCCAGCAGTCCGCCACTGAGGGCTGACCATAAGGCATAAGTGCCCCTTTTCATAGGAACACAATTTCCACTCATTCTCAAAATTCTTCACTCTCAGTTGATCATTTTCATGACTATTTCAGGGACAAGTCAAAGAACCAGTTTATAAAACTACTCTAATCATTCCATTTGGCATTTTGGCAGCATCTAAATACATATATTGGAGAAGGCAATGTCGACCCACTCCAGTACTTTTGCCTGGAAAATCCCATGGACGGGGGAGCCTGGTGGGCTGCCGTCTATGGGGTCGCACAGAGTCGGACAGGACTAAGTGACTTCACTTTCACTTTTCACTTTCATGCATTGGAGAAGGAAATGGCAACCCACTCCAGTGTTCTTGATTGGAGAATCCCAGGGATGGGGGAGCCTGGTGGGCTGCCATCTATGGGGTTGCACAGAGTCGGACACGACTGAAGCGACTTAGTAGCAGCAGCAGCAAATACATATATGGCAAAAAAATATGACATTTGTATTCTGCCTTATAACATAGAATATTGTAAATCATACCCATAGACGGTGCTTTGAAGGAAATTAGATAATATATATCAAAATACCTTAAAACAATTATGAGTTATGGAAAAATAAACCTTGCTGAAATATATAGGAATTAATGGTATATAGAAAATTTTAAGAATGTATATAATTTGTTATCCTAATAGTGCTATAACATTTGGTACTGATCAAAAAAGCTTACCTTCTCATTAATCAACATTTAACTTAAAAATACCTAGTCACTCTTGAAGAAACTCAAAACAGTGATGAAGAGACTGGGAAGGTAGTGAGATTTATTTTCTGCTTGTATATAGTCTTTTGTACATTTTGAATTTTGTACAAAATGACCTATTTTAAAAACCAAATGAAATCTTAACACAAATCAAAAGACTAAACTTACTTATCTTAAATCACTTGTTCTTGATGATAGAATTTAATCACTAGAAGAGATAGATCAATTTTAGCTCCTTATTTTACATTGATAGAAATGAAACTCCAAAGAGGATGTTTATAGATCTAGTATTTTTCCCAGAAAAATGGAATATATCTTCCAAATATAATTTTGTAAATATTTAAAAGGTAATACCCACATTGCTAATCAAAATGAATTTTAATAAAACTTTTCAGACTACATTACTAGTTAGTAAAGATTGAACTTTAGGACCAAATTGTTAAATAGAAATGAGATTTTCTTTAAAGTCAGCCAAAATTTAATGCCAGTTTAGTGACCATTTAAAGAGTCTTACATGTACCACCGTTTTGGTAATTTCACACAATTAGTTTCTCAACTTTGCTCTGCATGATCTCATTTCTCTAAAGGAAAGAGAAAGAATTGACTTCCACTTTCCAATATATTAGTTGTACAACCAACCGGTATTTACTTCAATAGTTTACTAAAATAATTAAATCTCAGTCATTATGACCAGGATGAGGAAAGATAGAGAAAAGAAGGAAGGAAGATGTGGAGACATAGAAGAATTATAGAGAAACTTGGGAAAAGAAATCCCCTACACATACAGTAAGATATTTAAAGAGAAAGCCTCTAGTGCTGCAGTCATTTTGATATTTTTTGTTCTCTTTAAAAAATGCTTGTGACTTCAGCCCATTTTCACAGTACCACTAGATCTAGGAGCTGAGAGGGATTTTTGAAATTCTCTAGTTTATTCCTCTTATCTATCAAGTGAGAAAAACTGAAGTCAATCCAGGAAGGCAGATTGACTTTTTTTAAGCTTTCAGAGTGGTCATTGAAAAAACTTCATCCAGAATTCAGATCTCCAGGCTCCTTATAGAAGCCATTTGCTATGGCTGTTTTCATACAAACACAGGCAAAAACTTTGTATGAAATGACAGCTTTGGTTATGGCTGTGATTTTTTTTACAAGGGAAAAAGTGAAGTTCAGTTCAGTTCAGTCGCTCAGTCACGTTCAACTCTTTGTGACCCCATGGACTACAGCACACCAGGCTTCCCTGTCCATCACCAACTCTCAGAGCTTGCTCAAACTCATGTCCATTGAATCGGTGATGCCATCCAACCATCTCATCCTCTGTTGTCCCCTTCTCCTGCCTTCAATCTTTCCCAGCATCCGGGTCTTTTCAAATGAGTCAGCTCTTCGCACCAGGTGGCCAAAGTATTGGAGCATTAGCATCAATCTTTCCAATGAATATTCAGGACTGATCTCCTTTAGGATGGACTGGTTGGATCTCTTTGCAGTCCAAGGGACTCCAAGAGTCTTCTCCAACACCACAGTTCAAAAGCATCAATTCTTTGGCGCTCAGCTTTCTCTATAGTCCAACTCTCACATCCATATGTGACTACTGAAAAAACTATAGCTTTGATTAGATGGAACATTTTTGGTAAAGTAATGTCTCTGCTTTTTAATATGCTGTCTAGGTCTGTTATAGTTTTTCTTCTAAGGAGCAAGTGTCTTTTAATTTCATGGCTGCAGTCACCATCCGCAGTGATTTTGGAGCCCAAGAAAATAGTCTGTCACTGTTTCCACTGTTTCCCCATCTATTTGCCATGAGGTAGTGGGACCAGATGCCATGATCTTAGTTTTCTGAATGTTTAGTTTTAAGCCAGCTTTTCACTCTCCTCTTTCACTTTCATCAAGAGGCTCTTTAGTGCTGGCACTATCTGTATCTGGCAGTCTACCTTTTCATTGTGTCCAGGTTACAGCCTTACATGTATGAAGAGAGGTGATCATCTCATGCCTGAAGGCAAGCTGCCACTAGCTGTACAAAACCATGTCATTAGCCTCAAAGTTCAGTTCAGTTCAGTTCAGTCGCTCAGTCATGTCCGACTCTCCGCGACCCCATGAATCACAGCACGCCAGGCCTCCCTGTCCATCACTAACTCCCGGAGTTCACTCAAACTCATGTCCACAGAGTCGGTGATGCCATCCAGCCATCTCATTCTCCGTCGTCCCCTTCTCCTCCCACCCCCAACCCTTCCCAGCATCAGAGTCTTTTCCAGTGAGTCAACTCGTCGCATGAGGTGGCCAAAGTATTGCAGTTTCAGCTTTAGCATCAGTCCCTCCAATGAACATCCAGGATTGATCTCCTCTAGAATGGACTGGTTGGATCTCCTTGCAGTATAAGGGCCTCTCAAGAGTCTTCTCCAACACCACAGTTCAAAAGCATCGATTCTTCGGCGGTCAGCCTTCTTCACAGTCCAACTCTCACATCCATACATGACCACGGGAAAAACCATTGCCTTGACTAGACGGACCTTGGTTGGCAAAGTAATGTCTCTGCTTTTTAATATACTATCAAGGTTGGTCATAACTTTCCTTCCAAGGAGCAAGCGTCTTTTAATTTCATGGCTGCAATCAGCATCTGCAGTGATTTTGGAGCCCAAAAAAACAAAGTCTGACACTGTTTCCACTGTTTTTCCATCTATTTCCCATGAAGTGATGGGACCAGATGCCATGATCTTCGTTTTCTGAATGTTGAGCTTCAAGCCAACCTTTCCACTCTCCTCTTTCACTTTCATCAAGAGGCTTTTGAGTTCCTCTTCACTTTCTGCCATAAGGGTAGTGTCATCTGCATATCTGAGGTTATTGATATTTCTCCCGGCAATCTTGATTCCAGCTTGTGCTTCTTCCAGCCCAGCGTTCCTCATGATGTACTCTGCATATAAGTTAAATAAGCAAGGTGACAATATACAACCTTGACGTACACCTTTTCCTATTTGGAACCAGTCTTTTGTTCCATGTCCAGTTCTAACAGTTGCTTCCTGACTTGCATACAGGTTTCTCAAGAGGCAGGTCAGGTGGTCTGGGATTCCCATCTCTTTCAGAATGTTCCACAGTTTATTGTGATCGACACAGTCAAAGGCTTTGGCATAGTCAATAAAGCAGAAATAGATGTTTTTCTGAAACTCTCTTGCTTTCTCCATGATCCAGCGGATGTTGGCAATTTGATCTCTGGTGCCTCTGCCTTTTCTAAAACCTGCTTGAACATCTGGGAGTTCACGGTTTATATACTGCTGAAGTCTGGCTTGGAGAATTTTGAGCATGACTTTACTAGCGTGTGAGATGAGTGCAATTGTGCGGTAGTTTGAGCATTCTTTGGCATTGCCTTTCTTTGGGATTGGAATGAAGACTGACCTCTTCCAGTCCTGTGGCCACTGCTGAGTTTGAGAGACGCCGGCCCCGGCGGCGCAGACGCGACGCGAGAGACGCTGGGCCCCGGCGCAACGAACCACGCAAAGAGGTGCGGCCGTGAGGAGCTACCCCATGCCTGAGGCCAGGGCCGGCGGCCGAGAGGAGCTACCCCACGTCCAACAGGCGGTGTCTGCGCGGGCGCAGGAGGGCTGAGAGGAGCTACTCCGCGTTCAAGGTCAGGAGGGGCGGCCTGGAGGAGATACCCCTCACCCAAGGTAAGGTACAGCGGCTGCACTTTGCTGGAGCGGCTGTGAAGAGATTTTCCACGACCAAGGTAAGAGAAACCCAAATAAGACGGTAGGTATTGCTAGGGGGCACCAGAGGGCGGACAGACTTATATCATAATCACAGGAAACTAGCCAATCTGATCACATGGACCACAGCCGAATGTGGTCCACTGGAGAAGGGAATGGCAAACCACTTCAGTATACTTGCCTTGAGAACCCCATGAACAGTAACAAAGGGCAAAATGATAGGATACTGAATGAGGAATTCCCCAGGTCAGTAGGTGCCCAGTATGCTACTGGAGCTCAGTGGGGAAATAACTATAGAAGGAATAAAGGGATGGAGCAAAAGCAAAACCAGTACCCAGTTGTGGATGTGACCAGTGATAGAAGCAAGGTCCGGTGCTGTAAAGAGCAGCATTAGCCTCAAAAGCAAGTACATATTCCCCCCAACATTCGATACAATTCAATTTCTATCAGTTTTTGTTATTAGTTGTGTGTGTTAGTTGCTCAGTGTGTCTGACTCTTTGCAGCCCCATGGACTGTAGCCAGTCAGGCTCATCTCTCCATGGGATTTTCCCAGGCAAGAATACTGGAGTGGGTTGCCATGCCCTCCTCGAGGGGCTGTTCGCAACCCAGGGATCAAACCTAGATCTCCCACAATGCAGGCAGATTCTTTACCTTGTGAGGTACCAGGGAAGCCCTTTGTTATAGTTATTACTGATTAACTGTGCAGTTGGAAAGAAAAGCTTTATCTTTTGCATCCTCACCTAAAAAATCGAGGTAGTGATGTGTGTGCATGTGTGGTGTGTGTGTTTGTGTGAGTTTATGTGCCATGATGAGGGCGTTTGGGTTTGGATTAGAGAAGGGGTGGAGATTAAGGCTAGCTAGTTTTCCTAGTATTTATACCTGAAGCAAAATAATCTTCCTACCCAGAATGTGACTTAAAAAGATACAAGGCAGGGTTATATCCTGTACTTTGTTGATAACACTAATCAGTAATTACAAGCTACCCTCTTGACAGTTGCAAGTTTGTTGGTGATGGAGTGGGTGGCCACTGAAATAGTTATAGGGTAATCTTTAAAATCAGCTTTAATTTTTATCTGTTCTCAGTCTCAGAGATTTAACCAGAGTCAGTTCTTGGTATCTGTCAAAGGAAAATGATTGGACCCAAAGTATTCACGGCCTTCACTCAACACTTGTGGGTTACAGCTTTGGCAATACAATGTGTGGCTCTCAGGTTGCTTATGCTAATTCTGTGTATAAAGCAAAGGGGAAAATCTGTTGTCATTCCTATGGAAACCAAATGTTCACAGTATCAGCTGACGAATACTGGTTATGAATGCAGGAAGAAAGTTGAAGCTTTGGCCATAATATCTTAACAATTTGGGTCAAACTGCCACTCCCCTCCCACTTTAGAAATCGGACTGATTCAGAGTCTTTAAATGACTGTCTTTGAATAACATTGCTTTCTGTGACCTATTCCTGGTCTAAATTCTTTAGCATAGAGCTTCAAACCTTTCAAAATCTGGCATCTGTGTTGACCTGGTTTCTTCAGTTTTAAACCCAACAGCAACAAATGGTTCTCTGAACACAGTGAACTTTATTTCTGTAGTTTTCACAAAGAGCTCTTGAGTGCCTAACATAGTGCTTGGCAGTGAAGGTAAAACTGGGTCTCGCCTTGTGAAAAGCTTCTACTCTGGCATGGGAGAGACTTATAAACAAGCACTTTACTCCAACACTCTGCCACCAGACCAGGGTCCTGGCTCTAAAACTCCACGGCTCTCCATATGTCAGCACACACTGTGCACCGTAGCCCTAGTTAATCATCCTTCCTGCTCAACAGGGAGCTTCAGGCAGGACAGATGCTATGTTGGCCCCAAACTAGCTTGTGTCTAGCATATTATCAACATGTGCTGGGCACTCACTAAATATTGTGGATGAGAGGGAGTGAGAGGAGAAAGGAGAGGGCATCTGGACATGGATGTAGGCACAGGATGCCCTGGAAATTTTAGGAAATTTCTAGAAAATGTCAGGTAAAGCTTCTTCCAGAGTGGTAAAGAATCCACCTTCCAATGCAGGAGATGCAGGTTCCATCCCTGGGTAGGGAAAATTCCCTGGAGGAGGAAATGACAACCCATTTCAGTATTCTTGCCTGGAGAATACAATGCACAGAGGAGCCTGGCAGGCTACAGTCCATGGGGGCTGCAAAGAGTCAGACACAACTGGGCACCCATGTTTAGACACAACTGGGCACCCATGTTTAGATCTGTGCATGTTTAGATCTGTAGCTTGAAGGTGGAATAGAAGCAAGTCTCTAAGTAAAGGTGGGGAAAAGCAGCAAGGTCTCCACACAGCTGTATGGGAAGCAGCAGGTAGGGGTGTGGACTAGGCCAGAGATCATTGCTACTGCTGCTAGAGGGACCACACTTGGAGGGTGGTCCATACCTGGATGGGTGAAAAGTCACTTACTGTTACATGTCAGAACTTTCAAAACTCAACTACACGTCACTATGAATAATTTTAGCCTACTGTTCTCTTCTTGGTTGGCTGAAGACCATACTGTTAAGCAGGCCTAGGACATATACCATCAACTGAAAATCTCTCTTATTTGGCATTTCAACAATTTACATTGATGACTTAAATTTATACTAAACTAAAATTACAGTTGTTATTGTTGTTCAGTCGCCAAGTTGTGTCCAACTCTTTGCAACCCCAGGGACTGCAGTAGGATAGGCCTCTCTCACCGTCTCCCAAAGTTTGCCCAAGTTCATGTTCATTGCATCAGTGATGCCATCCAGTCATCTCAACCTCTAATGCCCTCTTCTCCTTCTGCCCTCAATCTTTCCCAGCATCAGAGACTTTTCCAGTGAGTCAGCTGTTGGCATCAGGTGACCAAAGTACTGGCGCTTCAGCTTCAGCATCAGTCCTTCCAAGGAATATTCAGAGTTGATTTCCCTTAAGACTGATTGGCTTGATCTCCTTGCAGTCCAAGGGACTCCCAGGAGTCTTCACAACACCACAAGTGTTTGAAGGCATCAATTCTTTGGCTTTCAGCCTTCTTTACAGTCCAGCTCTCATACCAATACATAACCGTTGGGAAGACCACAGCCTTGACTATATGGACCTTTGTCAGCAGAGTAATGTCTCTGCTTTTCACCACAGTGTCTGAGTTTGTCATAACTTTCCTGCCAAGAAGCAGTCGTCTTCTGATTTCATGGCTACAGTCACCACCCACAGTGATTTTGGAGCCCAAGAAGAGGAAATATGTCACTACTTCCACCTTTTCCCCTTCTAATTGCCTTGAAGTAATGGGGCCAGATGCCACGATCTGTTATTTAACATTTAGTTTTAAGCCAGCTCTTTCACTCTCCTCCTTCACCCTCATCAAGAGGTTCTTTGGTTCCTCTTCACTTTCTGCCATTAGAGTAGTATCATCCACATATCTGAGATTGATGTTTCTTGCACCTATCTTGATTCCAGCTTGTAACTCATCCTGCCTGGCATTTCTCATGATGTGCTTAGCATATAGGTATAAGCAGAATGATAGCAGACAGCCCTGTAATACTCCTTTTTCAATCCTGAACCAATCAGTTTTTCCATACAGCATTTTAACTTGCTTCTTGACCCGTACACAGCTTTCTCAGGAGACAGGTAAGATGGTCTGGTAGTCCCATCTCTTTAAGAGCTTTCCATGGTTTGTTATGATCCACACAGTCAAAGGCTTTAGCTTAGTTGATGAAATAGAGGTAAATGTTTTTCTGAAATTCCCTTTCTTTCTCTATGATCCAGCAAATGTTGGCAATTTGATCTCTGGTTCCTCTTTCTTTTCTAAACCTAACTTGGACATCTAGAAGTTCTTGGTTTGAGTAATGCTGAAGTCTAGCATGCAAGATTTTAAGCATGACCTTACTAGCATGGGAGATGAGTACAACTGTCCTATGGTTTAAACATTCTTTAGTACTATCCTTCTTGGGAATTGGGATGAGGATTGACCTTTTCCAGTCCTGTAGCCACTGCTGGGTCTTCCAGATTTACTGACATATTGAGTGAAACACTTTAATAGCATCATCCTTTATGGTTTTAAATAGCTCTATTGGAATTCCAGCAGAGCTTACATTTATACAAAGAAGAAGGAATATTTTTTGAATTAAAGAATCTCTCATTTCTCTCAGATTTCTATACTGGCCATGTAAAGGAATTTGTCTTTGGGAAGTGTTGGAGGTGAAATGTTTGTCCCTTCACTTGCTGATTCTGTTCTACCTGGGAAGTCACTTAACTGAGAAGCAACTGGGCAAGACAGGAGACACTCAAGTGTCTCCCACTTCCCTCCAATGCGATTTGCCAAGGCATTGGCCTAAACTCTGCTCTCCTGGAGGGAGCCCACTGCAGCCACCCAGCCACAGGAAGGAGCACTGAGTCCAAGTTCTCTGCTGCTGCTTCTGCTAAGTCACTTCAGTCGTGTCCGACTCTTTGTGACCCCATAGACGGCAGCCCACCAGGCTCCCCCGTCCCTGGGATTCTCCAGGCAAGAACACTGGAGTGGGTTGCCATTTCCTTCTCCAATGTGTGAAAGTGAAAAGTGAAAGTGAAGTTGCTCAGTCATGTCCGACCCATAGCGATCCCACAGACTGCAGCCTACCAGGCTCCTCCATCCTACCTCTCTGCAAATAAGCTCAGTTCAGGCCAGAAGGCACAGTCTCAGGGAAAAGCTCTGTTTTCCAACCCAGCCTTAACAATAAAAACACTGATGATAAATTGATCATATATGACACTGTATCTATTTCACAATTGTCCTAGAACTCTGAAAGGAAAGGTTCATGAGTAAGTGGGACTTTCAAATCCATGCATACATTCCAATAAAGAAGGCTTTATTCCTAAGTCCTTTTGCTGTGCTGTGTGCATATGTATGTGGCAGGAGAGGAGAAAAGACAGAATATATGTACACACACACACACACACACAGAGGCTGCTGCTGCTGCTGCTAAGTCACTTCAGTCGTGTCCAACTCTGTGCGACCCCATAGACGGCAGCCCACCAGGCTCCCCCGTCCCTGGAATTCTCCAGGCAAGAACACTGGAGTGGGTTGCCATTTCCCTCTCCAATGCATGAAAGTGAATTTGCTCAGTTGCGTCTGACTCCTAGCAACCCCATGGACTGTAGCCTATCAGGCTCCTCCGTCCATGGGATTTTCCAGGCAAGAGTACTGGAGTGGGTTGCCATTGCCTTCTCCATATACAAGGTAGTTTTTATTAATCATAATGGTAAATTAGGATTCTCTGATTATTTTAACTTTGTAGTTTAAAACTTAACAAAAACAAAGTGAAGGAATGAATAGTGTTATTTCTAAGCTCTTGGCTCAGTCAAAAAGCAAACAATAAATAAATATTTTAATTACCTTTATCAGAATAACCATTAATTCTATTTTAAATGTCTTTAGTAATTTAACTTGTTATCTAGTCCCTCTTTAGATTACAGTTTATAAGATTTTTTAATTTTGAGTATCATTTTTTCAGATAGAATTCTGATAATGCCTACATTTATTTTCATTAATCAATTTTTTTCAGATCACTTGATGTCTGAATGAAAAGTATCATAAGCAAAGTACTAATAGGCATTTAAATGATGATTTATGGCTTACAAGGGCTTCCCTGTTGGCTCAGACAGTAAAGAATCTGCCCACAATACGGGAGACCCAGGTTTGATCCCTGGGTTGGGAAGATCTCCTAGAGAAGGGAATGGCAACCCACTCCAGTGTTCTTGCCTGGGAAATCCCATGGACAGAGGAACCTGGCAGGCTACAGTCCATAAGATCACAAAGAGTTGGACATGACTGAGCGACTAACACATACACGTGGTTTACAAAGTACTTTTGGGTCTATGATCTAGAACAGTAATTCTTAAACATTTTTAGCTTAAGAATTTCTTAGCACCTAATAAAAGCTATTTACCTCTCCTTAAGGATATATTCACATTTCTGTGTTCATGGAACTTTTTCAAACTTGGTGAAGCCAAGGTTCTTGGAACTAGGCTGCTGAGTGGAGGTTGCCAACTACATCTCAAGAACAAATATCCAGCCACAATCTGTGTTTGCACGGCTTGAGGCCTAAACATAGCTTTTACATTTTTAAGTGATCAAAGAAAATCAAAAGAAGGAAATTTTTTTGATACGTGAAATTATATGACATTCAATTTTCAGTGTCTATAAAGTTTTATTGAAACACAGCCTCTTTCATTTACAGTCTGTGGCTACTTTTGAACTATCACTGCAGAGTCGAATAGTTTTTGAAATCTAAAATATTTACTGTCTTTTCCATTTACAGAAAACATAAAATATATTTTGTGTTTTTTAGTTATATTTTGTTGAGTATTTATTAAATTATACTTAATTAGGGTTTGAAAAGAACTTCTGCACACTGCTTAAAAAATATAAAATTATTTACTAAATGACTTTTAAAATAACACTAGAAATTATTAATATGGTGTTTGGAAAATTACTTAATGACATGGCAAAATGCTCCTAATACTGCTTTAAGTGGACAAAAAGTAGGAATTCAATAATCAGTGTGATCTTGACCACATAAATATTTTTGAAGAGTAGAAAACAAGTTTAGAAGAAAATATGCTCAAATGTTAAAATTATTAAGGTTATAGATTTTTAAAAAGATTTTATACTGTTCATTACTTTTTAAATTGTACAATGCATAATATACACTTTGAAAATAAGGAAAAATATTGAACAAAATTATATTGTAGTAATACAGTTTATAAAAAAAAACTCTCATTAGAATCTTCTGTAATAGTGTAAGTGTAGAAATATTCAAGGCATAAAAATTAATAGAATGAACATAATTACAAGACCAGAAATAATTTTTACACTTTACTTCATTTAGGTGACATGATAGCTTGGTTTCAGATGCATTTTTTCTCCCTGCATGCAAATTGTACCTGTGAACTGCTAAAGAAATGCTGAATTTAATGTGAAGAAAAAATTTTTACATAAAGTCAAAGCATTGTTCTATACTGAGAAGCCTTGGTCAAACTTTATCATAGGCATTTCCTTGTTCACCCATGAAATGGTTATCAGCACAGTGGAGAGATTCATGATATAAAAAAAAAATTGAACACCTTGACCAATATTTTTATAGATATTAATACTATACTGACTTTATCTACTTGAATGAATGAGTGACTATGTGAAGGAATGAACATGACTTTTTGACTCTGTCAGGAAAATGATAAATAGTTTGATACCTTGACCAGGAAAGCTATTAATAGACTTTTAAACAGTATTAGGAATTGCATGATAATGGCATTTTACTTAAATTATCTTAAGAACAGCAAGAATCATTAAATATCAAAGCTCTTTAAAGAGAGAAGAATCAAGCTGGAAAGCAAGAATCCCAGCAGCCGATTTACCCATCATCCTCAGTGCAGGTTATGGTTGCAATTAAATTGAAAATAAAACCTAAAGTGTATTCTTAAACAATGAGAGGGGAGAACCTGATACATCCAAATGGCCTACTGCAAAATAAAACTCAAGGTTCATTGATCATTCTGCTCTGGCAAAATGAATAAGCAAAGGAAAATCTTAAGGTCCAGTAGCAGCAGAATTGAGAAGATATAAAAGTAAAAATGACTACTGGTAGCATTATTCTAAAACAAAATTCTACAAGATGGGTGTTTTTATTCCATCTTTAAGGAAGTGAGGAGAACTAATTTGCTCAAGTTCACAGGGAACTCAACATGGACCAGACTTCAAAGCTTTGACCCTTTCCTCTGTATCACACCATCACTCTTGCACTGACTTTTTAGCCTTGCATATTTAATGAATTTAAATTTTTTTTTTCCTTTCCAGTGGGTTAACAGTGCAACCCAGAGGCAGCATTTGTAGAGAAGCTCATTCTATTACATCAGATCTTAAATCTTTGTTCCCTGTCTCCATATCTCATTTTATGGTCTTTGGAAATGTGTCTATAAAATGCATTCTTTCTTACTGATCGTATGGAACTTGCAACAGTGTGTAGAATGCTAGAAATTCAGCAGTAATTGTCACAATCCCTTGCTCTAACGGAGCATACAGTCTTATAGAAGATAAATGAGACTACGAGCCCAAGAGGGTACATTGGCAGTTTGAAAATATGAAGAAGTGGTACCAAACACAGATTTGGGTAGAGTGGTCTGTAAATTCTTTCCAGAGAAAGGAGCACCTGAATACGACTAAGGTGAGTTAGGTCTGTGGGCAGAGAGCTCTGTGGAGAAGTGCCCATGGAGGCCTGGCAGGAAAGAGGCATTTGCTCAATTCCTACTTTGCTAGAGGTCATTTGCTGTGACTGAGAAGTAGAATGTGTTATGTGTGTATGTGTTGTGTATGTGTGTGCACGCACATGTGCATGCCTGGGTGTGCCCATCAGTGCAATAGTAAAAGCTGTTTTGGAGAAGACTGCTGCTGCTGCCGCTGCTGCTGCTAAGTCACTTCAGTCGTGTCCGACTCTGTGTGACCCCTTAAACGGAAGCCCACCAGGCTCCCCCGTCCCTGGGATTCTCCAGGCAAGAACACTGGAGTGGGTTGCCATTTCCTTCTCCAATGTGTGAAAGTGAAAAGTGAAAGTGAAGTCGCTCAGTCATGTCCGACCCTTAGCGACCCCACGGACTGCAGCCTACCAGGCTCCTCCATCCATGGGATTTTCTAGGCAAGAGTACTGGAGTGGCTTGCCATTGCCTTCTCTGTGGAGAAGACTATGGAGCTAAATTATTCAGGGTCTTGTGCTCAGGGCTCAGTTGCTCAGTCGTATTTAATTCTTTGCAACTCCATGAACTGTAGCCCTCCAGATTCCTCTGTCCATGGGATTTTCAGGCAAGAATACTGGAGTGGGTTGCCATTTCCTTTTCCAATTCAGAGTCTTAACTAGTAAGAAAAACAACTTGTGCTTAATAATTATTCTGTGCCAGACACTGTTGTAATTTTAATATAACACATTTATTCCTAATTTTAAACCTAAGAAAAAGTTATACTGTCATGATCTTCATTTCATATACAAGGACAATAACACACACACACACGTGTTCGCACTAAGTGACTCTTCTAAGTTACCAGATTTAGTGAGGAATACAACAGAGACTTGAGCTCCAGCCAATCTAGCATGAAAAGTATGGTCCATGAACCAGTATTATCAGCATCACCTGGGAACTTGTTAAAAATGCAAAAACTGAGGCACCAACCCAGACCTATTGAATCAGAATATACATTTTAACAAGGTGGTTCCTGAGTACTTTAAAGTTTGGGGACATCTGCTGTAATCCACTGAACTCTGCTGCTTCTCTTTAACTTTGAGAAGGAATCTGGACATTATCCTAAGGCCAGTGGAGAGTCAGGAAAAGGCTTGAAGTAAGAGATGGACAAAATCATATCTATTTTTAGACCAATAGTTTCACGTCAATCACTCTGGCTTCAGTATGGGGAGTGAAGCCAAAGAAGGCAATTCTGGAGGCATGGAGACGCATGAAAGGACTACTGTTCACCAAATAAAGGAGGATGGCAGCCTGAAATAGGGTGATGGCAGTGACAAAGGAGGGAAGCTGGTGACTGGATGAGGTAGTGTGGACAGAATTTGGAGATTCTTTGGGTACATAAGTTGAGGGAGAGGTAGAGTTAGTTCACCTCTAGTTTCTGGCTTGAGCAACTGGTTGTATCATGGTGTCATTTTCTGTATGAGGATACTTGGGGGAACCAGGGTGGAAAGTATGAGAGGTGGTTGATGAGTTTACTTTACGATTAAAATGAGACTTGAGAGGACTGTGGAAAAGTCAAGGAGAGCTATTCAGTCAGGTCCGAAGAGTGAGTGTGGGGAAACCATATAAATTCCTTGGACATTTTGAAAGGGATCCCGGGGCAATTTTAGATCAAAATTTCTACCTGACTTGCCCTTCATGTCCCTCCACTTGCTCCATTGTATTCACTAAGGTCTACAGCTGCTCTGGGAAGTCCTATATTCAGCAGACAATCAGACATAGAGGTTTGTTGCTCGGGAAAGATATCTTAGGTGGACATAAAGATTTCGGACTCCTAAGCATATAGAATAGACTGTAACTGAAGCTGTGACATTGCTCAGAAAGAAAAAGGAGTCTAGGATATAGGGAAGAGGAATCTGTGAAACGAACTGAGCATAGTGGTCTTTGAGGTGGGAGGAAAACTAGGAGTTGGACATTATGGAAGCTCTGGGTAAAGAGTGTTTCAAGATGGGAAAAGTGGAGACTGAGGTAAAATGGTTCTGAAACAGTAAGAAGAGAATTAGAAATTTCTGCTGGATTTAGCAATACACTAGCGATTGATCACCTCAGTGAGAGCTGGGGAAAACTGATGAGGATCAAAGCCAGACAGCAATAGATTGAGAAGTAAGGGCTAGGAAAGTGGGAATTCTTTACAGAGTGTAGACAATACTTTCAAGATATTGATCTATAAAGCTTAGGAATGAGAGAAACTGGAAAAGCTTGGTAATGAAGCAGAAGCTTTTCAAGATGGGGTATTTGAACTGCTCGAATGCTGATGAGAGGAACCAATAAAGAAGGAAAGATTAAAGTCCATGATCCCTGAAGTAGAGGATATGAAATAATGGGCACTGGTTTAGATCTTTCCTTTTATGCCCCAATCTACCAGTAGGTCCATATGGGGATTTGGGAGAATGGCCAGAGAATAGGCAGGTCCCCCTGCAGTCACCTGTTCCACATTCTGGGGTCTCTAGAGGCTTAGTCCTATCATCTTTCCATTCTAAGCCTTAGTCTCCATGGAAGAAACTTCTGATATTTGAATCTTCCACTTTTCTATCAGTGGACATGCTGACCAGAACAAGTATGACTATGGATTAACTATGTATCTGCTTCAAAAATTAACCCTTAAATGTCATCTTCAGCTAAAATCTTTGCCTTAACCTTACCTGTCCTTGGGTAAGTTGAGAGAAACAGACATACTTCCACCTTAATCTGTTTAAAGATTACTTAAACCCACCAACTCCAGGTTATGTCTGGTTTCCTGGAGAATAGTAGTTCATAATCAGGACACCTCAAGAATACTCAAGGACAGGTTTCAAGAGTATATCAACCTATGAAAAGTTAAGGAAAAGAAAATCTATATACAATGTGCCTTTTTTCTTCTGAGACATGTCCGTTGATTCTCAGATTGTTAATAGAATCTGTGATCCCAAGTCTAATGTGGAGATAGTGCTCAAGCTGATAATTTTGGAGGGATTCGAGCTGTTATGGCAGGAGGGAGTCCCCTTTCCTCCTCCTTCCCCTCCTATTCACACTTTCTTCCAGGGGGCCAAAAGGTAACCAAGAAAAATGATGACAATCAGAAAGGATAAAGAGAATTACAAAAACATGAAAATGGAAGGTTGTTTAACTGAGATCTGATTCAGAACTTTCCATGTGAACCCAAGTATTTGGTCTTCAATTCTAAAGACAGCATTTCCTAGATTGAAAATGTGAAAAAACAAATCTAAGTTTATGCAGCATGTTCTAGAAAAAATTTTATTTTCAATATTATCAAAAGTTGCTAGCCTTGCTTAAGGAACCCTAATTAATCCAACTTTACTCAGAATGTTGTTGGCAAATATAATAAAAATAAGAGGTAGACTTGTCAGTGAGGTGATGTTACATTAAAGCAAATCTGCTGCTCTTGTTTAGGTAGAATAGTCCCGGAATTGGCAACTAATGACAACACATGGGGATAAATAGAACAAGTGTAGAAAACAGATGTCAGAGTTTACCTTTCCCACCAAGCAGTTTGGATTACGGCTTTAGGCACATATCATAACAAACATGTTAAGAAATATCCTGTGTGATGTGTATATTTGCAATTGTTTGTGCTAAATTTTAACCCATATATGTTGCTAATAAAAATCCTAGAACCTATACATGATAATATTGTGAATGTGAAATGACAGTTAAAATGACTTGTTACATTTTATTTGTAAGAATTACACATTTTATTAATGACTCTTTTTGGTTCCCACATTTCCAAAACCCAAATTGACAAGTTGAGGAGTTGCATTTGGTTTTCAATTGGATGACAGACACCAAAAAGAATCTGATTAAAGTAGAGAGGGAAAAAGTATAAACACATACAGGAAGCATACTTCTGCTTTCATAATACTATCTCAGTTTCAAGAAGCAGTGCTTTAGATTCAATCAGTATATTACACATGGGTCAAACACACAGACATTTTAATTCAATCTTAGAAAGTCTAAGATTAGGAAATGTCTT
This sequence comes from Moschus berezovskii, assembly GCF_049115385.1. Taxonomy (NCBI): domain Eukaryota; kingdom Metazoa; phylum Chordata; class Mammalia; order Artiodactyla; family Moschidae; genus Moschus; species Moschus berezovskii. Next base: position 59,273,606 of record NC_142469.1, read on the forward strand.
TATGCCTACTTGTGAAAAATAGGCAGTTTTTCTTTTTTTTTAATAGCAAGAATCTCACTAACTCAAAATCTGTAAATGACTTTAAATTGTGCTCTGTATATATAAATCCAGCCATAAAATATCCTTAGTGATAAAGTTAGTCATTCAAATAAATTAAGCCAATTAAAACCCCAGAATCAAGTCATTCCTTTTTTTATGAATACAATGAAGCTGTATCTCCAATTACAGACAATTTTCAGAATTCAGGAGACAACTCAAAAGAGTTATCTGGCTACTATGTTGCCTTTATACACATGGCATCAAATTGAGAAATCTGAAAACCTCAGCATATAAAGTTTGATAACTGCTGGCTCAAATGCCTTTTAAAAAGTTTCTAAGAAACTTCAAGATATATACTTGCTTGCCAAGTAAAACCAAGTCACCACAAAGTTTCCTTTAAGTGGCCATGAGAAAGTTTATAAGAATCTCCCGCACTTAAAAAAAAAAAAAATTAGAAATGCAAAGACAACATTAAGGAGACGAAAACAAAACTTACTTTTTCTTAAAGCCACTTCTTCCAACAGTTTAAACAGGATGAAAGGAGAATATATGATGATTTACTTTCCCCTCCAACACATTCATATGTTACCTCCAAGAGGTACAGAATGGGCCACCAAAACAATTTGAGGGTCCCTCCCAACTGCAGCCTTTTTAACTTTGTGGAAAAAATAGGAGAGAGTGTGGGTTTCCTCCAAGTCTTGTGACATGTACATAGCTGACTCCTACTGGGCTGAAAAAGCACTCAGTTTTTACTTAAAATTATGAGTAGCAAATTCTCTGCAGGACATCCTTAAAGGGAAATCCTGCCACAGTTAGTACAGGAAATGTCTAGATAATCTCCAGAAAGTTTAAAATATAAAGTGCACATACAGACATTCACATACACACAAGAAATTCCTACTGCCTAGGCTAAATTGAGGGTGTATTTAAATTAAAAAATTTTTTCTCTAATGGATAATGTATTTCCTGTTTTTTTTTTGTTGTTGTTGTTGCTGTTATTTCAGTGACAGAATCCTTCTTGTGGGTTGCTGTGCTTAGTTGCTCAGTCATGGCCGACTCTGCAACCCCATGGATTGTAGCCTGCCAGGCTCCTTTGTCCATAGGGATTCTCTCCAGGCAAGAATACTGGAGTGGGTTGCCATGCCCTCCTTCAGAGGATATTTCCAACCCAGGGATCGAACCCAGGTCTCCTGCATTGCAGGCAGATTCTTTACTGTCTGAGCCACCAGAGAAGCCCCAAAATAGTGGAGTGGGTAGCCTATCCATCCTCCAGGAGTTCTTCCCATCTCAGGAATCGAACTGGAGTCTCTTGCATTATAGGCCGATACTTTACCAACTGAGCTAAAATCATATCTTCTTATAGGTTAGAAATAGACAAACTACAGGGCTTTTCTGTTGAAATATCTGGAAAGAGATGAGGCCCAATGTTCTCACCTGTAGTGTTTTTGGTAGCTTGAGAGATGAATCGTGGGGTGTGGCCTCTATCACTGCCTTCCTGGGAAATTGGTGAACTTTGAGCTTTGGATTTGACTAGGGTAACTCAATGTAGTTACCCGCTTCCTGCACCTGTACTGTGGACCTGACATTCCCTGCTGCTGCCTCTTTCCCTATGAGCTGGCAACAATTGTTATGTCATGTCCACGGCTGTATGACTTCACTCAGTCTTTTGAAATCTGAAGTCAAAACTTAAAAATTGTCCAGATATTTCAGGAGTTGGATCTAAAGAAATGTTTGAATACTGAACTAATCTACAACAGGAGTTCTCAGTGCATCATATTTATCTATAAAGCAAGTGACATTTACTTTTAATCTCTCTGTTTAAGGCCATTTCTTCAGTTTGTAAAGGTGGGTGAGGAAGGAAATGTTCTGCTTTAACTCCCATCTATTCCCAGACCAAACTTGAACTATCCTTGTTCCAGGTGCCAAAGAAATATGTTAATATTTTCTGAGGTCAAACTCAGTTACATACAATCAAAAAACTTGAGCTAGGGAAATATATAAAGGCAATCAACTCAGTGCCTTGTTATTCACCTGACTTTGATGATGAAGATATTATGAAAATGAAAACATTGTGATTAACAGCAACAAATTGATTCAGTGAAAGGACATGAGAACATTCAAACTATTATAAAACATTCAATCTAACATAAAATCTATTATTAGTAATAGCTTTTAATTCTCTTGATGCCATGGACAGACCGGCATTATTTTTCTCCTTCTAAAGGTGAGGAAGTAGAGTCTAGAAGTTATAACGTCACCTATGTCCCCATGTAGTAATGGAACCCTCTTTATTGCCCCCGCATTTTCCTGAGAGGGTAATCTTCATTCACGCATCCAACCTAAGATCCTTCTGCTCCATTCTCAAACTACTCCACATAGCTCCATTAAGCTCATAAAACATCTTAGTTAACACTCCTAAGAGTAACTGTCTTTAATCTTACCTGAAATTTTTCATCTCTGCCACGTCCATTTCTTTTTGAAACTCTCTTCCCTTGGTTTCACTGTCATTCTCTCCTAATTTTCTCCTTGGGCTTAGCATCTTCAACCTCCTCTCTCTTTATTCACCTCACCCTTCCCTAGAACTTCATTCTCAGTTCAGAATGCTTCTCTACACTCTCCATGGGTTTTCTCATGAAAACAATTAACAATATATTATTAAACCTGTATTCTCAGCTAGTATTGCTCTCGAAGTTTCTAGGCCTGTATCCTGTTGTCTCTTCGCTGTCTTTGCACAGAGGTCCCTAGGCATCCCAAACTCGGCAGTCCCAAATAAACACCTTCATCCTTCCCCCACCCCCCACTATACAGATGAGGTCTGCTATATTTCCTGTCTCAGGACATGGCACAGTCACCTAACCCATCATACCCTGGACTTCTCATTTTCCTCAGTTAGTCTCCACCATCCCCATCATTCATCCCCATCCTCAGCTTCCGGTGGTCCTACTTTGTTACATATTTCCTAGATTTGTCATTATGCAGGCATTCTGGCCCTCACATTTCTCACTTGGATTGTTGTTATCAGTCATAAAACATTTGGCATCTGCCTCAGTCTAGTCCCCTTCTATAATTTCTTTGTATCACTATAAAACAAAAAAGATATGTTTATTGAATTATAAAATACATGCTTCTTGCAGAAAGTCTGAAATAATGAAAAAAATTGTTTAAAATGACTTGCAATCCAAGAGACAGTCACAATTCATCACTCAAATATCTTTGAAATATTCTGTATGCATACATGTAGTTATACAAGGAAATGTTTATGTAAATATTTTCATGCAAATGCTTACACAGCTATAGTTAAATATGTTTAATAAGAAAATAAAAACCACACTGCATATATCTATTTTACTTAATATACTGTGAATGATTTTCCAAATCAAATATTTTTGAAGTGGCTGCAAATAATGGCTGCAACATAATGAAGTATGTGATGGAATAATGCTTCCTCTTTTTTCTCTATGATCTGTTTTCTTCAACACCAAAACTTAGCCTGAGCATTTACAATTTATGACTCACAAGACTTAGATACTGGTGGGAAGGAGGGAAGAAAAAAAAATAGAACTAGATACTCTAAGTTCATTAATTTAAACTTAAACATTTAGTTTAAGGCTGCACTTTACTAGTAAGTAAAGACAGTTCAGTAGGAAAACAATTTGCTTAAATGATTTTTTCTTCTTTATAATGAATAATAAACACAGGAGAACACGTGTGGGGATTTTGTCTTAGCTTGACTAGTCAGAGAAAGGACTTTTCTTTGGTGAAAGACTGCCTCCTCTCCTTGAGAGATGTATCATCCACATTTCTCTTCTATCAGAGGCTGGGGGGGAAAAGATTTGTACACGTTTTTAAGTTCACATTTTACTTCTCAGGAGACATCGGTCTCACAAATAATACATACATTTTAAAGGATTTTGGCAAACTGTCAAATTGCCTTTTAGAATGGATGATCTTTTTAAAAGACAATCACGTCACCTCCCTTGTTAATCTTTAAAGGCAACCTCTCACTTTTAGGAGAATGGCTAACTTCTCAGCTTAGCATGTAAGCAGTTTTGTGATTCCTCCTCCTCTAGTCTCTCCAGCTCATCTTACACTACTTCCCAAATCATTTTTCATAGTTCTCATACTTTAGGGATTCCAAAATTTCTTGTTTCATATTCTTAGTTTCTCTGCCCAGAAATGCCCTGACCAGACTAGTCCTACTTTTCTTAACGGTCACCTCCAGCTGGTTCAGTTCCCCTCCCTGCAGTGCAAGACAGTTTGACTTTGTTCTCCCATTACATCCTCTGCTTGCTGCTCTCCAAACACTGTATTGAACTATAACTGTTGATTCTTGCAGTCACCTTGAAAGCAAGACACATTTTTCAGATTTGTATTCTTATTCTTTCTACTTAGTTGTCTTACAGGATCCAGGAGATTATTGAGCCAAGGATTGAAACTCACCATGTCCTCCCTTTCCTCCATCACACCTCAATATAATCCCTTCCTTCCTGCTCTTCAAACACACATCCAGGTTAAGTCTTACTGCTAATCATTGAAGAGGAAGAGAGGTGCAAATAGAGAAAAACCTGGTAAAACAGATAAAACACAACATTGGGAACTTTAAAAAATTTAATACCTGTTTAATGTAGTTGTTCCTTCTTTTTGTGTGTGACGTAAATGGAATAAACAGTTTTTGAATGTCCAAAAGTCAGGCTTTCTTTCTTAACGGTTTGGAAAAAGTCTGACTTGGGTTATATTTTTTTAAAAATTTATTATAGTTGATTTACCATGTTTCAGATATATAGCAAAGTGAATTTTTAATGATATATATATATATACATACACACATACATATATGTGTGTACACACACACACACACACTTCCCTGGTGGCTCAGATGGTACAGAATCTGCCTGAAATGCAAGAAACCCGGGTTTGATCCCTGGGTCAGGAAGATACCCTGGAGAAGGAAATGGCAACCCACTCCAGTATCCTTGCCTGGAAAATCTCATGGACAGAGAAGCCTGGCAGGCTACAGTCCATGGGGTCACAAATAGTTGGGCACAACTGAGCAACTAACACTAAAACACACACACACATATACACATATATATTTTTCAGATTTCCCATTATTGGTTATTGTAAGACATTGAATATAGTTTCCTGTGCTATACAGAGGTCCTTATTATATATTTTATCTGAAACTCCTAACTTATCTCTTCTCTGCCCACTGCTATTCCCTTCTGGTAACCGTAAGTTTGTTTTCTATGTCTGTGAGTCTATTTCTGTTTTGTAAATAAGTTCATTTATATGGGCTTCCTGGGTGGTGCTAGTGGTAAAGAACCCAACTGCCAATGCAGAAGACATGAGACATGAGACTCGGGTTTGATCCCTTGGTTGGGAAGATCCCCTGGAGGAGGAAACGGCAACACACTTCAGTATTCATGCCTGGAGAATCCCAAGGACAGAGGAGCCTAGAGGGCTACAGTCCATAGGGTCACAAAGAGTCAGACAAGACTGAAGTGACATAGTAAGAATGCATTTTTTTAGATTCCATGTGATACCATGTCTCTCTGACTTGATTCACTTAGTATGAAACTCTAGGTCCATCCGTGTTGTTGCAAATGGCATTATTTCATTCTTTTTTAATGGCTGAGTAATATACTATATTGTCACCCTGCTTATTTAACTTATATGCAGAGTACATCATGAGGAACGCTGGGCTGGAAGAAGCACAAGAAGGAATCAAGATTGCTGGGAGAAATATCAATAACCTCAGATATGCAGATGGCACCACACTTATGTAGAAAGTGAAGAGGAACTAAAAAGTCTCTTGAGGAAAGTGAAAGAGGAGAGTGAAAAGGTTGGCTTGAAGCTCAACATTCAGAAAACAAAGATCATGGCATCTGGTCCCATCACTTCATGGGAAATAGATGGGGAAACAGTGGAAACAGTGTCAGACTTTATTTTTTTGGGCTCCAAAATCACTGCAGATGCTGATTGCAGCCAGGAAATTAAAAGATGCTTACTCCTTTGTAGGAAAGTTATGACCGACCTAGATAGTATATTAAAAAGCAGAGACATTACTTTGCCAACCAAGGTCCGTCTAGTCAAGGTTATGGTTTTTCCCGTGGTCATGTATGGATGTGAGAGTTGGGCTGTGAAGAAAGCTTATCGCCAAAGAATTGATGCTTTTGAACTGTGGAGCTTGAGAAGATTCTTGAGTCCCTTGGACTGCAAGGATATCCAACCAGTCCATTCTAAAGGAGATCAATCCTGGGTGTTCATTGGAAGGACTGATGCTAAAGCTGAAACTGCAATACTTTGGCCACCTCATGCGACGAGTTGACTCACTGGAAGAGACTGATGATGGGAAGGATTGGGGGCGGGAGACGAAGGGCCGACAGAGAATATGACTGGATGGCATCACCAACTCGATGGACATGAGTTTGAGTGAACTCTGGGAGTTGGTGATGGACAGGGAGGCCTGGCGTGCTGTGATTCATGGGGTCACAAAGAGTCGGACACAACTGAGCGACTAACCTGAACTAAATATATGAAAAGTGAAAGTTGCTCAGTCATGTCTGACTCTTTGCAATCTCATGGACTACACAGTCCATGGAATTCTCCAGGCCAGAATATTGGAGTGGGTAGCCTTTCCTTTCTCCAGGGGATGTTCCCGACCCAGGGATCAAACCCAGGTCTCCCGCATTGCAGGTGCATTCTTTACCAGGTGAGCCACAGGGAAGATCAATATATTTATGTCTCTCTATGTATACTATACATGCCAAATCTTCTCTTTCCATGTATCTTTTGATGGATATTTAGAGGTTTCTTTTATGTCCTGGCTACTGTAAGCAGTGCTGCTGTGAACACTGGGGTGCATGTATCCTTTCAAATTAGAGTTTTTGTCTTTTCAGGGTATGTGCCCAGGAGTGGATTGCTAGATCATATGGCAACTCCATCTTTAATATTTAAGAAACCTCCATACTGTGCTCAATAGTGGCTGCACCAATTTATATTCCCACAAACAGTGTAGGAGGTTCCCTTTTTCTCCATACCCTCTTGAGCATTGTTTATAGACTTTTTGATGGCCATTCTTTCTTAAATTTATTTTTATAATTTTAATTGGAGGCTAATTACCTTACAACATTGTATTGGTTTTGCCATACATTGACACGAATCCGCCCCGGGTGTACATGTGTTCCCCATCTTGAATCCCCCTCCCATCTCCCTCCCCATATCATCCCTCTGGGTCATCCCAGTGCACCAGCCCCGAGCATCCTGTATCACTCATTGAAACTGGACTGGCAATTCGTTTCACATATGATAATTTACATGTTTCAATGCCATTCTCCCAAATCATTTCACCCTTGCCCTCTCCCACAGAGTCCAAAAGACTGTTCTATACATCTGTCTCTTTTGCTGTCTCGCATACAGGGTTATCATTACCATCTTTCTAAATTCCATATATATGCGTTAGTATACTGTATTGGTGTTTCTTTCTGGCTTACTTCACTCTGTATAATAGGCTCCAGTTTCATCCACCTCATTAGAACTGATTCAAATGTATTCTTTTTAATGGCTGAGTAATACTCCATTGTGTATATGTACCGCAGCTTTTTTATCCATTCATCTGCAGATGGACATCTAGGTTGCTTCCATTGATGGCCATTCTGACCAGTGTGTAGTGATACACCTCTTTGTAGTTTTGATTTTTCTAATAATTGTGATGTTGAGCATCTTTTTAAATACCCATTGATTATCTGTATGTTTTCTTTGGAGAAATGGCTATTTAGATGTATTGCCCATTTTTTAATTGCTTTTTTGTTATTGAGTTGTATGAGCTGTTTGTATATTTTGGAAATAAATCCCTTATCAGTGACATCATTTGTAAATAAATTCTACCTTTTGAGGTTTGTCTTTCCACTTTTCTCGTGGTTTCTCTTGCTGTGCAAGACTCTTAAGTTTAATTAGGTCCCATTTTAAAACTTCTGATTTTCTTTACATTAGGAGATAGATCAAAAAAAAAGTTACTATTTATGCAAAAGAGTTTTCTGTGTGTTTTCCTCTGCAAGTTTTACAGTATCCAGTCTTACATTTAGGTCTTTAACTCTATTGGGTCTATTTTTTTATATGGCATTAGAGAACATTTTAGTTTCATTTACATTGCAGCTGTCCACTTATTGAAGACTGTCTTTTTTCCACTGTATATTTTTTCCTTCTTTGCTATAGGTAATTGACCTTAAACACATGGATTTATTTCTGGACTCTATTCTGTTTCACTGATCTGTGTGTCTGTTTTTGTGTCAGTTTCATACTTATTTGATTCAGTTCAGTTCAGTTGCTCAGTCGTGTCCGACTCTCCACGACCCCATGAATCACAGCACGCCAGGCCTCCCTGTCCATCACCAACTCCCGGAGTTCACTCAAACTCATGTCCACAGAGTCGGTGATGCCATCCAGCCATCACATTCTCCGTCATCCCCTTCTCCTCCCGCCCCCAACCTTTCCCAGCATCAGAGTCTTTTCCAGTGAGTCAACTCGTTGCTTGAGGTGGCCAAAGTATTGCAGTTTCAGCTTTAGCATCAGTCCCTCCAATGAACACCCAGGATCGATCTCCCTTAGAATGGACTGGTTGGATCCCCTTGCGGTACAAGGGACTCTCAAGAGTCTTCTCCAACACCACAGTTCAAAAGCATCAATTCTTTGGCGATCAGCTTTCTTCACAGTCCACCTCTCACATCCATACATGACCACGGGAAAAACCATAGCCTTGACTAGACGGACCTTGGTTGGCAAAGTAATGTCTCTGCTTTTTAATATATTATCAAGGTTGGTCATAACTTTCCTTCCAAGGAGCAAGCGTCTTTTAATTTCCTGGCTGCAATCAGCATCTGCAGTGATTTTGGAGCCCCCAAAAATAAAGTCTGACACTGTTTCCACTGTTTTTCCATTTCCCATGAAGTGATGGGACCAGATGCCATGATCTTTGTTTTCTGAATGTTGAGCTTCAAGCCAACCTTTTCACTCTCCTCTTTCACTTTCATCAACAGGCTTTTGAGTTCCTCTTCACTTTCTGCCATAAGGGTAGTGTCATCTGCTTATCTGAGATTATTGATATTTCTCCCAGCAATCTTGATTCCAGCTTGTGCTTCTTCCAGCCCAGCGTTCCTCATGATGTACTCTGCATATAAGTTAAATAAGCAGGGTGACAATATACAGCCTTGACGCACTCCTTTTCCTATTTGGAACCAGTCTGTTGTTCCATATACAGTTCTGACTGTTGCTTCCTGACCTGCATACAGGTTTCTCAAGAGGCAGGTCAGGTGGTCTGATATTCCCATCTCTTTCAGAATGTTCCACAGTTTATTGTGATCCACACAGTCAAAGGCTTTGGCATAGTCAATGAAGCAGAAATAGATGCTCTTCTGGAATTCTCCTGCTTTCTCCATGATCCAGCGGATGTTGGCAATTTCATCTCTGGTGCCTCTGCCTTTTCTAAAACCTGCTTGAACATCTGTATTACTGTAGCTTTATATTCTTAAGTCAGGGAGCAGGAATCTTCCAGCTGTTTATCGAGACTGTTTTGGCTATTTGAGGTCTTTTGTATTTCCATACAATTAAAAATTTTTTTGTTCCAGTTCTGTGAAAAATACAAATTGGTAATTTGATAGGGATTACACTGAATCTGTAAAATGCCTTGAGTAGTATGGTTATTTTAACAATATTGATTCTTTTAATCCAAGCACATGGTAATCTCTTTCCATCTATCTGTGTGGGTTTCAATTTCTTTTGTCAGCATCTTAAAGAGTTTTCTGAGTACAGGTCTTTTGCAGTTAAGTTTATTCCTAGGTATCCTATTCTTTATATGGGTTTCCTTAATTTATTTCTAAAATTTCACTGTGTATAGAAATGTAATGGATTTCTGTATATTTATTTTGTATCCTGCAACTTGACTGAATTCATTGGTGAACCCTAGTAGTTTTCTGGTAGTATCCTCAGGATTTTCTGTGTATAGTATCATGTCATCTGCAAATAGGGACAGTTTTACTTCTTTTCCAATTTGGATTCTTTTTCTCCCATTGCTGTGGAGTCCTGGGTTTTATTTATTCTCCTGTTTGCTCAGTGCAGCCTTTAGAGGGGAACAACTTGAGTGAATCTGTAGGCTATTTTAATAGTGCTCCCAGATTTTGCAGAAAATGTATATGCCAGAATTTATAAATGTGTTTCATTTTCCTTATATACTGTGTACACTGGGGTCAAAGGCTTCATTGGTTTTAGTCAAAGACAGCAAAACTTCCATTGTCCCCACCCCTACCCAACTCACATAAGTTAGTTCTTGATAGAAAAAAAAAATCCCATTTGGCTGTGGGTCAAGTGGCATTTCTGAGGAAGGAATGAACTGTTCCTTTTCACTCTATAGACACACTACTTCAAATTATTGCTGCACTTTGACTTCACCCTTGGTGCTTCATGGTCTGACTAAAGTACATTCTCCAAAAAGTTCAAGATGGGTCTACATTCAGGTTAAGTAACTTCTACATTTATTTTTCTAATTTCGTGTTAAGGTCTTTTTGGGAAATACATTGTGATTTTTGGTTAAGATATGCCACTGTTCACTGACTCTTTCTGATGGTCAGAAATGAGTTTCCTTTGACTATTCAAAAACAAATGGTCTGGAGATAGAACATATGAACATAAATACCTGAGCATATTATTCAAATATCCCTGCCATTATGTGCAATAGTAAGAAGTACTAACAGCAGATAAAAGTTTAGCTATACATTTGCTGAAATCCAGGTAACTGAAAATGATTTATTAAGGTGAAATGGTTCATGAATGGCAAACCTGCAAGGAGTGAAAGACACAGAGGACTATGGAACTATTTTTGTGTACAAACGTAATAAAATCCTCTAAAAATATTCAGAATAAAAATTTAAAAATGTAAATACATTACACATATACATCAATCCTAGTAATTAAAATAATAGAAGATTCAAAGTACATAAAATTTAAATAGAAAGAGAACTTTATTCTAAATAACATTCTTAAATCTGCGCATTAAGAGCACAGTAAACATTTAACAGTTTTTATTAATGAAATTAGATTTTTACATACAAAATCAGCTAAATAATTTTATTTACAAAAATAATAAAAAACTGCTTATTTACTGTGGAAAAATAGCCATTTTGATAAAAGAAAAATATTTAATGAAAGTTTAATGCAACAAAATAAGAATGGCTTTTTGTTTCATTGTCTGATACTTTGACTTAAACGTGGATTCCTTTGCTATCTCTTGAAACCTAAGTAATTAAGATTGTTAAACAAGCACTGAATAAAAAATTAGGTTGGGTGTATTCTGGAAGCTGAATCAACACAACTAAGTGGAGTTTGTGGTCACAGAGGATTTGCCATTTGCCATGTTTCTTCCTTTGCCCTTATGAAAATACATGAATAGAAAATTACCAATGGAAAATATTTTAAAATTTGTTATATTCCTATCAACTTTGACACTGCTTAGCAAATTATATTAATTTCTTTCAATGTTAATACTTTGTCTAGAATTAGGGTAGAGGTAGATTGATCTTTGTATTCAAACATTTAAAACATTGTTTTAAATGCCATATAAGGAATAATATAAAATAGTATTTTTAAAATATTTGAGATTTAATTTACTATTATGTTTTAAATAATTCCTTTTTTACATACAATAAGTTGTTGTTTAAAACTCATTTGATTAAAATTATTACTCTAAGGAACTATTTTAGTCTTTTAATTGCTAATCTGTACAAATTAAGAATACCTATTTCTATATAAGTTTCTATTTTTGAAAAAAAAGTTCCAATGATTTAAATGCATTATAGATCCCCTACAACAAAGTATTAGGTGACAGTGTCTACTGATATGAAAAATGAAATTCAGAAATTTGCAAACTGGTTTATAGAAAACTATTCGTATTACATTTTTAATAAATGTGATTTAACACCTATAAGTAGTAAATTATACTTTTTCTCTCACTCTTGTTAGCATCTTATCTTAGAATAGAGCACAGAAATGCATGGGACCCTCACGTATTCTTCTACTGAAGCCCGGTCACACAGAGTTCACTCTTGTGGGGGAAATGAGAGGCCCTCTATCTGCCAGGAATAAGAGCAAAGGCTTAGTAATAAAACAAAAACAACAGTTGGCAAACTTCTGTATTTTAGGTTTGAAGCATTTTCTATTAATTTTAAAGAAAAATGCACTATTTTCATTTTGATACCAAAGATTTTTCCTTTCTTTAAAAAACACTGACCGCATTTTAAGTTTCTATGTAAATTATATTTACACGTGTCACCTGAAATCTAGTAACAGAACAAATGAGTCCTTTCCTAGAGATAAAAGATATCAGAAAATTTATTTTTCATTCAGCTTCTAGGAAGAAAATAAACTTGAAATGTATAATTTTTAGAATAATGTGAAAAAGAAATCTTCCATGAAGAGCCCAATTTACAAAAATTTACATTATTTTAAACTTACAATGAATACAATGCTACTATTTTGACTGAATTGTGGGTGTGGGAGGTGCTATTGGGGGGATTCTGGACTGTGACATGAGTATTTTTTTTTTTTTTGGTAACCACTCACCCTTAACTTTGGGGGAAAAATATTTACTGTATGACAACATTAAGTAAATTAAAATCATCACTCTTCTGTCACTGATGACTTCCTAGATTTGAGAACAAGGTCTTTAATGGACGAGGAAAGCTCCTGAAGTTCTTTACGAGTTGTATTGATGGTATCCTCTTGTTCTTTGTCTAATTCATCACTCAAGGGATCATCTCCCTGCCCAGTCTTCTTATTCTGACTGACTAAATGCTTTACAACCAAACCTTGATACTTTACTAAAAGAGAATGTTGATCCTGTGAAAAGAGAAAGGAGAGGAAAGTTAATAAACATGATTTAATTTTCTGTGGGACAAAGTAAGATTTATTCAACCATTATACACTGCAGGTCTTCATCTTTACAAATTACTGGTCATAGAAGTAGAAAGCTGAATCTAGCAAGGTCCCTGCTGTCAAGGAGGTTCCTTGCTCTCAAGGAGGTTAGTTTGGGGGAGATAAAACATGAATACAGATAATTTTAATGTAAGTTGACTGAGCTGGGTTCTATCACCAAAGATAAAGTGACATGAACATTCAAAGAAGCCAGTTACTTTTAGCTGAAAAGTCCCTCAGAAGAATGTGTGTTGGGTAAGACTTTTTGAGCTGATCCTTGAAGGACAGGTTAAACCTGCATAAACTGAAATGGAAGACTGAACATTATTATATCACTTTCAAAAGCTTAATTTCTAAATTCAGAATATTCTTTACCATAGATCTTAAAGGATCCTGAAAGATTCCTGAACTAGGCTGAGTTTTAAAAATCAATCTCCTCCTTCACTGTTCCCATTCTAGGAAGGAGAAACACGATGTTCGTATGTTCTGTGTATTAGATTCACATCTATCCACTCAAAATATTCATAATCTAAAAGTTTTAAAAGTTTCAAGTACACTGAAATATAATACCTCTGGAATTTTACTATTCAGAAAAGCAATGATCTGGGGGACACATCTTCCAGGTGCATGGAGCATGCTATGGGTTGAGAACTGAAACAACAGAACCGACGTGAGATGCAGAATAAGAGCAGGGTCTTCGGTGACTTTTAGCTGTTCAACCAGTGCTTGTCGATGCTGAAACAGTACCTGCCTATAAAAAAGAAAGTGACACAAGCACGTTATCATATTCTAACAAGTTCTCACCAATTTCAGTTCTTCCCTTCTGTATTCATTTTTAGCTTTCCCAGTTTATCTAGTTTCATAAACAACTTAAGGGACCTTTAATGCACCAGAAACATAGTTCTGAACAGCATGTATAAACTAATATGCTAAAAAATGATAGAAAAACTATATAAATAGAAAAACTATACATCAGGGATTCTCAAAGTATGCTTTTTATTTTGAGTTGTTGGGTATCAAACAGAAGTGCACTGGTTTAAATAAGGCTTCCTATAAAGAAGGTCTTAAGGCTAATAAGAATTATTAATTCCTAGGCTTAATCCCACAGATGATCAAGAACTTTGATACCTTATTCCATTGGGTCAGAGAGGGACAACTAAGAGTATGAAGACTGACTACGTTTGAAGGTCTATAGCCATTTAGATACAACAGTTCTCTTTGCAGGATTCAGACAGTCAGACTCCAATTTCAGACATTAATTCAGTGTTACCTTTCTCTTTTTTTGTCTCCCTTCTTCAACATAATATCACAAGCTTCTGCTGCAGAATCCAGACAAGCAAGAAAGTCTTCTATGCTCTGGAAAGGTGTTTAAACCATTATTTACTTTTATATACAGTCACCTAAAGAAAAGCAGTCATTTAATACTGTTTTATAATTTTATACCCTAAATACAATTTTTAAAAAGGTCATTTTGTTTAGGTTTGAAACTGTGATTAAGGACTAAACAGTTAAGTGCCCCCAGCTTTGTCTCTTTCTTTACCCTCCAAAGAGATGTCTTGAGTGTAGGATTAATAGTTTTAAATTTAATTTTCAGTTATTTTGATAAAAATCTATTCAAAGATCACAAATTCTAGTACAAATATCTAAATACAGTAAAACTTTATTTACCTTTTCATTCAGAGAGTTGTGGAGTTTTGTGAGAGCCACTTTTGTTTCTTCTGATAATTTACTTAGAATTTTTTTTCTTACCTATAGGGCAAAAAAAATATCCCTTGAGATTGTATATGCACTCCATGTCAAAGATACAGAGTACATCATGAGAAACGCTGGGCTGGATGAAGCACAAGCTGGAATCAAGATTGCTGGGAGAAATATCAGTAACCTCAGATATGCAGATAACACCACCCTTATGGCAGAAAGCGAAGAAGAACTAAAGAGCCTCTTGATGAAAGTGAAAGAGGAGAGAAAAAGTTGGTTTAAAGCTCAACATTCAGAAAACTAAGATCGTGGCATCCGGTGCCATCACTTCACCGCAAATAGATGGAGAAATAGTGGCAGACTTTATTTTTGGGGGCTCCAAAGTCACTGCAGATGGTGACTGCAGACATGAAATAAAAAGATGCTCACTCCTTGGAAGAAAAGTTATGACCAACCTAGACAGCATATTAAAAAGCAGAGACATTACTTTGCCAACAAAGGTCTGGATAGTCAAGGCTATGGTTTTTCCAGGAGTCATGTATGGATGTGAGAGCTGGACTTATAAAGAAAGCTGAGTGCCAAAGGTTGATGCTTCTGAACTGTGGTGTTGGAGAAGACTCTTGAGAGTCCCTTGGGCTGCAAGGAGATCCAACCAGTCCATCCTAAAGGAAATCGGTCCTGAATGTTCATTGGAAGGACTGATATTGAAGATGAAATTCCAATACTTTGGCCACCTGATGTGAAGAGCTGTCTCATTTGAAAAGACCCTCATGCTGGGAAAGACTGAAGGCAGGAGGAGAAGTGGATGACAGAGGATGAGATGGTTGGATGGCATCACTGACTCAATGGACATGGGTTTGAGTAAACTCCGGGAGTTGGTGATGGACAGGGAGGCCTGGTGTGCTGCAGTCCATGGGCTCACAAAGTCGGACATGACTGAGTGACTGAACTGAATATACGTTCAAACAAAGCAAAACAAAAAATGTGTATTATCTTTATTCTTTATTCAGACTGCAAACTCGGGATAAAATACGCTAAAACGCTTTAACATCAGAACGCCAGTCAACAGCCAGCCAAAGAGGCTAGATGCAGCCCACACTCATCCCATTTGCTCCTGCAGTAAAAGAGGAGGATCAGAGAGCACATACCCACTGTTCATCTTGCAAGAAAAAGAATTTGGGGCAAGAGGCTGCTCCTTCTCTTTTCCATTGTGGTGGGAAGGGTATTTTTCCATAAGGCCAGATGAGGGAGCCCCACTCATAAAGATCAAGTGTATCTATAAGTGAGGGGACTTGAGCCATGGATAGATGGATGCTATACTGTCTGATGTGTGGAATTTTACCGCATTCCGCCCCAGATATGCTTTGTAAAGTTTGGTGGCATTTGTGGACAGTCTTATGGCTCCTCCTAGTGCAAAAGTCCTAGAGGAGGCCTTACTGGAATGGTGTGGGCGGCAGGCTCTAGAATTACAGTGTCTTGAAAGACTGGACAACCTACTGAATCCTGCCCTCCATGTTACACCAATCTTCCTGTGGCCCTTGAAGGGCATGGGACATAACCCATGTATTTCCCACAGCAGAGGTTGGCATGCAGACAGGTACATGAAACAGTCCACATAGCTGGCACTCACTGTTTGAGCTGAAGAATGGAAGGGAAACAGTGCCTTTCTAGGGTAGGAGGAAGAGATAAATGGACCTCTGTTTGGAGGTTGAGGGAGAGTCCTTGCTATGAGAAGGAGTTGCATGATGATAAAAACATTTCCTCCAAACAGCCTATCCCACTTATGTGACAAATGTCACATCAGGAGAGGTCACAAGCATTAGGCTGATTTGGTTTGACTGCATATCACTGGCACTGATCCAGGTCAGTCTCATAAAGGCACTTTTGTCTCTTTCAGTCTTCCTAATCTCCAACTTTAAGTGGATCTAGGGTGTGAAAGGAAAGGAGGATGGGGCAGACCATACTTTTCTTCCTCTAGGCAAATGGGAGCCATAGTTCCACCTTATACTGCAAAAAGGGAAGAGAGGAGCTTTGAATTTGAGATTAGAATTTAAGAAAATGAACTACGAGTCAGTCTAAATAAATGAGACAGTGTCACGAAATGAAAATAACTGCCAAGTTATAGAATCTGGTCAGAACTCTGCTAAGGGATGTGCAACTCAACAGGAAAAAGGGGTGTGACACAACAATAATTAGGAGGAAATAAAACCTGATTTCAAAATAACTAAACATCATTACTTTTTCCCCCTCTCCCAACTTGTTCTGGCTATCTCATGGGATTCCAAACTGTTGTGCTAGCCTAGACCTCTAAGGATTTGTTAAAATTTCAGCTGCTTTACTTCCTGTCCCTATGACAGATACCTCTTCTCCTTGAAGATCTACCTTAAGCCAGTCTATCTATCCTACCTTTTTGGATAGTCACCTTCACTCTCTGAAAGGTTATCTGGTGAAATTAAATCCAATCTGATGAGCTTAAAAGAAGATTTTGTACACTACGGAGCTTATGTGTGTGCATGCTTAGTCAAGTCCGACTCTTTGTGGCCCCCTGGACTACATGTAAGACTGCCATGCTTCTCTGTCCACGGGATTGAACCTGTGTATCCTGCACTAGCAGGTGGATGGATTCTTTACCACTGTACCACCTGGGAAGCCCAAAAGCTTACTTATTTATCTTTTTTTAAAGAGATGATGTTCTCCTGTTGCTTTCTATATGCTAATAGGACATAGAAGGCCAAGCATGCATGCTATCATATTTATTATAGGCATTTCCAGACACAATGACTAGTATTTCTTTTTATTATTAATAGACTGGTCATATTACCAACTTGAACTAAAAATCTGACAGATTTCTAAAAACTCCTTCCTGAATTTCACTTTCCTTTTAGGATGTGAGAAAACAAAATGTGCTTCGACTTCAAAGCAAAACACATCAAGAGTGGCAAGAAAAACACTAACTTACTTCACTGGTAATGGCTGCAGGATCATCTACTGCCATCATTAAGTCCGAAGCTAAGAAGTTGAAAATGAGATTAGTGATATCAGTACACACTGTTTTCAGCAAGTGTTTGGTAAGAGCAGCCTGGGTATCATCTGGAAAATAGAGATGCTTTATTAAAATGAATGTCCAAGAACAACTGAGAATCAATGAAAAAACACTATTAAGTACAATACCTGTAAAGAACTTCATCCCTTTTTCAAATAATCGAATATTATTGTAAAGGTTTGAAACCTCTTCTTGCAAGTCCTTGATCGTGCGCTTTCTACCAGTTCCAGAGGCCGAAGAAGTTGAAGACATGTAAACCGAATGTACCACTTCGAGGTAAGTTTTATTTAAAGGTCTATGAATAAGACAAATATATTTAGTTCATTAAAATGCAATGGGTTTATGTAGATAAGAAATTTTGCTTCTATGGAAATAAGGCTTTAAAAAGATCTCTATTTAAAAAAAAATAAGATTTGGAGAATGGTTCACAAGAAGTTTTCCTCTAATTCCAGAAATTAAAATTGAGAATAATTAATTTGAAGTTATAAAGTAATCATTTATTGCACTAAAGACAACAAGAAAAACTGTTTTAACAAAAGCTTCAGTTCAAATTCAGTTCAGAGCAGCTTTTTAAATTAGGTTGCTGCTACTGCTAAGTCACTTCAGTCATGTCCGACTCTGTGTGACCCCATAGATGGTAATCTGGTATAAATACAGCAGATTATAAATTTGTTTCCCATCTTCAGGAGTAATAAACTCTCAATTTCTAAAGTACTATAAAAAGACTTGTATTTTTAAAAATCCTTATGCTAAACACAGAATAGACTTTTAAAATGTAGTGGCAAATGATTAATAGTAACTATTTTGACTTTTTATATAAGAAAAATATAATTATGTACATATTTATGCACAAGAGCATTCATTTAAATTTTTTAAAATTTGACTACAAAAGCTCTATTTCTAAATTAAAAAAGTTAGATGCAATGGGCTCCTGGATTGCGTTTAGAGAAGCTTACATACACAGACTAACTTGTGGAAAACTTCATGGTAGTTAGGGATAGTTGTTATATACAATTTATTTCTGTATAAAAATAAATTTAGCCTGGCTCATTTATAAGGTAGTGCTGTCTAAATTTATTCTCTTTGAGGGCAGCTTGTTACTTTATTTTCTCTCTAAAAGTGCACTGTTTATCTTCTGTTTGACAGAGAATAATCTTTTCATTTTAGATGTTCCTTTTCAAGCAATGTTGTTTTTCTTCCAACTAGGACTGGAAGAGAGAAGGAGATGAGACTGCCTCCACATTCCTGCCCTGTATTTTCAGCACTGCCTTGCCCAGCACACTTAAAATTTTGTTGAACTACTTCTATAAGCAAACAAAATCTGGAATTTAGTGACTGTTAAATTTGAAGTTTTGAAAACAAAACACCTATATGTTTTCAATGAGGTTGTGAAAATTTTAATAACTCACTAAATTTCTACCATAAAACAAAAAACATATACTTGCTTTATTAAATACTCTGCAAGCTCAGAAATAAACTCCTCAGGGGCATCTTGTAAGTGTTTTCTTAAAAAGTCCTCAATCTCATCCTGGAACATAAAAGTAATCTCTGGTTTCTTCTTTCCTGTAATAAAAATGAGCCACAGGAAAAAACAACAAAAATAAGCAACCTACAAGCAAATAATATATTTAATAAGATAGTAATTTATTCATTGCTGATCATAAAGTCTCTTAATGTTAACTTTTGTTACCAAAATTGCCCATGTCAAATAGCAATAAGCAATGAAAACACTGTTAGAATATATAGTGGCATTTTGAGTAATATTTTAACTTGTTTTCTACACGTCAATCAAAAATAGTAATGATGATTCTCTCCCTAATCTAACTTGGATGTTGCAAATATCTGGAAATCAAAACAATCAAGTGGATTGTTAAAATCTCAGGATAATTTTTTTGTTGAACAATGGATACGGAGCAGACTGTCCTTCTTTATAAATATTTACTAAAAATTAAATCATTCTTATAATCAAGTGAACCACAATTCTAGTAGAATGAAGCTAAAAACTGTCTTTTTGAACAGGCATGTATGAAAAAACCTACAATTTTATAGCCATAATTATTTTTGCTCTCACAAAAATAATTCTATGCCAAGGAAAATTTGTATGTAATGGAAATAATTGTTAACTGAGAAAATGTCATGCCTACTCACTTACTTGGAAAAGTATGGGTTGCAAAGAAAGCTAACAATATTTCCATAATTAATTGTTAAAGTATAAAAAAGTGATTATTTCCAGCTAAATTAGGTTACTGCCTCTAAAAGTGAAACCTTAGAGATAACAGAACAGCTCAAAAATCAATTTTCAGTATGCATCAAGATCTAAGTACAGCTACTTCTTGTAGCTTTTGAATAGATAGGAAAAGTACTATCCTTTTTTTTTTTCCTGAGTTCTGCTATTCATTCCTGCTCTCTGACATCAAATAGTATATGACTTCTCTGTCTGCTTCCTGTAGGTATTTGACTAGTTATTAAATTGTATTATTTCCTTCTAGTAATCTTTTATACAGAGTTGAGCGTGTATTTTAGCTGAGAATCAAACTGCATCCCCATTTCTGAGATTACAACAAAACAGTTTTTCAAAAGCACTGAAATTGCCTTTTTTAAAAAAATTCTTTTATAGCTCCTCTCCTACTAAACCATACACAAAAGGAGTATCACAATGCCTCAATTACTTAAGACTACAGATTTTAGAGAAGTATTTTCTTAAATGCCCCTTCACTCCTAACTCCTTTTTTAACCTCTGAGGAACTCACACAGAATAGTCTTAATGCTAATTAAAAATAAGGGTTGAGTTCACAGTTTCTAAGATACTTTTCTGTTAATTAATATTGTTTTATGTATGTTGAGAACAGTACCTATTTTGACTTATTTTAGAATACTTTAGACTGATCTTAAGCAATTGTTCTATTACAAGTAGTAGCGTATTAACATCTGAAGCCTTGTCACTTGATATTTATATTTCCCAAGCCGATAAATAATAAATTCTGTGGAAGAGGTAAAAAAAAAAAAAATATCAAATCATCATTTCAAGTTTCTCTTTGTGCTGGGGAAAAGGAGAAGGGTAGGTATTATAGTTTCATTAATTTTTAAAACATACATAAAAAAATCATACTTTTATTTAGAAAAGCAAAGTAAGGTGTGTCTTACTAACTTAACCATACCAAATACTAACTAAAGTCTAGACAAAGAAAGATGCAGATATCTAGTTCCCCTGCTTAGATAGAAGCAACCAACCAATTAGGTGTTACCATAAAAATTAAACATGGATAAAATTATTTTTAACTTAAATTTGCAGAGAGTCACTTTTCATAAAATGTTCTAATTTGCTTTGCATGGAAGCTGGGAGACAAGAAAAATCTATGCAAGCTGAAACTGCAAAGTGTTTCTAATAAGCAATGGGAAAATTTATGATTGTTCTGTAACCTTTTAAAAATGTTTGTGAAAACATTCAAAGTTCTTATTGCTGGTTATGAATGTATATGGAAATGAAAAATAAGACTAATAATTCTAATTTAGTACACTGTAGTTTAGCGCATCAGAAACACTGAGAATGAAAATATTTTCCTTGTAAAAAACTTATCAAGAATAATTTGAACACTGCTTGCCTTCTTCTCATCCTGTAACTTAAAATACAGAGCAAGCATCTTTTCTATGCCTGAGCAAGCTGTCATATATATTCCCTTTTTAACTCTCAATCAGCTTCCAACATTTTATTCTTTGCCCTCTCAACACTGTGAAACACTTCTGAGAATTCCTTTAAGGTGAAGCTTTTTTTGTCAATTTCACGCCCTGAAGACATCTTTATCCTTTTTGTCATAATCATTTCGCTTATTTACGTCAAGTGTGCCTTTACCAAGCTCCTCTGTGCAGCTAAAGTTTCTTGAACAGAGGCAACTTCAACATTCCCACAGTCAGGTATTTCTTCTACAACTCCACTTATTCTTGATTCATATTTCCAGTCTTATCACTTTCCTTTGACACACATTCATCTTTGTTGGCCAATTTCCTCTTTTGATAATCTATTTTTGTAAAATGTCACATGAATTTATCACCAGGGGATAAGGAGGTAACACAACTACATGCTGTGTTTTCAGTGCATAAAGCAAGTTAAGAGACGCACAGTGATCAGTCTCTGACAAACTTGGAAATAAGTGATGTGACTGTCACAGATAATGATGCACATCTGTTATTTATGTGATCTGTGGACTAAGGAGCCAGCAGCAAAGTCTGTACCTTATGCAATTACTTAGTCAGTACACTAACCTGGTAAGTGAAATATGAATTGCATTGTTGGGGTACTGGTGTTATTTAACTGTGAAATTGTGCCCACTGAAACTCTGCAAAGCAAAGACTTCCTGCATAATCACAGACACCTCACTGTATGCATCTTAAGAAAGTAAGTTAAAAAAATCATGTACATACAAAGGAGAAGTGAAATGAGCTACACACCTGTGTGAGATGACTCATCGTCACTATCGTCATCTTTTCTTCCTTTCTTCTTGGTTTTTTTAATTTTGTACTCTCTGGCATTGCCACCACCTCCTCCTCTCACACTTCCACTGCCCTCTGGTGGGAAAATGACATTAGTTAGTATTACCTAATACTGTTTTTAGAAATAACAACACTATATTGCCAAATAAACTTAACTTTTAGCCACTTGTTAATGTTGTGGTTTATTAAAATATTTTGTAAATTCAAACAAAAATTAATAAATAATAAGATGAAATATTTGAATTAAAGCAACTCACTTAGCCTATCTACTCTAAATGCAGTCTCTCTATAATAACATCTATTGTTTTGAAGCTTTGACTTTTTTCTGGCCAAACCCATCCCTTTACCTTCCTTCTATCTTTCTCGAAAGTGCCCTAAGTTGCTTATCTCTGTTACCACAGCCTCACTAATAGCCCCTATTCCAGTACCTCACAAATTTGGTTTTGACTTCTTGATTGAAAGATTATTCCCCAGGTTTACAGGAGACATGCTGACTCTCCCACCACCCTAAAAAAGACAATGAACTTCTTGACAGTAGGGAGCGTCTCTCAATAATGTTCACATCCTCGGGGTTAAGGCAATGCTGGACAGATAACAGGTGCTCAATAAATATTGAAAATAAATTGGTTAAGTGGAAAAATATCAATCATTTACTGGCTAAATAAAGACTAAAAAATTACAAACCAAGAAACAGACTAAAACACTATCAATAAATTAGAGGTATTTCTCTATTATATATCTACATTTAAAATATCTATTCAACAAAATAATGGGATTATAACACTGAAAAATATTGAAAATATATTTCTTCATAAAAGATTCACTTTTTAAATAGAATGATATATATATAAACAAAGACTTTTTTCCCCTAAACTCTAAGTAGAATTCCCTTAAAGTCAAAGTGAACTGAAAGTCATTCAGTTGTGTCTGACTCTTTGCAGAGTCCATGGAATTCTCCAGGCCAGAATACTGGAGTGGGTAACCATTTCCTTCTCCAGGGGATCTTCCCAACCCAGCGATCGAACCCAGGTCTTCCACATTGCAAGCAGATTCTTTATCAGCTGAGCCACCTAGATTTCATCATATTCTATAAGTTCCATTGCTTTTATGATAGAAAAACACAACTTTCAAAATATAAGTTTAAAGTGAATGTGTTTTTTACATTTGGTAATAAGTTTCTTATCATTATTCCATGAACTGTAATTAAACTATTATAACAGCACTATCAGAACAAAACACCAGATGACCCTGAATTTTAAGAAGGATATAAAACAGACTAGTTATACTGATGTAAGTACAACCAACTGATTAAGTGGATTTAAATCTTCAATTAACAAAATATGCATTGCTATGAAAATTATGATTTATTATACTAATTTACCATATAGTTTTCCTAGAATAGAGAAATTTCAAAATACCATTATTGATTCTGTAGAAAAAGATTTTTGAAGAGAAAAATAATCTTGAAGTAGTGAACTTCCACAGCAAACAAAGTTTTTATAATAGCATGTTCAATATAGCTGTATTTATTGGTTAAATACATTGAATATCTAATTTCTTTAACCTTGATATAGCATTAGTTTTTCATACTACAAAAAGTATGGAAAATACGTGTTAATTTCCCAATGCAAGTTACTATACCAGTGATACCTAGGATAATTTCCAGTGATTCTAAATTAAAAGAATACATAAAAACAGGCCCTCAGGAAATTCATTCACTCAATAATTATTTATGGAGCACTTAAAATATGCCAAGGAGTGCTCTATGTATTAGGGAAACAATAATAAATGAGATGGAGGAGATTCCAAAATGACAAAAGACATCACAGTGATAAAAGTGATGTGAAAAACTAGGAGAATAATATATGGAGACTGACAGTGTTGTCTACTATTCTGGGTGGTGGTTGGGGAGGCCTCTGTGAGGATCTGACATTTCAAGGGGAGCTCTTGATGATAGGAAAGAAATAGTTAACTTGAATTCATGAAACCATTCCACGTAGAAGTGAACATAAACTTGCAAAGTCTGAGAATCAAGAAAGAAAAAGGAAAGCTACTAGGGCTGGAACGTTAAAGAGCAATGGGAACAGGAGGTCATGAAATTAGCTTAATTCTCACAAAATAAGAGAGTAAACATCAATATTTTCAGTTTTATAATCAAGTTAATTCATTAGCAAAAGATCTGGTTAATATTAGCAGGTGAATTCAACAAATAAAAGATCTTCCTAAAGGTCTGAAAAATACAAAGTTCACTGCAATGAATAAAAAACTCATCTTGAATCTTCCATGTTATTAATAATTTGTTACCTGTTGCTTTCCTCCTTCGTTCATCTTTTTTATCCTTTTTACTTGTATTAATGCTTTCTAAAATGGAGATCTGTTTCAGATCTTCTTCAGTGATTAAATGAACAGGATTGTTTTTCATTTCCTGAAATAAAACATGCTTATTTTTTGTAGGCAAAAATACAAAATGTTACAAAATGCATAAAATAAAACTTGTTTATATACTCATATCCTAATTGTTTTTTGTTTGGTTTCACTGCTAAGAGTTATAGAGCTTTGTCTCAGCTGCCACTCAGATTGTTAGTCCTTGCCCCAAATCAATCTCCTTCCTTGTTGTCCTTGCCCCAAATCAATCTCCTTCCTTGTTGTCCTTGACTTTTTGTATTTATCACCATGTAATGAGAAATCCTATGCCTGATCACTTAACAAATAACTGGTCACACAGTACTGGATGTAATCCTCTTTAAATGTTATTGGCTAATTGTGCCACTGCCTAACAGGTTATATCAATAACCTCAGATATGCAGATGACACCACCCTTATGGCAGAAAGTGAAGAAGAACTCAAAAGCCTCTTGATGAAAGTGAAAGAGGAGAGTGAAAAGGTTGGCTTGAAGCTCAACATTCAGAAAACGAAGATCATGACATCTGGTCCCATCACTTCATGGGAAATAGATGGGGAAACAGTGGAAACAGTGTCAGACTTTATTTTTTTGGGCTCCGAAATCACTGCAGATGCTGATTGCAGCCAGGAAATTAAAAGACACTTATTCCTTGGAAGGAAAGTTATGACCAACCTAGATAGCATATTAAAAAGCAGAGACATTACTTTGCCAACCAAGGTCCGTCTAGTCAAGGCTATGGTTTTTCCCGTGGTCATGTATGGATGTGAGAGTTGGACTGTGAAGAAAGCTGATCGCCGAAGAATTGATGCTTTTGAACTATGGTGCTGGAGAAGACTCTTGAGAGTCCCTTGGACTGCAAGGAGATCCAACCAGTCCATTCTGGAGGAGATCAACCCTGGTTGTTCATTGGAAGGACTGATGCTAAAGCTGAAACTCCAATACTCTGGCCACCTTATGCGACGGGATGACTCACTGGAAAAGAGTCTGATGCTAGGGGGCATTGGGGGTGGGAGGAGACGGGTACGACAGAGAATGAGATGGTTGGATGGCATCACTGACTCGATGGACATGAGATTGAGTGAACTCCGGGAGTTGGTGATGGACAGGGAGACCTGGCATGCTGTGATTCATGGGGTCGCAGAGTCGGACACGACTGAGTGACTGAATTGAACTGAACTGAATAGGTGACCCTTTCTCCCTCTCTTTTTAAGACTCTCATGGTCCAGTACTACTTGGATATCTGAGATTACTAGAAAGATAATGAAATCTCCATTCCCACAACAATGATCACATATGAGTTGCATGCTTAGTAATGTAAACTTTTCCCCACTCTGGACTCATTCTTGATCTCTGCTTTTTTTATAAATTTATGTTAGAAACAATGAACTATTTCAAAGATCAGAAAATGGTTCTAAATCTGTAGTGAAAAACATTTTCTTATTGAAAATATTTCCTTTTCAGTTTTCCAATGAAATGTTGTATCATTTTGTTTGAGTGTCATTTTATTTGAAATGACACTTCAAACAAAGGATTTTTTTTCCCCTGAATTTATTTTTGTGGTTGGAGGGAGGAGAACAAGAAAAAAAAAAAGATAGTGTTAAACTGTAGTTTAGTAAAAGGTCACAAATGAAAATAATAATGTAGTCATTTACTAACTGGTAGTTAACATGTATCAAACATTTTATTTGCATCATTCCTTAATTCACATTTATCCCTGTAAGAATAGGCATCACCATCCTTTTCTTTGAACATGGGGAAACTGGAGGTCTATTTGTCAAACACTTACAGGGTAAATAAGCTGAAATTAGAACTCAGGTTTAGAGATATCAATCCAGTGTACTTTAAACTCCTCTCTGCTGGTTTGCAGGCCAAATATAGAAAAGTTATGTCATTTTTAAGACTATTAAGGAGCTTAAAAGTAATACAGATAAACACAAATTATATACTTAATAAGCCCTCATGTATTTATTAACAGTCTGAGACATAAATGGGCTTTTTCCACCTATTTGTGAGCAGGCTTTACAATAGGGACATCATGAGGAACGCTGGGCTGGAAGAAGCACAAGCTGGAATCAAGATTGCTGGGAGAAATATCAATAACCTCAGATATGCAGATGACACTACCCTTATGGCAGAAAGTGAAGAGGAACTCAAAAGCCTCTTGATGAAAGTGAAAGAGGAGAGTGAAAAGGTTGGCTTGAAGCTCAACATTCAGAAAACAAAGATCATGGCATCTGGTCCCATCACTTCATGGGAAATAGATGGAAAAACAGTGGAAACAGTGTCAGACTTTGTTTTTTTGGGCTCCAAAATCACTGCAGATGCTGACTGCAGCCATGAAATTAAAAGACTCTTGCTCCTTGGAAGGAAAGTTATGACCAACCTTGATAGTATATTAAAAAGCAGAGACATTACTTTGCCGACCAAGGTCCGTCTAGTCAAGGCAATGGTTTTTCCCGTGGTCATGTATGGATGTGAGAGTTGGACTGTGAAGAAAGCTGATCGCCGAAGAATCGATGCTTTTGAACTGTGGTGTTGGAGAAGACTCTTGAGAGTCCCTTATACTGCAAGGAGATCCAACCAGTCCATTCTAAAGGAGATCAATCCTGGATGTTCATTGGAGGGACTGATGCTAAAGCTGAAACTCCAATACTTTGGCCACCTCATGAGACGAGTTGACTCACTGGAAAAGACTCTGATGCTGGGAAAGGTTGGGGGCGGGAGGAGAAGGGGACGACGGAGAATGAGATGGCTGGATGGCATCACCGACTCTGTGGACATGAGTTTGAGTGTACTCCGGGAGTTGGTGATGGACAGGGAGGCCTGGCGTGCTGTGATTCATGGGGTCGCGGAGAGTCGGACACGACTGAGCGACTGAACTGAACTGAACTGAACTGAACCAGAAACATGAATTCAACAGTCATTAAAGCAGACATGGTATGACCTCTGCTTCTAAACACTTCCACAGCAGTTGCTCTGAGGAACTAATCAATTTGGATAGTAACAATTTCTTTCCTCAGTAAGTTATCTGGCTGGTAACTACTAAATAGGTAAAATTATAAGGCTCTGCTAGATATAGTAAACATAATGTGTATTGATAAATAGATATACTCTATATTATGCATATAATCCACTGGTATTATTTTTATGGATTTTAATGTTGGACCAATACTCTCAGGTGATAAGTGTATAAATTTCATTGGTAAGATTTCGATTTATAAAATCAGCTTCCTATGTTCTAACTTCTATGTTCTGATGGGAATGAAGGAGGAGAAAAACAAATCCATGATAAGAAATAAAAAGGAATGATGCACTGAAGGAAAATAATGTATGAAACAGTGTTCAGTTTTGGGTATACTGCTTACCTTATTTTCAAAAGTCATCAGATGACTGTAATATGAAAATACATTAAATCAGTAGGTGAAAGGAAATTTGGCATACCTTTTCAGCTTTCTGGTGCATCAGTTCACTGAACAGGTCTGTACAATCATTTATAAATTTTTCACTGACTACAAAAGTATCGCTAAAGACTATAGCTGAAGCCTGTTTGCTGAGTGCTCTCATTACATGTTGAAGCAATATTGCAGCGTCTTCAACTGATAAGGAACTGGGTAGCAGAGGCTAGAATTACAAACAAAATGAAAACAAAGTATAAATGCAATATAATACAGATCAACCATTTGTTATATATATGCTCTCCCTAAGTGATCTCATTAAGTTCAATGGTTTTGGAACCATCTATATGTTGATCGCCAAAGAATTGATGCTTTTGAACTGTGGTGTTGGAGAAGACTCTTGAGAGTCCCTTGGACTGCAAGGAGATCCAACCAGTCCATTCTAAAGGAGATCAGTCCTGGGTGTTCATTGGAAGGATTGATGCTAAAGCTGAAGCTCCAATAATTTGGCCACCTCATGCGAAGAGTTGACTCACTGGGAAAGACTCTGATGCTGGGAGGGGTTGGGGCCAGGAGAAGGGGACGACAGAATGAGATGGCTGGATGGCATCACCGACTCGATGGAGGTGGGTTTGAGTGACTCCAGAGTTGGTGATGGACAGGGAGGCCTGGCGTGCTGGCAGGGGTCGCAAAGAGTTGGACACGACTGAGCGCCTGAACTGAACTGATATGCTGAACAACCTCCCAAATTATATTTCTAATTTTATCACCACTCTGAACTCTGAAATCACATATCCTACTGCAGAGGTTAAAGCATCTGCCTCCAATGCGGGAGACCCGGGTTCGATCCCTGGGTTGGGAAGATCCCCTGGAGAAGGAAACGGTAACCCACTCCAGTATTCTTGCCTGGAGAATCCCATGGACGGAGAAGCCTGGTAGGCTACAGTCCACGGGGTGGCAAAGAGTTGGACACGACTGAGCGATGGAACGGAAGGGAACGGAACTGCTTCCCTAACCTACCTCGATGCATACCTAAAAATAGACATCTCAAACTTTAACATGTCCTATTCAAAACAACTTGGTTTGTGCCTCTGGATGTGCCCAGAACCCAGCTCCCATCTTCTCTTCCCCATTGTTCCCCCATCTTAACCAATGGACCCACTCTCCATTCCGTTGATTAGGCACTAAACCTACAAGTCACACTTTGTTCCTCTCATAAACTCACAATCTAACTTCAATTCTTGATATCTTTGCCTCCAAAATACATTTCTTCTTAGCTCTTTCTACTATCTGAAATTATCATTTTAATTAATATCCCTCTCCCTCCCCCAACCATGAAAGTATTCCTCCTGAGAGCTGTATCCTAATTCTTAAAATGGTCATATACTAGTGAAATACCAGCTGTCCTTGGCTTAAAGGAAGATTAAGAAGAAAAAGATAAAACATACTGCAATATCAACCCATGTTCCAGAGCTGATGGCTTCCTCTACTGATGCTTCCACCTGATCCACAAGTCCTTGGCCAACACAAGCTGCTTTCAAAAACAAGAGTTGTGTAGTCTTATATCTTTTCTTTATGTAGCTCACAGCATCTGGGATTCCAAGTCTGGACAAAGCATCAAATTCTAGAAATACATTACAAGATTGGAATAGAATTATTAATCACTCTTAGAATTCTTAGAAAACGTTAAGTTCTATCAAAATCTATTCTTTGGGAATGCATTGTATTTTAATAGAATTTCTAAAGAATAAAACACATCACAGCCTCTTTCCTGGTTATGTTACCTTGTGCCATGTTTGCATGTGTGCTCAGTCATGTCCAACTCTTTGAGATCCCATGGACCGTAGTGTGCCCTTCAGGCTTCTCTGTCCATGGAATTTTTCAAGCAAGAATACTGGAGAGGGTTGCCATTTCCAGGGGATCCTCCCAACCCAGGGATCAAACCCTTGGCTCCTGCCGCATCTCCTGCACTGCAGGCAGATTCTTTACTGCTGTGCCACTGGGGCCCTATGTTACACTCCCAAATTTTTATTACTAAACATATTTGTAGATAAGCTGCTTCAAGTACTTCATTAATCCTACTTTGTCTTTTACTCTCCAACTGAGGAGTCGAAGGGAAGCATGAGGACAAAAGACAAAAGGGCAATAAAAACAGAACTGAGGATAAAGGAATGTAATGATTAAAGAAACAAAAATTGAAATTTTGCTTATTACAGTTAGCTAAAGGAATGGAATTTATTTTTCAAATGTTTTATCAGACAACTGATGATAGCAATTCTCTAGTCTATTTTATACTAGTAAAAGATCTAGTATATAAAAAGTAAAATATTTAAGAGTTAAATTTTCTGCCATTAAAATTACTGGAGATAGCTACTAACCTCTCTCTGTCCTCAATAATACTATTTAAGAAAATTAATTACAACAAAATTTTAATTCAAGTCCTTGGCTGAAGGAACTGCAAAGGCACATTACAGAAAGTCAAGAAAATGTAAATCAAGCCAGTACTCATTCTAGCACACATTTAAACTGAACGTTAATGACTTATAGGTTTACTTATTTTTAGGTAACTTATCTCTTGGGTTTCTCTAGTGGCTCAGGCAGTAAAGAATCTGCCTGCAATGCAGGAGACCTGGATTAGATCTCTGGGTCGGGAAGATTCCCCTGGAGAAGGGAACGGCAACCCACTCCAGTATTCTTGCCTGGAGAATTCCATGGACAGAGGAGCCTGGTCGTCTACAGTGCATGGGGTAGCAAAGAGTCAGACATGACTGAATGACTAATACAAATACATGCACTACTTGTTTTAATGATTAAGTTCAATCAATGTATTTCATCCAAATGATGGAACCTCAGAAACAGAATTTAGTATAACTTCAATGTTTCTGAAATACTGGATAACTAATAAAAATGATAAATTTCACAGCCAAAAAAGTATTTCTAAGATTATGTAAATCAGGCAACTTTATAAGTTATAAAAAATAATTACTTTTTATGAGTTAAAAAGAACTGGAAGTATTTGATATACAGTATCACAATACTGGACGGAGAAGGCAATGGCAAGCCACTCCAGTACTATTGCCTAGAAAATCCCATGGATGGAGGAGCCTGGTAGGCTGCAGTCCGTGGGGTCGCTAAGGGTCAGACACGACTGAGCGACTTCACTTTCACTTTTCACTTTCACACATTGGAGAAGGAAATGGCAACCCACTCCAGTGTTCTTGCCTGGAGAATCCCAGGGATGGGGGAGCCTAGTGGGCTTCCGCCTATGGGGTCACACAGAGTCGGACACGACTGAAGTGACGCAGCAGCAGCAGCATCACAGTACTGGAAGGCTGGTAACAATCAATACCAGCTTTGGCCTTTCTACATTACAACTGTTCAGTGACTATGGAATTAAACTCAGTTGCATGACTCACAAAAACCTTCAATGTAACTACTTTCATATTCAAAGAGAACCACTCTAGTCTGCTGACCAACAGTGAAGTACATGTGTACTCACTCCCAGGGTTAATACAGTCTTTCTAAGAATGTGTTTAACGTTAGAAATGATTTTTCGTTTAAAGGAAAAAAAAAAAAAGTTACCCAGATAGTCATTCTGCCTGAGAAAAGAATCCACCCAAGTACTCTGTGTTCTGGAGTAAATGTCAGGGATAAACACTGCCTTATCCTGTCTCCCACCAACCACAGTGCCTCGTAAGCGTCCATTATTAACAAGTTCTTCAAGAACAGCTTAAAAGAAAAACAAACAGAAACAGAGAAGGTAAAAATCTCAAAAAGTAAAACACTTTACAATTTCACCATTTATTTATTATCCTTAAAAAAAGCAATTTTAAAATTCAAGGTGCAAACTAAATAAAGACATCATATTTTAGACAAAACTTTCCTGCCATTTAAGAGAATACTCATGTCATAAATTCAGGAAAATGTGTCAACTAGCTAAAGCTGTTGAACTGTAATTCAAACTAATTAATATTAATGTTGAACTGTTTAGTCTGAGTTATTTTGGAAAAACATTCCATTATCTATCTCATGATTAGATGACTATATACTTTCAGAATAGATAATACACAATCACTGGCGTAACCAAGTTCAATATTCTCATATTTAGAAAATCAAGACACCTGGATCCTATTAGAATCAACAGTGTAAAATGAAGCCATGAAAATATGTATAAATTATTACACTTCCACTGTTTAAACTGAAGCAACACATTTAAACCCTACCTATAACAGAAGTATAATGCCATGGTTAAGAGGATGGGTATTGACCCAGATAGCCTAAGTCCAAACTTCAACTTTGCCGCCTACTGGTGCTTCCATTAACACCAAATTTATGATTTTTATTTAAACTGCAACATTTAACTACACACTTTGTTGTTTTAAATATCAATCCCCTAAAAAAAAGATAAAGCAGATAAGTTATTTCGAAGTATACCAACAAGAACATTCAAAAGATGTCTGGGACAAAATGATTCAGGAAACTTAGCCCTTAACAGAAATAAAAATTAGTTTAAAAATGAATTTCAGAATTCCATTGCTGAGTAAATTAGAATCCATCAGAAAGGTCTAGATTTCAAACACATAATTTAAAATTTTGTGTGACTGTACAATACAAATCCAAGCTAAATTCAGACCAAAATTATCAAGTTATCAGTTATTACTTAAAGAAGTTTACATTATAATGAAATTCCACAAAACCCCAATTAAGCAGATAAAATACATCACACATTTAATTTTAAATTTGTCTTAAAAATTTATCTCCACATTCTGAAAAACAGTGAATAAAAATTAAATTTTTGGTTCTGTATTTGAATTTCTTTCTATTATTTAATTCTTATCCTTGCAAAGATACCTGAGTTGAAAAATTAAGCCACTGCTTTAAAAAATTATTCCAGCCAAGCTTAGGAAAAAAAAAAAAACCCTTCAAAACCTCTTAAGAGTGTCACAGATGAACAGTGAAAAAACTCAGCCATATATATACATATAAACTACTACATTGTTAATCAGCTGTACACCAATACAAAATAAAAAGTTTAAAGTTTGGAAAAAAAAAAGTTTCACACACAAAATAGGCAACGGACCAACATTATTTTAGAGAGATTACTGTATTTTTTAAATGCTAAGAATATACTTTTAATGCTATAAGCTTTTTGTAAAGTTTTTTTAGCCAAACACCCCATGGACGAGAGCCCACCAGCTCCTCTGTCTATGGCATTTTCTGGGCAATAATACTGGAGTGGGTTGCTATTTCCTACTCCAGAGGATCTTTCTGATCCAGGGATCGAACCCGGGTCTCCTGTATTGCAGGCAGATTCTTTACCATCTGAGGTACCTGGGAAGCCCCCACACACTTACTTCCATAAAAAAATTTAGTAAAAATTGATAAGAAACAAAGTGAAAACTATTCTGAATCCTAAAATTTTAAATCTCTCTTTATATGCATACACATAACAGAGTATTTTACACATACACGATTTAAAAAAAAATTCCATTCCTCCGGAGGTACCTAATACTAAATGGGAGATATAACAGATAAGATACATACATGAAAATGGTATAGAGAAACTTCACAACTAGACATATTTTAATAAGTTTTAAGATTAAAAGAGGTAAAAATATTATAATTAGTTAAGTTTTATATTTAGTCTATTCAAAAGCTAATTAAGTGAAAAGGAATTTAAATCAAACTCACAGTAAAGAAGCTGCTCCTGAAATCCATATCTTGAAATCAAAGAATTCACTGCTGTAGGCCTTTATGTAGAGGAAACAAAAACCTTTTTACTGATTATAGAGTTGAACATTGTTAGGAATTAAATAAACTAGGATGATTAGCTTATGAAAAACATAATTTAGAAGAAAAAGAAAAAGAAGGCAAAAATTGTACCAGAGATCAAGATGGTGGAAAAGAAAGATGTGGAGTTCACCTCCTCCCATAAATACCTCAAAAATACATCTACATGTGGAGTAATTCTCACAGAATACCTTCTGAAAGCTGACAGACCTCATACAACCAAAGCTGCAAGAAAGATCACCAAGAAACTGGGTACGAAGAAAAAAAGGAGTTGGAACAGGATCTATACCCTCAGGAAGGTCCTGTGAAAGAGGAAAGGTTCTTTCACTCTGGGAACCCCTTTCACTGGCTGAAATGTCAACCAGGACAGAAAGAGAGCTTCAGAGACTCAGAGGAGAGTGCAGTAACTGGTCTGCCACAGGCAGAACAGACAGAGATTGGCACTAACGGTCCTGACCACCTCGCTGCAATCCCCAGCCAAGGACACATGTCTGCTAGTGGATATTGCGGGCTGGGTGCTGAAACTTGGGGTCCAGGGGACAGACCTGGGGAGAGGACAGGGGTTGGCTGTGCAGAAACAGCCTGAAGGAGGTGAAGTGTGCTTCGGAGGTGTACACATGATTGAGCCCGAATCTGCTGTAGAAGCCCCACTGTTAATATGGGGCTTCTACCCTCGAGAGAAGAGAAGGGCAGGGCTCCACAACAGCATCTTTAATTTCTGTGTGCTCACAGCAGTGTGGCTCTTCCTTTATGGGCTCTGGGAGGATGCAAGAGCTGGAGTGATGCCCACATTTGGAGGTGGGGCTGAATTCTGAGCTATGTCTCAGTGGCTGATCGATCTATGGATTTACGCCATGCTGGTGGTTTTGCAAGCTCAGCACCTGTTGGACATACAAGCAGATTACTGGCGCTCCTGTGGCTGGGGCAGGTCTGGCATCAACAGTTGCAATCTTTGGGGGCACGCATATATATAGGCGGGACTGGGGTCTGTAGCTCTCATGGCAGGTTCAGGTGTGTGACCATGACAGTTTAGGTGCCTAACTACAGGGGACCTGAGCCTGTAGATCTGTGCTAGTGGTTTTGTGAGCACAGTGCTTGAGGGTAACCCAGGCCAACTGCCTGCATTCCCATGGTTGAGAAGGGGTCAAGGGCAATTCCAACCATGTACTTTATGAGCCGGCACGATGACTGACAGGCAACACCATAGAGTGGACAGCTTCTGCGAAGGAATTACGTAGTGGTTTCTCTCCCAGTCCTGCCTTTCTCGTACCACAGTTTTGAAATGGATCTGGGGACTTCTACTCCAACAACTGGGGAGCAGCTCTGTTCCTAACAGGGCTCTGAGAACCACAGAGCAAAGAGGAGGCCCTGCTCAATATCCACTGGAAGCTCTGGTCACAATACCAGTCACACCCCCATCAAGGGGATAATGGCCAGCACATACTGAGAAAAGACTTGACAGGCACCTGTACTAAAAAGAGTCCTCACACCAAATGTTAGATTCATGCAGGCTACCCAGGGATGCTCCCACATAAAATCAGTTCTCCAAGACCACAGTAGATAGCTATTTCTCGTAAATTAACAGAAAAGGGACCATACTCATTGAAAAGATCAAGATAATTCCCCTGTTAGGAAAAGAAAAAAAAAAAAAAAGAAACTTCTCTAGTCTATTAGACCCTGAGTTCAAAAAGGATGTAATAAAACTACTGAAGAATTAAGAAAGGTTATCAACAGAAATGCAGATCTCTGTAACTAGTAACTATAAAGAGGAATCAAGAAAAACTAGAAAACTCATTTGCTGAGATTAAAGCCAAGTTAAAGGCAATACATAGCAAACTGAATGATAAAGAAAATGAACAAATGATCTGGAAGGTAGAATAATGGAAATCACCCAATAAGAGCAGCAGAAAAAAAAGACAAATGAAAAAAATGAAAGCAATATATGAGACCTATGGGATAATAAAAAGTGTGCCAATCTATGCATAACGGGATCTCAGGAGAAGACAAAAGGGGATTGAAAACACTGGAAGAAATTATGGCTGAAAATCTCCCAAATCTAAGGAAGAAAACAGATAGCCAGGTAAAGGAAGCACAGAAACTCCCCCTCAAAAAATATGAACCCAAACAAACCCACAATAAGACATAATTAAAATAGCAAAGTTAGAGAAAGGTTTCTAGGCAGTAAAAGTAAAAACAGAGTTACAAAGGGAACCCACTTAAGCCTATCAACTGATTTCTCTACAAAAAGGTTTCAGGCCAGAAAAAAGTGACATTTGATGTCTTGAAAGGGAAACCTACAACTCAGCAAACTCTACCAGCAATATTGTCATTTAAAATAGGAAAGATAAAGAATTTCTTAGACAAGCAAAAACTTAAAAAAAAAATACAGCAATACTAAACCTATCCTAACAGAAATATTGAAAGGTCTTCTCTAAATAGAAAGAAGGGAAAATCTGTAGGGGGAATAAAATCACAGCTGGAAGTAAATCACTTAAATAGGCCTCTACACAGATTAAAAAAAATATTGTGAAAGAAAGTGACAATAACTACAATGACCAGCTAAAGGATAAACATGAAGGTGTGAAAGAGGACATCAAAATCATAAAATATGTGGGAGAAGAGTAGTAAAATATAGATTTTTAAGAGTAGGTTTCAGCCTATATGATTACCAGTTTGAAGCAAGGGTTTGGAATGTGTTAAAACATCTGAAATATAGGGTAATCACAAATCAAAAACACACAATAGATTCACAAAACCCTAAAAGAGAACAAAGCATAATACAAAAGAAAACCATCAAACTACAAAAGGAAAGACAAAAAGAAAAAGGAACCATTAATAAATACAAAACAATTGGAAAACAAGGTTTAAAATGGAAATATACACCAATAATTACCTTAAAGGTCAATAGACTAAATGCTCCAATCCAGAGTCAAAGAGTGGCAGATTGGATTAAAAAAAAAATAAGGGCCTAAAATATGCTGCCTACAAAATATCCACTTTAGGGGGCAAATGACACATATGGATTAAAAGTGAGGGGATAGATAAAAGTATATCATGCAAATAGCAGTGGCAAGAAAGAGAGGCTAGGAATACTCAAATGAGGAAAAATAAACTTTGAAATAGCATAAAAAAAGATAAACTAGGACACTAAATAATGATGAAACGATCAATACAAGAGGATATTACACTTGTTAACATATATACACCCAACATAGGAGCATCTGAATACATAAAACAAATACTAACAGACATAAAGGGA
Organism: Moschus berezovskii; assembly: GCF_049115385.1. NCBI lineage: Eukaryota > Metazoa > Chordata > Mammalia > Artiodactyla > Moschidae > Moschus > Moschus berezovskii. The sequence continues at coordinate 59,310,682 of NC_142469.1, forward strand.
GAAATTGATGGGAATACAATAATAGTAGGAGACTTTGGCACCATATTCACATCAACGGAGATATCTTCCAGACAGAAAATCAATGACACATTAGAACAGATTTAATTGATATTTTCAGGACACTACATTAAAAAGATTCAAGAATACACATAGTTTCCAAGTGCACATGGAACATTCTCAAGGAGTGACCACAGATGAGGCTATAAAACAAACCTCAACAAATTGAAGAGGGTAGAAATTATTTCAAGTATCTTTTTTGACCACAACAGTATGAAACTAGAAATCGACGACAGAAATAGAAACAAGAAAAAAAAAGTATTAGTGGAGACTACACAACATGCTGCTAAAAAAATAATGGGTCATGATGAAATCAAAGAGGAACGCTGAAAATACCTCAGGATAACTGACAATGAAAGCACAACCATACAAAATCTCTGGGATTGAGCAAAAGCAATTCCCTTAGAGGGAAGTTCACAATGATACAGGCCATTCTCCAAAAACAAGAAAAGAAAAATCTGAATTAAACAACCTAACTCCTAAAAAAAACCTATAAAAAGAAGAAAAAAAAAAAACCTACAATGAACAGAAGGAAGGAAATAATGAAACTCAGAGAAGCATAAATAAAATAGAGATTAAAAAAATAGAAATAATCCAATGAAAAAATGGGCGGAATACTTAAGACATACATTCCATAAAAGACATACAGATGGCCAATAGCCCCATGAAATAATGTTCAGCACTGCTAATTATTACAGAACTGCAAATCAAAACCACAATGAGATATCACCTAATACCAGTCAGAATAACCATCATCAAAGACTACAAATAAATGCTGGAGAGGGTGGAGAGAAAAAGGACCCCTTCTACACTGTTGGTAAGAATGTGAATCTGTACAGGGACTATGGAGAACAATATGGAGGTTCCTTAAAAAACCAAAAACAGAGCTACCATGTGATCCTGTAATTGTACTCCTGGGCATATAGCTAGACAAAACTATAATTTGAAAAAAACATGCATCCCAATATTCATTGCGGCACAGCAACCTAATATCCATTTAGTAACCTAAATGTTCAGTGACAGATGACAGGATAAAAAAGATGTGATACACCTCCCCCCACACACAGTGGGGTATTACTCAGCCATAAGAAAAATGCTGTCTTCTGCAGAAACACGAATGGAAGTCCAGACTATCATACTAACAGAAGTAAGTCAAACAGCAAATGATATTGCTTATATGTGAAATTTTAGAAAATTATATGAATAAACTTATTTACAAAATAGAAACAGACCCCAGACATAGAAAACAAATTTAGTTACCCAAAGAGAAAATGGGGGGAGAAACAGGGGAGGGATAAACAAAAAGCTTGGGATTAATACATATACACTACTAAATATAGGGCTTACATCGTGGTTCAGATGGTAAAAAGTCTGCCTGCAATCTGGAAGACCTTGGTTCAATTCCTGGGTAGGGAAGATCCCCTGGAGAAGGAAATGCCAACCCACTCTTGTATTCATGCCTAGGAAATCCCATGTACAGAGGAGCCTGGTGGGCTGTCATCCATGCAGTCACAAGAGTCAGACACGACTTAGTGACTAAACCACCACTGCTATACATAAACATAAACAAGAACCTACTGCATAGCATGGGCTTCCCTGGTGGCTCAGTTGGTAAAGAATCTGCCTGCAATGCAGGAGACAACCTGTAGTGGAGGAGATGCAGGTTCAATCCCTGGGTAAGGAAGCTCCCCTGGAGGTGGAAATGGCAACCCACTCTAGTATTCTTGCCTGGAAAATCCCATGGACAGAGGAGCCTGGTGGTCTACAGTCCATGGGGTCACAAAAGTTGGACACAACTTAGTGATTAACCTGCCACCCAAGCCAGGCTTCAGCAATATGTGAACCGTGAACTTCCAGATGTTCAAGCTGGTTTTAGAAAAGGCAGAGGAACCAAAGATCAAATTGCCAACATCCGCTGGATCACTGAAAAAGCAAGAGAGTTCCAGAAAAACATCTATTTCTGCTTTACTGACTATGCCAAAGCCTTTGTGTGGATCACAATAAACTGTGGAAAATTCTGAAAGAGATGGGAATACCAGACCACCTGACCTGCCTCTTGAGAAATCTGTATGCAGGTCAGGAAGCAACAGTTAGAACTGGACATGGAACAACAGACTGGCTCCAAATAGGAAAAGGAGTACGTCAAGGCTGTATATTGTCACCCTGCTTATTTAACTTATATGCAGAGTACATCAAGAGAAATGCCAGGCTGGAGGAAGCACAAGCTGGAATCAAGATTTCCAGGAGAAATATCAATAACCTAAGATATGCAGATGGCACGACCCTTATGGCAGAAAGTGAAGAACTAAAGAGCCTCTTAATGAAAGTAAAAGAGGAGAGTGAAAAAGTTGGCTTAAGACTCAACATCCAGAAAGCTTAGATCATGGCATCTGGTCCCATCACTTCATGGGAAATAGATGGGGAAACAGTGGCTGACTTTATTTTTTGGGGCTCCAAAATCACTGTGGATGCTGATTGCAGCCATGAAATTAAAAGACGCTTATTCCTTGGAAGGAAGGTTATGACCAACCTAGATAGCATATTAAAAAGCAGAGATGTTACTTTGCCAACAAAGGTCCGTCTAGTCAAGGCTATGGTTTTTCCAGTGGTCATGTATGGATGTGAGAGTTGGACTGTAAAGAAAGCTGATCGCCGAAGAATTGATGCTTTTGAACTGTGGTGTTGGAGAAGACTCTTGAGAGTCCCTTGGACAGCAAGGAGGTCCAACCAGTCCATCCTAAAGGAGATCAGTCCTGGGTGTTCATTGGAAGGACTAATGTTGAAGCTGACACTCCAATACTTTGGCCACCTCATGTGAAGAGCTGACTCATTTGAAAAGACCGTGATGCTAGGAAAGATTGAGGGTAGGAGGAGAAGGGGACGACAGAGGATGAGATGGCTGGATGGCATCACCGACTCAATGGACATGAGTTTGGGTAAACTCTGGGAGTTGGTGATGGACAGGGAGGCCTCACGTGCTGCGGTTCATGGGGTCGCAAAGAGTTGGACAAAACTGAGCGACTGAACTGAACTGAACCACTGTATAGCATAGGGAGCTATAGTCAATATTTTGTAATAATTTATAAGGGAAAAGAATATGAAAAATAATATATATACACACATATACATAAATATAACTGAATCACTTTGTTGTACACCTGAAACACAACACTGTAAATTAACTATATTGGAAATTTAAAAAGACAGAAAAAGAAAATCAATAAAACCAAGAGTTGGTTCTTTGAAAGGGTAAACAAAATTAGCAGACTTTTAGCCAGGCTTACCAAGAAGAAAAAGAAAGAAGCAAATAAAACAAGAAATGAAAGAGAAGAAATAATAATCAATATCACAGAAATACAAAATATCTGTTATAAGAGAATACTATGAACAATTACATGCCATCAAATTTAGACAACCCAGAAGAAATGGACAAGTTTCTAGAAATATACGGTCCACCAAAACTGAATTAAGCACAGAAAATTTGAACAGGCTGATCACTGTAAGTGAAATAGAATCTTTAATAATAATGATAAAAAACTCTCTGCAAACAAAAGTACCAGGCTGGAAGGCTTCAATGAGGAATTCTACCAAACGTACATAGAACTTATAATGATCCTTCTCAAACTCTTCCAAAATACTGAAGAGGAGGAAATATTCCAAAAGTCATTCTATGAAACTACCATCAGCCTGATACAAAAATTAGACAAAGATATACCTGAAAGTAGCACAACACTATAAACAACTGTACTTCAATTAAAAAAAGAAAAAAATATCAGCCCACCAAAACTGAATCAAGAAGAACTACATAATTTGAACAGACCTATCCCTAGAAGTAAAATAAAATCTTTAATTTAAAAGCTTTCTACAACAAAATTCCAGGGCTTGATGGCTTCACAGGCAAATTCTACCAACCACACAAAGGATTATATTGATCCTCCTCAAAATCTTCCAAAAGACTGAAGGGGAGGAAACACTCCCAAAGACATTCTATGAAGCCACAATCACCCTGATACCAAAACTAAACACACCATCAAAGAAAAGAAAAGAAAAGAAAATTACAGGTCAGTATATTTGATGAATATAGATGCAAGAAATATCAATAAAATATTAGCAAACTGCATCAAACAACACATAAAAAGACCATACATCATGACCAAGTAGAATCTATTCCAAGTTCACTAGAATGGTTCAACATACGCAAATGAATGTGATAAACCATATAAAGAAAAGAACAGAGAAAAACACATGATCTCAACAGATGCAGAAAAGCATTTGACAAACTTTCATTATAAGCAGATGACATGATACCATATATCAACACCCATTCATGATAAAAATTCTTACCAAAGTGGGTAAGACAGAACATATCTCAACATAATAAAGGCTATGTATGACAAATCCACAGATAAGGTAATACTCAATGGTGAAAAGCTGAAAACTTTCCTAATAAAATTTTGGTACAAGACAAGCGTGCCCACTCTCACCACTTCTGTTCAACAGAATATCAGAAGTCCTAGCTCCAGGAATTAGACAAGAAAAAGCAATAAAAGGTATCTAAAATGGAAAAGAAGAGGTAAATTTTTCATTATAAGCAGATGACATGACACCATATATAAAAAACTCGAAAGATTCCAAGAGATGAATCTACACATGGACATCACCAGATGGTCAATATTTTTTTTTGCAGCCAAAGTTGGAAGAAACTCCATACAGTCAGTAAAAACAAGACTGGGAGCTGACTGTGGCTCAGATCATGAGCCCCTTATTGCAAAATTCAGGCTTAAACTGAAGAAAGTAGGGAAAACCACTAGGCCAGGTATGACCTAAATCAAATACCTTATGATTATACAGTGGAGGTGAATAGTTTCAAGGGATTACATCTGGTAGACAGAGTGCCATAAGAACTACAGATGGAGGTTGATAACATTTTACAGGAAGGGGTGACCAAAACCATCCCAAAGAAAAAGAAATACAAGAAGGCAAAATGGTTGTGAGCAGGCTTTACAAATAGCTGAGAAAAGAAGCTAAAGGCAAGGGAGAATGGGAAAGACATACCCAACTAAATGTGGAGTTTCAGAGAAGAACAAGGAGAGACAAGACGGCCTTAGTGAACAATGAAAAGAAACAGAGGGAAACAACCGAATGGGAAAGACTAGAGATCTCTTCAAGAAAACTAGACATATTAAGGGAACATTTCATGCAAGGATGGGCATGATAAAGGACAGAAACTGTAAGGACCTAAGAGAAGCAAAAAGATTAAGATAGCAAGAATACACAGAAGAATTATATAAAAAAGTCTCAATGACCTGGATAACCATGATGGCATGCTCACTCACTAAGAGTAAGACATCCTGGACTGTGAAGTCAAGTGGGCCTCAGGAAGCATTACTATGAACAAAGCTAGTGGAGATGATGGAAATCCAGCTGAGCTATTTAAAATCCTAAAAGATGATGTTGTTAAATACTGAACTCTGTATGTCAGCAAATTTGGGAAACTCAGCAGTGGTCACAGGACTGGAAAAGGTCAGTTTTCATTCCAATCCCAAAGAGGGGCAATGACAGAGAATGTTCAAATTACTATACAATTGTGCAAGATTATGCTGCATGCTAGGCTTTAGCAGTTACATGAACCGAGAACTTCCAGATGTATAAGCTGGTTTCAGAAAAGGTAAAGGAACCAGAGATCTCTCGCCAATAGTTGTTGGATTACAGAAAAAGCAAGAGAATTCACAAAGACATACTTCTGCTTCATTGACTACACTAAAGCCTTTGACTGTGTGGATCTAACAAACTGTGGAAAAATCTTAGAGAGATGGAAACACCAGACCACCTTACCTGTCTCCTGAGAAACCTGTATGCAGGTCAAGAAGCAATTGTTAGAACTGGACATGGAATAATGGACTGGTTCCAATTGGGAAAGGAGTATGACAAGACTGTATATTGTCACCATGCTTATTTAACTTCCATGCAGAGTACATCATGTGAAATGCTGGACTGAATGAATTACAAGCTGGAATCCAGACTGCTGGGAGAAATATCAACAACCTCAGATATGTAGATGACACCACTCTAATGGCAGAAAATGAAGAGGAACTAAAGACTCTCTTGATGAGGGTCAAAGAGGAGAGTGAAAAACCTGGCTTAAAACTCAACATTCAGAAACTAAGATCATGGCATCTGGCCCCGTCATTTCATGGCAAATAGAAACTAAAAGAGTCGAAATGGTGACAGATTTTCTTTTCATGGGCTTCAAAATCACTGCAGACAAACACTGCGGCCATGAAATTCAAAGACGATTGCTCCTTGGAAGGAAAGTTATGACAAACCTAAACACATATTAAAAAGCAGAAACATCTCTTTGCTGACAAAGTTTGTATAGTCAAAGCTATGGTTTTTTCAGTAATCATATGTGGATTTGAGACTTGAAGAATAAAGAAGGTTGAGCACTGAAGAACTGATGTTTATGAATTATGGTGCTGGATAAAAATCTTGCAAATTGCTTGGACAGCAAGGAGATCAAACCAATCAATCCTAAGGGAAAGAAACTCTGAATATTCATTGGATGGACTGTTGCTGAAGCTAAAGCTCTAATACTTTGGCCTCCTGATGCAAAGAGACCACTCACTGGAAAAGATCTTGATGCTGGCAAAGAATGAAGGCAAAAGGAGGTAGGAGTGGCAGAGGATGAGATGACTGGATATCATCACCAACTCAGTGGACATGAATTTGGGCAAATTCCAGGAGATACTGAAGGACAGGGGAGCCTGGCATGCAGCAGTCCATGGGGCTGCAAAGAGTCAGACATGACTTAGTGACTGAACAACAACAAAAGACTCCACACAAAAACTACTAAAACTGATAAACGAATTAAGCAATGTAGCATGATACAAGATTAACATATAGAAATCTATTGGATTTCTTTACACTAATAATGAAAGGTATCAGAAACAGAAAGTAAAAAAGCAATCCTTTTTAAAACTGCATCAAAAAATACTTAGGAATAAACCTCATCAAAGAGGTGAAAGACTTATATGCTCAGAAGTACAAAACATTAACAAAGGAAACTGAAGATGATGCAAACAAATGGAAAGATATCTCATTTTTTGGACTGGAAGAATTAATATTGCAAAAATGACCACAGTACCCAAAGCAATCTACAGATTTAATGTGATCTGTATCAAATTACTCATGACATTTTTCACAGGACCAGAAAAATCCTAAAATTTATATGAAACCATAAAAGACCCAGAATTGCCAAAGCAATCCTGAGGAAAAAGAACAAAGCAGGAAGCTCAACCCTCCCAGACTTCAGACAATATTTTAAAGCTATAGTAATCAAAACAGCACGGTACTGGCACAAAAACAGACATCTAGATCAATGGAACAGAAAAGAGAGCCCAAGGAATTCCCTGGTGGTCCAGTGGTTAGGACTCTAAATTGCCATTGCTGATGGCATAGGTTCAATCCCTGATTGGGGAATTAATATCCTGCAAGCCACATGGCAAAAAAAAAAAAAAAAAAAGCCCCCCAAAACAAAATACAGAGAGCTTAGAATAAACCAACCACTCATGGTCAATTTATCTTTGACAAATGAGGCAAGAATATACAGAGAAGAGTCTCTTCAGGAAGTGGTGTTTGGAAAGCTGGAGAGCCATATGTAAATCAATGAAATCAGAACACTCCCTCACACCGTACACACACAAAAAAACTCAAAATGGCTTAAAGACTTAAATGTAGGACATGACACCATAAAACGCCTAGAAGAGAACACAGGCAAAAGATTATCTGATATAAATTGTAGCAATGTTCTCTTAGGCCAGCCTCCTAAGGCAACAGAAATAAAAGCAAAAATAAACAAATGGGACCTATTCAAACTTACAAGTTTTTACACAGCAAAGAAAAACATAAACAAAATCAAAGGACAGCCTACATATTGGGAGAAAGTATCTGCAAATGATGTGACCAACAAGGGATTGATTTCCAAAATATACAAACAGCTTACATATCTCAAAAAAAAAAAAAATCAAAAAACATGCAGAAGACCCAAATAGACATTTCTCCAAAAAAGAAATACAGATGGCCAATACACACATGAAAAGATACTCAATGTAACTAGAGAAATGCAAATTAAAACTTCAATATGGTATTACCCTCACATGGGTCAGAATAGCCATCATCAAATAATAAATACTGGAGAGGATGTGGAGAAAAGGGAACCCTCCTACACTGTTGATGGGAATGTAAATTGGTAAAGCCACTATGGAAAACAGTATCAGTTCAGTTCAGTTCAGTCGCTCAGTCGTGTCCAACTCTTTGCAACCCCATGAATCACAGCACGCCAGGCCTCCCTGTCCATCACCAACTCCCGGAGTTCACTCAAACTCATGTCCCTCGAGTTGGTGATGCCATCCAGCCATCTCATTCTCTGTTGTCCCCGGCTTCTCCCACCCTCAATCCTTTCCAGCATCAGAGTCTTTTCCAGTGAGTCAACTCTTCCCATGAGGTGGCCAAAGTATTGGAGTTTCAGCTTTAGCATCAGTCCTTCCAATGAACACCCAGGATCGATCTCCTTTAGAATGGACTGGTTGGATCTCCTTGCAGTCCAAGGGACTCTCAAGAGTCTTCTCCAGCACCACAGTTCAAAAGCATCAATTCTTCGGCGATCAGCTTTCTTCACAGTCCAACTCTCACATCCATACATGACCACAGGAAAAACCATAGCCTTGACTAGACGGACCTTTGTTGGCAAAGTAATGTCTCTGCTTTTTAATATACTATCTAGGTTGGTCATAACTTTCCTTCCAAGGAGTAAGCGTCTTTTAATTTCATGGCTGCAATCACCATCTGTAGTGATTTTGGAGCCCCCAAAAATAAAGTCTGTATGGAGGCTCCTTAAAAAACTAAAGTTGCCATATGATCCAGCATTCCTGCTTCTGGTTATATAAACCAGTCAAAACTATGATTCAAAAAGATGCATGTACCCAATGATCAAAGCAGCGCTATTTACAACAGGTAAGACATGGACGCAACCTAAGATTCCATCAACAGAGGAATGGCTAAAGATGTGGTACATATATACAATGGATTACTACTCAGCCATAAAAAAGGATAAAATAATGCCATTTGCAGAAATATGAATAGACCTAGAGATTAACATACTAAGTGAAGTTAAGTCAAACACAGACAGATATGATATAGTATCACTTGGATGTGAAATCTAAAATATGATACAAATGCTCTTATTTAAAAACAGAAACAGACTAAGACACAGAAAACAAACTGATGGTTACAAAGGAGAAAAGTGGTATGAGACGGATAAATTAGAAGCTTGAGATTAGGAGACACTAATTACTATAAATAAATAAGGTTCTACTGTATAGCACAGGGAATTATATTCAATACCCTGTAAACTGTAATGGAAAAGAACATGAAAAATATATACATATATATGTACACCTGAATTACATGCTTTACATGAGAAATGAACACAATACTGTAAATTAACTTCAAAAAAAAAAAAGAAACTGCACCAAACTTTACATCCTTAAGCAGAATTATGCTACTGAAATACCAGGCAATTGATCTGTCTTCCTATTCCAGGATCAACTTCCTTTCAGACCAAAATTTAACTTCAGATTTAATGATCTTGATCCTGGGTGTTCACTGAAGGACTGATGTTGAAGCTGAAACTCCATAACTTTGACCACCTCACGAGAAGAGCTGACTCATTTGAAAAGACCCTGATGCTGGGTAAGATTGAGGGCAGGAGAAGGGGACAACAGAGAATGAGATGGTTGGATGGCATCACCGACTCAATGGACATGAGTCTGGGTAGACTTCAGGAGTTGGTGATGGACAGGGAGACCTGGCATGCTGTGGTTCATGGGGTCACAAATAGTCGGACATGACTGAGTGACTGAACTGAACTTAATGATCTTGACTATCTGCCTTGCCCTTTATTATATTTTAAGTTTTTGTTTATTCTTTCTGTCTGAGAGACTGTCCTCACCTGGGAAGTCACTGAATCTTATATGAATTTATTTTTGAAGAAAAATGAGATCATACACAAACTGAAAGGAAACTGGAATGCTGTATTCCAGTTAAGGAATTTGACTGGGAGAAATCCACTTTAACCTCTTTTGTTTATCAGTATTTTCTGTAATGACTACACATATTTTTAAAAACAGCTTTAATGAGATATATAAAACTTACATATAAATCTAACCAATTCTAAATATAGAATTCAATGACCTCAATAAATTAATAGAGTTGAGCAACCAACACCACAATCCAGTTTTAGAAGGTTTCCATCACCCAAAAAGTTTCTTCCTAGATGTCTGCAGTTAATTTCTGTTGCCACTTGTAACCTAGAGAACCACTGATCGGATTTCTGCCTCTACAAATGTGACTTTTTAGAGAAAAAATGTTGAATGGAGTCAATATGTGTCTTGTGCATCTGGCTTCCTTTAGTTAGCATGTTTTTGAGGTTCATGAATAATAAAGCAGGGATCAGCATTCATTCATTTTTACTGCTTAAAAGAGTATTCTGGTATATGAATATACCCTATTTTGTTGTTTGTATCCATTATCAGTTGATGGACACTTGGATTATTTCCAGTTTGGGGCTATTATGACTAATGCTGCTATGAAGATTTGCTTTCATGTCTTTGTGTGGAGATATGCTTTAATTTCTTTTGGATAGATTCTTGTGACTGCTTTTCTTTTATAATAATTATAATTTACTTTTTTCTGACTTCAATTCTTTTCTTCCCTATTTATTTTAAGCCAATTATACCAGTTCTCTGGTTTAGGTTTAGTCAGTATTTTTGTTCTTATGCACTAGCCAGAGACTCTTGCAGGGCACAACAAAATCCTTTACTCTCTAGGATCCAGGGAAAGAAAGGAGCAGTAACCACATGAGACTGAGCCAGACCTGCCTCAGTGTTTGAGGATTTACTGGAGAGGCATGGGTCAGCAGCGACCTGCCATGGGGACAGGGACACTGCTGCCAGCAGTCCTAGGAGGTGCATCTTGTTGGCATAAATCCTCTTGGAGGAGCTTGTCATTAGGTCTAACAGAGACTATACCCGCTTCAAAGAGACTAAAAGACTCCAGGACTGGGCCATCTCAGGCCAAACTACAGGGAGGGAGCACAGTCCCACCCATTAGCAGATAATTGGATTAAACATTTACTGAGCATGGCCCTGCCCACCAAAGTGAAACTAAGTTTTCGCCACAGCCAGTCTCTCCCAACAGGAAGCTTGCACTAGCCTCTTATTCTTACTCATCAGTGGGCAGAGAGAATGAAAACCACAATTACAGAAAACTAACCATATGATCACATGGATCACAGGCTTGTGTATCTCAATAAAACTGTGAGTCATGCCACGTAAGGCCACCCAAAATGGACAGGTCATGGTGGAGAGTCCTGACAAAATGTGGTCCACTGGAGGAGGGAATGGCAAACTACTTCAGCATTTTTACCTTGAGAACCCCATGAACATCATGAAAAGGCATGACACTGAAAGATGAACTACCCAGGTCAATATGCTATTGGAGAAGAGCAGGGAAATGCTCCAGAAAGAATGAGGAGGCGGAGTCAACATGGAAATGATGCCCAGTTGTGGCTGTATCTGGTGGTTAAAGTAAAGTCCGAAGCTGTAAGGAACAGTACTTATTGTGCAGGAACCTAGAATGTTAGCTCCATGAATCAGGGTAAATTGGAAGTGGTCAAACAGGAGATGGCAAGAGTGAACATTGACATTTTAGGAATCGGTGAACTAAAATGGATGGAAATGGGTGAATTTAATTCAGATTACCATTATATCTATTACTGTGGGCAAGAATCCTTAGAAGAAATGGAGTAGGCCTCAAAGTCAACAAGAGTCTGAAATGCAGTACAAGGGTGCAATCTCAAAAACGACAGAATGATCTGTTTGTTTCCAAGGCAAACCATTCAACATCATAGTAATTCATGTCTATGCCCCAACCACTAATGCTGAAGAAGATGAAGAATGGTTCCGTGAAGACCTACAAGACCTTCTAGAACTAACATCAAAAATAGATGTCCTTTTCATAACAGGGTATTAGAATGCAAAAGCAGAAAGTCAAGAGATAACCTGGAGTAACAGGGAAGTTTGGCCTTGGAGTACAAAATGAAGCACGGCAAATGCTAACAGAGTTTTTCCAAAAGAATGCACTAGTCATAGCAAACACCCTCTTCCAACAACACAAGAGATGACTCTACACGTGGATCATCAGATGTTCCGTACTGAAATCAGGCTGATAATATTCTCTGCAGCTGAAGATGGAGAATATGTATACTATCAACAAAAGCAAGACCAGGAGCTGATGGTGACTCAGATCTTGAACTCCTTATTGCAAAATTCAGACTTAAATAGAAAAAAGTAGGGAAAACCACTAGGCCCTCAGGTATGACCTAAACCAAATCCCTTATGATTATACAGTAGAGATAACAGATTCCAGGGATTAGATCTGATAGTGTACCTGAGACACTGTAGACAGAGGTTCATAACACTGTATAAGAGATGGTGACAAAACCACCCCCAAGAAAAAAAAATGCAAAAGGCAAAATGGTTGTTTGAGGCAGCCTTACAAATAGCTAAGAAAAGAAGAGACGCAAAAGACAAAGAAGAAATGAAAGATATACCCATCTGAATGCAGAGTTCCAAAGAATAACAAGGAGAGAGAAGAAAGCCTTCCTCAGTGATCAGTGCAAAGAAATAGAGGAAAACAATAGAATGGGAAAGACTAGAGATCTCTTCGATACCAAGGGAACATTTCAAGCAAAGATGGGTTCAACAAAGGACAGAAATGGTATGGACCTAACAGAAGCAGAAGATAGTAAGAAGAGGTGGCAAGAATACATAGAAGATACAAAAAAGATCTTCATGACCCAGATAACCACAATGGTGTGATCACTCACCTAGAGCCAGACATCCTGTAATGTGAAGTCAAGTTGTCCTTAGGAAGCATCACTACGAGCAAAGCTAGCAGAGGTGATGGAATTCCAGTTGAGCTATTTCAAATCCTAAAAGATGATGCTGTGAAAGTGCTGCATTCAATTTGCCAGCAAATTTGGAAAACTCAGCAGTGGCCACAGGACTGGAAAAGGTCAGTTTTCATTTCAATCCCAAAGAAAAGTAATGCCAAAGAATGTTCAAACTACTGCACAATTGCACTCTTTCACATGCTAGCAAGATAATGCTCAAAATCCTTCAAGTGAGGTTTCAACAGTATCTGAACCAAGAAATTCCAGATGTTCAAGCTGGATTTAGAAAAGGCAGAGGAACCAGAGGTCAAATTGCAAACAACCACTGGACCACAGAAAAACGAAGGGAATCCAGAAAAACATCAATATCTGCTTCACTGATGACGCTAAAATCTTGACTACATGGATCACAACAAAATGGAACATTTTTAAAGAGATGGGAATATCAGACCATCTTAACCTGCCTCCTGAGAAACCTGTATGCAGGTCAAGAAGTAACAGAACTGAACATGGAAAAATGGACTGGTTCAAAATTGGGAAAGCAGCACATCAAGGCTGTAAACTGTCCCTTGCTTATTTAAATTATATGTGGAGTACATCATGTGGAATGCTGGGCTAGATGAAGCATAAGTTGGAATCAACATTGCTGGGAGAAATATCAATAACTTCAGATATGCAGATGACACTACTCTAAGGGCAGACAACGAAGAGGAACTAAAGAGCTTGATGAGGGTGAAAGAGGAGAGTGAAGAAGCTGGCTTAAAACTCAACATTTAGAAAACTAAGATCATGGTATCTGGTGCTATCACATCTTGGGGAAAAAATGGAAGTGATGGCAGATATTATATTTTGGGGCTCCAAAATCACTGTGGACAGTGACTGCAGCCATGAAATTAAAAGACACTTGCTTCTTGGAAGAAAACTATGACAAATCTAAACAGTGTATTATACAGCAGAGATATCACTTTCCCAAAAAAGGACCATCTAGTCAAATCTATGGTTTTTCCAGTAGTCATGTATGGATATGAAAGTTTGACCATCAAGAAGACTGAGTACTGAAGAATTGATGCTTTCGAATTGTGCTAGAGAAGACTCTTCAGAGTCCCTTGGACAGCAAGGAGATCAAACCAGTCAATCCTAAAGGAATTCTAGCCTAAATATTCATTGGAAGGACTGATGCTGAAGCTCCAACACTTTGCCCACCTGCTGCAAAAAGCTGACTCATTGGAAAAGATCCTGACGGTGGGAAAGATTGAGGACAGGAGAAGAAAGATGAGCTGGTTGGATGGCGTCACCAATTCAATGGACATGAGTTTGAGCAAACTCCAGGAGATATGAAGGACAGGGAAGCCTAGTGTGCTGCAGTCCATGGGGTCACAAAGAGTGGGACATGACTGAGCAACTGAATAACAAAAATATTACTAACAGATTTTTAAGTCATTCAAACTACTTGACCCTCTCTTGTTGACTATTTAAGACATTATAATTTTTCCATATGACAGACCTAGGAGAGCAGAAAATATTAATTCAAAATATGACTTAATATTTAAAACCTCTGTATGAGGATTTTTGACTAAATTATTATTTCTACCAAATTTCTATATAGGCCAATTTGGTTTTATTATTTTATTTAAAATATTCAGCTAAATTATCTACAATTCCTGAAACCAATTATCCTCTTCATGGATCACTGTCTTGTGGTGGTGAAGGGGCATGTCAAACTCAGTGAAGCTATGAGCCATGCCATATAGGGCCACAAACACAGACGGGTGAAGTGGAGAGTTCTAACAAAACATGGTCCACTGGAGGAAGGAATGGCAAACTATTCCAGGATTCTTGCCATGAGAACCCAATGAACTGTATAAAAAGGCAAAAAGATATAACACTGAAACATGAGGCCCACAAGTTAGATGGTGTCCAATATGCTACCAGAGAAGAGCAGAGGACAACTACTAATAACAGCTCCAGAAACAATGATGTGGCTAGTCCAAAGCGGCAGTGATGCTTGGTTGTGGATGTGTCTGGTGATGAAAGTAAAATCCAATACTATTAAGAAAAGTATTACATAGGAACCTGGAATGTTAGGTCCACAAATCAAGGTATATTGGACGTGGTCAAGCAGGAGATGGCAAGAGAAAACACTTACATCTTAGGAAAATCAGTGAACTAAAATGGATGGGGAATGAGTGAATTTAATTAAGATGACCATTATATCTACTACTGTGGGCAAGAATCCCATAGAGGAAATGGAGCAGTCCTTATAATCAACAAAAGTCTAAAATGCAGTACCCTTGGGTGCAACCTCAAAAAGGACAGAATGATCTCGGTTCATTTCCAAGACAAGCCATTCAACATCAGAGTAAGTCAAGTCTATGTCCCAACGGATGTGGAAGAAGCTGATCAGTTATACAAAGACCTACAAGACCTCCTAGAATTAACACCAAAAGAATACATCCTATTTAACAGAGGGGACTGGAACGCAAAAGTAGGAAGTCAAGATACCTGGAATAACAGGCAAGTTTGGCCTTGGTGTACAAAACGAAGCAGGGCAAAGGCTAACAGAATTCTGCCAAGAGAAAACACTGGTCAAAGCAAACACCCTTTTTAAACAAAACAAGAGACGACTTTACACAGGGACATCACTAGATGGTCAATATCAAAATCAGACTGATTACATTCTTCGTAGCCGAAGATGGAAAAACTGTATACAGTCAGCAAAAACAAGACCTGGAGTTGACTGTGCCTCAGGTCATCAGCTCCTTATAGCAAAATTCATGCTTAAACTAAAAAAAGTTGGGAAAACCACGAGGCCAATCAGGTACGACCTAAATCAAATCCCTTATGATTGATCTAGTAAATAAAGTGCCTGAAGAACTATGGACAGAGGTTCATAATATTGTATAGGAGGCAGTGAGGAAAACCATCCCAAAGAAAAAGAAATGCAAGAAGGCAAAGTGTCTGAGCAAGCTTTACAAAGTGGTTGTCTGAGGAAAGGAGAATTGAAAAGCAAGGGAGATAGGGAAAGGTATACTCAACTGAATGCAGAGTTTGAGAGAAAGGCAAGGTCACAGGAAAAGGTCTTCGTCAATGAACAGTGCAAAGAAACAGAGGAAAACAACAGAATGGAAAGACTAGAGAGCTCTTCTAGAAAACTGGATATATCAAAGGAACATTTCATCCAAAGAGGAGCACAATAAAGGACACAAACTATATGGACCTAACAGAAGCAGAAGTGATATAGAAGAGACAGCAAGAATCCACAGAAGAACTGTAGAAAGAAGATCTTAATGACCCAGATAACCATGTTGGTGTCATCACTCATCCAGAGCCAGACATTCTAGAAGTGTGCAGTCAACTGGGCCTTAGGAAGCACTGTTGTCAGTAAAGCTAGTGGAGATGATGGAATCCCAGCAGAGCTACTTAAAATCCTAAATGATGATTCTATTAAAGTGCTGCACTCAATATGTCAGCAAATTTGGAATATTCAGCAGTGGCCCCAGGACTAGAAAACTTCAATCTTCACCCCAAATCCCAAGGGTAATAATAAAGATGTCCGAACTACCAGACAATTATATTCATCTCCCAAGCTAGTAAGGTTATACTAAAAATCCTTCAAGCTAGCCTTCAGTGGTATGTGAACTGAGAATGTATAGATATTCAAACTGGGTTTAGAAAAGGCAGAAGAACCAGAGATCAAACTGTCAACATTTGCTGGATCACAGAGAAAGCAAGGGAATTCCAGAAAACTATCTACCTCTGTTCGACTGACTACATTAAAGACTTTGACTGGTGGATCACAACAAACTGTGGAAAACTATTAAAGAGATGGGAATACCATACTGTATTATCTGTTTCCTGAGAAACTTGTAGACGGGTAAAGAAGCAATAGTTAGAACCTTGTATGGAACAACTGACTAGTTCAAAATTGAGAAAGGCATATGACAAGGCTGTTTATTATCACCCTGTTTCTTTAACTTTTATGCAAAGCACATCATGTGAAATGCTGGGCTGGATGAGTTACAAACTGGAATCAAGATTGCTGGGAGAAATATCAACAACCTCAGATAGGCAGATGATACCACTTCAATGGCAGAAAGCGAAGAGGAAGCAAAAAGCCACTTGATGAGGGTGAAAGAAGACAGCAAAAAAGCCAGCTTAAAATTCAATATTAAAAAAACTAAGATCATGGCATTTGATTCCATCCCTTCATGGCAAACAGAAAGGGAAAAGGTAGAAGTAGTTACAGATTTCCTCTTCCTAGGCTCTAAAATCACTGCGGATGTTGACTGCAGTCATGAAATTAGGAAACGAATGCTTCTTGGCAGGAAAGTTATGACAAACCTAGACAGTGTATTAAAAAGCAGAGACACCCCTTTGCTGACAAAGGTCTGTATAGTCAAGGCTATTGTCTTTCCAATAGTCACGTATGGATGTGAGAGCTGGACCATAAAGAAGGCTGAGCGCCAAAGAATTGATGCTTTTGAACTGCAGTGCTGGAGAAGACTCTTGAGAGTCCCTTGGACAGCAAGGAGATCAAACTAGTCAACCCTAAAACAAATCAACCCTGAATACTCATTGGAAGGACTGATGTAGAAGTTGAAGCTCCAATACTCTGGCTAACCTGATGTGAACTGCTGACTCACTGGAAAAGACCCTGATGCTGGGAAAGACTGAAGGCAGAAGAAGAGGGTGACAGAGGATGAGATGGTTGGATGGCTTCACCAATTCAATGGACATGAACCTGGGCAAACTACAGGAAATGGTGAAGGACAGGGAGGGCTGGTGTGCTGCAGTCCATGGCTTGCAGAGTTCGACACGATTTGGCAACTGTACAACAACAAACCAATTAGATCCAATTACACACTATGAATTTTGCTCTCCTCTCTGTTTATCTTATTACAAGCTTCTCATGTTTTTTATTTTCTGTTCCTTTCTATCTGAACGTATCCCTATAAACATGCAAAGGGCTCCTTCAAGAACTTTACCTTAAAACTACTGGGTGCATAAACTATTGTGGGTGTTCAATAAAAGTTTAATTGGACTGCACAAAATTTCTACCTTTTTTAGTACGATGAAACTTAGCTGCTGGGTTTTTATTTCAACTTGGAATTGCAATGTAGTTTACCTATATATCTCATTCTTCTAACTAATTACTTCAGTGTGAACTCATGGTTTTTGATACACAAAAATAAAAATGCAAAAAAGAAAATACATATATAGGGGTGTACATGTATGCTGTCATTGTGCCACTCAGTCGTGTCCAACTCTTTGTGATCCCATGGATGCCAGGCCTCCCTGTCCTCCCATGTGTATCCTTTAACTTGTCTGCTGAGGGCTTGGGAGCAGGAACAACCCAAACAGCAATAAACAATCTAGTGTCCAGATCTTGGTTTCTAAATACTCTACTAAAAGGAACCATGGGTCCTTGGAGAAATGACTGAATCTAAGGTCGAACAGGTAAAGGATGAACTGAGCCTGGAACTCCTTCATGTATTAGAAAGAAAAGAAGTGCTGGAAAGATTGAGAAATGTCAAAAGAACAGAGAAGCCAGGCTGAAGGGCATTCCACTAGCCTAAATCAGAGCCAACTTGAAAATCTAAATAATGATAACAATGGACTATAATCCAAAGAATAATATAGAAAGCCATAAGTCTGTAGTGATTTAATAAATGAATAAATTGAAAATATGATGAAAAACAGGGTAACTAACAAGATCTCAATTTGCCCTCCCCACAAATAATTATAAAGGGAAACAAAAAACCTTAATGAGAAATCTACATACCTTCTTATTAAGAAGTTACAATGTACCTCATCAGTAATTCCTGGAGAAGGAAATGGCAACCCACTCCAGTATTCTTCCTGGAGAATCCCATGAACAGAGAAGCCTGGCAGACTACAGACCATGGGGTTGCAAAGAGTCGGACACGACTGAGCGCAACACAGCAGCATCAGTAATTGGAAAAATCTAAATTGCATGCCACCTGATAGGGTGCAATGACAAAAACATATAATCACTTCTGTGATATTCCTGCCAATGATGAAAAACCTGAATTATCAGTAGAAAGAAGTAGCAGAAAGAATGAATATTCTCACGAAAGTAAGGTAGGTATTCGAGATTGAAAGTGACCAAGGAGACTTGACAATTAAATGCAATATGTGATTCTGAACTGGATCCTTTTTCTATAGAGAATACTATTAGGATTCAACTGGTAAATCACAAATGGGATCCAAAGACTGGATGGTAGTAATGGATCAAGGTCAATTTTCTGATTTTGATGTCTGTATTGTAGTTTTATAGGACACTGCCCTTGTTTGTAGGAAACAAACTAAAGTATTTCTGGTTATGGGACATAATGTCAACTACTTTCTTTCAAATGAGACAGAATTTGAAAAAAAGGTTCTCTTTCAACTTTTCTATTAATATAAACGTCATATTAAAAAAAAAGAGAGAAAGAATACTATTGCATTAGATTGTGAGCTCTCTCTTCTAACCTTCTAGTGTTTTGTTCTACTAGGGCCCTGCATGTATCAGGTATTCAATGAGCACGTCTGATTTACTGAATGACAAAAGGAAATCACTGTGGCTGCCATGCAAAAGAGTATCCTGAAACACAGTAAGAATAGAAGAGGAGGGACTTGTTAGAAAGCGACTAAAACAGTCCAGTAAAAAATGGCCTGAATTGGTGAGAATGGTGACGTCAGAGAAGTAAAGATTACATAAATATTTAGAATATGAATTCAAAAGATGCTGTGTTATGGAAACGGAGGTGAGAGAAAGGATGGCATAAAGGACAACTTCCAGTTTTCTAGCAAAACCAACCTGATGATGGCATTTACTGATAATGGAAACACAAGTGGAAGAATTCAGAAGAGATGAGGAGTGGGACAGCTCAGGACAGTGAGTTAGTTTAAATATGTTGAATTTGAGGCACTTGTAAAACACTTCAATAGAGATACTGTACAAGTTGTACGTGTCTGGAATTTAAAAGTAAAAGCACCTATGCAGGTAGTGCAGGACTGAGAAGAGAAGATGGCCTGAAAGAAAACTTTCAAGGCTAGTGAATGGAGGAAGAGCCAGAAAAGCTGACTTATACCGCACAGCCAAAAGAGGTAAGATGAAACCAAGAAACTGTGGTGTTAAAAAAAAAAAGAGAGAGAGAGAGAGAGGAGAACATTTCAAGAAGAAGACATAATTGGAGTTAAATGGTGCTCCAAAGTCAAGTAAAACAAGGATAGGAAATACCCATTAGACTTAACGAGACTGACATCATTGCTATGTAAGTGGAAGAAGCCAGATGGGTAAGCTGAGAAGTGACAGACGGTAAGAAAACTGAGACAATAACTGTAGACATCAATTTGAGATGGTTCCCTTTAAGGAAAGGAATAAACAAGATGGTAGAGGGAATGGAATCCAGGGCTAAGAGAGGTTTGATTGTTTTAAAATGGAGAAATCTGGACATTTATATGCTGGGGGACCAAAAAAACCACTGATATAAATTTAATGACACAGGAGTAAAGAGAAAACTGAGAATGTAGGTTTTCTTAATTCCACACTGGAGTTTTTCACAGAGGCCCCAAACATTCAGTTAAAGTGATTTTGAAAGTACAATGGTTATTCATTAGACTACTAGAATTTTATTTAGTAAAGAGTTCTAAAGTCATCCAGCACCATCTGAGGCTCAAAGAAGTTAGGTGACTAACTTACCTGCTCAAGGTCACATGGTTACTATATGATAGAGCTATGACCCAGGGGTTTCTGACTGCATGCTCGTTCCATGATCTCAGAGTGACTTTATATATGATCTGGATATTCTGCAGAAGTGCATTTGGGTCTTAAGGGTGGTGACGGTAGGAGAAAGAGATGTGGGTTGGAGAGAATGTGGACACATTCTAGAGCCTGGAATTCCCATTCCTATTTCATGGAAGTTCCCTTTCTGTTTAATAAACTAGGGTCCTGAATAAGATTTAAGGAAAAAAAAAAAAGGCAAACAATGAACAAAGAAATGTAAAAATACACATACTTTAAAACTTGCTTACCGGGTAATAGCACTGAACAGTCCACGGATGCGTGCTTTATGTCTAGATACAAAAGCTTCAGTAAATATTACTCCTCTGTTATCAAGATCAATGTGTCCGTTAATAATTCTACCTAGTCGCTGAGTTAGTGCCTGAGGGTAAAGATGGATGAAACTTCTTATTAAAATGATAGAACAAAATTACAGATTTACATTTGTTACAGGTTTACTAAAGTCATGCTGCATGCTGATGTTGTATTAATCATTCGATTGAGTAATTTCAGCAAGCATGAATTAATAAGATATATAAAGTAAAATGAAGACTTAGGGTCTAGGAAACTTCATAATCTTATGGTGAAGACAAGAATTGAATGATTCTAATAACTGATATGTTAAAAAAAATCAGCTACCTGCTAATAAGGCCTATCCATAGGGTAAAATAAAAGAGATTAACCGGTTTTCCAGATATAGGCAGCCTGAAACACAGACAACCAAGACATTTACAAGGATCCTAGAGAGGATGCTATATGGAGCTACTAATACTAACAGAGAAATAAATATTATCCCAAGATTCTGCAACCTAGGGATACATAAGACCTGAAAAGTTATACTCTGTGATGCAAATATTAACAATCTGTGTCCATAAATCTATACTGACAGACAACCTGATTTCTTGGTAACCTGATGAGAGCACTTCTCCACAGCTATACTGTGACTGGGATCAGGTTTATGAAATAAGCTTGGACATATTTCCCTTTTCAGGACAAGTTAAATCTACTCAAGTCAGCCTTGCTGATACTTCTGTGGTACAGGAAAATGCTTTTCAAACAACTTTTTTTTAAGGATTTTTTAAACGCATTTTTTTGCTGCCCCATGAGGTATGCGGGATCTTAGTTCCGTGAGCCAGGATTAAATCCGTGCCCTTAGCATTGGAAGCTCAGAGTCTTATCCACTGGACTGTCAGGGAAGTCCCTCAAACAACTTCTTAGTGAGCTTTTACAATACTGTCTATGATACTGAGAAAAATTAAAACTGAACAAAGAAACCATATATATTTCTAAAATGTATCAGTAGCACAATAAGAAACCACTTGATCTGTTCTGATACTTTAATGTAAAACTGACTAAAAATATCTTTTTTTTGCCTTCTGTGATTTACATGTATTTGCTCATTTTATCTTCTGTAATTTACATACACTTGCTTAGGAGCTTAGTCTCCTGAAATGCTTTGTAAAACAGATCTATATGCTCAATGGTATTTTAGATGCAATGAGGAGAAATCACCCACTTAAAATGAGTGAGTAAATCTGTTTCATTATAAATTAATTTCATGCAATTATGTTTTGGTAATTTCTGTAAGCTGGATTTTCTTAAAGTATACCTAAAATGATTGGCTTTTCCCTTATTTGTTCCAGTAAATATATAAACAAAACCATCATTTATTGAGTACTTCCTCTAGGCCAGCCATTTCACCCGATATACCATGTATATGAAACCTCACTGACATCTATGAGAGACAATTATTCCCATTTTCCGATATGTAACTTGAAGCACAAACAATATAAAAAATAAAAAGCCATAAAAATTAATTTTTCTGACCCTAAGTAACTAAGCAGTGTCATAGACAGAATTCAAATCATGGTCTGTTTAACTTCCACTGTTCCAAACAGACTTCTAAAACATTAAACAACTTTAAGAAAACTGAAATAACAAACAAGGAAATAGCCTCTATTTTCAGGCACCACTGTAATTTAACTTATAAAGATAATCTGATTTGAGTATTGACACAAGTACCAAAAATTAAGAGACTATAAGCCATTCCTTGATTCCTCTCCTTATCACGCTCTCAGTTTAGAGGAGGAAAAAAGGTGACATCAAAAGAAGTTGGTACTACTGACATTTAGGGAAGAAAATTTTCTATTGGGAAGGGACGCTCAGTGTACTGCAGAATGTTCAGCAGCGTCTGTGACCTTTACCACACAAGATGCCAGTAGCACGTCTTATAAATTATAATCTTCATCAGTTGTTTCTTAAATTACAACTAGCAATCAGAACTGAAGATATCCTTGCTAAAGAAGCATTCAATAAAGATATACACTTCTGGTATACTAGGTACTGCATCCAAGCAGGCTGAGACCTTAAGTCTACCAAGTTTAGGATATCTCTGGGTTCCGGAAGATTAAAATCACTTCTAAATAATCTTATCAGAGCCATCAATGTTTAAGTATACCCCAAATAAATTGCTAGAACATAGTCAAAACTAGAAAATAGTCAAAACACTTGCAAAAAAACAAATAATAGTAAGTCTAGTTTCTTTCCACCCTTTAAAACTTGCCATTTATTTGAAAAGACAAATTATACCATTAAGGAAAAAAAAATACCTGTGTCAGAAAGTTTCCAGGAAGATCATAGGTTTTACATAGTTCTGCTATGGTTACTTGACCACTTTCCTGTAATTTATCATTTACTTCTTCTGCTAAACGATCCAAATAGTTCCTAATAGTTTAAATAAAAAAAAAAAAAAGGAAAAACTCAATTAGGAATAATAATTTTCCTCTATCTTTTTATGTTTAATTTCTCCTGCAATAAGACATTCTCCAAAAGTAATTAATACGGTATGTTGAGGTAAACACCATCCATTAATCATATTCTGAAATTTTTCTTATCAATGTAACTAAATGGAAGGTTAATCAAGAAATGCTGAAATTGTTTCAACAATTAAAATTCTACAGTCGTTTTCATTAAGACTTTTTAACAATTCTGCTTTCAGAGTTAAGTTCACATAGGAAAGATGATAACAGTCATGTTTTGTGTTGCTTTAAAACAACATAAAAAATTAAAAGTTTATATTATTCCCAAGTATTCCACACAAGTAAGCACTTACTTTTTAAGTACAATAATGAAAATCAGTACTAGAAGAGTTCTAAAAAATACTGTAGTGCCACAATTATTCTAAATTTAAGTATAAACTTACAAAAAAAGAAACACAAAAATGTATTCTTAATTATTGTACTTACTCATCTATCAACTGTCCCAATACTAGTTGAACATGTTTTTCTGATTTAACAATGTCACCAATTCTATTTTCAATATGAGTCAGATCCACATTAATTACCTGGAAAATAAGTATACATTCTATTAGTGATAAGTTCATATTGTTTTTAAATTTGAAATTCTATATTTTAGAACTTAAAAAAAATGAAAACTTACTTCCCCTGAGGTGAATTTCAAATTGATTTGAAGTATTATAAAAAATATCAAACAATTAGGGGCTTATTTACTTTCATTTCTGAACCTGTACACTTTCACTCGCTGAGAAAGCTTGCACTACAAAAATCACACAACTTTAAAGGTCTTTTCACCTCCAGAGTCCCACCTAGACCCCAGGGAGGCAGACAGGAGTGAGAGGGAACACCTGAAGCAGTGCAACAGGCAGGTCCTGACCTGCTGACATCAAGCAGCGAGTCGGTGAGTCTGTGACCCAAACTGCCCACTGCCTCTGAGCAAACACTGGACTGCTGCCCCATAGGGAGCCTCCTGGCCCAAGGACCATCCCAGCCCTGACTCTCTCACTCAAGAGAGGCTCTGCAGGCCAGCATTCAGGGGGTCAAGCCTGCTGATACATCTCAGCCTATGGTGTGATCCAGGGGCTTGCAAAGAAATCAGCCAAACCCACTGTCAGCGTCATGAATGAGGTTTCTCAGCAGACCCTGGCTGGTGGTTCTGAGGTAGGAGGTAGATGGGTCCCTGAGCTGAACAGCTGGAGTTTGTCAAGTGGAGTAAACTGAACCTTTGCTTCTCCTAGACACTTCAAGGATAAAGTTAATAGCAGAAGCTGAGCTCTGCTGGAGTCAAGAAATAAGATGACTGCATCTATCACTATTGAGGTCAAGATCTCCAGGACTGCACATGTGTAGAAAGACTTGGGGGTCAAAAAGGGAGGGGCGCTATCCCATAAAAGGTGCTGTCAATCTCCAATAGGCTTCCATGCTGGAATCCATCTTGGCAAAAAGATGCATATCAGGAAGAGCCTTGAGTCAAGTCTGAGGTGGGAAATGAAGAAAGATGACTGGTCAGAGGAAATAAAAAACCCAGGAAAAACTACTTCCATATAAGTGATTTAAATCACCTCTCTAGGATGCTCCTCATTAAGGAAGACACTGACACTCTTTCCTGGGTGTGTATTTCTGCTTTGTTTTAAATAGACAGCTTCTTTGTTCTCTTTGCATGTACTATGCTTCCAATAAATCGTGTCTGCTTTAAAATGTCTCTTTGTGGAATTCTTTCTCTGAAGAAGATAAGAACCAAGATCCTCTCACTTGCCAACATCATCTGGGCCATGATTTGGACTGCTACCAAGGTAATTTGCAGGTCTTGCTCAACTATGGCAAGAGATCTCTATCTTCCTTGCTTCTCCTTTGGATTGTGCCTTTCTTTCCTACTTATCTTGCACAGAAGGGCCTGTTTTTCACTACATATGTTCAACAACCTTCTGGGAAAAGATCTTTTGCTTTTTAAACTGCCAGTGCTATCTTCATCAGGTTGAGTGCACAGGCTCCCTGAGGTCTTATCTTTGTTACAAAACACACACATCTGAAATAATTATGCTTCTCAACTCCAATTCCTCCAAGAGTTTTTCCTTTTACTTCTTAGCTGCCCCCCTCACCCTGACCCCAGGCTTTGGCAGCCCATACACTGCTATGGACAGCCTAGTGAGCTGGCCAATTCTCAGTAGATCACAACATAAATTTTATAAATACTCAATCCTGAGGAGTACACCCTAGTGTAGGAAATCTTGTTATAGGACACAGGGGAGATCTGTTGTCTATAAAGGCTTAAGGGAAAACCCGGCAACTGCTTTGCATTGGTTCAAATGTCCACCATAGGCAGGGAAGGAGAGCACCTTGAAAGGAATCAAAGCTGAGCAGAGATATCTGGTTAGAAACCAGTGAGGGAGTAGAGGATGCTCCAAAGCCCATCAGCATAAAGATCAAAGGTAATTCAGAGGATGTTATGAATCCCTTACAGGTGCCTCCTAGTAATGTTTCCAGGATGCTGGACTTCATTTCTAGGAACGCTGTTCTCCATTGCAGGTTATTCAACATGGGAGGATCTCCTTCTAAACCCAAAGAAATACCCCTTGAAAACGCTCCTAGGGCACTGAGTTTTTTTGTTCTTTCTGTCCACTTTCAGTTATAAACACCATTAACAATACCCTTGGGACAACATTTCATCAGCCAGTCTGCCCCTCTTATTAGTGTCAATTTAAGCACTATTTGGTCTAAATTTTAGCTATAAAACTATGAATACAAAAAAAGATAATCTTTTTTGACACTGTGAGACTACAATATTCTTTAGATTCCAGAGAAAACTGGTTAAAACTCTTTTGAAATAGCGAAACTCTTTTGAAATTGCAAAACTGGTTCTTTTTAAAATTTGTTTTTAATTGGAGGATAACTGCTTTACAATATTGTGTTGGCTTCTGCCATACAACATCAATCAGTCATAACTATACATATGTTCCCCTCCCTCTTGAACCTCCCCCAACTCCATCCCACACCTCTAGGTTGTCATAGAGTACCACTTTGGGTTCCCTGTGTTATACAGCAACTTCCCATTAGCTATCTATTTCACACATGGTAATGCCTATGTTTCATGCTACTCTCTCAGTCTGTCCCACCTCTCCTTCCCCAACTCTGTCCACAAGTCTTTTCTTTATGTCTGCATCTCTATTCCTGCCCTGCAAATAGGCTCATCAGTACCGCTTTTCTAGATTCCACATATATGCATTAATAATGTACTTCACTCTGTATAAGAGGCTACAGGTATATCCACCTCACTATAACTGACTCAAATGCATTCCTTTATATGGCTGAGTAACATTCCACTGTTTGTATGTACCAAAACTTCTTTATCCATTCATCTGTGAATGGACATCTAGGTTACTTCCATGTCCTAACTACTGTAAATAGTGCTGTAATAAACACTGGGGTACATGTATCTTTTTGAATTATGGTTTTCTTAGGGTTAAAGTTCCAAAATATAAAAGCACTCATGCAGCTTACTTAAGAAAAATAAACCACCCAATAAAAAGTGGGTGGAAGACTTAAACAGACACTTCTCAAAAAAACTGGTTCTTTTGAATAGGCAATTAGAGAAAGTTAGCTTGTTAAAATATTTTTCTCCTTTGGAATTCTGACCTTGAGAGAAAATACGCCTAGAAGGATGTTTGAAGTTAACGCTTACTATGTCCTTGAGATACAAACACAGCCCACTTTTCCTGGGACTTTGCCCTTGGATTAATTAGCAGAACTTCAAGCCAAGGTTAAAAAAAAAAAAAAACAAACAAAAAACGCAGAGAGGCATTTTAAACCTTGAGCAGAAACTGTGAGATCTCTGTTAGTCTCCAGTACGTGTCTTTGTCTTTGGATAATATTGCCGAAGTTAATCTGTGAGGATCACAACAAATTGTGGAAAATTCTTGAAAGAGATGTGAATACCAAACCACCTTACCTGCCTCCTGAGAAACCTGTATGCAGGTCAAGAAGCAACAGTTAGAACCTTACATGGAACAAGTGACTGGTTCAAAATTGGGAAAGGAGTACATCAAGGTTGTATATAGTCATCCTGCTTATTTAACTTATATGCAGAGTACACCATGTGAAATGCCGAGCTAGATGAATCACAAGTAGGAATCAATATTTCTGGGAGAAATAGTAACACACACAGATATGCAGATGATACCACCCTAATGGCAGAAAGTGAAGCGGTACTAAAGAGACTCTTGATGAAGGTGAAAGAGGAGAGTGAAAAACCTGGCTTAAAACTCAATATTCAAAAAACTAGGATCAGTGCTGTTAAGTTCAAGATGGCGGAGTAGCAGGATGTGTGCTCATCTCCTCCTGCAACACCACAAAAATTGCAACTAGCTGTCAACCAACCATTGACAGGAGAATGCGGCTGCTGCTGCTAAGTCACTTCAGTCGCGTCCGACTCTGTACGACCCCACAGATGGCAGCCGACCAGGCTCCGCCATCCCTGGGATTCTCCAGGCAAGAACACTGGAGTGGGTTGCCATTTCCTTCTCCAATGTGTGAAAGTGAAAAGTGAAAGTGAAGTCGCTCAGTCGTGTCCAACTAGTAGTGACCCCATAGACTGCAGCCCACCAGGCTCCTCCGTCCATGCGATTCTCCAGGCAAGAGTACTGGAGTGGCTTGCCATTGCCTTCTCCGCAGGAGAATGCTAGAACCCACCAAATAAGATACCCCATGTCCAAAGACAAAGAAGAAGCCACAGCGAGATGGTAGGAGGGGCGCAATCACTGTAAAATAAAAATTCCATTCCCACGGGGTGGGTGACCCACAAATGGGAGAACGATAATATCAAAGAAGTACTCTCATTGTTGTGAAGCTTCTGAACCCCACATCAGGCTTCCCAGCCTGGGGATCTGACAAAAGGTACGGGAACCCCCAAGGAATCTGGCCTTGAAGGCCAGTGGAATTTGTCTGCACGACTTCCACAGGACTGAGAGAAACAGAGACTCTAATCTTGGAGGGCACAAACAAAGTCGTGCAGGCACCAACACCCAGAGGAAAGCAGCAGTGACCCCACAGGCGACTGAACCAAAACGACTTGCTAGTCCTGGATGGTCTCCTGTGGAGGCATGGGCTGGCAGGGGCTCACCACAGGGACCAGGGCCCTGGCAGCATCAGGTTGGGGAGGTCTCCCTTGCAGTTCACCATTAATGTTACCATACAGCCCATAGGAACCAGAGGTCAAATTGCAAATATCCATTGGGTCATCGAACAAGAGAGTTCTAGAAAAACATCTATTTCTGCTTTATTGACTATTTCAAAGCCTTTGACTGTGTGGATCACAACAAACTGTGGAAAATTCTTAACAGATGGGAATACCAGTCCACCTGACCTGTCTCTTTAGAAATCTGTATGCAGGTCAGGAAGCAACAGTTAGCCTTGACTAGACAGACCTTTGTTGGCAAAGCAATGTCTCTACCTTAATATGCCCAGGTTGCTCATAACTTTTCTCCCAAGAAGCAAGCGTCTTAATTTCATGGCTTAGTCACAATCTGCAGTGATTTTGGAGCCCAAAAAATAAAGTCAGCCACTGTTTCTCCATCTATTTGCCATGAAGTGATGGAATTGCATGCCATAATTATAGTTTTCGGAATGTTCGGCTTTAAGCCAACTTTTTCACTCTCCTCTTTCACTTTCATCAAGTGGCTCTTTAGTTCTTCTTCACTTTCTGCCATAAGGGTGGTGTCATTTACATTCAGTTCAGTCAGTTCAGTTCAGTCGCTCAGTCGTGTCCAACTCTTTGCGACCCCATGAATCACAGCACGCCAAGCCTCCCTGTCCATCACCAACTCCCGGAGTTCACTCAAACTCATGTCCATTGAGTCGATGATGCCATCCAGCCATCTCATTCTCTGTCGTCCCCTTCTCCTCCTGCTCCCAATCCCTCCCAGCATCAGAGTCTTTTCCAGTGAGTCAACTCTTCACATGAGGTGGCCAAAGTATTGGAGTTTCAGCTTTAGCATCAGTCCTTCCAATGAACACCCATGATTGATCTCCTCCAGAATGGACTGGTTGGATCTCCTTGCAGTCCAAGGGACTCTCAAGAGTCTTCTCCAACACCACAGTTCAAAAGCATCAATTCTTCGGCTATCAGCTTTCTTCACAGTCCAACTCTCACATCCATACATGACCACGGGAAAAACCAGAGCCTTGACTAGATGGACCTTGGTTGGCAAAGTAACATCTCTGCTTTTTAATATGCTATCCAGGTTGGTCATAACTTTCCTTCCAAGGAGTAAGAGTCTTTTAATTTCATGGCTGCAATCAGCATCTGCAGTGATTTTGGAGCCCCAAAAAAGAAAGTCTGACACTGTTTCCACTGTTTCCCCATCTATTTCCCATGAAGTGATGGGACCAGATGCCATGATCTTTGTTTTCTGAATGTTGAGCTTCAAGCCAACCTTTTCACTCTCCTCTTTCACTTTCATCAAGAGGCTTTTGAGTTCTTCTTCACTTTCTGCCATAAGGGTGGTGTCATCTGCATATCTGAGGTTATTGATATTTCTCCTGGTAATCCTGATTCCAACTTGTGCTTCATCCAGAGCAGCATTTCACATTGTTCTCTGCATATAAGTTAAATAAACAGGGTGACAATATAAAGCCCTGATGAACTGCTTTCCCGATTTGAAACCATGTCTAGTTCTAAATGTTGCTTCTTGACCTGCATACAGATTTCTCAGGAGGCAGGTCAGGTGTTCTGGTACTCTCATCTCTTTCAGAATATTCCACAGTTTGTTGTGATCCACAGAGTCAAAAGCTTTGGCGTAGTCAATAAAGCAGAAGCAGATGTTTTTCAGGAACTCTCTTGCTTTTCTGATGATCCGGTGGAAGTTGGCAATTTGATTTCTGGTTCCTCTGCATTTTCTAAAACCAGCTTAAACATCTGGAAGTTCACAGTTCATGTACTGTTGAAGCCTAGCTTCGAGGATTTTGAGCATTATCTTCGTGGAGTGTGAGATGAGTGCAATTGTGTGGTATTTTGAATTCTTTAGCATAGACTTTCTTTGGGACTGGAATGAAAACTGACCTTTTCCAGTCCTGTGGCCACTGCTGAGTTTTCCAAAATTGCTGACACACTGATTGCAGGACTTTCACAGCATCATTGTTTAGGATTTGAAATAGTTCAACTGGAATTCCATCACCTCCAATAGCTTTGTTCGCAGTGATGTTTTCTAGGGCCCACTTGACTTGGCATTCCAGGATGTCTGGGTCTAGGTGAGTGATCACACCATCATAGTTACCTGGGTCATGAAGATCTTTTTTGTATAGTTCTTCTGTGCATTCTTGCCACCTCTTCTTACTATCTTTTGCTTCTATTAGGTCCATACCATTTCTGTCCTTTACTAAGCCCATCTTTGCATGAAATGTTCCCTTGGTATCTCTAATTTTCTTGAAGAGATCTCTAGTCTTTCCCATTCTATTCTTTTCCTCTATTTCTTTGCACTGATCCCTGAGGAAGGCTTTCTTATCATTCCTTGCTATTCTTTGGAACTCTGCATTCAAATGGGTATATCTTTTCTCCTTTGCCTTTAGCTTCTCTTTTCTCAATTATTTGTAAGGCCTCCTTACACAGCCATTTTGCCTTTTTGCATATTTTTTTTCTTGGGGATGGTCTTGCTACCTGTCTCCTGTACCATGTCACGAATCTCTGTCCATCTCTTCAGGCACTCTATCAGATCTAATCCCTGGAATCTATTTGTCACTTCCACTGTATAATCATTAAGCAATTTGATTTATGTCATACCTGAGTGGTCTAGTGGTTTTCCCTACTTTTTTCAATTTCAGTCTGAATTTGTCAATAAGGAATTCATGATCTGTGCTACAGTCAGCTCCCAGTCTTGTTTTTGCTGACTATATAGAGCTTCTCCATCTTTGGCTGCAAAGAATATAATCAATCTAAGTTCGGTATTGACCATCTGATAATGTCCATGGTAGAGTCTTCTTTTGTGTTGTTGGAAGAGGGTGTTTGCTATGACCAGTGCATTCTCTTGGGAAAACTCTGTTAGCCTTTGCACTGTTTCATTTTGTATTCCAAAGACAAATTTGCCTGTTATCTCTTGACTTCCTATTCTTGCATTCCAGTCCCCTATAATGAAAAGGACATCTTTTTTGGTGTTAGTTCTAGAAGGTCATGTAGGTCTTCATAGAACCGTTCCACTTCAGCTTATTCAGCATTTCTGGTTGGGGCATAGACTTGGATTACTATGACATTGAATGGTTTGCCTTGGAAACGAACAGAGCTCACTCTGATTCCTAAGATGCTGATGTTCACTCCTGCCATCTCCTGTTTGATCAGTTCCAACTTACCTTGATTCACGGACCTAACATTCCAGGTTCCTATGCAATATTATTCTTTACAGCATCAGTCTTTACTTCCAGCACCAGTCACATCCACAACTGGGTGCTATTTTAGCTTTGGCTCCGTTTCTTCATTCTTTCTGCAGTTATTTCTCCACTGTTCTCCAGTAGCACACTGGGCACCAACCAACCTGAGGCGTTCATCTTTCAGTGTCCTATCTTTTTGCCCATTCATACTATTCATGGGGTTCTCAAGGCAAGGATACTGAAGTGGTTTGCCATTCCCTTCTCCAGTGGACCATGTTTTGTCAGAACTCTTCACCATGACCCGTCCATCATGGGTGGCCCTACATGGCATGGTTCATGGTTTCATTGAATTAGACAATGCAGATGGCCAAAAACATGAAAATATGCTCAATATCACTAATTATTAGAGAAATGCAAATCAAAACTACAATCAGTTATAACCTCACACCAATCAGAACAGCCATCATCTGTAAGTCTTCAAACAATACATACTGGACAGAGTGTAGAGAAAAGGGAACCCTCCCAACAGTTTGTGGGCATGTAAAACTGGTATAACCATTACAGTGAACAGTATGAGGTTTCTTAAAAAACTAAAAATATAACTACCACATGGTCCAGTAATCTCACTCCTGGGCATACATCTGGAGGAAAGCATATTTTGAAAAGACACATTCACTCCAATGTTCACTGGGGAACTATTTACAGCAAGTAAGACATGGAAATAACATAAATGTCCACTGACAGAGGAATAGATATAGAAGATGTGGTACATATATAGAGTGGAATATTACTCAGCCATTAAAAAAGAGTGAACTAGAAAAGAAGCAAAAAGCAAAGAAAAAAGGGAAAGATATACCTTTTTGAATGCAGAGTTCCAAAGAATAGCAAGGAGAAAGAAGAAAGCCTTCCACAGTGATCAATGCAAAGAAATTGAGGAAAACAATAGAATGGAAAAGACTAGAGATCTCTTCAAGAAAATGATGGGCTCAATAAAGGACAGAAACGGATGGACCTAACAGAATCATAAGATAGTAAGAAGAGGTGGCAAGCATACACAGAAGAACTGTACAAAAAAGATCTTCATGACCCAGGTAATCACGATGGTGTGATCACTCACTTAGAGCCAGACATCTTGGAATGTGAAGTCACGTAGGCCTTAGAAAGCATCACTACAAACAAAGCTAGTGGAGGTGATGGAATTCCAGTTGAGCTATTTCAAATCCTAAAAGATGATGCTGTGAAAGTGCTGCACTCAATATGGCAGCAAACTTGGAAACCTCAGCAGTGGCCACAGGACTCAACAAGGTCAGTTTTCATCCCAATCCCAAAGAAAGGCAATGCCAAAGAATGCTCAAGCTACTGCACAATTGCACTCATCTTACACGCTATTAAAGTAATGCTCAAAGTTCTCCAAGCCAGGCTTCAACAATACATGAACCGTGAACTTCCAGATGTTCAACCGGCTTTTAGAAAATGCAGAGGAAACAGAAATCAAATTGCCAACATCTGCTGGATCATCGAAAAAGCAAGAGAGTCCAGAAAAACATCTATTTCTGCTTCATTGACTATGCCAAAGCCTTCACAATAAACTGTGGAAAATTCTGAAAGACATGGGAATACCAGAACACCTACCCTGCCTCTTGAGAAACCTGTATGCAAGTCAGGAAGCAACAGTTAGAACTGGACATGGTAGAACAGACCGGTTCCAAATAGGAAAAGGACGTCAAGGCTGTACATTGTCATCCTGCTTATATAACTTATATGCAGAGTACATCATAAGAAACACTGGGCTGGATGAAGTACAAACTGGAATCAAGATTGCCAGGAGAAACATCAACAACCTCAGACATACAGATGACACCACTCTTATGGCAGAAAGCAAAGAAGAACTAAAGAGCCTCTTGAGGAAAGTGAAAGAGGAAAGTGTGAAAGTTGGCTTAAAGCTGAACATTCAGAAAACTAAGATCATGGCATCCGGTCCCATCACTTCATGGGAAATAGATGGGGAAACAGTGGCAGACTTTATTTTTGGGGGGCTCCAAAATCAGTGTAGATGATGACTACAGCCATGACATTAAAAGATGCTTGCTCCTTGGAAGAAAAGCTATGACCAACCTAGACAGCATATTAAAAAGCAGAGACATTACTTTGCCAACAAAAGTCTGTCTAGTCAAGGCTATGGTTTTTCCAGTAGTCATGTACGGATGTTAGAGTTGGACTATAAAGAATGCTGAGCGCTGAAGAATTGATGCTTTTGAACTGTGGTATTGGAAAAGACTCTTGAGAGTCCCTTGGACTGCAAGGAGATCCAAAAAGTTCATCCTAAAGGAAATTAGTCCTGAATATTCATTGGAAGGACTGATGTTGAAGCTGAAACTCCAATAGTTTGGCCCCCTGATAGAAGAGCTGACTCATTTGAAAAGACCCTGATGCTGGAAAAGATTGACGGCAGGAGGAAAAGGGGATGACAGAAGATGAGATAGTTGGATGGCATCACCGACTCAATGGACATGAGTTTGAGTAAACTCCAGGAGTTGGTGATGGATAGGGAGGCCTGGCGTGCTGCAGTCCATGGCATCACAAAGAGTTGGACACGACTGAGCAGGGAACTGAACTGATACACACTACTATGTATGAAATAATTAACAAGCACCTACTGTATAGCACAGGGAATACTATCCAGTGTTCGGTAATAACCTATGTGGAAAGGATTCTGAAAAAGAACTATAAATCAACTATACCCTGAAAAAAATTTTTTTTTTTAAAAATAAGAAAGTAAACCTATTCACACAAAATTGGCCAGTTTCCTGCATATAGTGTGTGTACCTTACTGATGCCCCATAATGGATCACAGCTTTGTCAAGGTAAAGGGACTTGCAAAACTCAGTCAACCTATTAGCTATGCCCTGCAGGGCCACCCAAGACAGACGGGTCACGTTGGAGAGTTCTGACAAAATGTGGTCCACTGGAGAAAGAAGTGGCAAACCACTTCCGTATCTTGCTGTGAGAATCCCATGAACAATAGAAAAAGGCAAAAAAAAAAAAAAAAACAATAACAGAATATGAGTCCCCCAGGTTGGAAGGTATCCAATATGTTACCGGGGTAGAGCAGAGGGCAATTACCCCAGATTGATAGCTCCAGAATGAATGAAGCAACTGGGCCAAAGCAGAAACAATGCTCAGTTGTGGATGTGTCTGGTGGTGAAAGTAAAGTCCAGTGCTGTAAAGAATGATATTGCACAGGAACCTGGAAGTAGGTCCATGAACCAAGGTAAATTAGATGTGGTCAACCAAGAGGTGGCAAGAGTGAACATAACATCTTTGTAATCAGTGAACTAACATGGACAGAAACGGGCAAATTTAATTCAGATGACCATTATATCTACCACTGTGGGCAAGAATTCTAAAGAAGAAAGGGAGTAGCCCTCATAATCAACAAGAGAGTCTAAAATGCAGTACTTGTGTGCAATCTCCAAAACAACAGAATGACCTCAGTTTGTTTCCAAGGCAAACCATTCAATATCACGGGAATCAAAGCCTATGCCCCAACCAGTAATGCCAAAGAAGCTTAAGTTGAATGGTGGTTCTATGAAGAACTACAAGACCTTCTAGAACTAACACCAAAAAAAGATCTCCTTTTCATTATAGGGGACTGGAATGCAAAAGTAGAAAGTCAAGAAATACATGGAATAACAGGCAAATTTGGCCTTGGAATACATAATGAAGCAGGGCAAAGGCTAGTAGAGCTTTGCTAAGAGAATTCACTGGTCATAGCAAACACCCATTTTCACCAACACAAGAGACAACTCTACACATGGACATTACTAGATGATCAATACCAAAATCAGACTGATTACATTCTTTGTAGCCAAAGATGAAGAAGCTCTATATAGTCTGCAAAAACAAGACCTGAAGGTGACTGTGGCTTAGATCATCAACTCCTTACAGCAATATTCAGGTTTTAACTAAAAGAAAGTGGGGAAAACCACTAGGCCATTCAGGTATGACCTAAATCAAATCCCTTATGATTATTCAGTAAAGATGATGAATAGATTCAAGGGCTTATATCTGGTAGACAGAATGCCTGAAGAACTATGGATAGAGCTTTGTAACACCGTACAGGAGGTAATGACCAAAACTATCCGAAAGAAAAAGAAATGCAAGAAGGCAAAGTGGTTGTCTGAGAAAGCTTTACAAATAACTAAGGAAAGAGATATGAAAAGCAGTGGAGAAAGGGAAAGATATATCCAATTGAATGCAGAGTTCCAGAGAATCACAAGGAGAGATAAGAAGGCCTTCTTCAATGAACAATGCAAAGAAACAGAAGAAAACAACAGAATAGGAAAGACTAGATATCTCCAAGATAATTGCAGACATCAAAGGAGTATTTCATGCAAGGATGGGCATGATAAAGGGCAGAAACGATAAAGAATTAACAGAAGCAGACGAGATTAGTGGCAAGGTCTTGATGACATGGATAATCATGATGGTGTGGTCAGTCACCTAGAGCCAGACATCCTAGAGTGTGAAGTCAAGTAGGCCTTAGCAAACATTACTACCAAAAAAAATATTGGAAGTGACAGAATTCCAGTTGAGCTATTTAAAATACTAAAAGATGATGGTGTTAAAGTGCTGCACTCAATATGTTAGCAAATTTGAAAACCCAGCAGTGGCCATAAGACTGGAAAAGGTCAGTTTTCATCCCAATTCCAAAAAAAGGCAGTGCTACAGAATGTTCAAACTATCAGACAACTACACTCACTTCCCACGCTAGTAAGGTTATGCTCAAAACCCTTCAAGGTAGGCTTCAGCAGCATTTGAATCAAGAACTGCGAGATGTACAGATGAGTTTAGAAAAGGCAGAGGAACCAGAGATCAAATTGCCAACATTCACTGAATCATAGAGAAAGCAAGGGAATTCCAGAAAAACATCTACTACTTCTGCTTCATTGACTACACAGAACCCTATGACTGTGTGGATCACAACAAACTGTGGAAAATTCTTAAAGAGATGGGAATACTAGACCATCTTACCTGTCTCCTGAGAAACCTGTATGCGGGCCAAAAGTCAACAGTTAGAATCTTGTATGGAACAACTAGTTCAAAACTGGGAAAGGAGTATAACAAGGCTGTATATTGTCACCTTATTTAACTTGTAGGCAGAGTACATCAGTGAAATGCAGAGCGGGATGACTTACAAAATGGAATCAAACTCCCAGGAGAAATTATCAACAACCTCAGATATGCAGATGATATTACTCTAATGGCAGAGAGTAAAGAGGAACTAAAGAGCCTCTTGATGAGGGTGAAGGAAGAGAGTGAAAAAGCTTGCTTAAAACACAACATTAAAAAAAACTAAGGTCATAACATCCGGTCCCATTCCTTCCTGGCAAACAGAAGGGGAAAAACTAGAAGCAGTGACAGATTTTCTTCTTCCTGGGCTCCAAAATCACTGCAGATGGTGACTGCAGCCATGAAATTAGAAGATGTTTGCTTCTTGGAAGGAAGGGTATGACAAACCTATACAGTGACAAAGGTCTGTATACTCAAAGCTATGGTCTTTTCAGTAGTCATGTACAGATGTGAGAGTTGGACCATAAAGAAGGCTGAATGCCAAAGCATTGATGCTTTTGAATTGTGGTGCTGGAGAAGACTCTTGAGAGTCCCTTGAACAGCAAGGAGATCAAACCAGTCCAGCCTAAGGGAAATCAACCTTGAAAATTCACTGGAAGGACTGATGCTGAAGCTAAACCTCCAATACTTTGGCCACCTGATGCGAAGAGCTGTCTCATTAGAAAAGACCCTGATGACGGGAGAGACTGAAGGCAAAAGGAGAATGGGCAGAAGAGTATGAGACAGTTGGATGGCATCATCGAGTCAATGGACATGAACTTGGGTGAACTTCAGGAGATGGTGAGGGACAGGGAGGCCTGGCACACTGCAGTCCATAAGGTCGCAAAGAGTCAGACATGACAGCCACTGAACAACAACAAAACCCTTACTGATGACACGTACACTTCTATTTTCTAAAAATATCTTCTAGGTTTAACTTCCACATACTAAAAACAAGTCACCATGAAACTAGTGATTTTTCTCTCAAAATTACATAAACTCTATAATTACATAAAATGGTAACTGTGAGTTTATTTTGTAAAGAATAAAGTATAAGCAAGTCAACCGAGAAAGAAAAACTTGTTAAACTGATTAAATGTATCAGTGAAGGTCATATAACTATTTCTTCGCAAACACAATATGATACCAATATCAAGTGACTACTTAAGGCATTGAAAAAATAAGTAACATAAAAAGTTGAGAAATCAAAGTAAAAACTGTCATAAAGCTGAAATTTACCTGTTGCAGATCAACGATGTTTACTCGACCTTTAAAGAAAAGACATTCATTTAAGTTATCAATAAGTACATACCAGCCCCAAACTGCAAATTCCAACAGATTTATGTTTTGGACATTTCAAGATCCAAAACATAAATCTTTCTGCAAAGGACACAATGAAAGTGAAAAGTGAGAGTGGCTCAGTCGTGAACGACTCTGTGACCCGCCAGACTATAGCCCGCCAGACTTTGTCCATGGAACTCTCCAGGCCAGAATACTGGAGTAGGTAGCTGTTTCATTCTCCAGGGGATCTTCCCAAGGGAGAGATCGAACCCAGGACTTCCACATTGCAGGCGGATTCTTTACCATCTGAGTCACCAGGGAAGCCCAAAAATACTGGAGTGGGTAGCTGTTCCCTTCTCCAGTGGATCTTCCTGACCCAGGGATCGAACCAGGGTCTCCTGCATTGCAGGTGGATTCTTCACTAACAGGGCCACATTAATTAATGTCTTCAAAGAAAAGTTACTAGCATAATAAGTATCCATGGCTAAAATATAGAGGATAGCTTATTTTCAAAGTTCCATTTGTCATATCAAACCAATAACCAGCATCAGCTGATACTGAGTTGGGCAGACCTATGAGGGTTATTTTCTTCCCTTCACAATTTATCTACTGTGACCAAAGACATATTAATAACAGAATTCAG
The DNA here is from genome assembly GCF_049115385.1 of Moschus berezovskii. Taxonomy (NCBI): domain Eukaryota; kingdom Metazoa; phylum Chordata; class Mammalia; order Artiodactyla; family Moschidae; genus Moschus; species Moschus berezovskii. The sequence continues at coordinate 59,349,720 of NC_142469.1, forward strand.
CTAAATTATTTTCAATTATTTGAAACTGGTAGGTTATCACTTATTAGCTAAAGAATATCTGTTAAGCATTTCAAATTATAGCTAATATTTTATTAGGACTATGCAGTAAGATAAAAAACAAACACCAAGGGTATATCTAATTACATCTAACAAGTTGTTTTCACAGATGCATCTATTTTAATCAAACAGTATTCAAATTTGCTCAGCAGTTTCTTCATATTTCAAAAAGGCAATGGAAACAACAACTTTTTTGTGTTTGTAGTAGCTTTTCCTACAAGCTGATATAACACCATACTAAACAAAATTTTAAAAAGACATAGTAATACAGTCTTGATTTTCAATGATCTGTAATTTAAAACCTCTGTTCCCTTTTCATAATTATCACCTGATAACAGACAGCTAAGTCCACACCTGAGTCACCCAATAAATTCAAGAACTGTGAAAAGAAACAGCTGATTAACTCACAAACAGAACACATAACTCAAAGTAAAAAATGTGATTTTGTAAACTGACGATATTTGACTTCATTTAAATTATACAATGTTCACCCAAATCTATTTAAAAGTATTAAAGCTGATTACCATATTAACAATTGAGAAGGGTGTCCTATAACCTCCAAATCATTTATGACTTATGGTTTGAAAGGTCATGCTCAGGCCCCTTTCCAAAGAACCAGAAGAAAAAACTAAGGAATTACTTACCACCTCGAACATGTAGCTCATCTCTCATTTCTTTACTAATCTGGGCTGGAGTAATATATTCCTTCCCATCAAGTGTGTGAACTACTTCTAGCTGTTTCTGAGCAATCAATTTATTCACAATCTCAATGCAGTTCCGCTCTGACAATCTGCGGGAAACAAAAGTTTTAAAAATGAATTTGTTACATCCAGTGCTCAATATGTTTAAGGAGCGGTATGACAGTGGGTTTTTAAAAGGTTTGGTTAGTCATTAGGTTCTATATTACAGCATCTGCATCTTTTTGTATAATACTAATTCAATACATTTTAAAAAATTCTAGGCTGTAAACAGGTTTGCATTAACCTAAATCATGTAGTTCATTGTTACAAATCTATTGTAGATTTTGAGTTTGCTCTTTTCGGCATGCTTTTAATCTTCAAATCCGACTGGAAAAGTAAGGACATGTAATTTAAGTAGAAGAAAAAACACGTCCTACTTTTGGTTCAATTTTCGCTTCTGCTTCAGTTTAAAAAAAAAATTTCTTTTATTAAATGCATAGTTTCCTCTCTCCTATCTATAAGCTTTGTAAGAAGGAAACCTGGCTAGGCCAGGAAAACCATAATCTGCAACTGTCAGTTACACAAACACATTAAGTGTCCTCGTTTACTAGCAGTGATACAAAACACAGCATCAGGGGATTAAAGTCTTCAGCTCCAGGAGCAACAAGGCAAAGAGTAGTCAACAGATAAAAAAGGGTTCTATTAGCATTATATATGTTCCGTAAAGGTAAAAAGCAAACTTAGGGGGCTTTTTCAGGACACCCCCCCCAAAACGTCAAGTGTCTGGAGTCCCTAAAAATGACAGATGGAGTATGGTTCTGGCCTAGCACACCTATACTGGTGAATAAGAAGGCAAAATGTTTACCGAGTCAACATAGTATTTGCAAAATATTGTACCTTGGGGTTAGCCTCTCCTTTCAAGCTCTAAGTCAGGAAGTGTATAATAGGCAGTGATGCTTCAGGGACTTGCTAACAGTTAAGCAAGGATCAGAGGGATAGTCTTAGGCATGTCACCGGCCGCAGCCGTCGAGGTGGGGTGGCCTCGCCTGCACCTGGCTGGGGCTTGGAGGGGTTGGGAAGGAATATTCTAGGTTTTTCCCACGGAGAACTATTTTGGAAACCGCACTCCAGCCTATGGGAGGAATGGAGGGGACGGGAACGCTGACAGGGGATGGGAAGGTCCGGGGTTCAAGGCCTGGGGTTTGTAGCCTCAGATCCAGGCGTGGTCACCCGAGGCTATTTTGGACTCCACAAACGGAGAGGGAGGGTCAGGCACCTTTGCGTGGCCTCTGCGAACTGCGCCCGCTGAAAGTCTGCCGCCAAACGCCTAATCTCTTCCCAGGCGTCCGCCATCTCGGCCCTATTCGCCCAGCCGCCGACGAACCGCAGACACGTCAGCCCAAAGGCCACGGGAGCCGAGGCGGAACGGGCCGCGCGGAGGGACAAGAGACTCTCTGCGACGCAGCTACGGAACGTGCGCGGCCTGCGCCGGCGGGGGCGGGGCCAGAAAAGCCTTAGCCCCGCCCTTCCCGCGCGGGAGGTTTGTCCCGGGCTGTGGGATCCCTGCGGGGCTGCGGAGAGCCAGGCCTCCGGTCTCTCTATTCTTCTGCCAGAAAGCTAAGTTAATAAAGTGTTACTTCAAGTCTTTGTTTGCATTATTCCTAATATTTTGGCGCAGTGTAATCAAGTTAACCACTCTTGTTTTTTTTTTTTTTTTTCTTTCTTCCCTGCCGTCTATTTGATTTATTTTGGGAAGACAGGGGAGGAGCTGTGCCCCAACCTGCAGTTAACATTACCTCTTCTTTGTTATGGAGAAGGCAATGGCACCCCACTCCAGTACTCTTGCCTGGAAAATCTCATGGACAGAGGAGCCTGGAAGGCTGCAGTCCATGGGATCGCTGAGGGTCGGACACGACTGAGCGACTTCACTTTCACTTTTCACTTTCATGCATTGGAGAAGGAAATGGCAGCCCACTCCAGTGTTCTTGCCTGGAGAATCCCAGGGACGGCGGAGCCTGGTGGGCTGCCGTCTATGGGGTCGCACAGAGTCGGACACAACTGAAGTGATTTAGCAGCAGCAGCAGCAGCTTCTCTGTTAACATTGGGCAGTTCTGTTTGTGTAGGGAATCATGCTATGGGTCACAGAGTTTCTTTGGATTTTCCCGGAACGTCTTACGGGAAAACCTAAATGAAGATTTTGACTAACCCAATAATATTTTTAGGTCAGTAGCTCAGCCGTGTCTGACTCTTTATGACCCCACGGACTGCAGAATGCCAGGCTTCCCTATCCTTGCCCAGCTCCCAGGGCTTGCTCAAACTCATGTCCATCCAGTTGGTGATGCCATCCAACCACCTCATCCTCTGCTGTCCTGTTCTCCTGCCTTCAATCTTTCCCAGCATCAGGGTCTTTTCCAATGAGTCAGTTATTTGCATGAGTTGGCCAAAGTATTGGAGCTTTGGCTTCAGCATCAGTCCTACCGATGAATATTCAGGACTGATTTCCTTTAGAACTGACTGGTTTGATCTCCTTGCAATTCTCTCAAGGGGACTCTCAAAGACTCTCAAGAGTCTTCTCCAACACCACGGTTCAAAAAAATCAATTATTCGGTGTTCAATTCAAGATTGTATTTAGTAGGGACACCTTGTGCTGCCTAAAAGGATAGTCACTGGACAGATGAAGCTATTTAAATTAATTAAAATTGGGCTGGAAGAAGCACAAGCTAGAATCAAGATTGCTGGGAGAAATATCAATAACCTTAGATATGCAGACGACAGCACCCTTATGGTAGAAAGTGAAGAGGATCTAAAAAGCCTCTTGATGAAAGTGAAAGAGGAGAGTGAAAAAGTTGACTTAAAGCTCAATATTCAGAAAACTTAAGATCTGGGCCCATCACTTCATGGGAAATAGATGGGGAAACGGTGGAAATGGTGACAGACTTTATTTTGGGGGGCTCCAAAATCACTTTTGATGGTGATTTCAGCCATGAAATTAAAAGACACTTACTCCTTGGAAGGAAAGTTATGACCAACCTAGATAGCATGTTAAAAAGCAGAGACATCACTTTGCCAACAAAGGTCCATCTAGTCAAGGCTATGGTTTTTCCAGTGGGCATGTATGGATGTGAGAGTTGGACTGTGAAGAAAGCTGATTGCCGAAGAATTGATGCTTTTGAACTGTGGTGCTGGAGAAGACCCTTGAGTCCCTTGGACTGCAAGGAGGTCCAACCTCCAACTGAACTGAACTGAAGATTATATCAGAAACAAACAAGTTGAGATTGAAACATAATGTTGTTTTCAGTAACAACCCCCCAAATGAAATCAGTTCAGTTCAGTTCAGTCGCTCAGTCATGTCTGACTCTTTGCGACCCCGTGAATCACAGCATGCCAGGCCTCCCTGTCCAACACCAACTCCCGGAGTTCACTCAAACTCATGTCCATCAAGTCGGTGATGCCATCCAGCCATCTCATCCTCTGTCGTCCCCTTCTCCTCCTGCCCCCAATCCCTCCCAGCATCAGGGTCTTTTCCAATGAGTCAACTCTTCTCATGAAGTGGCCAAAGTATTGGAGTTTCAACTTTATCATCAGTCTACTTAGGTATAAATCTAACAAAATATGTATAAGATCTACGTGAGGAAAACTACAAACTCTAATGAATGAAATCAGAGAAAAACTAAGTAAATGGAGAGATAGTCAATATTCATGGATAGGAACAGTCAATATCTTCAAGATGCCAGTTCTTCCAAACTTGATCTGTAGATTCAATACAATCCCAATCAAAATTGGGTAATTTATTTTGTGGATATCAACAAGCTCTTTCTTAAGTTTATATGGAGAATCAAAACACCCAGAATTGCCAACATGGTGTTGAAGAAGAATAAAGTTGAAGGACAGACACTGCCTGAATTTAAGACTAATTACAAAGCTACAGTAATCAAGACAGTGTGGTATTGGTGAAAGAATAGACAAATAAATCAATGAAACAGAACAGAGAGTCCAAAAATAAACCCACATAAATATAGTCAAATAATCTTTGACAAAGGAACAAAATATAATGGAGCAAATATAGTCTTTTAAGTAAATGATACGGAAACAACTAAACTTTCACATGCAAGAAAGAAAAGAAGAATCTAGACATAGATCTTACACTCATCATAAGTTAACTGAGAATAGATCACAGACCTAAATGAAGAATGCACTATGAAACACCTAGGAAATAACGGGAGGAAATTTAGATGACTTTGAACATGTCAGTAACTTTTTAGATACAACAACAAAGGCACAACAGATCATTAAATCATTGATAAGCTGGACTTCATTAAAATTGAATATTGCTCTGTAAAAGTCCATGTCAAGAGAACAGAAGACAAGCCACAGCATGGTAGTAAATATTTGCAAAAGACACATCTGATAGTGAACTGTTTTTCAAAAGATATAAAGAAGTCGTGACATTCAACAACAACAAAATGAAAAATTGTCCAAAAACTTTAACAGATAACTCACCAAAGTAGATATACAGATGACAAAGCAGCATATGAAAAGATGCTCCATATCATACGTCATCAAAGAAACACAAATTTAAACAATGAGATGCCACTGCACACCTGTCAGAATGGCTAAAATCTGGAATGCTGACAACACCATATGCTGGCTAGGATGTGCAGCAACAGAATCCTCATTCATGGATGGTAATGCAAAATAGTACAGCTATCTTGGAGACAGTTTGGCGCTTTCTTACAACACTAAACATGCTCTTAACATATGATTTAGCAATCGCACTCCTTGGATTTCATTCAAAGGAGTTGAAAAATTATGTCCACATAAAACCTGCACACAGATGTTTATAGCATCTTTGCTTGTAATTGCCCAAACTTGGAAGCAACTAATATTTCTTTCAAAGGGTGAATGGATAAATGAACTGTGGTACATACAGACAATGGAATATTCAGTTCAGTTCAGTTCAGTCGCTCAGTCGTGTCTAACTCTTTGCGACCCCATGAATCACAGCACCCCAGGCCTCCCTGTCCATCACCAATGGAATATTATTCAATGCTAAAATGAAATGAGTCATGAAAAGACATGCTGAAAACTTAAATGCATATTACTAAATGATGGAAGCCAATTTGAAAAGCCTATATACTGTATAATTCCAACTTCATGACATTATGGAAAAATCAAAATTATGGAGATTGCAAAAAATAAATAGTTGGCAGCATTTGGAAAGAGAAGAGAGATGAACAGGTGGAACACAAAGGCTTTTTTAAGACAATGAAAATACTCTATATGATTCTATAATGAGAGACACTTGTCATTACACATTTGTTCACATAAATTGAATGTGCAACATGAAGAATGAGCCATTATGTAACCATGGGCTTTTGGGTGGTTTTGATCTGTAAATAAATGTAAGCATATCAATTGTATTAATAGCAAATATACCACACTGGTGGGGGATATTGATAATAGAGAGGTTATATGTGTGGGGGGGAATGGGGTATGTGGAAAGTCTCTGCATCTTCCTCACAGTTTTGCTGTGAAGTTAAAACTGCTCTAAAAGTAGTCTTTAAAAATACATATATAATTTAATATTAGTTGTTTAGTCACAATAGCTACCTTTCAAGTCCTCAATAGCCACATGTGGCTCATGGCTATCTTATGGGACAGTATAGAAAACCAATTTTATCCTCACCAAAAGTTCTGTTGAATGGCTCTGGTTTAGACCATTGATAAGGGCACACATTTGTTCAGACTCCGAGATCATGAGATTCAAAGAAACCACCTCCAGTTAGCAGCCACATATCATAATTATAATTTCAGTCATTTTGAATGAGGTATAAAAATTTGAATGGGAAATAGTTCAGTGTTGGCCAACATCTGATAGATTACCTGATAGGATAATGGTAAATAGCACAAGTGGCTACTGAATAAGAAATGAGAGATTCCTTTTAAGAACAAGCTTGTATAGATTTGAAAAATAGCATTTCAATTCTCTAGAATATTTTCTAACAGTTTGTGTTTACAAACCTAAGTCAGATTTTGACATGTTCATTACGTGGAAAGGACTCAAGGTCTTTTCGACTACCTTGTATGTGGTTGTCGCACCATCCTTAGATTCATCTAAGGCTAATTAGATATTCTAACATTTGTTAGGTGGGTTGTTGGCTTCACTGAGGTGGCAGGGGATGTGATCCTGTAAAGTTCCTCCAAGATAACTTTCTCCAACTCAACTAGGAAAATGAAATGAAACAATGGCAAAATAGGTATTTTCAGGCAACTCAGTATTTACTGTTTGTTACTGTACAGAAATTACAAAGATATTGTTAATTACATAGCTAACATTATCTCTTTGCCCTTTGGGATTTAACAATTACCTCAACCCATCATCAAAAATGGCACTATAATCCTATACATAGAAAGCATCAATGTCTCAGGAAACTAGTATGAATCATGGGTAGGAGAAGTCCATTTGTTTTTAGGGCAAAGAGGTTGAGATTTTTTTTTTTCTTTTGGTTGCTGTGTGGCATGCGGGATCTTAGCTCCCCATGCTTAGAACTCATGCTCCTTGCATTGGAAGAGTGGAGTCTTAAACACAGGATTGCCAGGGAAATTCCTGGTTGTGACTGTTAAGAGGCAATTTCTTTTTTCCCTTCTGAGGTTTCAGTGAATGTTTGATTGTAGGACTACCTCACGAGCAAATGAGAGTAATGAGAGAAAGAACAAAGAGAACTAATTGGATATTAAATAAAAAAGAAAAGTCAATGAAAATAGAGATTATTATGATGTTGAAGAGATAGGCAGTGAATCACTCAGGGCTTATAGTATCAGAGAGTTATCAGGGCAGGAAAGGCTCTTAAGATCATCCATGCTAATACCCATCCACAGCAATAATTTCTTTGCAAGCTCCTGGCAGATTATGTACTTTTTGCTTGAACACTTAAAATGATGAAGTGTTCCCTTCTTTGCAGGGCAGATTAATCCTGTTTGGGACAAATCTAACTGTTAGAAATTCCTTCCTTATACTAAAGCAAGATCTGTTTCCCTGTCATTTCAATATTCTTTCCTTGGGTGACTCAGAGGATGACTCTAATATATCTTTCCCATGACAACTCTTTAGATATTCAAAGCTTGTCCCTCTTGCTTTCTTTTTCCAAGTTAAACATCTCAGATACTTCAATTATATCTCCTGACAAGATTTCCAGATTTCTAAATATCCTGGCTACCCTCTCTTGTTAAACTCTAGCTTGGCAATGTCAGCTTTAGAAAGTGATGCCCAGAAGGAATTTAGTATTTTACACATAGTCTGACTAGAGTGGTGACAGTGAGATTAATTTCCCTAGATATTATACTTCTGTTAATTGGACTCTTGGCTTAAATTGAGCTGGTAATGAACTGTATCTGACTGGTATTTATCTAAATTGCTATCAAACCAAGTTCAGTCTATTCTGTACCTGAACAAATTAATTTTATTTGATAACTTTCACCTTGTTATTTTTGACCCATTCATTCATTTATTATTTCAACAAATAGTGTTTGAGGCCTACTATATGCCAGACTTTATGGTATACCCTGGGGATACCAAGGAGAACAAACTATTATTAAGCTCAACTAATTAGCTGAGATTAGTTCAAAAATTAACTGTGTCATTCAACATTGTTATTTCTGCCATCACCTGCCTTCGATAGTGATTAAGTATTCAACTTAATAACAAAATTGATTGAATGAATCAAGGATATATACCTGTGATAACTGGTGACACTCATATAATAGGATCTTAGATTTAAAAAATTTTAGAGCCAGAAGAAATTTAGGAACATCTAATAGTGTGATTCATTTATTTTTAAAAAGAGAGTTAGCATAACTATAACATGGCTATAGTTGTCTTAAACACCATGCATGTGTCTTTTCTAAGTTACTTTAGTCATGTCTGACTCTTTTTGACCCCATGGACTGTAGCTTGCCAGGCTCCTCTGTTCTTGGGATTCTCCAGGCAAGCATACTGGAGTGGGTTGCACTCACATCTCTGAAGTCTGCTTTGGCAGGTAGATTCTTTACCACTAGCACCACACCATGCTAGTCCTTTTGTTTAAGGGGAAGATCATGGAACATCACCTAGTTCATAGAATTTCAAATGAATTCAAATTTCAAATGAATTCTTAGAATTCAAATTTATTAATCTGAGGAGGAGTACATTTTTTAAGATTTAAGAAATTCACACTATTTTCTACTAACCACCATTTGAAAGATTTAAACCATACAAAGTCATTTGCTTAATGATTTATCTTAGAATATGTCCTGGTTTGCATATTGTTCTTTTTCTTCTTACTCCAAAATAAGGCTTAAAATTCCATTTTGATATCTGTCGGTTTTGTTGGGAGGTAAGGGAGTAAATTTCTGCTCATTGTGACCTTTCACCCTCATCAGTAAAGCAATAACCAGCATCGCTTCTGCTTCCCATCAATTTATCTTTGGCATATAATCATTGTAGTCTTGACCTATGGAGTCAAATGCATATAAATACCTTGTAAACTATAAAATTTTATGTTTATCCTCCCTATTTATTCCTCACTAATGTTATTTGTGATTATATTGTCAGAATTTCATTTTAGAGCCACACCTTTTGTGCTACTATTTATTTCAAAAGCACTAAGCATTCTTTTGTTTCCAAGGGAACAAATTCTATATTAGTCTTTTCTGGTTTCACTTTTCTCCCAATTCCTTCACAATACTGTATTTAGAGTCAGATTTATTCACTCCAGGCAACACTTGCTTTCCTGTATACACTTTTCCACAGTGTAACTCCCAGGCAAAAATGACAAAAAGGTAAATTCGTAAAGGAACAAGTTAGTGCTCTTGTCAGTGCTTGAGCTTTGTTCTACAAGGAGCTGAAAATTCTTCTATTTCACCAACAAAATATGATTTAAAAGAATATATTGCCAGCTTGTATCAGTGCTTAGGCAGTCATGTGTAGAGTTAATAGACACAGGAACACATTCTAAAGAAATACTTAATATCTGTGCTTTCTGCCAAGCAAGGGATAAGTTAGGCTGGCCCAGATCTCCAGGAGCAACTTGTGTCTTTCTTTTTCTTTTCCTCCCCTTGTTCTTCTCCTTGTCATCACCATCATCATTATCATCATCCTTCTCCTTCTTTTTTGTACCTTTTGACAACAGTCACCTTTTTCACCCACTCCTAATCCTTTACCTCTAGCAACTACTAGTCTGATATTTGTATCTATGAGCTTAAAAAAATTTTTTTTTTAAGATTCAACATATAAGTGATATCATTCAGTATTTGTCAGTTTGGTTTCTTTCTTCTTTCTCTCTTGTTCCTCCTCTTTAAGTTTCCTCCTTCTTCCTCTATGTATTATTTATTAATTACACCAACAAGATGACATGTTGTAAAGGAATAGGACTTGCAGCAGATGCCAAACTATAGCAGCAGCAGTGACAACATCTGGGAATTGTCAAAAGACACAGCTGGCATCCTTAAAATTCACCTTCCGAAATTTCATTCTGAGGAGATGGCTTCTGAAAGTAAGTTCGGCCAAGTTCCTTAAATGCCATAATCAAGAGTAGTTGGCATCTATCCTAGTTCATGTGAAAGGTAAAAACGTCCTCGGATATATAGACATACAGGCTATGCAATTGCAAACCTTTAAGACAAATCTTATACTCTTTAAAATGAATGTGTTATTCTGAATCTTAAAAAATATGCTTATATTTTAAATGAATTGTGTTTGCTTATGAGGGAGATATTGTTGCTGATATCTGTTATTATCCACAATAGTAGCTATATTTTGGGGTAATTGTTTCATGTACTAAACATTTATTGTCTTGCTCTGTAGCTGTTTGACCACAGCAATTCTATTGATTTTATAGGGTCAGCAAACACACATATACATAATTGATTTTATAGGGTCAGCAAACACACATATACAAGCTAACACATCTAGGACTCAGGGCAGACCACTAATCAATGATGGCATTTGTCTTGCTAAGCCTGGAAATACCTCAGATTTCTTTGCAATGTTCCAGCCAACTGCTAACAATATATCAGAGTTGGCACTTGCTGTGAAATATATTTGCCATTCCAGAGCAAGGCCATATCTCTGAGAAATAACCTCATGTAAAAAGATCTGTGGGCAGTGGTATCAGAAACATAAGGGTCACTGATCAAGGATGTCAGAAATCTCTCTGATTGGGGAATTTTGCCAGGAAAATCAGACAGAAATTCTAGTTTCTCAGGAGCCAGGAATTGATGAAAGATAATTCTGGTTTGGAGTAAATGTCAGATGGAAGTGAAAAGAGAAAATGAACTTTGGGGCCGTGCCTCTAGATCTGTATATTGTCTATCTGTGTAGCCATCATTCATTCCTCTCGTTCTATTGCACATTTTGTGTGTGTGTGTTCCAAGATGTTGCCCAAGCATGACATCGTAGGTGTTCTCTGGGACTAGCAGTCCAAAGGAAGAAAGAAAAAACATTTTGCTTTTGGTTTTGTGTTCCTACTACATAGAGGAAGGAGCTCCTTCTTTTTAACCTTTGTTGTTGTTCAGTTGCCAAGTCATGTCCGACTCTGCAACCCCACGGACTGCAGCACACCAGGCTTCCCTGTGCCTCATCATCTCCCAGAGTTTGCCCAAGTTCATGTCCAGTGAATCAGTGATGCCATTCCAAACATCTCATCCTCTGTTGCCCTCTTCTCCTCCTGCCCCCAGTCTTTACCAGCATCAGGGTCTTTTTCAGTGAGTCAGCTCTTCGTAGTAGGTGGCCAAAGTATCGGAGCTTCAGCTTCAGCATCAGTCCTTCCAAAGGATTGTTGTTGTTGAGTTGCTAAGTTGTATCCCACTCTTTGCTACCCCATGGACTGTATGCAGCCCACCAGGCTCCTGTGTCCATGGGATTTTCTCAGCAAGAATACTGGAGTGGGTTGCCATTTCCTTCTTCAGGGGATCTTCCGGACCAAGGGATCGAACCCGAGTCTCCTGCATTGCAGGCAGATGCTTTACCACTGAGTCACCTGAGAAGCCCCTTCCAAAGAGTATTCAGGGTTGATTTCCTCTAAGATTGACAGGTTTGATCTCCTTGTTGTCCAAGAGACTCTCAAGAGTCTTCTCCAGCACCACAGTTTGAAAGCATCCATTCTTTGGTGCTCTGCCTTCTTTATCACTACAAACTGTGGAAAATTCTTAAAGAGAGGAGAATATTAGACCACCTGACCTGCTTCCTGAGAAATCTGTTTGCAGGTCAAGAAGCAACAGTTAGAACTGGACATGGAACAACACACTGGTTCCAAATTGGGAAAGGAATACATCAAGGCTGTATATTGTCACCCTGTTTATTTGACTTATATGCAGAGTACATCATGAGGAATGCTGGACTGGATGAAGCACAAGCTGGAGTCAAGATTACTGGGAGAACTAACCTCAGATATGCAGATAATATCACCCTTATGGCAGAAAGCGAAGAAGAACTAAAGAGCCTCTTGGTGAAAGTGAAAGAGGAGAGTGAAACAGTTGGCTTAAAGCTCAACATTCAGAAAACTAAGATCATAGCATCTGGTCCCATCACTTCATGGCAAACAGATGGGGAAACAATGGAAACAGTGAGAGACTTTCTTTTTGGGGCTCCAAAATCATTGTGGATGGTGACTGCAGCCATGAAATTAAAAGATGCTTGCTCCTTGGAAGAAAAGTTATGACCAACATAGATGCATGTTAAAAAGCAGAGACATTACTTTGCTAACAAAGATCCATCTAGTCAAAGCTTTGGTTTTTCTAGTAGACATGTATGGATATGAGAGTTGGACTATAAGGAAAGCTGAGCACAGAAGAATTGATGCTTTTGAATTGTGGTATTGGAGAAGACTGTTGAGAGTCCCTTGGACTAAAGGAGATCCAACCAGTCCATCCTAAAGGAAATTAGTCCTGAATATTCATTGGAAGGACCGATGCTGAAGCTGAAACTCCAATACTTTGGCCACCTGATGCGAAGAACTGATTCATTTGAAAAGACACTGATGCTGGGAAAGATTGAAGGTGGGAGGAGAAGGGGACAACAGAGGATGAGATGGCTGGATGGCATCACTGACTCAATGGACCTGAGTTTGAGTAAGCTCCAGGAGTTGGTGACGGACAGGAAAATCCAGTATGCTGCAGTCCATGGGGTCACAAAGAGTCAGACATGACTAACAACTGAACTGAACTGCCTTTTTTATTGTCCATTTTAGCTTAGTGGTTCTCATTTTTTTTTACTCTCAGGAATATTTCGAGGTCTTAAACATTTTGAGTATCTCCTAAGGAGATTTTGTATATTTGTTATATCTAACAACATTTATCATGTCAAAAATTAAAACAGAAATAAAATAATCATTGAAAATGTGTTCAGTAAATGCCTGTTAACATATATATTTTTGGGAAAATTATCAGTCTTCTAGAACAAAAAAATTACTGAGAAGAATGTATTGTTTCACATTTTTGTAAATTGTTGTAACATTTGGGTTTGCCAAAAGAAAATTCAGAGAACTTTACTTGATACAAATATTTTATTGATTAAGAAACAAATAACCTATGAACAAGGAGACTTCAAAACTAAGAGCGGTAAAAGATTGACTTTCAGAATTATAGCTCAGGTTTACAAAGCATGAATGAGGAAGTACAGTGTTTCTTATTGTGATTGGTAACTAGAACTTTACAATCTTTTTAGGGTAATAGCAATTTATTATTTGAATTGTTTGCATATATTTTCACTTGATTGGCTAGGAAGCTGTAAGTTGATGCTGATAAGAGGAAAGCTAAAGTTTCCTTTAAGATCAGAGTCGGCATTATAGGGAAATTGCTGCTGCTGCTGCCAAGTCGCTTCATTCATGTCCGACTCTGTGTGATCCCATAGACGGCAGCCCGCCAGGCTCCCCCGTCCCTGGGATTCTCCAGGCAAGAACACTGGAGTGGGTTGCCATTTCCTTCTTCAATGCATGAAAGTGAAAAGTGAAAGTGAAGTTGCTCAGTAGTGTCTGACTCTTAGTGACCCCATGGACTGCAGCCTTCCAGGCTCCTCCGTCCATGGGATTTTCCAGGCAAATGTACTGGAGTGGGCTGCCATTGCCTTCTCCATAAGGAAATTGAGGCAAGTTTAAATTTTGGTTACGAGACTATAAGTATTTGGCTTAGAGGTATATTCAAACTGTGCCCTCTGTTTTAGTGTCTTTTAAAAAGGTTAATAGAAAGTAGCTAGTTTCTTAATTCAATTTGTTAAGCTATCCACAAATCATGCAGTCTCTGGAAAATCTTACTATATACTCTTGATAAAATAAGTGTGAAAAAGACAAATAATGTCTTAGTACTATTTTGAAAATAGTTTTGACCTTGTAAGAGCCCCCTTTGAAAGATTCTGGGGACAGCAGAGGTTCCTTACTGATGTTCCCAGACCTGCCTCCTTAACCCATTCTGGGAAGATTGCTGACTTGATGTAAAATGAATGCTGAAAGTCTCTTGGTAGGACTGTCTCTGTCATTTTTTACCATGCAAAAAGTATCAAGCCTTTGGAAACAATATATGTTGACTGAGTCAAATATTCAATTAAATGTTTATGGAAGATATTTTCAAAATTATTGATTCAGAAATAAACATTACTTTAGCTGACAAAGCTATGGTTTTTCCGGTAGTCATGTATGGACGTGAGAGCTGGACTACAAAGAAAGCTGAGCGCCAAAGAGTTGATGTTTCTGAACTGTGGTGTTTGAGAAGTCTCTTGAGAGTCCCTTGGACTGCAAGGAGATCCAACCAGTCCATCCTAAAGGAAATCAGTCCTGAATGTTCATTGGAAAGACTGATGCTGAAGCTGAAACTCCAATACTTTGGCCACCTGATGTGAAGAACTGACTCATTGTATAAGACCCCAAAGCTGAGAAAGGTTGAAGGCAGGAGGAGATGGGGATGTCAGAGGATGAGATGGTTGAATGACATCATCAACTGGACTGACATGAGCTTGAGCAAGCTCTGGGAGTTGATGATGGACAGGGAAGCCTGGAGTGCTGCAGTTCATAGGGTCGCAAAGAGTTGGACATGACTTGAACTGATTGAACTGAACTGAAAAATAAAAAATGGACTTCCCAGGTGGCTCAGTGGTAAAGAATCCTCCTGCCAAACAGGAGACGCAAGAGACACAGGTTTGATACCTGGGTTAGGAAGATCACTTGGAGTAGGAAATGGCCAGCCACTTTAGTATTCTTGCCTGGAAAATTCCATGGATTTAGGAGCCTGGTGGGCTCCTAGGGTCACAAAGAGTCGGACATGACTTAGCACTCATTCAAATAAAAAACAAGATTATACTCCTTTAAAAGTTATTATAAAATAAAAAAAAAAAGAAAGCTTTGGTACATATACACAATGGAGTATTACTCAGCCATTAAAAAGAACGCATTTGAACCAGTTCTAATGAGGTGGATGAAACTAGAGCCTATTATACAGAGTGAAGTAAGCCAGAAAGAAAAACACCAATACAATATACTAACGCATATATATGGAATTTAGAAAGATGCAAATGAGAACCCTGTATATGAGACAGCAAAAGAGACACAGATGTATAGAACAGTCTTTTGGACTCTGTGGGAGAGGGTGAGGGTGGGATGGTTTGGGAGAATGGCATTGAAACATGTATATTATCATATGTGAAACGAATCACTAGTTCAGGTTCGATGCATGTTACAGGATGCTCGGGGCTGGTATGCGGGGATGACACAGAGGGAGGATAAGGGGAGGAGGGAGGTGGGAGGGGGGTTTGGGAGGGGGAACTCATGTACACCCAGGGCAGATTCATGTCAATGTATGGCAAAACCAACCAATATAATATTGTAAAATAATTAGCTTCCAATAAAAAAATAAAATTAAAAAAAAAAAACAAACAACAATGTGGTGTAGGGAAATACCAAAAAAACTGGAAAGTTGAGATCTGGAGAGAACATGATAGTGTAGGGTTTCCCTGGTGGCTCAGTGGTGAAGAATCTGCCTGCCCGTGCAGGAGACACAGGTTCGATTCCTGATCTGGGAAGATCCCATGTGTGGTGGATCTACTAAGCCTGTGCACTGCAACTACTGATCCTGTGCTCTAGAGTCTGGGAGCTGCAGCTACTGAGCCTATGAGCCACAACTAATGAAGCCTGTGCACCCTAGAGCCCATGCTCTTCAACAAGAAAAGCCACAGCAAAGAGAAGCTGAGTATGGCAATGGGAGAATAGCCTCTGTTCACTGCAACTAGAGAAAGCCCATGCAGCTATGAAGATCCAGCACAGCCAATAGGTAAGATTTTTGCTAGTTCTTTGGACTGCAAGGAGATCCAACCAGTCCATCCTAAAGGAGATCAGTTCTGATTGTTCATTGGAAGGACTGATGTTGAAGCTGAAACTCCAATACTTTGGCCACCTGATGCAAAGAGCTGGCTCATTTGAAAAGACCCTGATGCTGGGAAAGATTAAAGGTGGGAGGAGAAGGGGACAACAGAGGATGAGATGGTTCTATGGCATTACTGACTCAATGGACATGGGTTCACGTAAACTCTGGGAGTTGGTGATAGACAGGGAGGCCTGGTATGCTGCAGTCCATGGGATAGCAAAGAGCTGGACATGACTGAGCGACTGAACTGAACTGAACTAATCAGGCATAGGGGATACATGAATGTGACCAAGACAGTCCCAATTGTTACCTTTATTGAGCTTATCTTCTATTTGTATCACTTGTATCCTAAATATGACTTCAAGCAATATAAGAATGAAACAAAAACACCAAAACCAAAATCAAACAAACAAATATGTCAATCACAAGGTTATCATTGACAAAAGTAAAAAGGACCTCTCTGAGGAAGCAAAGATTTTTGGAGATGTTTTGGAGATGATTTTTGGACATTTCCTACAAAAATGTCATAATGGATTTCATAAAGCTATTTCTTAAAGCCTGCATTGGTGATAGCTGATGGCATGAGAACACAATGCAGCTCTGAATATCACAGAACCACTTTTTATGAAACGAACATTATAATCCATTTGTTGCCAGTCTTATGAGACCATGACTCTAAAATGAAATTGCTTTTCTTTTTTATATTCACATTTTCATAGTACAAGCCCCTACTGGTCCATTAGAACTGCATACTGCCTATTGAAAATTAGTCCCAAGGCTCTAGCTTATAGCAAGAGGGCCAAGAAATGTAGAGGAGCACAGGATATTTGATGGGAAGTAAATGTCTTATACAGAAGGAACTTTGAGGGAATAGTTCTTTAGAAGGGAAGTTTTTGTTGGTACTGTTGTTTTCAGAGTGGGAAAGAATGGTTTGTATTATGCCCTGAATTGTGCTTGCCCCAGATTTATAGGTGGAAGTCCTAACCCTCCTTCCCCCGCACTGCAGAATGTGACTGTGGTTATAAAGAGGTTATTACACTAAAATGAAGTCATTAGAGTGGTCCTTAATCCAATATGATTGATGTCCTTATAAGGAGAGGAAATTAGGAGACAAATTTAGAGAGTGAAGACCATATGAGGAGAGAGAGAAGAGGCTGCCTTTAAGCCAAGGAGACAGGTCTCAAAGGAAATCAATCCTAACAACACCTCGAGCTCAGACTTTTTGCCTCCAGAATTGTGAGAATATAAATTTCTGTTGTTTAAACCACCCAAACTGTGATACTTCATGATGGTAGCCCTAACAGACTGTGAATATATGATGAGGGAAGGAAACCATTGACAAGGAGGTTGAAGCAAATTTTGTAACAAGATTGCTTCTTTGAAATACTGTTAACATTACAATATTCTAGATTATGATACACTGCAATATATTAAAATCAACCTCAGGGAAAGCAATTGAAAATTTCTAACAACTTATGAAAAATACACACTTTGAGGAGTTGGGTATTTTCTTACTGACCCATTGTTTACCCTCTAATGTTTTATAACTTAAAGAAGCAAATTAAGAAGCTTTACTGTTGGTATTAAAAGTTTTTTAAAAATTTAAAATCTAGTGATTTTTCTTCATAAAAATCCATAATATTACTATGATTGAACTCTGCTTCAGAATTTGATACATAGTTTTTCTAAAATCTTGTATTTGTTATCACACTTATTGTGGCAGGTGGGGGAACATTTGGGTGAATGTTTGTTGTTAACAGAAGGATGAATTAGTTCTGCAGCATGAGTTGGCATTCTGTAAAATCCATTCACAAAATAATTGCTTACTGGAGTTTTTCATCATTATAGCTGAGAAAAAGACACATCTGTGCTCCTTGCAATATGAGACATTCATCTATCAAGCAAACGATACATGCTAGAATAGATTGGGATAGAGGGAAAAATATTCAGTAGTTCTACTTGAAACTGATTCTAACACTAGCGGCAGAATTGAGATTCAACTCTATAGCTATACCATGGAAAGCCACAATAACCATATGGAGGTTTCACACATTTTAATTCTGTTTATGATAGCTTTCTTTTGGGTAATTTGGTAGAGAAAAACAATATGAAAAAGAAACATGTTTAGAAGTCCACAAAGTATTGCTAATTATTTATGGGCTTTCAGAAATTTGATATATTGCCATCTTAAGTGAAGAAGAAATGCTCTAATTTAAATATACAGTATGAAATAACATTCTAAATCCAAAAATGTTTTCTCTTCCTAATAACATTTGTTCAACAACATACAAGCCAAAAAATGGAAAAGGACACTGTATGTGCCTGGGTGTTAGTGAAGGGAACAGGAGATGCAGGAAAAGCAACCACAGGAAACATCTTTTGGTACTTCTTGAGCCCCAAAGATTCTCTGTCTCTTATCTCTGACATCCTTCACTTCTTTCCATTTCCAAGAGCCACCAACAACCTATCTCATATATTACCTAAATCTAGGGACAAAGTCATTCATTTTGTACTCAACAACTATACACAGCACAGTGACTTGTTGTTGTTCAGTTGCTAAGTTGTATCCGACTCTTTGCAACCCCATGAATTCCAGCACTCTAGGTTTCCCTGTCCTTTGCTGTCTCCCACAGGTTGCGCAAATTCATGTCCACTGAGTTGGTGATGTCATCCAACCATCTTATTCTCTGTCATCCCCTTCTTCTCCTGTGCTCAGTCTTTCCCAGCATAGGGGTCTTTTCCAATAAGTTGGCTTTTCACAGCAGATGACCAAAATATTGGAAATTCAGCTTCAGCGGCAGTTCTTCCAATGAATATTCAGGAATTTCCTTTAGGATTGACTGGTTTGATCCCCTTCCTGTCCAAGGGACTCTCAAGAGTCTTCTCCAAGACCACAGTTCAAAAGCATCAATTCTCGGCATTCAGCCTTTATGTTCATGTTCCAATTTTCACATCCATATGTGACTTGGGAAAACCATAGCTTTGACTAGATGGACTTTTGTGAGCAAAGTGATATCTCTGCTTTTTACTATACTGTCTAGGTTGGTCATAGCTTTCCTTCCAAGGAGCAGGTGTCTGAATTTCATGGCTGCAGTCACTGTCTGCAGTGATTTTGGAGCCCAAGAAAATAAATCTGTCACTGTTTCTATTTTTCCCCCCATCTATTTTTCAAGAAGTGATGAAACCAGAATCCATGATCTTAGTTTTTTGAATATTGAGTTTTAAGCCAGCTTTTTCACTCTCCTCTTTCATCCTCATCAACAGGCTTTTTAGTTCCTCTTCATTTAGAGTGGTATCATCTGCATACTGGAGGTTGTTAATATTTCTCCCAGCAATCCACCTTATACTTGATTTTTAGCAGCTGAACAACAACTTTATTTATATATATAAATATTATATGTATATTTAAAATATATAATTATTTTATAGTTACAGTTATTTTTATTTATTTATAAAAACAGTTATGAACTGTTTTGTTCATTCCTTTTTTGTTACACTGAGGGTTATATGTATTTATGTTTTTGTTTGTTTTTGTATGTTTATTATTGTTGTTTAGTTGCTAAGTTGTGTGCTTAGTTGCGTTTGACTCTTTGCAACCCTTGGACTGTAGCCCAACAGGCTCCTCTGTCCATGGGATTTCCCAGGCAAGAATGCTGGAGTGGGTTGCCCTTTCTTTCTCCAGGGTGTTTTATTGATTTCAGTTTACATTTGTACAACATATCTGTATTTAAAACATAATTGCATTAAAATATAGCTTAAATCATACCACTTGTGCTTTTAAAAACATTTGATGGTTCTTCATTGTTAAAGAAATAGTCTCCTAAAAGTATCCTGAAATAAACCTACACAACTTGTTCCCAAATAATAGCCCCAGCTGCAGCCTAAGGAAGGTTGGGATCCAGGCTTGTGCCACATTATCACTCTCTTAGTACTTGCAGGATTCCCGGAAGACTCTGCAGATTTACACACAACAGTTTACCTTTCTGAAATACACTTTCCATTCTTGTTCTTTCCTGGCAAAGTAGGTTTCTCCCTCATTTTTGCTCTAACAATCTTTATCTGCTCTACTCTTAAATATTACAAAGACCTGTGAAATGGAGTGTTTCCTGCCATATGAATATATAAGGATGTCATAGCCATTAGGAATTCCAGTCCTCCAGAGCAACCAGGAAGGAGAATAATACCTGTGATCTGGCAGTGCCAGGAATCAATGCCACTCCCTATGGTGAGAGAGGAACTAAGGATGTGAAAAGTCAATTCTCAGAATGTTGGCCCCAGACAGCTGAGATGCATGTGAAAAGAATGATTTCAGTATCTTCCCATACATAGAAAAGTGTTAAATCCCTTAACTTGAGATATCTTCTTTCTTTCTTTCTTTCAGTCGCTCAGTCGTGTCCGACTCTTTGCGACCCCATGAATCACAGCACGCCAGGCCTCCCTGTCCATCACCAACTCCCGGAGTTCACTCAAACTCATGTTCACAGAGTCGGTGATGCCATCCAGCCATCTCATTCTCTGTCGTCCCCTTCTCCTCCCGCCCCCAACTTTTCCCAGCATCAGAGTCTAGTTTTCCTTAAATAACAGTAATCTTTTACTTTGTCGAAAACTTCTGACTCCTCCCCACCCCCCAGTTCCCCCTTCCTTGGAACAGTTCTCCCAGGGTCACTTGAGATGCTGTCTCCTGGGCTTGAAGTTCTAAAAAGTCCCACCAAGTAAAATATAACTCTGAACTTCTAGACTGTGAGTATTTTTTTAAGTCAACAGACCTTAGAAAACTTTAATTTTTCCACTTATGTGATTTTTAAACTCTATTCTACTGTTTTTATTTTTTAAATTAGAGGTTTAACACTTTCTTTCCTCTGAGTTTCATGTTTCATCTATTCCTTTCTTGGTTCAAATTACTTCATTATGAAGTAGATCATTAGTAATCCTCTCTTCGAAGAGCTATTAATAGTAAAACTATTATAGCCTTTAACTATTCATTAGTAAATCCCATCAGATCCTCAAAATATCTGCAGAAATCCAACCACTTCACAACCACCACCACCATCACCCTGGTCCTCTCCAAATGGGAGATGGAAAGAGTTCACCAACTGATTGTCCTGCTTCTATGCTTAAATATTGCTAATTACTTCCCAAAGATCCATTCTCTACTCTTTTGTTAAAAGTTATATGTTAACTACAGTAGAGTAAGAAAGTAACTAGATGAAAAATTTCAGTTCCTCACATTTATTGCAAATGAAGGGGTAGAGGAGATGCCATAGTTGCCTTTGGGGGAAAGCTCTTTGAAGTTGGTAAATCTGGGAAGAAGAGGTTTCTCTTGCCTCTTACATTTCAATACCTATAATGTGGATATGATAGCAAGAATTTTAGGAGCCACTGAGTCCACAAAGTAAATCTGGGAGAGTTACTGAGACTTTGGTACTGAATCTTTGACTAGAGTTTATGCTAGTAATCTTCCAATAGCTCCTCAATAGCTTTCTTGGTATTTATCTCTTCTAGGTTTCCTAATGCTACCTGAATCTGTGACTTGATCTCTTTTGCCAGCTTTGAAAGTTCCATAGTCATAATCTTTTCAATTATTTTTCAGCCTCATTTTTCTCTCTGCTTCTTCTGAACTGCCAATTACACATCTTTTCAAACTTTTCACGGTATTTATTACCAACCTCCTATGTAATTTTCTCTTTTTTCCCTTCCTTTTGTTTCTCTGTAATTTATTCTGTACATTATTTTCTGACCTATTTCCCAGGTGACTTATTCTTTTATATCTGTAACTAATTTACTATGACCCTATATATTGATTTCTTAGTATTTGGTCATTATTTTTTTCAGCTCTAGAATTTTTATTTGATTCTTTTTTATGCAACTTTTAGTTATCTGCCATGTTTTAAATCTTATCTTTTATTGCCTTGAAAATATTCAAATCTATTTCTAAAAATATATTATTTGAATTTTTGTTTGTTTCTATTATCTGTTTTTCTCTTAGTTGCGATCAAGCTACCTTGTCTCACTGCATCTTGTTTGTTTTTTAATGTAAGCACCACATTTAATGCAAAGTAATAGAAATAATGTAGGGACATATTAATGTCATCTTCCACCAGAGGGGATTTATATTTTTTCTGGTAGTTAGCTTGAAATTTCAGGTCATCTTAATTTAATGAAAGTTTGAGATGATTCTTATCTGGGTTTCAGTTCTCATAAAAGCCTGTCTTTTAATGACAGAACCATATTTGTAGGATATATTTCTTTGTGGTTCCAAACCAGTGTCCACGGTCTTTATCATTACCCCTGTCTTAGGCAGGCTGCTGCTGCTGCTAAGTCACTTTAGTCGTGTCTGACTCTGTGCGACCCCATAGACGGCAGCCCACCAGGCTCCCCGGTCCCTGGGATTCTCCAGGCAAGAACACTGGAGTGGGTTGCCATTTCCTTCTCCAATGTGTGAAAGTGACAGTGAACTCCCATATTTGTTCCCTTGGCACAATGATCTGTTCAAAATCCTGCTAAGTTCCTGATTCTCTCAGATGTTCTTTATGGTATAAACATGTACATAAAAGTGGCCTCAAATTCATAACTCTTCTTTTCTATTTCATCCCCTAGATCTTGCTCTTTTAATTAATCCCTGCCTCTTTCATCCTCAAATGGAATCCAGCAGATTTAATAAAAAAAAATTTTTTGCCAGTTTAATAGTTCTTAGCTTGAAGGTGGATCTGATTTACTTTGCTAAGAATTACTGGAAATGAATTCTTATAAGTTCCGTTTACTTTTAAAACATTTTTCTACAAAGTCTCCTTCTTCTGGTATGTTTTAGATTCCTTTTATACATCTTCTATTTTCATTCTAAAGATAGTTATTTTGTAGTCTCTACTCAATAATTATATTATTAGAGGTCCTTGGAGGGTATAAAGGGTTTCCCTGGTGGCTCAAACAGTAAAGAATCTGCCTACACTGCAGGAGACACAGGTTTGATCCTGTGTGGTAAAGATCCTCTGAAGAAGGTAATAGCAACCCACTCCAGTATTCTTGCCTGGAGAATTCCATGGACAGAGGAGCCTGGTTGCAAAGAGTCAGAGATGACTAGAGGATATAATCCTGTTGTTTATTGTATGTGTGTGTTTTTTTTTTAAAGGGAGTTCTAGATTTACATGGGCTTCCATGATAGCTCAGTTAGTAAAGAATCGCCTGCAATGCAGGAGACCCCGATTTGATTGCTGGGTTGGGAAGATCTGCTGGAGAAGTGATAGGCTACCCACTCCAGTATTCTTAGGCTTTTCTTGTGGCTCAGCTGGTAAAGAATCAGCCTCCAATGCTGGAGAACTTGGTTCAGTCCCTTGGTTGGGAATGTCCCCAGGATAAAGGAAAGACTACCCACTCCAGTATTCTGGACTGGAGAATTCCATGGACTACACAGTCCATGCGATCACAAAGAGTCGGACACAACTAAGTGACTTTCACTTTTCTAGATTTACATACTAGATGGATCCTTTAATTGTTGTGTGACTTTTGACAGTCTGCTTAAATTTTTAAGGCTTGATTTTCTCCATCTTTTGAAATGGAACTAATTTTAAACATAATTTACATAGTTAGCTGTTGCAATGTAGATTTTTATATTTACCTAAATATAAAGAGCTTCCCTGATGGCTCAGAGGGTAAAACGTCTGCCTATAAATGTGGGAGACCCGGGTTCAATCCCTGGGTCGGGAAAATTCCCTGGAGAAGGAAATGGCAACCCACTCTTGCCTGGAAAATCTCATGGACTGAGAAACCTGGTAGGCTACAGTCAATGGGGTCGCAAAGAGTCGGACATGACTGAGCCACTTCACTTTCACTTTCATTAATATAATAGTGAGGAATCATGGATGATTTTTTGCTTTCTACCAGAAAATAAGTTATAATACAAATATTTCATTCTGTAGATAAATAAAACTTGGTATTTTGGAGCTCCTCATAATTGCAGTGATTCAGTTTGACATTACCTTGAAGACAGAACTCACATTTTTACTGCTAGAGAAACTTTGGGATTTTTGCTTGCAATAATATGGAGGGCTAGATCACCTACTACAAGTGCACTGGATATAATGCAACAAGATTTTAAAGTTCACAAGGACACTCCTCATTGTTTACAAAAAAGAAAAAGCACCAATCTGGCATGGTAAGTCTATATTAGATTTGTGACTGCAAGCAGGTACTTTCTGATTCAAGGAGATTTGTGTTTTCATGATTCAATACCTTTCATTTATGCAAAGTGATCCCTATAGTCAATTCCTTCAAAGGGATATTTGCTCAGTGAAAAGACAGGCTAGGAAAATAACATCTTCTTACCAGCAAAGATATATGACAAGGTCACTTGTTTGTCCTTGGCTTTTATTCTAGGTAGGGCAAAAAGAATGTGCTTCTTAACAATTTCGAAACATAACCACAACTTCATGTGGAATCTGTAGTTGGATTTATATAATCTAAATCCTGGAAGTTAAAATAATGTGGTCATGGGTATCTGGCAGAAACAAAGTTACTCTCTAGAAAGATCCACACTTAACTCAGATCCCCACATTATAGGTTTAGATTAACTGAGTTTAAAATTCAAAATCATAAAACACTCAAGAAGTAAATCATCACAAATGGGAATCTATGAACAACAATGGAGTTTGAAATGTGGTACAGCATCAATGGGAATTTTTGTTTTGCTTTTTTTTTTTTTAAGGTGGAATAGACTTAAGTCTATTTCTAGGTCAAGAGGAAAAACAGATTTTCGATGGGAGAGTCAGGGGAAATAATTGATGGAAATTCTGCCAGTACAGTGGAAGAGAGATGGAGAGCAGAGGTTGAAGGGAGAGGGCCCATTCATCCGCTGAGGAAGGGAAGCTGATGTTGACATGTTGAGTTAGGAATGGACAAGTCCTTGACAGATTCATGGTTCAATTTTCTCAAGTAATAGGAAGACAGAGAAGGTGAGAGTGGGTAGTGGAATTGGAAGCCTGTGGAACTAGGTAAAAGTTCAGATTCTGCATGAAAGAGAGAGAGATGAACAAGGAAAAGAGAAGGGCTGCTGATCAGTGTTGATAAACCTGAGTGACATGGAAATTTGAAATATACTCATTTTGTGATGTTGTGACCATGGAAATGTGGAGAAGCTGTAGACCACAATTATAATTAAAGGCACATTTAGAGCAAAGGCAAATGAGTAACTAGAATTCTTGTATCAAGAAAAACATGAAGTTCTATTTAGTGTTTAGATTTTAAGAAAGAAAGAAATTATTACAGGAATTTTGAATTCTTTGGTTAAAGATTATTGTATTATAAATATAATTATATATATTATATTATAAATATAATATTACAAATTATTGTAAATTTAAAAGTTTTTTGCTAGAAAAAGTAAGCTATCATGAAAATTTCCTTACATCTACAAATACTGGACAAATGAACTCTTACTGAATTTCCTCACTTTTTACCTGATTAAATTGGTTGCCAAAATCAATTTTTTAAATTGTTTTTTTTCTCTTTCTCAATGTGTATTTAGCAAAACATAAAGAAAAAAAATCAATCTTAAATCTCTTTCAAACAATATATTCAGAAAGTGGCTAGGTGCTATGTATGTTAAGTTTGAAATCTTGATAGCCATAGAATATGTGTATGAATTTTAAGTGGTTTCCAATATCTTCATTTCAACTCCACTGGAATCATTCACTGTGTTAGGTGTTCTAATCATTTATTGATCTTCTGGTAACTAGCATGGCACTTCAACAAAAGCCCTACTGTATTTCTGTCCAGAATCTCTGCTGCACTACAGCACCTGCTGTGAAGAAAATTAAGTATGGATGAGAGATCCTTGCTGCTTTCATTCCCAGCAGGCCACATGAGAGAAACACACACACACACATACACACAACTTTGGTTCAGGAGATCCTGAAGCAAAGGAGGAAATAAGGAGAAATTAGAAGGATGTTAAACAATAAGAGAAAAAATAAACTGAAAAAGTAAACAAGGTCTGACAGTTTTAAACAATTGTGAAATCCAGAGATTATAAGGAAGAGTATCTCCAATAATGGTTTGGTGAGAGAGTTCAATCTGAGAAATGCCCAGTGTCTAAGAAAGCAGTGACTTGATCTGATTCCAGTGTTCTTGGCATCTCACACAGCTCTTTGGCAAGCACGCCTCCTTTGGAGGCTGCTAACTGCTTAGGGCCCTTCAGGGGGAGTTTATGCAGAACATTAGGTAATCTAGAGCCTTGTTTAATTTAGTTGCTATGTCCAGTTGGTTGCCAGCACTTTCTTTTTGTTATTTGATACCATTGTGATGATAATTTTGAAGGACTGTGAGAATTAATTAGAATGAGGTATGTTTTAAGTCTGACTAAAATATTATCAGAGCCAAGAAACTTCTCACCCTAAATCTCTTGGACTCATTATTTTGACTCAAGCTAGGAAGCTCTAGGAAGCTCAAGGAAGCTACTGTTTCCAAACCACTCAGTTGTTTAATCTCTGGACAACATGCTGCTTCAGTTCCTCTGCACTCTGCTTCAGCTTCTGCCTTAGGAGAAGGAAGCACCTAGTGGGGGGTAACTGAAAATCAACAGAAGCATACTTACTGAAAACATGCTTAAAGGAAGTAAAACTTTTGTTCATAAATGTGGCAAATTGCTTCTTACAAAATGGTGGTGACATACCATAAAAACAGAGCATCTGAAGCGAGAGAAAAATAAGAATTGGGGTGTTTAAACATCACATCAGAAAGCCCATAGGGTTTATTTTACAGGAAATCCCCTCAGGCACCCCTACGTGCCTGATTATCTACTTTTTCAACTGACAAATGGTACATAGAATATGTAAATATAGATACCTATGAGAAATCTACTATCAAGCTCCATGGGGATAGAGGTTGTATTGATCTCATTCGGTTTTTGGATTTCCAATGCCTAGTATATGCCTACCATACAGCAGCAACACAAGAAATATTTGTTGAATGAATAAATGAATGGAAATTAATTAGAGTTATCAGGAAATCTAGGTTTTTCCCATTGAACCAGATGTGTGATATATCCTGAGAGACTCGAAAAAAGTCTCAGCTGTGATGCTAACAGTGTTACTTTTTAGAGGTAATTGGAATGCAAAATATTTCACCATTTTTTCCCTGAAGTCTGTCAGCTCTGTCTTGAATGACTTAAACTGTGAAATCTATAACAGAATATTCACAACTATGTAGATTGAAAGCAACTCAACCATAATCAAAACAGTGACCTTCAATAGAAAACCAATATCCTTTTATTAGCTTCTTAAGCCAGACTTTGGGCTTCCCTCGTGGCTCAGATGGTCAAGAATCTGAGTGCATTGCAAGAGACCCAGGTTTCATCCCTGTGTCAGGAAGATCCCCTGGAGAAGGGAATGGCTACCCACTCCAGTATTCTTGCCTGGAGAATCCCATGGACAGAGGAGCCTGGTGGGCTATGGTCTATAGGGTCGGAAAGGGTTGGACAAGTCTGAGACTAACATTTTCACTTTTCAAGCCAGCCTTATTTTTAATGTGTCTTGAATGTTTGAAACACAGCTCTTACCAAACTTAAGTCTAAAGTACAATGCAACTTCCAATCTCATTTTATGAGGCCACCATCACCCTAATACCAAAACCTGACAAAGATGCCACAAAAAAAGAGAAATACAGGCCAATATCACTGATGAACATAGATGCAAAAATCCTTAACAAAGTTCTAGCAATCAGAATCCAACAACACATTAAAAAGAGCATACATCATGACCAAGTGGGCTTTATCCCAGGAATGCAAGGATTCTTCAATATCCGCAAATCAATCAACGTAATACACCACATTAACAAAATGAAAAATAAAAACCATATGATTATCTCAACAGATGCAGAGAAAGCCTTTGACAAAATTCAACATCCATTTATGATCAAAACCCTCCAGAAGGCGGGAATAGAAGGAACATTCCTCAACATCATAAAAGCCATATATGACAAACCCATAGCAAACATTATCCTCAATGGTGAAAAATTGAAAGCGTTTCCCCTAAAGTCAGGAACAAGACAAGGGTGCCCACTCTCACCACTACTATTCTACATAGTTTTGGAAGTTTTGGCCACAGCAATCAGAACATAAAAAGACATAAAAGGAATCCAAATTGGAAAAGAAGAAGTAAAACTCTCACTGCAAATGACATGATCCTCTACACAGAAAACCCTAAAGACTCTACCAGAAAACTACTAGAGATAATCAATGAATATAGTAAAGTTGCAGGATATAAAATCAACACACAGAAATCCCTTGCATTCCTATGCACTAATAATGAGAAAATAGAAAGAGAAATTAAGGAAACTATTCCATTCACTGTTGCAACAAAAAGAATAAAATACTTAGGACTATATCTACATAAAGAAACAAAAGACCTGTATAAAGAAAACTATAAAACACTGGTGAAAGAAATCAGAGAGGACACTAATAGATGGAGAAATATACCGTGTTCATGGATTGGAAGAATAAATATTGTGAAAATGAATATATTACCCAAAGTAATTTATAAGTTCAATGCAATCCCTATCAAGCTACCAACGGTGTTTTTCACAGAGCTAGAACAAATAATTTCAAAATTTGTATGGAAATACAAAAAACCTCGAATAGCCAAAGCAATCTTGAGAAAGAAGAATGGAACTGGGGGAATCAACCTGCCGGACTTCAGGCTCTACTACAAAGCCACAGTCATCAAGACAGTATGGTACCGGCATAAAGACAGAAATATAGACCAATGGAACAAAATAGAAAGCCCAGAGATAAATCCATGCACCTATGGCCACCTTATCTTTGACAAAGGAGGCAAGAATATTCAATGGAGAAAAGAAATTTCTTTAACAAGTGGTGCTGGGAAAACTGATCAGCCACTTGTAAAAGAATGAAACTAGAACACTCCCTAACACCATACACAAAAATAAACTCAAAATGGATTAAAGATCTAAATGTAAGACCAGAAACTATAAAACTCCTAGAGGAGAATATAGGCAAAACACTATCCTACATAAATCACAGCAGGATCCTCCATGACCCACCTCCCAGAATATTGGAAATAAAAGCAAAAATAAACAAATGGGACCTAATTAAAATTAAAAGCTTTTGCACAGCAAAGGAAACTATAAGCAAGGTGAAAAGACAGCCTTCAGAATGGGAGAAAATAATAGCAAATGAAGCAACTGATAAAGGATTAATCTCAAAAATATACAAGCAAATCCTGGAGCTCAATTCCAGAAAAATAAATGACCCAATCAAAAAATGGGCCAAAGAACTAAACAGACATTTCTCCAAAGAAGACATGCAGATGGCTAACAAACATATGAGAAGATGCTCAACATCACTCATAATCAGAAAAATGCAAATCAAAACCACAATGAGGTACCATTTCATGCCAGTCAGAATGGGTGCTATCCAAAAGTCTACAATCAATTAATGCTGGAGAGGGTGTGGAGAAAAAGTAACCCTCTTACACTGTTGGTGGGAATGTAAACTAGTACAACCACTATGGAGAACAGTGTGGAGATTTCTTAAAAAACTGGAAATAGAACTGCCATTAGTTCAGTTCAGTCACTCAGTCATGTCCGACTCTCCGCAACCCCATGAATCAGAGCATGCCAGGCCTCCCTGTCCATCATCAACTCCCAGAGTTCACTCAAACTCATGTCCACAGAGTCAGCAATGCCATCCAGCCATCTCATTCTCTGTTGTCCCCTTCTCCTCCCGCCCCCAACCTTTCCTAACATCAGAGTCTTTTCCAGTGAGTCAACTCTTTGCATGAGGTGGCCAAAGTATTGCAGTTTCAGCTTTAGCATCAGTCCTTCCAATGAACACCCAGGATTGATCTCCTTTAGAATGGACTGGTTGGATCTTCTTGCAGTACAAGGGACTCTCAAGAGTTTTCTCCAGCACCACAGTTCAAAAGCATCAATTCTTCGGAGATCAGCTTTCTTCACAGTCCAACTCTCACATCCATACATGACCACAGGAAAAACCATAGCCTTGACTAGATGGACCTTGGTTGGCAAAGTAATGTCTTTGCTTTTTAATACACTATCAAGGTTGGTCATAACTTTCCTTCCAAGGAGTAAGCGTCTTTTAATTTCATGGCTGCAATCAGCATCCGCAGTGATTTTGGAGCCCCAAAAAATAAAGTCTGACACTGTTTCCACTGTTTTTCCCTCTATTTCCCATGAAGGGATGGGACCAGATGCCATGATCTTTGTTTTCTGAATGTTGAGCTTCAAGCCAACCTTTTCACTCTCCTCTTTCACTTTCATCAAGAGGCTTTTGAGTTCCTCTTCACTTTCTGCCATAAGGGTAGTGTCATCTGCTTATCTGAGATTATTGATATTTCTCCCAGCAATCTTGATTCCAGCTTGTGCTTCTTCCAGCCCAGCATTCCTCATGATGCCATACGACCCAGCAATTTCATTCCTAGGCATACACACCGAGGAAACCAGAATTGAAAGAGACACATGTACTCCAATGTTCATTGCAGCACTCTTTATAATAGCCAGGACATGGAAGCAACCTAGATGTCCATCTGCAGACAAATGGATAAGAAAGCTGTGGTACATATACACAATGGAGTATTACTCAGCAATTAAAAAGAATACATCTGAATTTGTTCTAATGAGGTGGATGAAACTGGAGCCTATTATCCAGAGTGAAGTAATCCAGAAAGAAAAACAGCAATAGAGTATATTAACGCAAATATATGGAATTTAGAAAGATGATAACAACAACCCTGTATACGAGACAGCAAAAGAGACACAGATGTATAGAACAGTCTTTTGAACTCTGTGGGAGAAGGCGAGGGTGGGATGATTGGGAGAATGGCATTGAAACATGTATATTATCATATGTGAAATGAATTGCCAGTCCATGTTCAATGCAGGATACAGGATGCTCGGGGCTGGTGTACTGGGATGAACCAGAAGGATGGGATGTGGAGGGAGGTGCGAGGGGGTTCAAGATGGGGAACACATGTACACTCGGGGCAGATTCATGTCAATGTATGGCAAAACCAATACAATAATGTAAATTAATTAGCCTCCAATTAAAATAAATGTATTAAAAAAAATTAAAAAAATAAAGTACAATGCATATGATCTAAATCTTATGTCTGCCAAGAATCTTTTAGTGAAACTAATAATCTACTTATTGATTTAATTCAACACAGAGGAGCTGGTTTCATTTTATAGTGGAATACAATATCTGAAATAAAATAAAAGAGCAGGTAAGATGGAGTGGAAGAAATAGACAGGGGCAGATTATGTAGGCTATTGAAGGCCATATCTAGAATTCTGGTTACAATTCTAGGTGTAATGAGAGCCATACAAGGGTGTTAGAAGAGTAATCTCAGTTGTTGCAGATAATTGGCCTGACCTTTTCATAGTAACAACTGTAACACATATGTGTGTGTATGTTTGTGTGTATATAATTTGAAGGCATTGAATAGTAACTAGAAGCAAAGAGACTTAGGATTTAACCCTTAAAAGAAGACACTCATATGCACAGGAGATATTCACATTTATATGGCCTCCCCCTTTTTTTAAATAGTAACTAGAAGCAAAGAGACTTAGGGTTTAACCCTTAAAAGAAGACACTCATATGCACAGGAGATATTCACATTTATATGGCCTCCCCCTTCTTTTTTTACACAAGTCTCTCTGCTGTCTGCATAATATAGAACATCTAGACTTAAGCAGAAAGCCAGAATAATACTGGCTTGAGAAATTAAAAGTTGGTGTTCAAGGATGCCAGAGTGGTTGAAAATTTGGGAGGACACACCATAAGAGGAATTCCTAGACAAGGAGACACAATAATATGAAGATGAACTCTATTCAAATACTTGACTGACTTCTGGACTATGTAAGTATGAGGGAGACTCCAAGAAACCGACTTAGAAAGTAGTAGCTGAAAGGATGAAAAAGTGAGTAGAGATATTAGATGCTTCTCAAAGCAGAAAGAGTTTCAAGTCTGAGTTCTTTCAAATTAAGATTTTTATAATCGCCCAGGATTTTTCAACTACCTACCCTAGCAAATCATAATAATAAGCATCCACAAGTTCTAGATGATCGTCCAGTAATTTAACTCACTTCTGGAACAAAACTCAACAGTCTTCCAGTGAAGAAAATATATTACAGTATTTTACAATGGAACATAATACCTGATGTGAGATAAAAGCTATAAACATGCAAAGCAGAAGAATGTGACTTTTAATCAAGGGGGAAAAAACCCCAACATGAATCAGGTATAAAAATTAGCATATGACGACTTTAAACTTGATTTTATAAACATGTTTAATGACTCAAAGGAAATGATGGTTACAAAGAGTGAACATGAGAAATCTCAGTAAAGAAAGAATAGCTATTCAAAAAAGAAATTTTAGATTTGAAAAGTACAGTCTTTGAAATGAAAAAAAAAAATCACTGAATTGGCTTAACAACATATTGGATGATGCAGAATAAAGTCAGTAATGAGAAGGCAAGTCAATAAAAGTGATCCAATCTGAAGACGAGAATGAAAGCAAAGACTGGGAAAAATATCACATCTTCAATGGCCTCTGGGATAATATTGAGTGATCCAATATACAACTAGTATGAATTCCGAAAAAGGAAAAGACATAGAAGGGAAAGAAAATGTTTGAAAAAATACTGACCCAAATTGAGTGAAAAGTATAAAGTTACAGATAGGATGCTGAGAACACTCTAAACAGGATAAATCAAAGAGAACCAAACTTTAGGTACATCATAGTCAAAGTTTTGGAAAAGCCAACATAAGTTTAAATTTTGGAAGTGGTCAGAGAAACAAGATGCATTACATACACAGGAATAATGATGTGAATGGTGGCTGTTTTCTCACCAGAAACATGGGAGGACTGAGGACAGTAGAATGACATTTTTAAAGTAGAGAAATAATATATGTATACCTCTACCATCTATGGTTCTATATCCAGTGAAAATATTCTTCTAAAATAAAAGGAAAATATAGATGTTTTCAGATAAATGAAAGCTGACAGAGTTAGTTATCATCAGGTCTGTTCTTTCAAGAAATACTAAAGAATGTCCTTTATGCCAGAGGGAAATAATACCTGATGAAAATTGAATGTACTGCAGGGGAGAAGAGAACAAGAAATGGGAAATATATACATAAATATAAAAGACAATTTCTTTCTTCTTTCATTTCCTTTATAATACAACTGATTGAGGTTTGTGAAACATTCATAATACAAGTAAAAAATAATAAAAAAAGCACAAAAGAGGAGATAGTTAAATGGAATTTTACACCTATAAGATTCCTAATTTTATATTAATTAACA
This sequence comes from Moschus berezovskii, assembly GCF_049115385.1. Lineage (NCBI taxonomy): Eukaryota > Metazoa > Chordata > Mammalia > Artiodactyla > Moschidae > Moschus > Moschus berezovskii. Next base: position 59,383,177 of record NC_142469.1, read on the forward strand.
CACTATTAAGTATAAATAGAGTGTGGTAATTAATCCCTAGGATCAGTTCAGTTCAGTTTGGTCGCTCAGTCATG